>NW_026901852.1:955000-1670625 GCF_033783945.1 Neopsephotus bourkii | reverse complement strand
CCCCCTACATTCTAGAAAAAGGTAAGCTATGCAATGTTAGATCAACCAGCTAGTCGTCTACAGTATTTGTGGTTTCACAGGGATAACAGAAACTGTCAGAAATAAATGTATGCTGTCATGGTCACTAATGCAAAGTCAAACAGACTTAATTTTTCAGGTCTCTTTTATAATGATAAAAGGCTTAAAATGTTTTTAAATTCATTTAGAGCATTCTTTGTTAATGTGTCCAGAAGTTGCTATTTTCAAAAGATTTTGGAATAATGTATTATGCTAAACTGTCTGAGAATGACTGTGCATCATTTTAAGTATCAGTCTGGCTTATTCATCTTCCAGACACTGTGTGAATGTGCACAATGAAGCCAAATCCAGAATTCTGATTTCGTTGTACCTCCTCTGACTTCAGTGAAGGATCTTCCTGAGGATGATCACAGGATTAGCTGAATGGTACACGGAACAGGTAAAACAGCATTTTCCCATGGCTCAAGTAAGACATAAGATAATGGATGAACAGAATACAGGCCTTAAGACCTCATTATGTGTGAAGTTGAATGTCTTAACTTGGATTGATTTCAGGGGAAAAGAACTTAGGAAGAGCTAAGAGTCCTCTAGGAATGACTTTAAAAAAACAATGGCCCCCAAAACACAAAACCAAACCAACCAACCAACCCCCAGAAAAATAACAAGAAACCCTGTCAGGATGTGTGTATAAGTCCTGATTTGGTCATTTTTCAACTTAGCTTAAGAGTGAGCTTCTTTCCCTGAAGATTATTATACTGTGGTCTGACATTCATTGATACATAAGACTTTGAAAGGAATAATTTCACTGCAACAGTGATGAAAACAGGAGATATTTTTAAGGACCAGATTATATGAACAAAACCACTGACTTTCCTATTGTCATATTGAACTAAAGGTAACTTTTCATTTCTGTGATTGATTTGTGAGGAACAAAACTTCAGTTTTGTTACCTGAGGTAGTTTGGACATTTACCTGCCCACGTCCAAACTCTTATGATCCAGTCAGTTGTCCTATACCTTGGGTACACTTCAAAGTTTTGCAAAAAGAAGATCTATGTGAATGATAATTACAAGATACACTCATGGAAGGCTTCTTCTATCCTTAAACTATTTTTTTAATCAGAAGATACTTATCTAGCCAAATTGCTTTGCAACCTGGGCTGATCAGAACATGCTCCTTGTTACCATAACTCACCTGACAAGTAGTAGTATTAGGCTGCATTAGCTTGGTGGCTTAGGACTACTAAGTTCCTGCTCTCTGCACCCTAAAAATTCATTTGGTACTTTTTGGGTATATGAATTTATAAAGCACCTTGATAAACATCATCATCAAACCGCTTCCCTTCATAGACACTTGAACACATCCTTCTGCAGACAGCCCTCACCAACATGTTTTGGTTTCCAAATGCTGCCCTATAGGCCCCACCTTTCCCTGGATTGACTGTGTCCTGGGTTTGCAAGGGGCACTTGTCGTCCCTGGTACCCTGCCTGCCCCTCTGCAGATTGCTCATGCATTAGACCTCAGTGCATAGTGCAGAAGGTTGCTGTCTGCATCCTGCTGCCCCTATACCAGAAAACAGCACAGGGTGAAATGGGACTAGCTTTACAGAGAGTGCAATTAAAGCAAGCAAGGGGCAAAAATTCATTATCCCCATTTAATGAGTGGTGTGCTTAGGTAAGCTGCTCTGATGACAGGGCTCCTATGCAGCTGTACAGCCACTGACTTCTTCACTTTGTGACAGTTTCACATTTTGGTCACAGAGAATTTTTCTTCCCACTGAAAATATACTCTAGTTACTAGTAATAATAATTAAATGTAAAAATTTTAGTGCTGGTGAACACTCTGCAACAGATTGACAGCATGATAGCCTTAACAGTTCTGTCTTGTAGAACTCTTTCTCATTTCTCAGTGTTTTACAGTATTTCTTAGTGTAATAACATCATCTTAAAACCTCAACTTTTAAAAAGGTTTTGAGAGAAAAAAAATCCTGCAACAAAAATAGAAAATTGTAACATGTTTTATGGCAACAGTTTTAAATGAAACTCTTTCACCATTAAAAATCCATTAAAAGTTAAATGAAATCTCCCAACATAAAGACAAATATCTAGGGATTCAATTACTGAAACTGCTTGCAATCAACTTATTTAAGTGGAAGATCCTTTTTTCAAGCTTACAAGAAAAAAGAGGTTTTGAAATAAAATAGAAAAGCCATTGTCAAAGTTTTGGTACGGCACAAAGCAATAAGGCAATTTAATCCAATATTAACATATGAAACAGAAGTTTAACTGCTTTTCAAAGAGCTCTTTAAAGAGGACTGGGAAAAATGGGTTGAAGATACATTCTTGGGCCTTCATTTTAAAATTAAGGTTTCCATAGTTTCAGAGGAATAAGTTGAATAGGAAAGTTGGTTCTTTTCTACTATGCTTGTGCTTCTGGACCTAATTCCATTCAAAATTAGATATAGAGAATATTGCCAAAATTTATCAGATCTAAAAACAGTTTCAAATTTAGTCTTCTGACTTATGAGCAAAGTGTGTGGGTCCTTCTCTCCTTCCTGATTAAGACAAAATTGGTAGAAATATTCAGTGTCCACTTATATTGATCCAGAACAAACTAAAATAGAGTGTTGTGGGAGTCTTAGTTCACTGTTACAAGAGAGCTGGAGTTCAAAGACTTGCACTACTGTACATTTACTAAGAAAATAATACCCATCATTCTGTACTAGCAAAAAACCAAACAAACCAAAAAAGCCACCAAACCCAAACAGCACTTTTTTCCAAAATGTTAATTCTCTTGGGGAAGTTTTGCAATTCGAATTTGTGATCTTCTCAATAAAACTGAAAAATTGCTGCAACTTTTCTCACCACTCAAAACATCTAACGTACATATAATCATGGTAAGAAGAGTTATTTTCCTGCTTTATATCATCCATGTACATTCCTCATTCATTTCGAGGGGGACATTTTCAGCCCAGGAAAGATAACTGCAAGTCAAATTTTGCAAATTACAGGCTTGATAATATAAACTGGTCACTTCCTCGACTAACTACTGATTTGGAAAAAAAAGCACACATTGATTTAAATTTTCCAAGTGATGAAAAATCCTCCACTTAACCTGATAAAACCTTCCAGTGATTAAGTTCTGCCTTTACTAACAGTATTATGTCCTTTAAAGGTAGTCAGGGTTAGCGTATTGCATGAAAACACAGCTGTACTTTTCATGATAAACAGTAGACAAGCTGATAATAACTTTTTTGTTCAGCTCTAGAGACTCAGTTTGCAAAATGTGTCATTTACATAGTTGAGTAAGGTGGGGGGTTACTATATATATGTATAAGCAAGGCTAATGTAGAAAACCAGGAGATTATTAGAGAAGTTTGAAATGGAGAAGTACTGACAGAAGGGGATTAGGAATTTCTGGCAGAGAGCTACCTTCTTGTCTGTAAAATAGACACATCTCTGGTGTCACAGCAGAGAAGGAGGAGAAAGATAGCTGCAAAGAAAGGCACAGCTGTGAGACAGGCAGACAGAAGCGAGTAATTGCCATGTTAAATAGCAAATAGGGGCATGCCTGCTGAAAGCAATTTGAGTTCACTTGGGTGAAAAAGAAGGAAAGCACTGAGTTCATATATAACTGACACAAATTAGTAATAAGCTATTTATTCTTGCTGCTCCCGTCACCTTTGACTAATACCAACCTTTCACAGTAAAGGAATGATTAAAGTCATCATGACCAAATTTAACCCAGTGACCGAGAAGTCAGCAAATGAATCCACTCTTGTGACTAAAGTCAAGAATGGCCAGTGGTACAAAATTAACCCAATCTTAATGATATTTGAGAAATGTAATTTCATGCTCCACCTCAGCTAGTTTGCCTTGTTATGTTTCTTTAGAATCACTATTTCTGAACAAGGGAGAAGGCCTTTAGAAATTACAAATGTCATCAGTGGATTAAGAGAAAGTTTAGTTCCATCCTCAATTCCTAAATGTGCTACTTCTATGCAAGAAATGTCTAAATTATGGTGACATCATGGATAAATGACAGGATAATCGGTTTCATCTGTCAATGAATAGCATATTCATCTTTCACATTTTACCTTTCAATTCAGAGAGCTGAGGAACTGAAAGCAAACTCCAGACCTCTCCATCTATGGCCTGCACCAGCTGCTGAAGGTGGCCCTCTGATTAGCCTAAGGTCAATATTTTGGCAAAGCTCTGTCCCACAAAGCTCAATGGGACCATGATGTTGTACTGTATTTACACAAATAGATGCTACCATGTGCAGTTGTGGATTATCCAGGCAAACTGTGCCACATAGCAGCAGGGCTATTCTGTAGCATGAAGTGTTGGCAGTTGAGCAAGGACTCAGCCCCTTGTCTTGCTGAGGGGGTGATGGCCATGGAAGCTGAGGGTACCTGAAACCCCTCTATAGCAGCATGGATCTTATAAAGCTGAAAGTTAAATATAAGCGACAGTGACAGCTCAAAGGCAGGTTCATGTTCAGTGTGCCAGTTCCTCAGCCTGCAGTTGCCTATGAGGGGTATGCGTGCATTCCTGCGCCTCTGCATGGTTTGATTCTCTCATATTCATAGAATGCCAGACTGGTTTGGGTTGGAAGGGACCTTAAAGCTCATCCAGTTCCAATCTCCTGCCATGGGCAGGGACACCTTCCACTAGGCCAGGTTGCTCCAAGCCCCTGTGTCCAACCTGGCCTTGAACACTGCCATGGATGGGGCAGCCACAGCTTCTCTGGGCACCCTGTGCCAGCGCCTCAGCCCCCTCACAGGGAAGAGCTTAATGTTTCATCTCAATCGCCCTGCAGCGTGCCGCTTGACCGAAGCGTGGTGTCAGCACACCGGCCACTTGCCGGTAATCACGGCTATCAGCGGTCACACCCAGGCTCTCTCCCCGCAGCAGGATGCTCTGACAGGCAGCCGGCTGCACGAAGCACTCGTTAGGCTTCATATGAAAGCAATATCGATCTTTCCAAAGTGAGAATTACACTCGCGCTGTTAAAGCTCTCCGCCCCACCATGGCGTTTCGGAGCGCATGTGTAGTGGGCGCCCTACAGCAGCTGTAATGGGCGCGGCGCTGCCTCATCTAGCCCTTGGGCTTCCTGCGGCTGTGGTGTTAGTAGTGCTCTTCTTTCGGGCCTTCCTTCTGTTTCCCCAAGGGTCGCCTGGCCCCGGCGGCTGCTGCTGGGATAGGCGGATTCTTGGTGAGAGAGGGCCGGCTCCCGTGGCAAGGGCGGGCCGGCAGGAGCAGTTACCACAGCGGGACTCGGCCTCGCTCCGCCCCGCCGAGCCTGAGTGCCGGGGCTGGTGCAGTCTCCTCAGGCAGCGGAGCTCTTGGAGTCCTAGAACGTGCTGCTGTGGGCACCCCGATGTAGGACTTATTTCTTTCGGGGGGTGGTGGTGCAGGCTCTTGTGTGGGAGGTGTGACCCAGAACATACGTCCTCGGGTAGAATGAGGGGAGCCTGCACAAGAAATGGTGGCTCTGCATGAGGCCATGGTCAGAAGGGTAACGAAAGGACAGCTCTTGGAGTAGGGAGGGCTGGAAGCTTCTGACTTAGAGTAACAGGAGGAAGCCCTGTGTCTGTAGAGCTGTAACTGCAGAAAAGATACCTTGCCTTGTGAGAATGAACAAGACCTATCAGAGGATGTATCAGAGCCAGCAGTCACCAACCTGAGCGTCCCTGTGCTGGGGGGAAAGGCAGGTGATAGCTATAGAGACACTGAGCTGTGCAAGACAGAGGCAGCAGTGCTCGTGGGATGCCTTGGAATGTTTAGTGGTGGACTGGAGAGTGCTGGGGAAGGGTTGGACTTGATCTTGAAGGTCTTTTCCAGTCTAGCTGATCCTGTGGTTTGGTCTTTGCCTTGGTTTGGGATTTTGCACAGACACTGCCAAGGCTTGTCTAGCACTTGCACTATTAGCACTTTTCTATGTGAGCGCCAGTTAATTCCACTGGAGATAACCTGTAGCGAGTGAAGAGTTAACTCTCTAGAGCAAAGGACAGGGGAACCAATTGGTGGCCTCCATCCTTCCAGTGAATAGGGAAGGCTCAAACAGCAGTGGACTCCTCCAGACAGCACTGGCTATAGTCACAGGCAGGGCACTGGCTTCTGTGACCATGAGATCCCCTGAGGTCAGACAGCCTCACTTCAGTCCCTGGGAAGATGAGGGAGATGTTCTAAACACATGAAAGAAACAGAATCACAGAATCCCAAGGGTTGGAAGGGACCTCGAGAGATCATCTGGTCCAACCCCCCTGCAAGAGCAGGGTAACCTAGAGTACATCACACAGGAACTTGTCCAGGCGGGCCTTGAATATCTCCAATGTGGGAGACCCCACAACCCCCCTGGGCAACCTGTTCTAGTGCTCTGTCACTGGCAAGATTATTACTAGAAGATTATTACTATTATTATTACTAATTAGATTATTACTAATTAAGATTATTACTATTTATTACTATTATTATTATTATTACTAGAAGATTATTACTAGAAGCAGCCAGTATTAATTTAGTTTTAAGCAGGGCAAATCTGGTAAATCTTACTTGACAGACCTTTTGCTTTCTGTGACAAGGTGGTTGATGCTGTAGAGGAGGGGAGAGTAGTGGATGTCCTGTGCTGAAGA
The DNA here is from genome assembly GCF_033783945.1 of Neopsephotus bourkii. Lineage (NCBI taxonomy): Eukaryota > Metazoa > Chordata > Aves > Psittaciformes > Psittacidae > Neopsephotus > Neopsephotus bourkii. Next base: position 1,663,970 of record NW_026901852.1, on the reverse strand, counting down.
TGTAGTAAAGCCTTTGCCACATCCAATGTGCTTATCAGCAAGTTGGTGAGATGCAGGCTGAATAAATAGGCAACAAGGATGGAAAATTGACCAGACTGTGGTACTTCCCAGAGTTACGGTCAGTGGTGTAAGGTCCAGCCAGTGACCAGTAACTAGTAGCATACCTCTGTGATAAATTCTGTGACCACTTCCAGTTAATATCTTCATTAATGACCTGAATGATGGGATGGGAGTATCTTCTCAGAAAGTTGCAGATGACACCGAACTTAGGGTGCAGGGGAAGATGTGTTTAGCAGGGCAGGCTGGAAAACAGGGTAGATGGGAATATATGAAGTTCAGTAAAAGTCAATGTGAAGCCTTGCATCTGCATAAAATAGTCCTATGTAACATTACAGGCTGGGGTGTCTCTGATGAGTAAGAGGATCCACCTCTGCAGGTGTGGGTCTGGAGGTCTTAGTAGGCAGCGAGCGGACCATGGGCCAACAAAAACGTGTCCTTGCAGCAAAGGCTAACTGCATCCTGGGCTGTATTAATAAGAAAGGTAAATATTTTTCCTGTTTCCTTGAATAAATTGCAAGTGTGGTTGCTATTGTAGATTGTTTTGAGGACAGCTGCTTGTATCTAGTCATTAGCCAAACCCAGAAAAGTCATCCATTCCCTATATTTGGCACTTGTGAGACTGCATGTGGAATACTGTGCCTGGTTTTGGGCTCTGCTGTAAGAAAGAATGTTGACATGCTGGAGCTCCAGTGGGCCAACAGGGTAGTCAGGAGCCTGAAACATGGTGAATGAAGAGAAGCTGAGTGAGCTGGGCTCACTCAGCCTTAAGAAGGAAGTGTTTCAGTAGGACCTTTCTACTTGTCTACAACTCTTGTTACCCTGGGAGGCTGTGGAATCTCCATCACTCGAGCTGTTCTGGCCATGACCCTGAGTAACCCAATCTAATTAAGCATGGACTAAACTTTTTGAGGTCCATTCCAACCTAAATTTGGCTATGTTTTGAAGCCCTTCGGGCTTCCTTGAGGAGAAGGACAAGGCTTGACCGTTTATTCAAAAGCTATCACAGACCTCGTGGAGGGGTAAAATTAGGGAACTTATGAAGTAAAATACTTTGGCAGACTAGATCATAGCACATATGAATTAAGGGTGGGATGAAGACTATAATTTTGACTTTGTAGGCTAGATACGCTTTTAATGTGAGTATGTGTGAACTGAAGCAAGTGAGGAGCAGTTAGTTTCTTAAAGTTGTTTTTAGTTTCATATTAATTCTCTTGCATTAACTCTTATAAATGAGCATATGTAATTCTTGTTACTTTTAGATCAGTCTGATTTTGCCCAGTCTGCTTATTGACTTTCACACCTGCAGAGAGAAGAAATTTAAGAAGTCTTTCATGATCCGAAATGTACATTAGTTACTTGTCCTTATATACCCAGCATAGTGAATTAACCCACCTTTATCATGCTCTCTTCTGCCTTAATTGGTTACTGAATAATTTTCAAGCCAGTTAAATTGCTTGACCCTCTTAAATTTTCCCACACCATTTTTTTCTCTCCTTTTCCTTTGCTTCAGAACTTCCTACCTTCTGTTGAACTGGCAATTAATCATAACAACTCTGTTGGCAGTCAATTGCTTTCTCTTTATAGAACACACCGTATGTCTCTTGCTCACAGTTCTCTAGTTTTTGGATATGTTAAAAATAAAGCCAGTTGAAAATAGCTGAGGATTTTAGCTAGAAGCTGCTTTTGGAGTTCTCTGTGTGATAGAGTACTTTGCAAGTCAAAAAAGATTGCACTGTTACAAGAAAAGGCAGGAACAGTAACCTTTACAAATTCTTTATCAGTAAGAATAGACTCCCCATAGACATACAGTTTTGACTTGAATTTCCCTTGGATATTTCAGCAGTGCCTCTCATCAGGAACAGGACTAACAGCCTGGACTCAGAGCGTAAGTGCTACTTAGAATGGAGTTCAGCATGTGTTTTAATCACTTATGCAAGCCCAACAGGAGATAGTAGGGCTTCAGCCTGTGCTTAAATCTGTAAATAATGAAGAGAATCCTTGTTTGCCGTGCTTGGTGGTTTTCTTTCCTTGAGAGCTCTTAAGATCCAATTGACTTGACAGAGTATATTGTCCTATAAATGGAAGAGATCTCTCCCATGTGATGGGATGCAGTCAACATGAGATGCGCATTGAGCAATGCAGAAAGCAAAAACATGGAGGTGGTGTCCAAAAATATGAGTTAAGGAACAGAGACGGGGTTCTGGGAAAACTGTCTCTGGACTCCATCACCAAGGTTCAGTCTTTCTCCCTGTCACCTTACAAGAGGTAGTAGCCATCCCATTTGGGAAGGAGGTAAGATGCACTTGTCATCCTACTTGCAGTGTTACAGGGAGAGCTGCAGATAGAGGGAAAGACATCCCAGACCCTGGAGACCTGGGGGAAAGGCTGGAGCAAGCTAGAGCTACCTTTTGTGCAAAAGCATCTGGGAGGATCAGGTGGAAGAGACAATCCGAGAACACTTCAGTGAAGTGGAGGTGCACAAGTCCCTGATGGGCCCCTGTGGAGTGCACCCTGGAGTTCTGAGGTAGAAGATTCTGATTAGATAGATGCCTTGCGAGGCCACTCCAAAAGGGAGGTGTGCCTAAGAACTGGAAGAAAGAAAACCTGATGTGGGCTGGTGGGCAAATGCAGTGGATGGAAAACTACCTGCAAGGCCAGTCCCAAAGCATGGTGAGCCATGGCACCAAGTCTAACTGCAGTGAGCGGTAAACCCCAAGGGGTAGTGCCGTCTGATGAAGAGAGTTGGTCCTTCTCCTGTGCTGTGTGCTGCTCCAGGCTCAGGCAGACCTGGCTGTGCTGGAGAGAACCCCCAGTCCTGCACCTACCCATGGCCTCTCCCAATGTCTGCTGGACAAAAAAAAGCCCCCAGTGCCAGAGGACAGAGCTGTGCTGGCCCAGAGCAGTGCTGGGAGGAGGCAGGATCTGGTTGAGCAGCACTCTTCAGCACTGGCAACAGCTTCTGCTTCCATAACTGTCCCTGTCTGGGCACCGCTGTCATGGTGTACTCACGGCTGCTCCTGTCCAGGCGGGATGGGCCAGGCCAACAGCTGCTGTGGCTCCAGGGGGGGCTCTCATTGATGCTGAAGTGGTGTTGAGCACTGACCCATGGCTGACCCAGGGTTGCAAGAGGAGTGAGAGGTGCCTGCTCCTCCTCCAGGAGCGACTGGTGATCGCCAAGGTGCGGTAAGACCCTCAGAGCCCAGCTGCCTTTTCCCCAGTCCTGTCCCTGGGGGCACGGCAGGGACACCAGTACCCATCTCAAGGGTGGGTCAGGGTCAGGGCTCTGCCTTGGTACACCCAAAGAAGGCCACCTCCAGCTCAGTGCCTGCCTCTGCTTAAAATTTCATACAGAGATACGATGGTAATCTGTCATTTTAATTAATGTATAGAGCCTTAAATATCAAGTGAAGTTAGGTAATAGCTAACTAAGTCAGTTAGACATGAATCATACATTGTGGAGTTTTCTGGTGGCTGCTTTTGCTTTGTAAATCAAGGTATCAGAAATCCAGTTAACAATATTTGACATAATAGTTACTGACAGTTTATAAAGAGAAAATGAGGTTTATATGGACCATGCACTTTAAATGAATTCAAGAAAAAAAAGTAACAAAAATTAGCACAGGCGCTATAAATAAACTGATGGATAAACAGAAAGAACATACATAGGGGGTTTTTTCCTCCTTTCTGAAGGAAGAAAACAACTACAGTGAGAAGCAAGATGCATCTCACTTATGACTAAGAGAATGCGGAATAAAGCAGCAGGAAAAAACAGCTTTGTGAGAAAGGGATAGCAATCATCTTAAATGCATAAGTATTTGTATGTGTTCCCTACATTTTCTGGGTAATTGCTCATAGTGTAATAACATGTTCAAAATTCTATTCATCTTCCACTTGCATTTCATATGTTAAAAATTCATAAGCGAGAAGAATTTTATTGTTCTCCCTTAGTGGAGATGAAATCCAGAGGCTTAGAAAAGTCAGGAATTTCAGTAGGAAAGAAGAAGAAAGATCATTTGGTTGTAATCTTTAAAACAAGAGTTATTCACTGAAGTCTCTTTATAAGACAAGCATCTAGAACACTTACATTCCTTGAGAATATAATGCAATTGGTAGAAGACTGGAAGTCTTTCAAGAAAAAAAAAAGGGGTGCTGATGATACCCAGCAAATAACCATGATTTTTATCTGGGATCATGTGATATTTGGTAGGGTGTTTTAGTCCTGTTTTTTGTATTGCTCAAAGCCTGTGAAAAAACTATCACCTTTTCTTGAGATACAGGCTGAAAATGTACAAGCTATTGTAAAATCTCTCTTACCTTACCAATACGTGAGATTGAGTTATCAGTCTGTTCTGCATTTGATGAATGTTTTGGGGGTTCTTAGTGACAGGAAAATATCTCACAAGGTCTTTCATGCTGAGTGGAAAAGGGAACCTGACTGCACTCCAGTTAAAGTCAACTGGTTTCTTGGTAGAAGGGATCATGCATTGTATTCAAATAGAAAATTCTTCCAATTCTTTGAGAAGCTAAAATACAAAGGGTGAAATATATTTGTGTGAGGAAGCCTTGAACAGGAATGTCTGCAACACTTCACTGCTTCAAGTTCATTTGTGTGAGAGTTGGCTGCTGGTGCAGACTGAGGTTAGGAGAGCACGATTTGACTCTGATTTGGAGGAGAGGGGTGATATCTTTTTCCTCAGTGTAATAGGTATCTGAATCTGGAAGTTTACTTCTCAGCAAATATCTGTATTTTTATATGTGATTTGAAAAGCGTTGTTTGAAAACTTATTTTCTAGTGTGCTGTTCTGTATGGAAGTTGAATCAGTTAAGAGAACAGAAGCCTAAAGGAGTGACTTGTTTTACCAAGCCTAATTCAGATAAAAGAAAAACACAATGCAGATCACTGTTATTAAGTGACCTGAGTTAGTCTGGTTCTGTAACACAAGTGTAGTTAGTCTTGGTAATTACTGATGTTCTGACTGGTCAGGCAGCTATTTGCATCTGTTCATGAGGAAAGATTATTTTTGACAGTGGTACATGCATTTATTAGGTTAGAATGAGCTTAAATCCTATTCTTTCTTCCTGGGAAATGACTTAAATGCCTGCTTAAAACCAAGTCCATGTTTAGTATTTTTCATGAGTTAGGGATGTGTTTCTGAACTAGAAAATGAATTCCTTTGTGTGTTTGGTTTTTTGGTTGGGTCTGGGTTTTTTGTGTGTGTTTTTGTCAGAAAACCAGGGCTACCTGGGTCCCATCAGGATTACCAGGATCTGATTCATGACCATGAAAATCAGTGGAAATATTCCCACTAACTGCAATAAGCTTTGGAGGAGGCTTCATAGTAAGAACAGGGTCATGGGATCATAAGTAATAAGATAAATGCCCATATTTGATCAATCATAATGGTAACTTGTTCTGTATAGACTGAAACATTCTGCCTACTTCAACTGCAGCTAAGACTGGTTAAACACTAGAAATATTAACTATTTGATAAATATTGCCATTATTACCTGAATAATTTGTATGAATACTGCAAAAATATTGATTGAATTATATTCAGTGAAAAATGGCAATATTTACAGAATAATATATTCACAGAATAGTGTTGACAAGGACCACTTACAATGCAGACACTAGAGTCTTGTTCTAACTGAGAAGAATGTTTTGAGAGAGATGGAAGAATTTAATCTGTGTTCTTCCTCTGTAGTGCCAAAACTACTAGTACTTGTAACTGTCTATCCAGAAAACAGTTATTTTCTATCAGTATGTTCAGATTTAATACTGTTAATAGTAATTGTAAATTCTTATATGCCATTTTTCATTCAGGAATAAAAAAATGCCTTAGAAAAACTAATCAAACCTCTGTGTCGCAACGAGACTCAAGAAGGGGTTAAAGCAAGCACGTCAGTGCGGAGGGAGAACCTTTATGTTCCAGGCTGTAACCAAACAATCAATACTCATTTTGAGTCCACTAGGTCCTGCACAGTTCATCCAGGAATACACAGCAGATCACATCCTGTGATCAAGCAGTGTATTACCAAGTAAGGGTCATTTAGAAACTAAACAAAGAACTCTTCAAGTCTGAGTTTTGAATATTTCTAGGGAGGCCTTAATAGTATGCGAGTCTTTAGAAGAAAATTTGAAGGTGTAGCAGATCTGACTGCAGTAATAAACACAGGGAACACAGAGTGCCTTTTTCAAAGGAAGAAAACAGCAACTACTAAAATAAAATACACTAAACTAGCTTATGACTAAAAGGCTGAAGATTAAAGGAAATGGAAACCATTAAAATCAAAAGAGTTTGGGGGGGAGTGTTGGTTCTTTTGTTTTTTTTGTTGTGGTTTTTTTTTTTTTTTTGTTTAGGGATCATATAAATTATATTAGTACTTCTTTGTGGTTTTTACACTTTTAAAGTTATTTCAATATAGTTTCTAGCTTGGATGTAAGCAAAATGACCCCTTTAAGCTGAACTGGACGCCTTAGCTTGTTCAACACGTATATGTGCTTATGTCTTTGCAAGGTTGACTTCCTGATGATAATCATCAGATTGAAAAAATCTTTGAGACTTGTATTTGTCTATAACTGATTTTAGACTTCTGTTGTTACAGGAGAGTTGGTTGAGTTACCTGTTTTAATATGGGTATAGTGATGAGCTTTTTACCTTCACAAAATGATTGTATTGTCAACACAGGTGGTTTGTTTTTAGGTGACAGCGACAGCTTGTAGTAGCCATTATCTGTTGTGAGTTTTCCATGCCACATCACTCAACTTAGGACTTCTGCATTTAGATGGTTGTTGTTCCCCCTGATTCTACATGAAAAAAACAATCTGCCTGGATATATAAGTAGTCTGAAACAAAGTAAGGCAAAAGAAGTTACCTCTTGTAGTTTTCTAGTAGGAGAGTTAAAATTCTAAAGAAGTCATCAGTAAAACTGGTAAAAGCCAGTTTGGATATTTTTCCCAAGCTTTATTTTCTATTGGTTTTTAATGTAGGTTGGGGTTTTTTACTGTCTCTCTGAAGTATAATGCTGGATCTGATTTAACGTACAACCATTCTTTGTGGATTTTTAGAACATATTTAATACCACTGTACTTCTGCAAAGCATGAGAAAAGCATTCCACTGCAGTATTTCTTATGTGGTTTTGAATGCTGAGTATTTTGCTGAAGTCCTATTTTCCTGATTCACTGCCATAGGTCTGGAGCAATGTTTTCAATTCTAATGAAATAAGGAAATCACTGAAGAGAAAGTTTATGGCTATAGCCTTGTTCTTGCAGACTGACAAGTTATTTTAATCACAGCCAAAGCACAGAAGCACCTGCTTATTGCTGCAGCCTTCTCCATCTTTGGGAGCAATGTTCAGGGATACTAAAGAACTTTATGATAAAATGATACCACCTAATGAGCTACAAGATAAGCAGGCATTTAAGGTGAAGGCTAATATTGACAGAGACTGGAATTAGTTTTCTCTTTTTCCTCTTCTGTTTGCTAAATTAGGGCTACACTGTGCCTGTCCATCTCCCTAGAATTAGCAATGTGCAGCTATGCTGCAGCAGTTGTAATTCAATGCCTGTTACCCCATTTCCCCAAGGGGAGTTAATTTGCTTGATCTTTTTACAAGGTGTAGCACACCTTCTCATCTCTTAGGATAAGTCTTTTTCATCCCTTTGCTGGTTCTTGTACCTGGTTGGTTGTCAGAATGTGTGTGTTCAGCCACACAAACCCTAACATCTTGTCACTCATCCCATCATTATCTCTTTTTGAATGATGCAGTAATAATACTCTATTGCTTTTGCATTAAAGGCTAGAATTAGCAAGAATCTGGACTTTAATATATAAGTAGTCCATGTCATAAAGAGATGACTAATCTAACTAATACATGGTCCACTTATGAGGTGAAAGGGAGCAGTAGTGACTTTTTGTAGGTAAGGAGAACATAGGCTAGAGTTTAGCCTTTAAACTGTGTGCAAAAAGGTTTAAGGTGTCTTGTTTTCCTACTAGTGCTATCTTCTTGGCTTAGATGCATCACTTACTTTTATGGCCAGATGAGCTTAGACTTAGACAAGTGTCAAATCTACATATGCATACTGAATAATGGTTTACAGCCGTAGATGGAAATCAAATATTTTACAGGTTCAAACCCAGCACTTTCCAAACTCACTACTTTATCTACACTTCCTTAAATAGGTTTCCCTTGAAGTCCTTGTGCACACTGTGGTGGCCATGTAGCTTTGCAACAGTTTCTAGGAGGTGAGTGGTCTGGTCCATACCAATTTGACTGCTTTAGGCTGAGATGAGGGTTGAAGATGTCTCTGTCATTTCTTCTTTGAGTGGTCTTAAAGCTACAGAAATTTCGGTAGAAGCAAGGACCTAGTTCTTCAACTCATCTACATCTGGGTGGCTGCCCTGATTTCAGTAAGGCAAACAAAAACTGACAATCTCACTTCAAAATGCCAAACAGAAAGAGAACTGTAAAATTCAAGGGGGAGTGGTTTTAAACTGAAAGAGGATAGGTTCAGATGAGACATGAGGAAGAACTTCTTCTGTATGAGGGTGGTGAGGCACTGGAATAGTTTGCCCAGAGAAGCTGGGAGTCTGCTCAGACTACTTCAGAACTAAAAACCTTTCTCCCAGTACCCTTTACTGTTTTGTCAGAACAGGATTTTTATATGCCATAAAATATGGATGCGTGGATACAAAATTGTACATGTTTTATTAGTGCCAGGTACATAATCCTGAAATTAGGTCAGTTCCCTTGATCAACATTCAGCTATTATTTCCATTCTGTCACATTTTTGAAGCATGAGGGAAGGATTTAAACAAGAATTTCTTGTATTTTTAAATGGGAAATTATAAAGATACCAGGTAATTTATAGCAACATAACTGTTCTCTGGAACTTTCTTAAAGGGAACCTTCATCACCCTTCCCTGAGTGGGAAGAAAAGAATACCCTTGAAGTGATTGTTCCATTCAGAAAATGACTTGGTGGAATTTATTGTTCTTATTTATAGAATAACTTTCATAATGCATTTTTAAAAGAAAATGAAAAATATATACTAAAGAGAAGTAATGCATTTTTCAGCCTGAGTGAAAAGTGTAGGAATGAGCTTTTGTGAGCAAAAAGTCACACAGCGAGTATGAAATGTAAGAACATAAACAAAAATCCACTATTAATCAACAAGTAAGACTAGAGACAGTATCAGCAAGGCCTGCTGAAGTCACACTGGTAAAGTGCTTCAGTTGCTGCTGCCTCTGTACATCAGCTTCTTATGCAGGCTCAGGTTTCTTCCTGTCCAATTACTTCATGTGTTCCCTTGCTTAGATGCTGTACTGGGAATTGGTATGATGTTCTGTTAAGAACTGTTCCATTCATAGCAACATACTGGGTAATAGTTTGCACAGCCAGACATTCCCTTGTTGAACCTGAGTGATCCCAAGTGGCATCTCACAGAACCGTGTTTTATCTGTCCACATGAAGATGTGATCTGTGCATGGTCAGGACCGCAAGGAAGTGACTTCTGTTTCAGAGATTCCCGTGTTTCACTGTTGTTCCCTCTGGGCTTAAGTTACAGGAGCTGTGAACTGGCTTGGTATTCTGCTAGTAGCTTGACTTGGACTCCAGAGTAAATGAACAGATAGGGAGGTGAAGTGTGGTGGGATGATGGTGTATAATTCCTTGCATAAGCTCTGAAGATTGTGTTTATTGTATGTCAGAGTGCATATCCACTGTCCGTGTCTCATTTGTAGTTCCCATCATTTGCACATCTGCTCCATTGCTCCAACTGTAGCAAGATCATGTGCTGGTTGCTTTAGGTAAAGTGTCTGAATGTTGGACTCGGTGCCTGTAGCAAGCACAGTCAAGAGGCACTTGATTTTCCTTACTCTATGTTTATTTTCATATTCCCTGTCATTATAATTTTTTATAAACAACCTTTCCAGGTAAAAGGAGATCACTTGGAGAAACAGGGCACGTAAATAAATAAAAAAACCTTCACAATCAAGGAACAGTTCTGCATAGTCTAATAAAACAAAAGCTTTGCAAGAATCCAGTGTATGTTACTATGAATGCACTTTTAGCTTGTTTCTTTATTCCAAGGAATCTAGAACATTTGCTTTTATCTTCATATGGCGAGAGAATAAATAAACCTGTTACCTTCATCCATGGTGACAGTGCAGGTGACCAGATCACTAGAATGCAGTTGCCTTCTTCTGTCAAAAGAAGTAAAAAGCTTTAATTATGTCTTCTTCCTTTTGTATTTTATTGGTGAATGATGACATTTATACTCGGGTTATTAATTCAAAATACAAGCTGATGGCAAAGAAAAGTTTCTGAAGGTAAGTCCCTTTTAGCATGTTTTGACTTACTTATCATAAAGATTAGCTGCCAAATTCAGTTTTAAGCCAACTCTTAGCACTACTCTAGGATATTTCTATTCAGGTCTGCCAATAAAAAAGCCAAAAACTAGTTTTAGGCTGTTTGTTGCTTTGGCATTTCCATGCTTGCTAAAAGTTAACTGCAGTGCAAACATAAAAAGAATACTCATTATATTTCGGTAATTATAGCTAATCTATTTGACATGCAGTTAATATCACACAAGCAACAAATGCAGTTATAGTTTCTAACACATCAAATTAATAAAAATTATGTGCATTTAAAGGGTATTTAAAAATAAAGCTAGATTAAACTGCAAGTAACAGCAAAAAATACATTAACTGGTTAAGTGTCATCGATGTGAAACAGCAAGGACTGCACAAGTCATGACACTGCTACAGAAATAAGGAATTTTCCTGACATGTCAGAATTCACAGTTCAATGCTGATTTTGATTATAAATTTTGTATACTTTTTGTCTTAATATGGTGTATGTTTTTTGGTCAGAGTAGCCATGTGGTTATACTTTATTTATGAAGGCTGAATTATAGATGCAATGCTCTCCCTTTGCTTAGCCGTGGTACAACATGTTGGATGAAGATGAAATTTAATATGTATTCTGCTTCACTCCCTGTCTTATTTATTATTGTGGTAGGCTTTTAAATAGCTACTGTGGCTTCTTCTAAGGCAATGTTTATCTTCAGCAACAAATGATACAACTTAGAATAATTTTTTAAAGAAGCTCTTGGCATATTGTATCAGTCAGCTGGTTCTGTCTAGAACATGGAACTATTTCTGCTTTTTAAATATGCCAGTGTAAGAAAACAAAAACAATTAGCTTTTATTTAAAAGCAGGGGAGTGCTATTGGCGGGGAATTTTCATGAGGTGATCATTTCCTTTGACTTTCAAAGCATCTTGGCATAGCAGAGGGTGAGGTTGAGAGGAATGGTGTGCAATTTTTTGTCATTGAATCGAATTTAAATATCAGAATAAAAAACTTTTGTTGTTGGAATATATCACAGGCAAATAGCACGTTAAGCCCTGTTGTTTCTGTGGGTATAATAACAAGAGGATCAGTGAGTGTGGACATAAACAAGCAGAATATATTTGTGTGTATAGATCCATACATTCATATACAAACATAACTGTGCGTAAAGTACACAGCTAGCAGAAAAGGGCATATGATTTCTAGGTACACAAAGATACAAAAGTCAGACAAATATTCCCCCCAGAGAAGAGCTTAAAGAAGCTGTTGTTTTCTCAGCAACAATGTGTCTGCTAAAGGATTAAAACTGAAATGGAAGTTTAAACTTTACAGGTATTCATATCTGTGAAGTATCATAAACATTAGAGCCCCAAATTAGAAATTCTTTTCAAGGAATCCCAGTAGAATGACAGCTCCTGATTTCTGTAGAGGCAAGAGAAGAAAAGTAATGTTTACTTTTTTTATAGCATCTGTCTTTAACCTTCAGTCCTTTAAAATCTCTTGCTTCCCGAAACACAGGAAACAAAAGGGACACATAATAGACTTCCTTTTGCACATGGAACAAAGCTGGATGTAACTTTTATCCTTGGCTCCTTTGTTGCTCCCCAGATCTATTCCTCTTTGAACAATCTGCCACTACTCTGTGCCAGCAGGAGCTTTAGAAGAAGGCCATCTGCACTGGCTGCTATGTACTGGGGCCAGACTCTCTTAATTCCTGATGTACTGGAATGGAGATTTCACTCTGTGTCCAGAAATCCCACCCATTAAGTTTTGCAGGGCAGGGGTGCAGGTCTCACATATCTCAGTACTGCTGCTGAGGCCATTTACTCACATTTTGTGAAGGGGGATACAGTACATACTGAGTCTACCCTCAGAAACTAAGTGAAAGTTCTGTTGTTTCATCTAAGTAGTGCCAAATAAATGACTGACATGGAAGGAAATTTTCATAGTAAAATTCTAGGTGGATTACTTAAGTTATGCAATTCACTGGAGAAAATCGGAAGCTTTCAGCCACAGTAAAGTCTCATCAGATGTTTATATAGTGGCAGTACTCGAGGGGGTTCTGTTAAGCTATGAAAGTATGGAAAAGAGGAAATACCTGTCTTGAATGTGTTTCCACTGCAATAAATCATACTTAAACCTGAGCTATATCTTTCCAGTATGCTGAAAGAAGAGGTTGTTTTGATTAATTTAAAGACATCAGGCAGAGCTTTCTTCTCTTTAATTCAATCCTGCAAAATATGAAATCTCCTAAGTGTTTTCTGGATTCTTGTCTTTCATGTCTTCCTTTTATGTCTCTATTATGAGCCCTGTCTTTGGGAACATTGTTAAGGTATTGCCCCAAAAACGAAGATCTTCTTTCTAAGTCCTTTCTGTTCAAGGACAAAATGACTTTACATCAGTTAAAAGGTTCACCTGCCTTTTCTAATGAGCTTGTTGACCCGTCTTTCCCCTCCCTACCCTCTGTGTAACAGATGAGTTGCAGATTGGTGGAAGCCGTTCCCCCAGAGAGGAAGCACCGTTACAACAATATTTCTTTTTGACACTCTTGTCTGGTTGATTATATTTACTTCATCCTTCACCTGTTTTTCTCATCCTGAAGCATTGTGCCATGATTGCCATTTTTAAAAGACAAAAGCGATTATAGTGATTTTTCTCAGACAAGTCATGAAAGTCTTTCTGAACATTGATAGCACATTTATTAATCCTAATAGTTTACTAGAGAGGGGAGGCAATTGAAGATTGTCTCTGCCCTCTGTTGAGGTGTGTACAACTTCATTGCAGTAGTCTAAAAATAGTGAATTCCCCTTCTCTCATTAAGAAATGATAAAACTAGATAGTGCCCTTTTGAGACCTGTTAGCAGAATAGTTTGGGGCCTTTCCCAAGGCCTTCTTCAGTTGCACTGTCCTTTACAGCTCTATTTATAACTGGAGGATCATATACGGTGCCAAAATCCATTAAGGAGTTTGCCATCAGAAACCCAGGACTTCAAAATTTGTAAAGAAACATGTGGGATGGGGAGCCTTTAATTAGATGTTAAGTACAGAGTTGAATTTGACACCTTCCTTTAAGTATTATGTCCAACAAGGACAGAAATCCAGGGCATTGCCAACATAGGCTTGTTCTGCACTGGGGAACATTTACAGAACATTCCCAGTATTGCATCTCCACTGACATTAGTGATATGAGGAGCTGCAATATTCACAGCTCTCCAGCACTAGCAGCTGTTTCAGCACTGTGTTAATTAGATTGGCACTGAGCTGGTTTAATAGGCATGATGCTACTGACAGCTGCTGGGGTGTCATCTACACTAGGGCTGCCAGCACTGATAAAGCTGTAGTAGTATTGGTAGCTGTGGCAATTATTTGTAGAGTTCTCCATGGTAAGTAAAGCTGAGATATGTGGGCTGAAGTTATAGTATCTATATGAATGTATATATGTGATTTAATTTATTCCCTGTTTTCCCCTAGCATCCTACTCACATGTATGTGCTTTTCTGGTCATCTGTGAAGAACTGAAAATCTTGTGAATTATCTGTCTTCTCATTTGATATAGTCTTGCATGAGGGAGACTGGAGGGAACAGGAAAGTTTCATATTTAGGATCAAGGATGTGCATCTGGGTAAAACAGGATTAATCATTATCTCAGTGTGCATTGTTCTGTGATGTGGTGATAACTTGTGTACTGATTGTTAAAGTAGTTTAAAAGGCTTTCAGTGCCCAACATGAGTTTATTGTGCTGGTCTCATCCACATGTAAGATATGTTTTGATGAACCAAGCATATATATAATGAAGTATAATTTATAAAGATATGGAATGGAAGGGTGTCTGTATGTGAGAATGTGTCAGATCATTCATTCTTTTGTATTGTTTTCTTATTTGTCTTTAAATTTTAAACAGGTAGGAGCACTATTGAAATCACAAGTCTAATCTGTATTTCCATTTTCTTTATTCCATTTACTCAAAGCACCACAGTTCTTGACATTTTTTTTCCTTTACTGAAAATGAGCACTGCTTGGCTTGACCCATATGTGAGGTTTCTTGAACTATTTGAAGGCTAAATAATTTAAAAGGACACCGTTGAGCAAACAAAGAACACTGTTATCCCCTTCCTGGTCTTTCTAATGCAATTACCTTTGAACCAACTAGGATGAGATTTTTCAGAAGTAGCCCTTGGGCCTTACTGAAATCATTTTGAGACAAGTCACTTCTACAGAAAGTTGATTCTGTGCATGCAATAATATGTAAACAGGTGAGAATAAAATTAAGGAGTAAGTTTAAACCATCCTGTAATCTTAAGAACAGCTTAAAGAAGCATTCAAATACTTGTCTATGGATGTCAGCAACATACTTTTTTAAATTGTGGGAAATAGAGACTAAGGGTAGCAAATGCTCCATCCCTGGTGGTGTTCAAGGCCAGGCTGGACAGAGCCTTGGGTGAGATGGTTTAGCGTGAGGTGTCCCTGCCCATGGCAGGGGGGTTGGAACTGGATGATCTTAAGGTCCTTTCCAACCCTAATGATTCTATGATTCTATAAATACTTCTTTACTCCTCTGTTAAAGGCCCCGTCTGCTCCTGTGCCTATGCCCATAAAGAAAACCAAAATCAGCGCCTGTCTCCTTTTCCAGAGAAATGCACACACGTTCAAGCAAAATGAAATACCCATTTGCAGCTAAATTGCCTGTGGTAAACATTGAGAATTCTATTGGTTCCCTGATAAATCACTACCCCGTCATGCATATGCTTGGTTCTGACCATTGTTTTGCCCAACCCCACGCTCACAGAGTTTAGCTTTATAAATCCAATAGTCTAAATTTAGTAAATTTTCTTGAATATGAAAGAAGATGCCAACCTGTTTGAGCTACTCTGTGTAAGATAACTGTCAGTTCCTTTTTACTTACAAAAAACCTCCCATATGGCAAATGTAGACTCATTGATTAATTTGCTGTATTTAAAGCACAAATCAAAAGTAGCAGTGTGTATTGGAGAACCTATGCTGGAGTAATTGGAAGGCAGTATGCGAAAGTCAAGTATACTCCTTCATTTTTGTGTATTTTAGTATGTATTCTCTGTGCTGGCAAGTGATAAAAGCAATTGTGAACTCCAGTCATTTGAGACCGTAGGAAAATTGTAATGAAAGCTCTTCTGAACAACAGTGGTTATCTGTAATATCAGATGACAAGCATATTTATTAAAAATCAATACAATTATTTTAATGGTTAAAGCCACACTTTAACTCGCCTGTTGTTCTGTGTAGTTAATTTCTAGTTCCTGAGCTTCTGTAGAACTAGGAGCCCTCTTGTGAAGTAGGCAGGATAATGCTTCCTATCCCATGCTGTTCTTTTTCTTTTTTTGCTCTTTTAAGAGTCATCCTTGAATAAATATTCCATTATTATTATGTACAAGTAATCAAGCAATATTCATGGCTGACTTATGTGTGGGGGAAAAGAATGGATACATGAGTTTTCACCTAAACTATTCATCAGTGCTGGAAGTTTTCTAGAATTAGTAAATTTAGACTAAGGTTTTCCATGGTTCAGTAAAGACTAAAATTTTACAAATCCCTGCAGATGCAATGCAAACCTTGGATGACCTCAATTCTGTCACCCTTCACTCTGTGTGATAGTTTGTGAAAATAATTGGACACTTCTACAAGCAGGGGCTGTTTAATGATTTCACAGTATATTCTGACCCCCTTCATCTCTAAGTCCATATTCTTTTCCCAAGGGATTACATTATTTTATTTCTATGAAAGGGTAGAGTTTGTAGCTGTGACACTGCAAAAATTTATCAGAACCACAAGAGCAGAAGATTGATACTATTAGTAGTAACATCTTTTTCCATAGGCAAAGGAGGATTCAAGCCTGACACTGCAGAGGTTTTTGGTGATTTATAGCTTCTAGATATTATTGCTGAGAAAAGCATATACGTTAGAAGAACTGAAGGCAGCCACTTGATAATAGCTCTCAACAAGCATTGTCTAGAAGGTGTTAGAGAGATGAGACGAACAAAGGCATAAGGGACCCATTTCAAGGATCAGAAACACGGCCACTTTTCCTCACTGGTCTCTGTTCAGTGCTTTTGACTTTGGCTAGTTCTGGAGCAGAGGTAGTGATCATAGTATTAAGGAAGTGGAATGAAGGAAACCTGAAACAGTTGTTCACACAATGTTTTCAAACCTCGGTGAAAAGGAAGTGTGTGGGGAATTTCTAACTAGAAAAGGAAGTAGAAATCACACGCTAAAAGTCAATATGGAATAAAAATTTCACCATCAGTTCATCATGGTTTACAAAATTGAAGGTTTTAATTCAAGTTAAAGAACAGTACACAATAGTGCAGTCTGATTAGTCTGACAGGCAATATTATTTTGCTTTTTTTTATTACAAGACAAAAAGAAGTATTCAAAAAAATGCTGTATTACAAATAAGATTCTTTCACCAGCTACTGAAAACTGTCATGCCACTGGCATCTACACTAACTTACAATATGGCACGTAAACAAATTAGCAGTGGGTTATGTTTAAGACCAGCAAGGAGGAATAGTAAAGGTAATATTAGGTATGATTAAATTGGGTTAATGAAGCATTTTGGATAAGAATTTAATTTACCTCGTTAGAGTGAAGCAGGATTCGAAATGAAGTGAGCTCTATACTAAAGTAAGAGTGGCAAGCATGAGAAAGCAGAGATGGAAAAATACTTCTTACAGTAATGTGGAGCCAGTTGGTGTAATCTGCTGTTGCTGATACAAAGCTACAAAGTTGAGACTGTCTTTCAGCCAGAGAATGTATTTTAAAATGGCTTCTACCTGCAGTAAAGAATAATGATGATCTCAGATACTAGCACTCATACTTTTTCAGGAAGCCCAGCAGGTAATCTGGGAATGGATCCAGATTATTAAACATAGCCATCTAGTGCCACCTTTCATGTCCTTGAGCATCTGAGGAGCTTGGCTGACAGTTACAGGAGTAGATGTCTTCTAGGATGTACTTCTGTAGAAGCTGCTAGAAGCCAGATGGGAGAGCCATATAAAATGGCATATAACATAGTAAATAATTTGTGTTCTCTCTCCTAGAGGTGTCTGATGCCCCTCCTCCATTGAAACATTTAGTTCACAGTTCTTATTAACAGAAGTAAGACTAAAATCCAAGTTAAGGTTTTTCTTCAAAAATCAGTGTCCAAAGATACTGTTATATCATAAAGGACTTTCACTTTAACCCAAACTTACCTCTAGCCAAACGTCTGTAAGAGCATTAAGTCTTCCTTCCACCTTTTGAGACACAAAGTGTCTATATGTCTGGATGCAAACTGATAAATGAAATCCTACATGCGTTAAGTGCGCTTGTTAGTCTATCTGCAGTGATAGCACTGCTGTTGTCCTTCAGTATCATACTAGATTTAATGCTTAATCTTTCCCCCTGATATATTATAAATCTAGCCTCCAGCTAGATAGTTCTGCAGGTGGTGCTGTGGGAAATGTTTGCAGTTCAGAGACAGGACAGAAACAGAAGTGGAGAAGGAACAGCTTCATTCCTCTTCAGCTTTTCCCAGAACAGAAATATGAAGAATTATTTTCCTTCAAAAATTTTAGGTGGTTATGAGTGCTTTTATTTTTAAGAGGAACAGTCCTCAATACATGATAATACATGATCTCATTGGAGCACTCGCCCAAAGATCAGCAAAATATGTAAGGGTGCAAGGTGTGTTACTCACCTGATGGTGCTTTTAACCCACTTTCTTGTTAATGATTAATATTTATTTCGCATCCCCTGTAACTAGACTTCTTTTTTTCCAGTAATAAGAACACATGGGGCAAGAAAAGCAGTGGAAAAGAATAGCCTGGGCAAAAAATGTATAGAATAAAAATGTATTCACAGAGAAATTATTGGGCATTAAAAATAGAATCCTTCCATCTGCTCCTGGGTGCTGGTGACCAGTTGCAGCCCTGAACATGGCGTATTCTGAGCGCTGAGGGAAGCTTCAAGGGTAGTGTGTGGGATATTGCACAACCAGTCTCCATAAAATCCTTTGGGGGAAATTAGTATCATTCACAACGGGAAACAATTGTTTTCTGCAGCTCACATCATATCCAAAGCTTCCCTGCAATTTGGAAGAAAGAAGCTTTCTTTTATTTAGCTTCTGCAACCACGTTCTAAGTAATGAACAAGTATTGTAGTATTTTTTGTATTCTGAATAACTTTAGGAAGTTCTTCACATCAATGCCAAACTGTCACTTCTTTAATCTTTTTAAACATTGTTATGATTGAAATAGGGGAAAGTAAGAGTTTAGAGATACATATGTGTGTTCTAGATATCTGTATGTATGTAGATATATACTGTCTCATACTATCCACTAGATGGACTCATGAATAGACCATTCAGAATCAAAACTTAAGACTCCTAGTTAAGCTGCTGCTGGAGTCTGTCTCACAGCAGCAGAGTTGGGGATAGAAGCTTCTGCACCTGCACCTTCTGTCAGTGCAAGGACCAGCTATAATTTGCTAGGAGAGAGGTTCTGGCTGGCTCCGATGCTCTCTCTAGTGATAGTGTTGAAAAGACCAGCCAAGAATCTTTCAAGATTTCTGCATATACAAAGTGTTAAGTAAGGGCTTGAGGTAATTTGAATTAGACCTCTCATACGTGCTCAGAGTGCATGTAAGGGCACCATATGGCCATAAAAGTGGGAAAGGCATGTGCTGAAATTCACTGATAATTAGCTTTAGCAGACAATTGAATATTCTACTTGAAATGACAGGCTTATTCCCAATCATTGTCTTCAATTACTTTTTTTTTCCAGTCACAAGCTAAATTATTATTGCTCTTTGTGTTAGTAGTTTGTTTCCTTACCATAACCAGCTGCTTTTCACTTTAGTTGCTGTATGTGCTAAATGATGCAATACTTTCTCAACCCATAAAATCTGAACAGCTAACAAAAGCGTAAGCAGTAAGCATTTCATTAAAATAATTATTTTTAAATCACTTTGAGCACACAGCTGTAGTTATGCCTACAGTGAGGGATAGAAATGACCTTCCAGGGAGCATGCTTGCATTTCCGCATAGCATGGGGCTGTCAGAGTAGCACTGTATTCTCTCCTTATTCAGTTCTGATATCAGAAACAAGCCAAAGAGTGGCCAGAAGAGAAAATGGAAAAACATCGGCAGAGCTTTGTGATTAATACCCACTCATACTCCAGCTTCTGTTTCATAAAGTGTGTAAGCTGAAGTAACTCTCCAGCAGCTGTAACAACACTGGGGCTTGACAAAGGCCCTAGCATACTTGACTATAAAACTGAGTGGGGAATATACAGTGACTCTTGATGCTTAATAAAATAGTCAGTGCTTGATAAAATAGTCAATGAAGTCAGTGGGTTAGGTGTCCCAGTAGTAACAAGAAAACAGAACACAGAAAGCAGGAGTGCCTTAGTGCTGTGGTAGTAAACTAAATGGAAATAAATAATGAATGCTGCAAAGGAAAATAAATGTGTGTTCCTATCACAGCCATTCAATCCCCACAGCTGGCTTTAGTTTATTAAAGAGCAGCACCCTAAATGCTCCAGTAGTTTTGAGGAAATGGATTAAACTCTATTGCATTTGTCTTTCAAATACGATTATAAGGCCAAGTTGATATTTTTTCCTCATTTCAACTCTGTAGTTGTCTATGAATATGCCTTCCCATAAGTATTTTGTGACAAATACGTTACCAGATTGATTGTGTAATATGTGCTATATAAGTAGAAGTTGACAGAATCAGAGAAGCATAGAACTGCAGGGAACTGATGGGTTTTCCATTCTTAATGCTACAAATGGCTCTCCTTTTCTTAAAAATATCCTTTTCTGGGACTTCAACAAGCAGTCTGTGCCAGTAGTTTGTTATTTTTGTCACTGAAAACTGAGTTATTTTTAAATCAAAACTGGTATCCTGTGTCTTTTGTCTAATCAATGCTCATCTTTTGTCCCCTCTGCTGTGGACCTGGAGACCAAGTTTATTTCCTCCTTCATTCCAGCAGATTTTTGTGTCATTGAAAGTGTTACCATGTTCCCCTTTTTAACCTCCTTTCCTCTACTCTAAACAACCCCAATTCAAATGATCATGACAGGTCTTGCAGAAGAAATCTTAAATTTCAATCTAAGCCTAGTATTAGTAGATACATCAAGTGGATTTGAGAGGCCAACTTCATTAGATTTTGAAATGAGATTGGGATTCACTGTTCCTTCCAGCCGTAGATGACTGATCACTCTGCACATAAAGTCAGCCTGTTGCTATGGCCTTCTGTGAGGTTTTTGCTGCAGTGATGATAAAATATTGTAAATTAAAGAAACAAAGACATGCTTAAGATACCCCAATAGAAAGAACTTTGTTGAGACTCTGTTTTCTATGTGGTCTTTCAAATGTGAAGAAGCAACAGTCAGGAGATACATCTGTGAGGCAGGGTTATTGAGTAAGAAGGATCAAGGTCAAGATGTTTTGGCTGGCTTCAGCCAAGAAGGTGGAGATTTGAGAATCAAGAGTCTTTTGCAACTCAGACAGGAAATAGTAAGTAAAACTAGTCTCTTGAAAGTTTGTCACAGAAATATACCGATCCTCTAAATAATCTTAGAGAGTACCAGTTTGCATGTATTCTCAGTTTATATTCTAAATTATAAGCCCAATTTAAAGAAGACACCATAGCTAGTATATGTGCAGCCTCTTTTGAAGGAAGCAAAGTACTGAATTTTAAAGGAGAAAAAAAAATTATAATAAAGTTTAAAAACAGATATTTTTTTCTTTATTGTGGTTTTCTTGCATCTTCCATTGCTGTGAAAATAATAAATAACCCTGTCACTTTCATTGTGCTGTAAGCATGTCCCTTTAAGGAAAAGGTCATTTCCTAGCTTGCAGTATTTGCTGTAGTCCTAGTACTCGGAATAGAAGATAACATCATAGCAAGTTTCATTAACGCAGGTAATAAATGCCATGGATTTTTATATCATGTATGTAGTCGAATGGATAATTTTCCTGATGATAAGGTATTATTCTGAGAAAAGAAGAAGACAATTACCTAGCAGGCTAAGAAAAAGAAGTTGTTTAATGGCTTCTGAGTTCTGTATCCCCCTGGCATTTAGAGCTGTCTTCCTATGTTACTCGTCTGTAAGTGGAAACATTGTACATGTAAAGTGCATGGAGGACCTTCAAGTGAAGGGAACTAGGTGTTATGAAGAAAATATCGATAATAGTTGACCATAAATTTTTACATAGTGTGATATGACCTATACATACCTCTAAGAACAGGTTAAATCACTGTCTTGGGTAGGTGTTCAATATATTGCATGGTCTTGTGAGAGAAATCTCATGCTCTAACACTCTTAATATTTACCTGCTGCTAAAGCAGCATCAGAAAGAAACTGAGTTTTGCTAGATAGGCACTAATGATATCAAGTCTTAAGTGTGTTATGGAAGAGCTTTGAATCACATTGCTATGTCATTTTTACTCTGTCTTTAGAAAATCTGATTTAAAGTGATGACTTAAACTCAGTATTGATGCAGAATGTTAGTAAGTGCAGTCCCTTTGCCTAGAGTCACAGTAGTAACCTGTATAAATAAGGGGGTTTCATGTCTATGGTAGTCTTCGTCTCAAGTGTCATACCTTTTCTAAGTGGTTCCCGGTCCAAGGTGGAGTTTGTAATGCTGTAGTTCGCCATTCACAGGAATTAATAGTCCATGGGATGGCACCCCTCTGTGGAACTGTGAGACAGGCCAAATTCAGCAGTAGTTTGAAATATCTTCTTAGTTTCTCTCATTAGCCGTTCTCTCTTACTAGTCCTGTTGATCTAAGATTACAACCAGGCTTATTTTTCTTAATGAAAACTGCAAATCTCAAGTAGTTGCAGTTTTCTGCATATGCATACTACAAGTATTTGTACTGCTGGGAAACACAGTTTATTTAAAAATGCATGATAAAATTGCAAGAGTGGGCAACATTCAGAACATAGCACTATTCCCAGCTCACACCCCCACTGTCTGATGCTTTCCGTGATTGTAAGTCTGTCCTTGAATGTCGAGAAAGCAGTGGGCACTAGGGAGTAGCAGTAGCTTTAGTTCACTCTACTAATATCATTAAAGAATACATCAGCTGTGACAATTTAGCAGCTGTAGGAAAGCACGATCACATTTGCATTTATGGAATTTCTGCAGGTTTAAAGAAGCATGGGAAGGGAATTTCTGTCCTCTGTTCTACACCCTTGCAGTTGTAAAGTGGGCACAGAGATAAGCACACTGTGCTGAATTAATAGGTGCTGTACTGGCATTGCATTTTCTTCACTTTTAACCCCTGTAGAATTTGTTACTAAATGTTTTTTATTGCTTTTGTAAAACCTAAAGGCATTTCTTTTGCCCAGCATTCCACTATTAGCTCTCATCTGAAACTGACTATATACATATTGTATTTACATATATTGTATTTACTCCTTCTGAATAGAAGAAATTCTAAAATTGATGCCCCTGAGTGAGCTGCTGTTGAGTGCGTGAAGCTTTTCTGTATGCTTGAATTGATGCTTCACTCATTAGTCAATGCAGAGCACTGGGAAACCTTGCATATGTATCATGCCATTAGAGGAAAAAAAAAACACCCCAAAACAACCCACGCTCAATTGCTTGCTCTGTTTGGTTTGGTACTGCAAAGTCTGTAGTAAATCCTTCTTGTGCTGAATGAGTTACTTACTTTAGATATTAAAATAAATGTGGGCAAGCCAAATAAGGTGAGTCATAAAAAATTCATCTCATGTACAGAGACTCTGGAAGATAATTGTCAGGGTCTTAGAAATACCATGTGCATAGTGAAAGATTCCTATGTGTTACTTCTAGACCAGGACTAGTACAGTGAATTCCCAAAGTCTACCTACTTGTAATATATTCTGACATTTTTGGTGAAGGATATTGGCTAATCAAGCTCTACCTAACTACAGGGGGATATTGCCGCTTACAGATTGTTCTAGTGAACATGAATTGTTGGGTAAATCTTCCAGTTACTGTGATTTAGCTCTGGAATGACGGGCTTTATGGAGCAGTTGGTTTTCTGATCCTGAAACTTTACTGTCTTTCTAATGGGATACTACAGAGGCTACATTCTGGAACGCTGGTTACAAGTTCTGTGAAATTTTCTGTCTAAAAGGTTACGGGGTTTAGGGTGGAAAATCAGCAATACACAAAACCCCGGTGTTCTTTGATGAGCTTTGATGAGTATCCTGGAAAAGGACCTTACTCTTTCAGCCCACTTCAGTAAAAGTGGGTGCTTGAGTTAGGGACCTTTGGATTTATCAGTGGACTTTCCAGAGGATGAGTCACAGCACTTGAGTGCCATATAGGTGTCACTGACTATACAAAAGGCAAAGATCTTTTTCAGGCATGTGTATTAACTGAGTAAGTCGACAGTGTGAATATCCTGTTCAGCCTTGGCACAATTTACATTTGCTCTTATAAACAGAAAAATCTTTTTTATCTGGTGAAGTGTATTGTTATATGTGTGTCTGAAAAGAGAAGTGGGGAATGTATGGAGGATCATGCAATTACTTGCAATACTAAGTGTCTAAATTGTTTGGAAATGTCCATTATCACAGCTTGCTCAGGCATTTTTGTGTGACATGCTAACTAATAAAGCTGCTTATGTGTCCCCCTCAATTTAAAGGGAAATAATTTTCTGGTGAGCTTTTGAAGAATTAAGATGTTTTTCCTAGTAATTTTTTCTTCTGTATGCTGACTCTGTGATGCTTTGTTTACAGTTACTTTAGTCTGACAATCTCATTACAGCTTAGCAGAAAACTTCTCTCAAACTAGACTAAAAGGTCTTCTGCCAGCATGAATATAGGTAGGATTTAAAGTAGAGGAGCCAGCCAACAGGCAAGGCCCCTTTTTCTTCTGTGACTAGTTAGGTTCTTGAATAAAAAGGAAGAGAAATCTCTGCTGGAGGGTGATAACAGTAGAAAAGGGAATATTTCATCACTGGGTGACACTTAACATTTCCTGGTACACTGGAAACACTAACCTCATGGTGGTGAGTATCCACCCTCTATAACGCCCTGCACATCACATACAGATTTCAAGTTTTCATAAAGGTTGGATTTGACTCATTGTTTAGCTGCAGATCCATGGTCCATGTTTAGTCAAGGCTGTTCTCACTTCACTCTGTGAAGAGTTTTTCTGTAAAGAGCATCTTCTTTCCACGCTGGCTAGACATTCATCCTGTGGCACTTTCAAGCACTGTGGGATCCTTTAGATAAAAGGATGCATATGTATTTATGCAGGGCCTGTTGTTTCTGACGTAAACAACTGAATATGTCATGTCACTTAGAGTACAGCTGCTCATTTCTGTTTCAGTCAAATAGGCAGAATAAAATCTTGTAAGATGAAAGTAGGTATATTAGTAATGTTTTGGGAGTTAATACTGGTCATGCTGATGATTTTCACTAGTATTTTTATCTTAACTATTTCTTTCTTGTTCTGCAGTGGTTGTTTCAGGATGGACTAGATTAAACTGAGGCAACTTATTTTGAAGATGGAATAGTGCATGCTGAACTAGTTATGGATATTTATGGTACAAATATAAAGTGATATTTCAAATCCTTTAATTTTTCTAAGCAGTTATGTGTATGTTTGATTTTCAGCTGCTTATTTTTCCTTCCTGTTTGTTGTTGTCTCTATTGTGACTTCCAATATTCAGTTGCTTAGGATAAGATTCAGCTGTTGAGAAGTGGTCAGCACAGTACCATATGCTACATGGGAACCACTGGGAGGGTATAGAAGCAATTACACAGAGGCAGTAGCAGCGCTGTTAAGAGCTACAGAAGTGGCACCAGTAGAGACCACTCTGAATGCTCTGGAGTAAATCGTAGCATAGTAGTAAATCCTGATAGGGAAATGGCAAGAGGAGACGTGAGGTAGTGCTCATCCTCAGCAAATCAGCAGATGCTGACAAAGTATTATGAACTTTTGACCATTTATTTCTTCAGACTTTTAGGAGAACGTTTCTTCGGGTTTTGTTTGTTTGGGGGTTTGTTGTTGGGTGTTTTTTTGTGGCTTTGTTTTTTTTTAATGACAGACATCATATTTTTACCTTGGCTTGTGAAAAAGTGCAAGAATTTCCTTTGAGCAGTCCTACCCAACCTTAATTTTATCTGGCCATGAATTAGACTGTCGGTCTCATGTACTCTTTGCAATAGTTCATTTCAGAACTTCAGTTAAGCATTTTTATAAACATCTGCATCACTACTTAATAAATTACTCATTGTACCTTAAAGCAAAATGGTAATGCCTGTAATGGTGCTTCAGTATAGTAACTAGGTGAATGAATAATACATGTTTGTTTCATGGTAAGTACAAGGAAATGCTGCTTCCTTTCCCTTTCAGTGTATCGGATGTGCAATTACGGTATAATTAAGTTCAGCTTACATGACAGGTGAATGACATTTCCACATTGCTGTTCCAAGCACACTAAATACACTGTACAGCAAAATTTCAAGCAGAAGCAATGCAGGCAGCTACTTCAGTGCATTTCATGAGCCAAAATGGCTTCTGTCTCAGTTTCTTCTACCATGAATAGGCAAGATACGCTTTTGACAATATGTGTATGAACTGAGAGACCCAGTAAGGCAGTGAAATTCCTTAATTAGAGTAATCACAACAGTGACTGAGTGTGGAGTACTGGAGTTGTGATGGATAGAATTAGTAAAGTTTAATCTCTTTCATGGTATGATTTCATGTCTTTTCTTTCTCTGTTTAAATGTGACTACACCCATTTGTCAAATGACAAGAAGTCCCTTACCACATTTGCAATTCTAAATGACTGAGCCTTATGAATCATTCTGCAAGAGATGTGTAGGAAGTCAATCTCGAGGGAAGGAAAATATTCCTCCAATCAAATTGATGTAGCCTATCCCTCACTGCAGCTCTAAAAAGAGGATTGAGGAAAGTTACTTTTGTTTGAAATGATGGAAATTGTAATTTAAACAAGAATTACACAGTCCTTGTAATTGCATAGGAATTTATGCAGTTATAACAGTTAACTCTTAAACTGCTCTTAACCTGGGGAGACTTTTTCATGTGATATGCCAATTAGTGTTTAGTACGTGGAAGGGTGGTGTAGAACTATTATAGTCAAAGAATAGCAGATTTTAACTGTGCTAGGTGTTTCCACTTATGAGTGTTTCAAATGCAGATTCAGGCAACTTGCTGGAAAGATGGGTACTATTTTTGTTACCACATGCAGAGTTGCAATAAAATCATTTTTTTCCCCACAATATTAAAATAAGCAGCATTCCCCAGCCCAGGCCAATCAGAGAATGCTGTTTCAAAGTCCTTTTGTTCAATTTGCACTCAGTGGGTGTGGCTTTATTTTATTCTGCCTTTTCCAGGCATTTTCCATGGGGCTTGTCTGGGCAGCATGGAACTCAGATAAGAGTTTTGCCCTTCATTTTAGCCCATAATGAAAAGCTCCTTTTGAGCATGGAGTGAGACACAAAATGGTGAAATGTTTTCTTCAGGTGTAAACTCTAGTCAAGTTCTATTAAATTTAAAATGAGAAGCGATTTGTTTTTACCAAGTGCCCAAAATTTTCTAGTCAAAAGCTGAAGTGTGCTGATGTAAGTCCCCCTGCCTTCAAATGAGAAAATAAGGCAAATGTCTCATCAGATGTTTTAGTTGAATCAAGTAGAATTTGAAGGAGGTCCAAAGGATTTTTTTTTTTTTAAATAAATGAAAAAATTCCTTGCCATCTCTATACACAATGTCTGGGAATAAAACACATAATTTTCTGAAGGCTCAAGGACCTTGGTATATTTCTGTCCTATTCTGAAATATGCAGCTGATGTCGTGATACAAAAGATTATGCTGAGATTGTGGCTGAGATGACGTTTCATTGCTGCTCTATTCACTGATTGAAAGTAAGAGGTGTGAAAAATCAAAATTAATAGTAGCTATTCTTTTTTAATAGGTCAGAGTTCCTCTTGCTCATTATGTTGGCTTGAAGAAATGCCAGACATAAAATAATAAATTGACTACTATAAAAATGTTAGGTCTTAGGTTAGATCAGTATTTGTCCAGAAAAGCTCACTGCATTTTCTGCTATTTCAAAGTTATCAATACACATTTTTAGAAGAAATTTGTTACCAATGTTTGAACAACATGAAATCTTTGAAATTTGAGTGAAATTTCATCCCACTTCTGCTGTTCCTGTTGCAAACATTGTCCCTTTTCTGTACCCATGATGCCTCCCACTAACTGTGAAATCAACACATTCCATCAGAACACTTCTTGTGCCAGGATCACCAACACAGGTACTCCTAGTACTGGCAAACAGAATACAAATCCTTCAAGGTTTTAATCTCTGGCTCTTCTATCTCCATTCACTTCAGTTAATTTTCAGGATGTTTATCCATCAAATAGTCCCATGACTGAAATAATTGCAGAGCCATGATTTCATGCTAGTTACTTACACAGGTAATGTACACCTTGAATAAATAAGTTTAAAATCCTTTAATGTTTATACCATTATTGTTTATACCATTAAATATGCTCTTGTTGTCAGTATTGTATGGAAAGAACATAGCCTTTTTTGTCCCTTTGCATGGTTAACTCCTTGTTCTGCTTTAAAGTACTGAGCGCATTACATAAATATTTCTTTACAGCCCCTTTGATACCATTTGTATAGCTTAACAAAGTTACCTTTGTTCCTGAAAGTTCTCTGTCTTGTTAGAGGTAGAATTAAAAATGAGTACGTCCATCATGGCTGTTTGAAAGATCTCAGAAACTAGTAACTTAAGTGGCCTGATCTAAGGAGTGGCAGTGGTCAATGAGCAAGGGAAATCTTAAATGCAAGATTAACAATCTTCATTCTGCATTTCAGCAACCAAAGTTCCTATGCATGCCTGGCTGCACATGCGTTATTTAGAGAAGCTCTTCTAAGTGCTCTGTTGCCATCAGGACAAGTTTGAAGACTGTGGCTAACATTTATCTTGACTCTCTCCAGAGGCAGGTGAACATTCATAACGTATTTTCACAGGAAGTCAAAGGTGCTCTGCAATATTGCTTTAAATAAGAGCACCCAAAATCCTACTTACACCTAGATTTCAACTGTTTTCAAGTATTTCCTGCAGTAGAAAACAACATAGTATGCTCTAAGTAAGGTGACTGGTGCATTTTGTTTTGCTGTGAGAATGCTACAGGATCCCACCTGATCTTAGACAAGAAAAGGCCTAATTAAACATCACAGCTTCATAATTTTCAAAAGCTCTTATGGATGCTGAATAGTCTCTTCTGAAGGCAATTTGAGAAGGGTTGGATCTTTGATCCTGGTTTCATATTCAGTAATAATTCCAGATCTGTGTTTTCCTGAGGGCACCACTGCTGCCTTTTCTGAAAGTAACTTTGGTGTCTTGATTTCAAGATTTGCATTAGACATTGAAAATCTCGCATCTTATATATTTGAATGTCATTTCACACCTTAACTGATCCATAGATAAGACAAGTACTTAAGCTCAAGAAAATGCTTAATATATTAATAGAGAAATACAGTGCAGAGTCATAAGCCTATTTGCTTTGTTGTTAATCTCATCTTAGAAGTGAAAAAAAAAAAAGGAAAATGCATACAAATAACAGGATCCGAATACATTTTGTTTTGTTGTCTTTTTGTCTGAAGGATATGGCATTAGTATGTACGTAAGGACTTGGGTGTATGTGTTCTTTCTGTAGGTGCCATCTGGTAGCTATATAACACAGTTGTGGTGGTCAAGCAGGTGGTGATTAACCATGATTCAAAATGATGTTGCACAGCGGCCATCCACAGCAGGGAATGAATTATGGCATTTGGTAATATTCTGCTGGAATTCACATTCTAGGGAGAGTGAGGTGACATGCAAGTGCTGCAGGCAGGAGAGTCTGGGAACACGTAAGAGGTTCCTTCTCCTTTGGAAATTCCCTGAAATATGAGGTTCTAACAAGAAAGTATCAGCCTTGCTGCTCCTGCAGTCCTTGCTTTTCCCTGCCACAAAAATCACTTGCTCATTAATCCCTTACACCTCCTGCTTGATCTGGATGGTACAGTGCCTGACCGAATTTCTTCTTCAGCTCCTTCCAGTTATTGTAATTCATTTGAGACAGTGAAGACCTGCAACTTCCCATTGTTTTTCTCTCTCCCATGTATTCCAGCAGAAGATGATGTTTTGTATTGCTGCATATCATATGCTGAGACTTGTCTTCCTCCTACCATTGATGTCTTCTGTTTGAGGACTACAACTCTGTGAATGTTTGCCTGAATCCTACTGAATGATCATGTCTTCCTTTAAGTGATCAGCCTCCCCACTAATACATACTCATAACTCAGTTTCTTCTGGCTACAAATTAATTTCATTCTTTCCTATAAAACACTACTTACTCTAATCCTAATTATCTAAACTAGGCAGTGCATGGAGTGAACCACTGACCTTCTGTTCCCACTTTCTTTCCTCTGTACATGCGTTCAGCAGGAATCTTTTGGTTCAGTTGATCATTTTGGACATAGCTTTAAGATCATAATTTGCTTCCCTGTGAGCTTGGTACAAGGTAGATGATGGAAAATGTGAAGACACAGTTAGATTTTCTTCCAAAGGACCAAGGCTTACAGTAATTTTTTTGTTATCATGAATGATCTTGTTGATTTCGGTATAACAGCTTGGGAAAAAACCTCTGCAGGAACAAATTGAGGGTGTTTTGTTCTTTTGTTCCTCTGGAGACAGGTCACATGTGAGGATCTGATGACATTGATGATTTACAAAGTGTTTTTTTGTCATATTGTAGTTTTTACCATGCTCACTGAATTGAGAAACCCTGTGTAGCAGCTCTGCATTTTAATTTCTGATTTAGATAGGGTCTGTTTATTGCTGCGTTTACTTCATTCTAGGTCAACAGCTTTAATTAGTGTATTTTTAGCAGGCCAGGAATGCAAATGCACACAGACATGGGAATATATCAACTAATACAATTCAGGCAGATAGTGGAACACCTTTTTGTTCCTCTTTAAGCAGAAACATTCAGTTTCTTGTAAGCATCACTAAGCATTTTTCTTTTTTTTTCTTGCACTCATACTACTATTTCTCCTTATTGTAGGGGTTTTAAAATTCTACTTTTATTTCCCCTGTAAAAACACATTTCTAACTTGTAAAATTTAATGCAAAACCTTCTTTAGAAGTCATGTGTCTACTCAAATATTTCTATCTATAATAGAAAGGTAAAATTATGAAAGTCCTTGTCTAGAATGTTACATTCACACCTTTACCGTGGACTGAATTAATGCGTTTCCTGTATTTCTAAAGTAAACGTTAGGGTGGGATGGGGGAATTACGATGACATCATGAATGTTAGGAAGAAGGAGAATGATTGGATTTGATTTACTAACATGCTGGAGAATTCTGGTTTTAACTAGACCTTGCCTTTGAGAGGTGTTAGAAGGTCTATGCATAGGCTGATTGAAAAAATCAAATAGATTCAGTTCAACAATAGGGACTGTGGCCCTTGAACAGACACTGGTTTGAGAACAAAGATTTGGTTGTACTAGCGTATCCATGATTTACCTGGGGGCATTCAAGGCCAGGCTTGATGTGGTTCTGGGCAACCTGATGTAGCTGATGATGTCCCTGCTCATTACAGGGCGGGTGGACTAGATGAGCTTTGAAGGTCCCTTCCAACCCAAACTAATCTGTGATTCTGTTCTACAATTCTTGGATTTTTCAAGTGGAGGTGTTGTCTGCTACTGCAAGTCTGCTATAAAACCTTCAGTTCCTGAGTTAATACTGTTGCAGGTAGAACAATTTTGAACAAACCTAGGCTTTTAGTACCATACATTTTTTGGTAAAGAATCAGTTAGAAAAGCTACCATCATGTTTTTCTGATACTCAGATCTTGTTGCACCCATGCTCCAGTATCCCAGTAAGCCATGCAGCAAAGCAGAACTGCAGTTCCCATACTGATGCTGGGAGCCATTGTGTAATAAATGTTTTGTATCAGGCTGGAATCAATTTGATGGCAACTTAGGAGAAAATTGTGTGGAGGACAAATTACTGTTGTTCTACAGCAGCAGTTAATGCTGATCTTTATAGCATCTTTACAGCAAAATAATATACATTCTGGCATTGCACTTAATGGAGGCTGCATGACAAGTGATAAAAGTTATTAATTGCTTCTGTGAGGCTTCATATTTTCCTGCTTTTTAGTTCGTATTACAAAACCTGATGTAATTATCCATTTGGCAGTTCTCCTTGTCAATCATCTAATGATTCATAAGCCAGTCAAACAATATGTTACACACTGGATCATCTGTGAAGACTTTTTGGCACAGCTCCTTGCATTGAACTTGGTTTCACAGGGTATCAGCCTTTGTCGACATGATGTAGTTTGAGGTGTTCCTGCCCATGGCATGGGGCTTGGAACTAGATGGTCTTAAGGTCCTTTCCAATCCAAACCATTCTACGATTCTATCTACATTGCTTTTAGACTGGTCATGTTACCTCTCTACACACAGCTGTAGGCTTGTAGGCTGTACCTGTCTTGTTGCCCAATATGACTTATACATCTTTCCTCTTCAGAAAACATACAGACAGTGATGCTTCTTTTGGCATTAGTTTTTCATGTCAGGAAATACATATCATGTACTAATTTTGCAGTTTTTCTGGGGATGTCTACACTTGTATGGAAGTCTGCTGTTTCAGCTTGAGGACACTTAGTTACCTTTGCTTCCCATGGCTTGATAGCCTTTAGTTATTAGGGGGCCTTCTTCACAGCAGATAGCAGTACAAAGGTGTAAATTACAACTGCACTGGGGCTGGGAAGAACTTTCTTCATATATTTATTAGTAAGAAAAAGCTGGAAAAACTTGCTGAGCACAAACTACTGGCACACTGAAGTTCCCTCCTCAGCAACTTTCTTTCCTTTGTGCAATTCCTTGCTGCAGCTTTCCTCTTCATAAGGCTTTGTAAGATTATACCTATAACTGGTCTTGCTGTGTTAAGTATATAGTGGTATGCAGTATTAACTATGTCATAGAATCACAGAATCATAGAATGGTTAGGGTTGGAAAGGACCTCAAGATCATCTAGTTCCAACCTCCCTGACATGGAAGGAGTGATCCCAGTATCTAACAGTCTGAGAAGATGATGAATCACTACAAGGTAAGCTAATTGCATACCCTGTAAATGAATGTTCTCTTCAATATAAGTTCTCACAGATAACTTTAAGATGTGCTGTAGGGAGAACTGGAAGATAAACAAGGTTCATAGCAAATAATTGGCAGTCTTTCCTAGACGAACCTGTTCTCAGGGGACAACCCTTTTTACAATGTACCCCTTTCTTAGGAAGCCACTTTACAGTTCCACTCCCACTAGAGCTCTAGGCTGTCTCTCTCTCTCATACCAAACCCTAAACCAAACAAAACCCTAATTAGAGACAAATGGTGTCTCTAGGTCCAGTCTAAGCCTCAGCACAAGTCCCTCATCCCTGTCCTTAATGAGGAATTTCTCAACAGAGAACTCTTGGCAGGCTGTGCCTTCCATTGACAGCCTTAGCAAAAGCATCTGTACACAAGCCAAATTAAGAAGTTCTCGGGGAAGAGACATGATTGCAGCTTACCCCTTCCTTTGGCAATCCCTTTTCAGCCCCACTCCAACTGGAACTTTAGTAAATACCTTTCACTCGAAGTAAATCCAGTTCATACTAGGTTTCCCCTGAAGAAATCTTGATATAGGGCAGGTCTTTGGTTTTAGGCTCAAGCACTTGCCTGTTATTGGGGTTAGGTTTATGATTCATTTTGCGAGAGGGACATTTTAAAGCTTCAGCTAAGAGTGGAGCTGGAAGGGGTAAACTGCAGGCAGATTTCTCCATTGACAATTTATCCCTTTTGGCAGTCCCTTTGCAGCCAGTCTCCAGCTGATAGTCTGGGCTTTGTTGCCCTTTGTCACTTACTCGGAGCCCCTCAGACAACACCCTGAGGAAAGGGACTAAAAGGGGAGAGTTTGAGTTTTTCTAGCAACAAGAGAGCCGTGTGAGGAATGTTCGACTTGCCTTTTTCCAGCTGTTCATCCTTATGGTTGTGAATGGGAGCTCTTACTGAACTTATATTTTAGTTGTTGTAACTCATCATAACGACAGTTGTGTTCATACCAGCTTTCACTGGGCTGGACATCGCAGGAGGTTACTTAAAGCCAACAAAAGTATCAGGGTCAGACTAGTGATGGGCCACCATCTCTTCAATGTTATACCCTGTGAAGAAAATCAGTAGTACATCTAATAATTTTATTTAACATTATGTAGCTATTGTGGAGGCTTTATATGGAATTGCATGATTTCTGAGTCACCACAACCTGTCATTCTAGTTGCTTTTCCTGAAGGGAAGAAAGTTACCTAAGATATTGAATTCTCTGCTCTGATATTTTATTATTCAAAGTACAAATCCTTTTTGCACTTAGTCATTAACCTATATACACATAAGCAGGCACTTACCTGGTGACACAGATTCTGTTACAATTTGTCACTTCTGTTGGTGTGCTGGAACTTTGCCCTGTCTCTTGCATTTCCCTTTAATTAATATAGATTTTCAATTTAAAACAGTTCATAGCTTTTTATCAAAGCCTTCACACAGAAACCTGAGAGGTTTAATGTTTCCTTTTACCTTTAACAGATCTAATTTCAGTGCATGTGGGAAATGTTAACTAATGAGAGTTGTTTTTGAAGTAATTTGTAGAAGTATACTTCTACAAATGATAAAATAAATGGGAACTTGTTTGCTGACCACATATTAGTTTGGGGTAGGAATTGAGAGATGTCAAACTTTTATTTGCCTTAGGCTTATGTTTAAATATATAACCTCATTTTGCAAAATTCTTTTTCAGGATTTTTTTCCCCACATTTATTAGTTTGTTAATGAAATAGTTAAAAACCAGGTTTAGGGCAGTATCCAGAAATAGGAATTAAAACTAGAAGAAGTGTGATTGACAAAAGGAGAAATGCTTGGCCAGCACAACTTATTCTGAAGTCAGGAAAATTCAAAGTATAACTTTCCATGTTTTATTAACTTTTACTCATCTCAGTTTTCCTTATCAGTCATTAAAACTGAAGAAGGAAGTGTCAGAATCCCATGCAGAAAGGTGTTCTTGCTTTATTTCTAGAAAGAAAGCAGATGGAAAAGGCTGAAAATTTTAGTCGTATGTCTTTTATTTCTTCTTTTTTTTTCAAAGCTGTGAAAACAAAATAGCTAACTTCCAAAATACCTTTTGGTTTTTTAAGTTTTCCTTTCACAATTAAAGAGCATCTATAACCTGAAGTTTATGTATGTGTAGTAAAAGGGCAGTCCTCAGACACACCATGCAAACCAGATGACAGGGATCATTTTAGTGTAAAAACGAAAGTAGCAGGTGTTAACTCTACACTCTAGTAGTAGGTCATAGTACTACACAGTGTTGGAAAATAAAACATACTTGAAAACCAAGGTCATTTTTCAGAGGATGCTGAAACTTCCTGTATAAGACTGCATTTTTTTATTGTTGTGTTTAGGAGTAGTGGAGGTAACAGCATTAACTGTAGATTAACATTAACAAGGTTAACACTCCATTGATGTGGATGAAGAAAGTCAGGTTCCTATCAAGTCCTGTGGCTGTGACACGATTAATGGGTTGTAGGTATCAAGGCTGCAGGAATGACACAGGGCTAGATGGACTGGCTTAAAATTGCAGCAGTTCTGCTTTTCTGCGACATGCCTATCAGCAAATTTTTACAGGACATCTGGGCTGTATCACGCTGCTTTTTTTAATGCTGGAGAAGTGACAGACAGGGGACTAAGATCGTCTTCCCACTGGAAAATTCTCCATTACTATAGTAGGTCATAATTAAGTCAAAATGACACCATTGCTGTCTCTCTCTCTAGGAGGAAACTGATACCCTGACTCCCACGTTTACTGCTTCCTTAAGTGAACAGTGCCTATAAGCTACTCCAGAGTAGCCCCTTATGTCTCTGGGCATCAGTGAATTTTGTGCTATTGCAGCTCATTGTTCCCTGTGACTGAAATTTAGATAAACTCAATATACAAACTGTTGGAAGAGTTTAGTGATGTGAAGTTTTGCAAAATAGTGGCAATAGCAATAGAGCATGTGTACTTATTTCAGTGGTTTAATTGAGATAGTTAATAAAATTCCTATGTATGTGAACAAGAATAGAACAGTCGGTATGATCCTGTCTACGTATGTGAAATAAATAACCCTAAATTGCCTTTAATTGATGTTAAAAACCCTGGGAAGTATGCAGGAAAGAATTAACAAGTACCTGATCCAAAGTAGAAGTTCCAAAGACAAAATCTGCATTTTTTTTTTTTTCCAAATAAAGCTTAAGTGTTGAAATGTACCTCACAGCAAATGACTGTTTAAAGGTCACAAAAAAGACCCCAAACATTAGAAATTCAGATTATAAATAAAGTGCATGTGTTTAGCAGTGAGGGTTACTGACCTCATGGCTTATCTAGTGATGTGATAGATTACTAATTACTTCTAATTTTGAAACCAAGTTAGGTCCATCTTTGGCTTGAAATCTTCAATTTTTTTCATGTCTTCCTGCACTTGAAAGTCATTGGTTTATTATGAATATATAAAAATGATCTTTCCATCAAGGCAGATTGTGAACCACTCATGAAGAGCAATAGCAGGTCTCTACTTACATGTGCATCTCTTCAGTTTTTAAAAAGAATATATCCAATTCGGGATAGAACTGTTTGCCAAATCCCAGTATGGATGATGCCTTCTTAGTAGAAATGGAATTTAAAATGCAAAAAGTAGTCTTGTTGCATGATAAAATAGGACCTGCTTTTAAACAGACAAGTATGGTTACAAGCACCGAAGACGATTCCATGTCTATAGAGCGCAGTCATTCACTTTAACATTACTACTCCAGCTTGCCTTCAGCTGTCTGCTCAATTCAGTTACAAAATCAGTCATAAGTTGAACTCTCAGTGCTGTAGTTGAGCTTTACCTTGTGGAGCATGTTCTTGACTGCTTCCATTCTGCTTTGGCCTCTCACCTTTAAGCGATTCTCTTTTTCGCTTTGCCATTTCACTGTTCTGCTGATGAGACTTTCTTCTTACCAGAGATGGTTATTTTGCATCTTTCTGTTTTACTGATACTCCATCTACAGCAAAGCTGAGCTCAAATCATTGATAAACTCCAGTCAGAAGAGTGGAGGCAGTTTATGATCATGAAACTAAGCTTCTTACTGTTTGGCAGGGTTTGCGGTTTTGGTTTTTTTCTTCTTCTCTGAGGAACCAAGGCTTCTTTTTGAGACCTGTCATTGTGAATCCTATTTCAGGATTAAGCTCGTTATGCTGTATTTGGATAATCCTGGAAAGTACTTCAAGATACATTTTAGAATCAACTGACAAAATACATATACATTATTTTTACGCTTTATGCAGCATTAGATACCAAATGTGGTAGAGCCATTTCTAAGACTTGAATTCAAGAGGCATCTGCTTTTTGCTCTTTTGGCATGAACACTACATTTAGATACAAACTGAAAGACACAATAAGGAGTTGCTGTTAGATTCCAAATAGAGTTTAAACAATGAGTTCTGTTAAATATTGGGAGTTTTGCTTCATGTTTCTGTTTGATGTCACAAAAAAATCTCATTAACTGTTCTCTGACTTCAGTGTCTCAGTTTTGAGATCATACATAAAACGGCTTCTTGGCATGTTGTATAATCTGACAGACTCAAAAGAACTCGGGTAGAAAGAGACCAGCTCAAGAATAAGAAAGCCCAGCCTGAGATTCCAGCATATGGGCCTTCAAATTCCTTGAAACCAGCTATGTGCAATAGAAGACTTTGTGATTTTGAGTGCTGTTTTGACAGTTTCATCCCTCACATTCTGAGGTTTTAAGGAGCATGTGTGTCATCCACAACTTCTGTGGAAGGAGTGGTCCTCAAATCACCCTTGCCCATCAGATTACCTGGTCAGAGATTCACTTTGACTCACCCCAGGTTATGCTATTTCTTTCTGAGGTCCTGATCATACTTTCCAGCCTCACATATGTGAGGGAAGTACTGTGGTCATTTAAGCCTGCTGTGTTGCCTGGCAAAGATTTCAGACAGATAGAACAACCTGCACAGATGCATCTGGAAAGACAAATAACGAGTTTGATTTGATCTGATCAGAAATGTGCTTTCGCATTTATATACAGCAGAGATCTAGGACCAAGGGAGAAGAAATAGGACATGGAGCAGATGATCTTCTGAAAAGCTTACAATATGTTTTTTTTAAATTTAAGCTTTCCAACATTTTTCAAACACATTTCAGTCTCAGCATCTATCTATAGATGGCATCCATCTCAGAAATTTTTCATGCATTTCTGTCAGTCTTCATCTCACCATGTGCTTAACAATGAACCTTAGTGTGGCTGGCAGGAAGGTGACCTATCTTCTTTGCAGTTATTGATTTTCACGTGAATGCACAATCATAAGCTGTTTGTGCAAGCTTCTTGATCATTTTCCTGCCCTTGTGAGAGCATTATCAGCTATAATACTAGTATACATGGCCTGCTGATTTTCCTAGGAAATGTCACTTTTCATACACAGGACCCAAAAAAATGCCCATTGATATCAATAGGAGTCATTGTATTTATTTTAATGGACTTTGGATTAGGTCCGGGTCTCCCCAGGACAATAGTTTCACTCAATAAACATCTCTATGAAAGAAACAAATTTTGAAATACTACTGTTCTTGTTAAAAGAAGTGCTTCACCCTTCATCCTGCTTTTCACAGGATTTGCTATTGTATTCTGTTTTGTTCTTAGTCTTTGGAGTTCAGTGTGTGTGAATAGTAAGGAATTTGGAACTCATGAATTGCCTGATAATGATTGTGAGTCCTTTTACATGAAACAAAGCAGTAGTGCCAGCCATTGTAACACAACAGGCCAGCCTCTGTTACCTGACAATCTGGTTAGCAATGTCTAGCTTTGAAAGTAAACACATGTTTTTAAGGCCGTAGAGAGGAAATTCTTGAACAAATTTATTGCACAGATCATCAAATCATAGACAGTCTAATTTTTATTTGGGGTTTTTTTTTTTGTGCTGCTCTCTGTGTGAGCATTTGAACTGTTGTTTCCCTAGACCCTTCTTCTACCACACCTCTTTAAGGCAGGTAGTGTTTGTTTTACCATTCCTGGTTTGTATTTCTTTTTGGAGGTTAACCAGAACACGGTTCTCTACTTCAACTTTTTCCACTTATTATTCCTGTGAAAGGTGATGATGGTTGGTTTCCTTGTTCATGTCATTTCACATCATTGATTAAGTTACCTAAAATATTTACCTCTTAATTAAAAAGGTTGCCAAATTCAAACATTTGTGGCTCTTCAGCGTTTGTAACAGGCTCCAGAGATGGACCATGTTTTTGCTAATTCAACCTACAGGATGGTTTTGTATGCCCCAGTTATTATTCCTATGGAAATACATCAGAAGATGCTTCTAAGGGTTATTGTGACTGCAGTCCCAAAGGCCCTGAGAAGACATTACTCAGATTCTCAGGGCTCTCTTATGCAAAGTAGTTGTATGGACTGGTGAGTAGATTGAAATTTGAAAGGTATTGAGGGGAGGACTCATGTATGAAAATTATTCCATAAATCAACTCTTAACAATCCAGTTACAGACCACAGAGTTACTGACTTAGCAGTTTTATCTAAACCATTGATTCTTGAGAGCTTTAAGGATAATTTGCTTAAATCAAGGTTACGTTAATTATGGAAACTTGATTAATTGCTGCAGTGCTCTGGCTTTCTTGAAACATATTAATCCTAATAGAGGCACTTAGGTACCAAAGCCTTACAAATACCAAGCGTTGTGTATATGGCATATAATTTATGTTATAAGCAATATAACCATTACATTCAAAGACGCATTGTTTTCACCAAGTGTTACTGCACCATTTTGTGTAATTGTTCCTGACTGGCATAGCAATGTATATGACAAATGAAACAGAATACAATCAAATACCCAACAACGTACTCTGCATTGCTTGCAGAAATGCAGCACATAAATACAAATTGAGCAAGAAAGAACTGAAGTTGACTTTGATTGGAACATAGGCGAATAGTGTAGGTTTGTTCCCTGTGTAGTTTAAACAACATGGAAAAGCAATTTATAACTAAATAAAGTGCTGGGTGTGCTGATCTGAAAATGCAAAATAGAGCTGCTGGGTTCTGAAGTTCAGATGAAATCGTACAGTGTTCTTTGTCTGCTCATTTCATTTAATCTTTTCTCACAGGGGACTTGATGGTCAGGGCCATAGCAATGAGATCTGGCACTTTTTCTTGGTGAAACATTAAAAGAATTCTTAAACTGTGCTTTAGTTCTGGCATAACAGTCAAAAGAAGAAAGAGTTAAGCAAGCAAATGCTTTATAAATATCCCATATTCCTGGTTTCCTCCTCTTAAATTTGCCACCAGTGGTAAATTGGCAGGTTAATATTCCCCTCTGCACGTCTGTCACACTGTTTCTGTCATACGGGACATCGCATTTCAGCGAGATGATTGCCTTCAGCATTAGATTCAGAAATGTCTAACTGCCAGCTTATACAAACAAATTTGAGTCTTCTATTGACAAGTATTTCTCAGCTTGTTAACTTTTTGACTGTTTGGCTAAACGTAATGGGCATCAGTTATTTTACATAGTTGCTCACCGTTTTACCTGTTTGAAAGACACAAACAGCTAGGTTTCCCAGCAGTATCTGAGCAATGAAGAGCATAGCTTCAGAAGGGTAGGTACATGAGTAATAATATATACGTACACCCACTTACACCCTCAAACACAAATAGCTTTATAGGGTAAACTTACGCAAGTGCGTAGGTTCACAGATTAAAACATGAGGTTCATGGACTTCAGATGCTTAGACACACTTATCAACCTCGCCAAGCACCACTTGAATCTTACAGTATCTAAATACCATCTAAAACATAGCCTTGAGCAATACTGTGCTCCTTTGATCCCTAGAATAAGTAGAAAGAGCCTGAAGGCAGTTACATATCATGTAGGCTGTTTAAGGTCCTTGTAATCCATAATTTGTAAACCATAATTTGTAACCTGTCATGACACTATTTCTCCTTTACACACACTCCAAGAGCTCGGGTGGATGGTGGTGAGGAAGCTGCCACACGCTGCCCTTGTGCCTTGGAGAGCCTCACTGCAGAGTGCCAACTTAAGTGTCCTCAGGGTTGCTTAAAGCTGCTCCTCTGACAACAGAGATTAAATTCAAGGCAAAATTCTTGTCACAGATGTGGATCCTCAAAAAGAGGTAAGTAAAGCCACAGTGTGTTGTTATGCAAGTCTTTATATGCAGAAAAACGTACTGGTTTTACAAGGAATTACAGTTTTATGAAGATTCAGGTTAAGGCTTGGTATTGGCAGTGACTAGAATTCATGCTGTAGAAATATATTATCCAGTTACCCAACAGCAACATTATGATCTTTGCAGACAGCATGTAAGAAAACCTCTTTCTTCAGTTTATTATGTGACTTAGGGAATGAGTACGTTAATAAACTGCAATTAACACTATGAAGTGTTTTCATCTACTTAAGCATTTTTAAAATCGTTAGGAATGAGAAGAGAGTGAGAAGCCAGTGTCCTGGATCATCTGAGATGTAAGAAATGAGTGCATTGGGAAATAGAGTTTGTTAGGCCTTATTTGCAGTTTACTTTGCTTCCACCTTATCTCCAAACATGGAATTATAAAGCTCTGCTTGGATTTTGTGATATTTTTTTTTGTTAGGTAAGTGCCCTGCTCATAAATCATCAAAGTCTGTATGTTTAATTTAAGGAGAAATACACAGTGTTATTTTACTCTGAGTAAAATAATACTTACATAGGATGTGCAGCAATGCAACTCACAGATAACAAGTATTTATAAGCTAACACAGAATTAAATGAAAAAATAGAAGGTAGTTATTTGATCAAAGTTAAAAACATTGTTTCCAGATTTGTAGTAGATGATAGATATTATTCTTTAAACTAAATTTCAGATGCAGAGTCTAAGACTTAAATTATGTTTAATCCTCTAGAAATTTGGCTTAAATCTGTTGTTTATACCTTGTTTAGAAGTCCCAACTGTAGTAAAATTGCATATCACTATCTTAATGATGGAGTACATTGCAAATTTTGAATTTCTTATATTTAGTCAGGAATTACATTGCATATGGTAAACAAGTGAACATTTCAACTCTTCAAAGATGATAATGTATGTTCTTTCACTATAGATAAGCATGTAGGCATGAATGACAGACTCCTACCATCAGTAGTTTTCAAAAGAGTCTATGTATTATGCCATTTAGGAAGTGATTTTTGGTGGTGATAGTAATTCTTGCTACATGAAAATCTGGGAACATTTTAAGACAAAGAAAAATGCTAATTTCTTCTGGGTGCCTTGGGATTAAGGTTACAGGTGTTATGTTAGCCTGTACTGTTAGAAATCTTCCATGTGAGGAATAATTTCTTCAATAGACATTTCAGCAATTGCTTTTCTATACACATTCTAGCTAGGGCTTCATTCATCCCTTATACTTTTTAATTTTGTTTTTCCTCCTTCATTTAGGTTTTCACACTACATTCATCACCATAGACTCTTTTTCCAAGCCCCTTTGACAGTCCCCAGGCTGCCTGCCATCTGTGGATGCAA
Organism: Neopsephotus bourkii; assembly: GCF_033783945.1. Lineage (NCBI taxonomy): Eukaryota > Metazoa > Chordata > Aves > Psittaciformes > Psittacidae > Neopsephotus > Neopsephotus bourkii. Next base: position 1,621,863 of record NW_026901852.1, on the reverse strand, counting down.
CTCTTTATGATCCACCCCTTCAGTTAAAGGGGCTGTGTTTGTAAGACTAACATATCCATAAACAGGCCAATATGCCTGTGGTTGAAAACTCTATGTATTACATTTCTCACTATCAGTTAGCTACAGAGGTCTTGGGTACATGAGGCAGTAAGGGTCCACAGACTGCTGGATCAAGCCTTTCAATTGAGTTCGGTGTCACAGTTCGGTGACACCCTAAAAGCAGTACTCAGTATTGGAGATTAATGTCGTTCTCCCTAATACCCAAACCTAACAGTGTGTGTGTGTGTTGGGATTTCAGACACCAAATGCTGATCTGAGCTCTTCCCCGTAACTGAGAACCTTCAAACCACTTTTATGTAGAAGATAAACTTGTCACCATCAGTAAAGATCTCTGTTGCATGTGAGTCTCTTTCCTCTCTGCTTTTTTAATACCATCAGATCCCGGGGAACTAACAATTTAAAAAGTAGCATGTAAAAAGAAAAGTAATTTGCTGAATCTCTGGCTTCTTGCTGCTGCACTGTCAGATAAAAATAAAGCACAATAAGGCGAAAATGACCATTTCAACAGTTTTAAGACTGTTAAGAGGAAAAAAAACAAACCCAAAACCTCTGATTCCCAGCCCTAAATGGAGTCTCATCTCTTTATCAAAAAGGATAAGAGCTTTAGAGTAAGATGCTGCCGTTCATTCTTAGTCAGCAGTTTTGAGAAGTCAACTTCCTATTCTTAACCTGGATTTCAAAGACATCTGGGTGTTTCAGCTGGTGAAACGTGTTTGTCAATCATATGTCTACAGATATCTGGATAGTTTAATGATCATTTTTCTGGTTAGGGATGCAATGTGAGGCTGTGCATCAGTGCTAATGTTTATAGTTGCACTTAAGTGCTGGCTAAGTAATGAAAGATGATGCATCTCAAAGGGCATCATGGGTTATTTTGCCTTTAGATATCCTTGGACTTAGTAACAAGTAAATAGAAATACTGACCAGTAAGAGAGTCTTTTCAGTAAAAAAAAAAAAATCCTTAGTAAAACTGGATGCCATATATAATTTAACATCTGAACCAAGAGAACATTTTGTTTATTTAACCACTAAATTGTGTTAGATTAAAAGCCATTCTGAGGAAAAATGCACAGTTTTGTTCTGGAGACATCAACTGATAAAAACCAATGCTTCCCTTTGAATCTTGTCTCAGTAGTTCATAGCCTTCATCCTTAGAATTTCTGGTTGTATTTTCATTGAGCTTTCAGAGAATCTCTGCAGGTTGGAATATCCTTATTTTCCTTGACTAATTTTCCTTCCTGAGCAAAGCCCACAGGAAAATCCTCAGCAAATGACAGTTCCAGCTCACTAAACACCAAACAGGTCACACTGGGTTGGTATAGCAGGCTTCTTGTGACATCTGGGAGCCTTTCATCCTAGGTCTAGAAGGGTGTATCCCATTCTACCCAACTGTACTTATTTCCTTATCCCTTTATTGTCATCCCTTTATTGCACATGACCTCCGTAGTTAAAACCTAGGAGATTCTAATTAGGTGTAGAAAATGTTCCCTTAGTAAGACTTCTTTTCTTTGTGCCATTTATAATGGATGTGATAATTTGATAAATGCTTTGTGTCGCTTTTTCTCAAAGATAAATTTTCAGTGGGTTTAATTTTTTTTTCTTTCCAGTTTTTTCATTGAGAATACGTGATCCTTAAAAAATAGCAAGGTTATAAATACAAGAAGTGTTCCATACTGAAAGCAAGGATCACTGTCCACCAACCATATGAATAGAGGCAGAGCATCTTCAACGCGGTAAGTACATTTTGGCTAAGGCAGAATTTGACCCCATTTGCTCCTGCAGCTTTATCAAAGAGGAGATGGGATTGTGACAATTATTTGTCTGCTTGCAAACTTCAGACATGCAAAAGGAAATTTTAAGAACTGTATCCCACTATAAATAACTTACTAGGACTGCATGAGTTCATTATAGTAATTGCAGCCATTTGAATTCAGTCTATTCCATTTCCTAAGACTGGTGGTAGCTTTATGAAGTAAAAATTGGCAGTTTTACACTAGATACTTTAATAGCTAATTAAGCCTGCTACTTCATTATTTCATCTTGAAAATGATATCATGCGGAGGTAAAGCTTAAGAGAAGGGCAGTGTAAGTACCTGTGGTTACTGTCAAACTATTGACCATCTGTCAGAGTGAAAACTACACAATAAAGTCAATGTGTGGTAGCTACCTTTCACAGTCATATCTGGTTTAGAAACTATTTGTTTCCTAAAGAAAAAGTGGTTGTAGTGGCAAAAATCCCTGGGAAACAAGAGTCCCTGTTTTCAAAGCATTTTTCTTTTTTAACTAATAACAGTATTTGTTTGTTGTTAAAATCTGCCTTTGTTTTCAGGGAATATCTCCAATTGGTGAAAAAATGATTACACCAATACAGCAGCTTTTTTTTTTCCTTTGTATTCAAATGAAAAGTGATCATTTGGTGTCACATATTCTCAGATAGTATTCAGTATGTCCATGAAGTATGCCAGGCAAAGAAACAAGCTTTCTGCCTTCCCTTTGAGGTTAGAAGAACAGAATCCAGCTTTGATCTGTGTAATATGACAGCCCTTTAAGATATTCTTTTTCTCATCAGGATGTATTGTCTGTAGTTTAACAACACAGTTGCAAGATCACTTGCCTTGTGGTCGGCATGTGGTTGTTCACTCGTGCACATGAGCAACTGATCCTAAAGTAAAGGATTTAGGCTTTTAGGCTGAGCTCAGCAATGAGCTTTTGTGATCAGGTTTTGGGACAAAAGTGGTGCACATGCCAGCATTTTAGGGTGTATAATTTGTATCTCTGTACATGTTGTATGGATGTGCATTGCACATTATTTCAAGCCACATGGTTAGCAAATGTTGACTGATTAAAACATAAAAGGAAAACTTGTTTTCCACCATACTTTCTCCCACCATAAAGCAGTCTTCCACCATCCTGCTTCATTACCCTTCAGTGCTGCACAGGGAAGTGGTGGAGTCACCATCCTTGAAGGTATTTAAGGGATGAGTACAAGTGGTGCGTAGGGGACATGGTTTAGCAGTGGACTTGGCAGTTTATGGTTGGACTTGCTGATATTAAAGGTCATTTCAAACCTAAATGATTCGATGATTATCACAGGGGAAAAAAATAATCTGAAACAATTAATCATGAGCCCATCCCCCAAACACTACAAGCTATAAAAAATAAGGCAAGCCCCAAGCTTGCCTGTTACCCTTGCCAGCACAGAGTAGGACACACTGACACTCACACATACTTTCCTGACCTTGAGAACTAATTAGATGAGTTCTTTACACCTAGGGATGAAGTCTCACATGCTGAAAAGATTCTGAATAGTTTCAAGGACAGAAATCCCTTTGGTCTCAAAAAAAAAAGAAAGAAAAGGAAAGCTCACCCCATTGTTCTCCTCTGTACACACCTCCAAATATTGAAAATACAGGCTGATTTAGAGTCTTTATCCTCATATTTAAAATCTCCGTGGAGATTTTTCCTGAGAGGAATTTTTAGCTTTAAAATTGAAACAGTCAGGGACAAGGAAAGCTCACACAGGTGCGTAGGAAATACTTCAGAGAGGTAAAGAATTACTTTGCAGTTCAGTGCAGTCGGAGATCAAACTGGCCATGTGCCTTTCACCCTGAAAACAGCACGTGAAGTTACCAGGTTTTGACTCGGTGGCATTTTGTCAGACAGCACATCCATTCACACACACAAGCCAAAGTATGCAAACCAAGTGTTATTTACTATGGCAAATCAAGGAAGCATAAAATGAGACAGAAAAGGAAGACTAAAAGTCTTATTTCTGGGTTTGGATATATGCAATATTTTCAGATATTATAGAGATAAGCATACAAAAATATAAAGCTTGTTTTCCACTTCCTGAGAGTGTATAGGCTTTTGAGATATCCGTGTTAGTGTTATAATTTGTTAGATTTGTGCACAGATATCAAATTAAGTGATGTCAGTTTTATCTCAGCCTTTGCTCCATGAAGCTAGTGTTGGGACCTGCATTATGGTTTGCATCTTTAATGTATTAAACTCCAAAATACATGTCTGAGGTAGGAAATGTCTTTATGCCTATGTTACAAACTGGACACTGTAGCACAGAGAGGTATTTTTTGTTTGCAGTTAGGGTCCCAGTGATGCAGGGATGGCTAATGAGATGTTTAGTGATGTCTGGGCTCCTATCATCACATCCAAGTTTGGTCTACGTCATTTGCTCCAGGTCCTATTGGCAGTGATAGGAACAGATCCAGTTTCTCGAATGACTTGTCCTGGCAGTCTGGCTGGTGGATCATCCATTTTCTCTCAGGCACGAGAAAAGGCAGTAGCCACAGAGAACAAAGGACAGCACGCTGACAAGTTCTGACTAAACAGTGCAGCCAGTGGCAGTGTCATTTGTTCTGGTTTCAATTCTAGGGGAGGAAGCTGGGAAAAAAATACTGTAAAAAGTGAGGTTTGTCCATTGTTTTATTGTTTTCACATAGGTTTTTGTCTAAGTGGTGCACTTGTGTTCTCCTTTCTGGCTATGTCATGCATAGCTATTTTATATGATACTAACTGACATGAAGTTTTGGCACTGCCCCCTGAACTGTGACATCTTGCCAGCTGGAAGCTGTTATGTGGGGAGAAGAACATGCAGTTCTTGCAGTAAGAGGGTATTTGCAATGATCCCTCCATGAGAAAGAGCAGGCTGAATTTCTCCATGCCAGCTAGTGCCGTAAACACGGAGAAGGTATGTGGAAGTCATTTTTATTTTTATATATATATATTTTTTATTATTATTACTTTTTATATTTTTTTTAAAATGCTTGATGTTGTATCTGCTTTGGAACTCTTAGCTGGCCTTCCATGGAGTGCTCAAAGAAGACAGGAAGATTGTGATTCCTGTCTCTGACACAGGCACAGGGAAGGCCAAGGACTATTGTTACAGAACCATATTCCCTGGGATCTGGCACTTTTACTGTGGCAGAGTAATGGTGGAGTTTTACCTCCACCATCTGGAGGTGGTAAAACATATCTCTCATTCCATCATCAAAGCAGAAGCTTGCTCAAGTTACCAACAGTTCCAGTTGTGGAAAAGCTGGTCTTACTCTAGTGATTTTCTTCTGGAACTTTTTAATTCTTTAAGAAGAGCTACTACTGCTGTAGAGAGTGTGTAGGTGACTCTGGACACACTCAAATCTTCCCCACGCAGCCTAATCTTACACGACACTGGGACCTTATTAAGGCTCTCCCACTTTAAATCAACTAGATTCCATGTTCTGTAGAAGAGTGAAGGCAGTATGTATGTGTATACTGTTATGGATCTGTTGTTGGTTTCATTATTGACTCTGGAGATTTTGCTGGTTGACTGTATATCCATCAAAAATACATTTCATATGCATTATGCAGTACTGTAAGAAACGGATACCGGATTCAGAGTGGAAAAAAAAAAGCACAGAAGTGCTAACAGCACCCTCCAGCAAAAGCATTTCAAATGTTTAAGCCACTGTATTTCAGGAGGTGAGATTTCAGTTTGTATTATTGCTCAAAATGGCTAAATATAGAGCAAATGAAAAATTGTACACAGAGGATGTTAACATGAAGGGCATCTTTTTCCCCCTCACAGCTATATGACCCTGCCTGAATGGGGGTTAAAGGGATGTAAGTAAAAGCAGCATATGTCTGTTCTCCAGTTTCATCTGAGGTACAAAAGGCAAGCCTGAGAGGTGTGAAGTTGGCCTGAATGTGAAAACAAAATCATAATGTGACTATGTAAATAAAATTAAAATAACCAGAACATTCTCTAACCAGATTATAGTGTCATCTCCAGCCCAAGAGGCAGCCTGAACCATGGTCTCTGCAGGTACCTCTTCTTTAGCATCATTGACTGCTGCTGCTGCTGCTACCCACAGAGCCTCTTAACAAGCAGAAAATGTTAGCTGAACTAATGAGCCTGGGAAGTTGCAATGAAATCCATAGTTCACTAAAGCTTCTGCTGTAACTCTGGGTTTTCTGTTCTTTGTGGTAAGAGATGCAGCAAGCCCTGCCTTGAAAATGCAAACACTTGCTGAATTCATTCCTGTTTTGGAAACCACTGGAAGATTTTCATAGCTTCAAATGAAGATTTTTCTTGAAACCACAGAGAAGGGTGTTTTCTTCATCCTTTCACACAGTTACAATATAGACAGCCCTGAAACCTAGGGAAATCGAGCACTTCTACACTCCTCTGTATTTCCCAAACAGTTGATACTGGTAATTAATATAGGCTTTATCCTAGGGCTGCTTGGTCAATTTAAAGTTCCCATACAACTTACACATTTGAAGGTATATAAATGTGGATAAAAACATCATATATTCAGTTTTGCCATACAGTGGATTAGGCAGCTAGCTAGACCATACTTGGCCATGCAGTGAGGATGTTCTTCATGCATTTCATTTAAATAGACATGCTTACCTGTTTTCACTGTTCCATGCTTTGTCTTCCTGTACTGTTATTTTAGCTGTTTCTTTTTTAAGTGAAAAAAAAGTATTCTTAAAATACTCACATTAAACACAGAGGAGGTAATGGCATGTTGATATTTTTCCACATACCTGCAAGGCTAGACATTACAGTCTTAGTGATATTAAGCTTGGAAGGCATTTTGCTAAGAGAAGACACTAGAAGATACCCTATGCCAAACTATTGTTAATCTCCATACACTACATGACTTACATTACCTGGACATACACCAAAGAACAAACATTTTGCCATATCTACTTGTATTTTTTTAATCTAAGCAAGACATCAGCATTATGTAGACACTTGTTGCAGGTATTTTATGCCTGTGTAACTAACTTACATTGTCTTCATGAGTATCAGGCTATTCGACGTGTTTGTTAAAACAGTAGTTCCTGGGGGCATGGGCATGTGAAAGCCTTTTGACTTTTATTTTGAAACATCTGAAAATCTCCCCTTGTGGCTGCAAAACAAGCTTTGGAAAATGTGTGCCATTGCAGGCTTAGAAGTCAGAAAAAACCCATAAAAGAATGAAAACATAAATTGGAAAAGTCTAGAAAAAGGAAAGTCCAAGATTGTTTTTAGCTGAGTGAATTTTACTATGAGTTTACATGGTAACATAAAAATTAATGGAAATTATGCTTGAAATACATTTTGTCTATGATGTGCATGAGGTTCTGACATACACCGTTTAAGTCAGCATGTAATGCAACCTTTTAATTGTTTTTTTTTCTTTTTACCATGGAAAAAAATCACCATTTCTAGTGAAAAACCTGTTCTGCTAATATTTCTTCAGAATTTCTGCTATTTTTTGTGTCACCAAAAATGCCCTTTGGAAATTGGAGGACAACTTAGTAGTTATTTTGAACACTTTATAGTAGTTGACTTGCTAAATCAAGATAAATTACAGTCATCCCCAGACATGTTCATGAGCTTGTCAAGATCACAGCCCACAAACTCATGAAACAAGACAAGGTATTCCCTTCCATATGCAAGCTCCAGGAGCAGTTTTAAAGTTGTGAGGAGACATCAACTCTGAGTTCCCCTTGAGTGTGAGGGCTTTAAATGGCAGAACGCTGACTGCTAATTACTAGAATGAAAATGTATGTTTTCTAAATGTGTGATAAACTGCTCTTGAAACGTGAGAACCCACAAATAGGATGTGGTTTTCAGCTACGCATACTGTTGTTCTAAGTTAGTTTTTTGCATTTGTTTTGCAAGCTCTTATTTTAACACAAGACCTAACTGGAAGTCACAAGAATTGTCATTTGAATATTTCTCACGTTTTCTTTTTTATCTTAAGGTATCATCCATGAGAGAGCGCCACTACATGCTATTTGCACGCTGGTAGCACAGTCATCATGGCCATTACATAGTTTGGCAGATGCAACCATTAAGCTTACCATTGTGCTGTGAAGCTGGCGTACAGGGTAGTGTGGAAACAAAGTCCATGCACTTTCAGCATTTCAGAAGTGATCCTTACAGTGCACTGGTCCAGATTTTGTTGAGTGGGCCAGGATGCTTTGCAGCTACCCGCCATTGACTGTGGAGGAAGGTATGTTCTTAAATACATCTGGATGCCTGGACCCAGCTTCGGTGAACAAGATTAAACATAGAAGTGACGGGGGTTGCTAACTGGTGCCTGCCTTTTTACCTAAATGCTCACTTTTGCAGGATAATTTCAATGGGACTAAATGCTCCAGGTTCAACCACAGGAACTTGTAGGTTTGAAACATGCCATGCTTTGCCAAATGCAGAGATTCTCTCTGCAGGTACTTTAAATGATATAATCATATGAGGGTGGTGACACTGGCACAGATTGCCCACTGACTGCCCTATCCCTAGCAGTGTTCAAGGCCAGGTTGGCAGGGGCTTGGAGCAACCTGGTCTAGTAGGTGTCCCTGTCCACGGCAGGGGGTTGGAACTAGATGAGCTTTGAAGGTCCCTTCCAAACCAAATCACTCTGTGATTCTGTGATAATGGCCTCTTGAAAACAGTCTGTATATAAAGACTGCACTTAAAATGTATAATGTTTTAGGTACAAACATTGCACTTGCTGGCATGACTTTTCAATAAGCTCCTGTGACTTCAAGATCCTGCTCCCACCATAGACCAGCCAGGGGGGACTCCTGAAGGTCAGAGTGAGGGGACATACTGTTCTGTCAGTCCTGTCATAACCATTATATATATTACGTATTTTGGCCTTTGCCACATCTTTGACTATATTATTATTTATAGTTAGCATTTTAAAGTTTCCTTTTTCCCTTCATCCTGTCACAAGAAAGTGAATGCTGGTTGCTGGTACATTTTGATCTCATTTACCTTCCCCAAATCTAGAATGACTCTGCTAACTTCATATCCACTGATTATTTCATAAAATACCAATTCCTGTATTAAAAACAACTTTCTGAACAACTTAATAGGATATTTCTCCTCCTCTTAACTACGTCATTAACCTGAATCATGAGTATCTGACATAGCCTCTATTTTTTGGACCATGCATTGAACTTACTTCGGACATCTGTCTGCAGAATGAACTGAGCAATATGTATAATGATCTCTTTCTGTCATGTGTGTAAATATTAGCTTAATCATCTTTCTATTTTTGTTTCAGCAGCAGTTTGCAGTATGCAGATGGACATTGATCAGCCTGCATTCAGTAGTCACGTTGAAGGTGAAGGTGTAGTCATGCTTGGAAGGCTGTACCGTTACAAAATCAGAGGTTGCACAAATTGGAATGCTCTTCTGCTTAACGTCAGGGTTGACTCTTGCAGTGCACTGCGTATGATATATCGGACAGCCTCCACAATATTCTGCTGCATGGCTGGCATATTCATAATTCAGTGTCATGGGCTCCATTCTCTCTGCAACAACAACAACAACAACAATCAGAAAAGCTGGTAAGCCTTTCTGTTAAGATTTCAGAGAAATGGTGGGTTTTTATACTGCATTTGGATGCCCTTTTCACTGCTTTTCTGTGAGTAGTCATACTGGCTGATGTAGCTGCTTGTGTTAAGTTCACTGCCACTAGGTGGCAAGGGCAATTTTTACTTTTGCTCCTTTTTCCTTTATTGTAAGCAAATGATTTGGGGTCAGAAGTGGGAAATAGTAAATTATTTATAGTGCTTTTATCACTATAATGGTCTAATTACCTGATCTCTTGGTCCTTCTTTATTATTGCATTGTGACAAACTAAATGGTAAAAAAATCTCTGATAATTCTTGAAGCAGAAGCTCCAGATTAATGCCCACAAAAGTATTCAGACCAGGATGTGCAAACTTTTCTTCCTTTGAGATGAGTTTTGACATCAGTACTGTGGATAGCTAAGTGTTTGCCAGTGCAGGATGGGCCCTGCAATTGCAGTACCTGTTCCGGACCTTTTCAGAAACAGATCCTGTCACCAGTATGTTTTCATATGGGTTTGATTGATCTAAAGAAGCAGGATTTCAGTGTAGTGAGAGGATATGCAGAGAGTTTATTCAGTCAGTGTATCAGGGAAATGACCTTTTGTCTTAGAACAGGCAACTCTGTGATGTTGACATCAGTGTAAAGTACAACATGAATTAAAGGAAAAATATGGTTCCTTATAATACCATATAGCATTGTCCTGCAAAATGCTGCAAGGTACATGGAATCATAGAATAGTTCCATCTGAAATAAAAACTTGTATTTAATGGTGACATTGTCTTCAGTGTGAAAGATTTAAATGTTTTTCTCTATTTTGGATTACTTCTGCAAACAGAATAGCTATTAGTTGACTTATGTGGATCATACAGTGTGGGTGTCAGTAAACTGTTTCCCATATCAGTGCTGGAATGAGCATTTAACATGGAGAAATGCCAGCAAATCCCTAGAAACCATATATTTCATTTTCTCTGTAACTGTTTTCCCTACTAATGAATACTGCAGATCAGTTTATTTGATTTTTATGGTGTTTGTTTTCATGCTGGGTTGTAAAGTCACCATATAAAGGTGAGAACCTCAAGCACTGCTGGGAATGAGATATATGCAAATGCTTGGAAGAAGGATCAGGACCAGGCTGCCAGAGCCTTGTATAAAAGCATCAGCTGGGCTCCCATGCATGTACCTGGCTTAGCTTCCACCCAGCGTGGTGGTTGTTGCAGTGGAGTTTTATGTCCTCACAAGAGAAAGGAGGGAAAAATAATAAATGAACGATATGGATATGCATGCTGTTGGTTGAAGGGATTTTTCCGTGTGTCCTCTTTGTGTCAAACCTTTCTTGGTCTATCACAATATCATGTGTGGAAGAGATAAATCATGTCCTGTTGTCTCAAAAACTGGGACATCTGCTGTTGTCCTGCTTCAATATAATAACCTATTTCTTCATTTAACAAGTGTATTTCCCCATAATTGCTGATGATTTAAGTAAGGCATAGTCTTAAGTAGAACAGATTTTACTGAAGGTTTGACAAAATGTACTAAAAAACATATTGTAAAGAGTTAAAGGCAAAAGGAAATTAATACCAAAATCAGTATCATTTCAAAAATGATATTTACCTCTGAGTTTTGTTAACACTTCTTGTTTGATATAATCGTAAAAGCAGGATAGACCATGTCACTTAACTCCTCCAACAGTTCTGAAAGTAGAAATGTCACACTCTTCAGTAAAAATCTGCTTTGGAGAAACTAATTTAAAAACAAAAAGTTCATCAGTATTTTCTAACGTTGCATTACCAGAAATGCTACACTTTAAATAATGCACATATTAGCACAGTATTTATTTTTCCTTTTGTGCAAAGACATTGTTTGTAGAAAATTCATGACAAAGGTAAGGACCTCGAAGTTCAGAATGCTGCTTCAGATTTGCCTTTGGATGGTGCTTTTGCCACTCTTCTTTTATAGTGAGAAGTGTTTTTGTTGCTGACCTATGGGTAATATATTCTCACATTTATTTAATAATCTAAGTATTTATTTAATATATTTACATAAATATTTACTACATTAATGATTATGCTATTGAAATATTTATTTGATAATATAAATATTGCCAGTAGACTGGCGAAAGACTGGCTGCTACAGAAACAAGGAGAATAGTTTAAATCTACTTAGATGTTTTCTTCCCTAAATCACTCGTTTTTATACTGGCAAAGGGAAGCAGGACCTCACCTCCTCTATGAAAACTGTGAACACTTCTTCTTCCCATGTTCATTACCAGCAACAACAAATTCCAACATCTTTGGGGAAAAAAAGTGGCTAACATATTTGTAATTGGAACAAGCTATGATATGCTCATGTTTCTCTGGAGAAGCTATTCTTAATTGTCTTCCAGACTGTGTGTTTTCTATACCAGGTCATTACTGAAGGAACAGAAGTGCCAGTCTTACAACCTGCAAAAGCAAAGGGGAACTTAATAGCAAAAGGTCAAATGGATTGGGGTCCAATACAGCTGTATGGGGAGTGTTTATCCAAAGAAGAGCGCTGGCAAGGCTGTGAGAATAAGATTAATGTTGGCGTTTTTCTGTGAACAGAAAAAGAAGCACGTGCTTCTAATTGTTTCACATAATGCATTCAAAACATATGCTTGATAACCACGGAGAACATTTGATGGAGCGTTTACAGAATAATAAACAGAGCAATTAGAATAACAGATCACTCTGTGTCCCTGGACCTGCTCCTATTTCCCCCATACTCCATTTCCTCAGCTCTGGTGTATTTTTCCTGTTTTTAAAGTCTTTTTAGATTGATGCTTTTTCTGGCAGTTTGGGCTGATTTTAAATTTCTCATCAAACTATTTTTTTCCCATTGAAAATATATGTTGTATACCCCTCTGCCTGGTCCAAAGATAATAAAGCCCTGATGAATTTCTGGGTTTAAACTCAAGGTCAGCTAAGCCAAACCATTTCCCTCTCAACCACCCATTGTAATGCTATCTTTGAGTAACCACAGAAGGGCAGAAACCTCCAAAAAAGCCAGTCTGAGAGCAACAGTCTCACACTTCCTGGCTTAAAAACTTCTTTAACCTGTATTTTAGCAAGTGCAGAGGCAGAAGGAGGCAAGATGATCCCCCAGGCCAGTGTGAAGTATACCTGAATGTTGAACGCACACTATAAGGACTTCAGCAGAGTTCAGTACTGGTGCCAACTCAATGGCAAGAAGTTAGGCACTGGATGTCACTGTGGAGGTACTCTTAATTACTTCTATCATGATTAAAGATTTCCACTTGTTTGGCATAAGTCTCATTCTGCGATAACAGATATTTAATTGGACTTTGGCTCTGGGTTCTATTCATCATAGGACAAGGGGTAATGGGTTATAACTTAAACAGGGGAGGTTTAGGTTAGAAATAGGGAAGAATTTCTTTACCATGAGGGTGGTGAGGCACTGGAATGGGTTGCCCAGAGAAGCTGTGGCTGCCCCATCCCTGGCAGTGATCAAGGCCAGGTTGCACAGGACTTGGAGGAACCTTGACTAGTGGAAGGTGTCCCCTCATGAGCTTTACAGTCCTTTCCAACCCAAGCCAGTCTGAGGTACTATGATTCATTCCCCAGAAGTTTGTGAAGTTAAATTAATTAATAACAAGTCTGTGTTGATTTTTGGTGATCGTTTTGGCCAGTAATTTCTTTTGGCAACTGGCAAGAGTAGCTTCATGTGACTTCATACATTCAGTTGTTTAATTGAGCTGGATAATTTTGAATATTCCTTCTCCTCCCTAGCAGTAAATTTTGAGATAAAAACAAATTTTAAAAATGGTAAAAAAAATATGCAGAATCTGTCCAGTTCTCTCATGCTACCTGTGGGCAGCATGAAAAAACTGAAGTTCAAGTTCTAACTAGATTTGGCTGTGACCTTTTCTCTTGATCTGAAAGACAGCAAAATGCTAGATTCATATGCCTTAAACATAGCTGCTTATCTTACACCGTATGCAGTAGTATGCATATGGATGGTCCAGCTTGTGTGTGTAGGTGGGTAAGGTGAAGCAAATCCAGCCCATTTTCCCATTCCCTAGCTCAGATCTGATGGAGCCTTAGTATAAAAGAAGAGATAAAAAACTGGATAAAGAGGAATAGGATATAGTGTGCATTAGTGTGGAGACTGAAACTGGTGTGAGTTCATGATTCATCTGTGATGTGCCTGGAGTATCACACATTTGATGGTGGATGTTCTCTTTCTTTCTGTCTACCAAATGGTGTGATGAAGCAGGCAGGGAAAGGGAGGAGGGTTGGACAAAGCAGCTCAAGACAGATATTCTATGAGTTTAAAACATTTAACTGCTAAACAGAATTTAAAATATAACCTCTTTTGTTTTTTGCATATTGTGTGTATTTTGGGAATATTTCCACATGATAGCACCAACAAGTGTCTCATTAAAGTTGCCTCAAAGGGATCTTTTGAAAGAAAAGAAATTTTATCAATCATGAATATTGTTTTGTGCATAGCATGTAAAGCTATTCAATATTACATGTTAGAAGTAAAATATTGCATCTATTAGAAATATTAAAAGTCTGTGTAGCATTCACAGTTGAATACATAAGTACTCTGTTATTTCCTTTTCACTCAGGACTTTAAAAATAATTGTTACATTGGTATATTAAAAGCATCTTCTATTGCATGACTTGGTTTTACCTGGATGGAGCACATTAGCTTTCTTTTTTTCACCCAATTGAGAAACACAGACTTGGCTTTGCCATAGCAAAACTCTAACTGTAATCCACTGTATTTCACAGTTCTAAAGAATATTCAAATAATCTGAAAGATCAAAATTGATTACAAATGACCTGGTTTTGTTTGTCTATACCAGTTTAGGAGATCCATGAGGAGGGAGCTGGAGTAAGAAACCAGAATGCAGCAGTTCTACAAGAGCTTGAATTACAGTCCATGCATGACTGCTACAGCAAAATGAAAACTTCTTAAAGTAAGTTTTACTTTTTTCACCTTCCCAAAAGAAGAAATATGCTTAAAATTCAGCTCTACACTAGATTTGAGTAAGCTGTGTGCGCCGGTTGCTAAAGAGGAATATGGCTGAGAAAGGTAATCTGATCTTCCATCAATACAAAGGTTTGTACGCTGTATATTGCCTCATAAATAAGGTGAATTTAGGCAAGCCATTGGAAAATAAAACTTTCACAGATTAAGTTAAAAGGATAACTCACGTAACGTGAGTGTTTTCATACAGGCAAACATGAAACACAAATGGCAGCTGTCTTGTGCAGTGCATTATAAGATGCATGCATTATGGGAAGCTTTCATTATTCTCAAACAAACATTATAAAAAGCTAGGAAAATGTGTTGTAACCTAATGGGAATGTATTTTTTAAGCGCTTAAGAAATTTATCCTTGCCTTTATATATAACATGACTGCAGTGCTTTCTAGAACAACATACATTTTGTTTGCAATTTCAGGTAATAATGGTAAGGACCCTTTTTTTCTCACTTAGAATTTTAATATTACTTCTCCCAGCTAAAGTTCTTTGAGTGACTTAATTTTTCCATTTTCAAACCTTAGTTCAGGAAGACACTATAGTATTTCTCTGTTTTCCAGGAACATAATTATTACTGAAGTCATGGAAACTTTACTGCAGTGGTTTCACAGTTGAGAAACTAGTAGCCACACTCCCAGACTTTACTTGTGATTAATGTACAAATGTACATTACATCTGGGAGTCTTCTCTTTTTTAATTAGTAAAATGTTCATACAGGAGGAGTAAACAAGAAACCTACAGAGAATGCAAACAGCTTGTATTTCCAGTAGTGTGAAGCTATGTATGAATAGGACATGAGGCATCCACTTCCCCTATGAAACAAATATTTGTAATTGTCAAGATGGTTGATGTTGAAATAATAATCAGTTCTTCTTCAGTTCAATCTCAGGGAAAAGCCATAATTACATGACAAATACACTGGAATTCACCCTACTGTCTGTATACATTCCAAAAGTCATCTCAGCTGGAGAAGCAGATACTAAGAGTTTATTTCAGTTTGAAAAGGAAGACATGTTTCTTTCAGTGTTCACTGCGCATTTGGCAGTAAGTGATGGGACTTCTATTGTGGCTTTTTTAGATATTTGCATAATGATCTGAAATGTGGTTGAGTGAAAAGAAAGGTAGCCACACTGATCTACTTGCTAAACAGTTCCATCAAGCTTTTTATTGAAGGGTGGTTTTTATAAGACATACACTAAGTGACAGCTACATCTCAAGATTTCACATCAAAATACGTATGCTTGTATGAAACTTGTTTATTTTGCATGTTTGTGCCTCCTGATTTGAAATTTCCAGCAGACTGCTCATTCTCAACTCAAAACATAAACGAGTGCTGGCTGTTCATGGCCCAGTGCTATCTTCACATAAAGTACTTCATCCACAAATGAAATGCTGGCTTGGCAGATCAGATAAATAAAGCAGAGTACATCCTGCACCCAGATCTGCTTTGTGGGTAGAAATAGGCAGGTGAAAAACAGAATTCTGCTTTATTTGAAATGTTAGTGTTATTTTGCAGTCCACTTCTAAAGGGTTTCATTCTTTTTTTCTCCTGCATCACTAACCTTAGCAAGTGAAGAGAACCACATGGCTCAGGGTTTATGCATCCTGATAGTCCTCCAGCCCTGCTATTTCTTCATCAAGTGCATGCAAAAAGCATGAGGAATTCAACTGTGCGTGAAGCAGCCCTTCAAGCCAAGTGCACCTGATGCACCACAACAAGAGGAAATGCAGGGCTGATGGAAGAAAGCGTCAGTCAAGACACTTGTGGAAGGAGACTCCACAACTTCTTGGGCAATCTGTGCCAGTGCTCAGTCATTCTCAAAGTGAAAAAAGTGTTTCTTTGTGATCAGATAGACCCTCCTGTGTTTCAGGTGGTCCTCACTGCCTCTTCATGTCAAGTGCTAAACATTTTGCTGTAGCAAGTAGAAGCAGAAATGTAACCTGTGTTACACCTACAGTCTATAGAAAAAGGACAAAAAAGCTAACTGAAAATTTGTTGTCTAAGAAAATTCCTGGTTTTGTTGTTAGTTGAAGGACTCTTTACATGCCATGGGAAGTACTAGTGATATGGTCTTATGTTTCAACTTCCATTAAACTTAACTTTTTGACTCCGTCCAGTATAGAAAGAGAGCAAAACAGGCTTGATTTCCTGAGTATGGGAGAGGATCAAACCTCTGCAGATGCTACAACCTCTGCCTTTTTCCTTTGAGACAATGTATCTTTAGTTTATGCAAATAGTCATTGCTACGCTGACTTCTGTAGCCCGGCACTGGTTCTCACCAGCCTGTCCCTAGTAGTTACAGACTAATGTTAAACAGTTATTTGATACATATGTGCCCATGTCATACACTTTCAACATAGTGTTCCTTGCATTCTGTCTCCACCTCTTTGTCTTAAGATTTTCAGTAAAAACCCTCTTACTTACCAGTCCCCACCAGCAATCTCCAATACACATAAAGTGGGTTGTGGGTCAGATTCAGCCTTGAGTAGAATTAGCTTAATGTCAACTCCAAATTCACTTCTTGCTTTGTCTCCAAGGATGGTATCTGGGGAGGACAGGGGCATTTTTAACACTGTATTTCAGGACCTTAGTTCTGCTTTGTTACTTCCAAAGATGTGTGATATATATGACAAAGACTGAAAGCCACCAGAGCCCCACATTCAGTTGACAGTACCATTTTACAGAGTAGCTTATTGCCTGCATGGTATCTTTAAGGACAGTTGGAAGCATCATTGATTTTAACCTGAATTTTCTTTTGTTCACTTAGCAAATAGGCACTGTGAAAAAACTCTCAGCTTTACCCCAGTGTCTTTTGTTTAAATATCACAGCTGATTAAGTTAGGCCCAAAATATAGACCTCTGAGGAAAATGGATATAGAACCATACTGTTCTCAACCATGACTGTTGAAGGAGTTTTCCTAGACTTTAACTAAAAACATTCAAGTTAAAAAACATGACATTTTCTGGAACTATTGAAATCTCTAAGACAGCAGTATTTTACTGATTTGTAAGGACTGGTGAATGTAACTCACAAATATCATTTTCATTTGTTCCACATCTGCCATCCTTCTCTCTGCTATGTCTTTATGTCATTAAAACTCCCCTTCCTATCACAGCTGCAACCAGTGGAGCAATGTGGGGGATGAAGTAATTCACAGCTAAGCCACAGACAGAAACAACTGAATTCCAAAGTAACTATAAAAAGGCTTTCCTAATATGAACTAGACTTGATATTTGTAAGCTTTCTTTTTATTTTGGAAATGTGTATTAGCCTCGCTTTACAAATGATCTTACAAGCAGCTCACAGCACAGAAAGGAGTATGTGGGGTCCTGACACTACTGTGATACGGCTCTACAGAAACCGAGACACACCAAAAATGTAAAAGGGTTTCCATTCCCCTTGGCTGTCACCTTCTCTCCTGGTCATAAATCTGTATTAGAAAAAGGTAAGACTTGAAATAGGATTCACCCTCAGTTCTTAGTTGCTATTTGGTCTAAGTTGTGCCTGCTCATGTAAAGGTGAATGTAGTCAAAACACTCCCATTTCCTCTCTGATATGGGTTTTAATTGTGCACATTTTCGGTATTTGTTAATTAGAAGCAACTTAAATAAACATAATGTGTGGACTGGCAAAGGTTTACCCCTTTAAAGGAAATTAGGAATAAACCACCATAAAACAGTTTGGCTGGACACCAGCACCATGCCCAGTGACGAACATTGAATAAGCTTCTAGAAGTAGAATTGCCAGTAATATTTGGTCTAATGCAGCCCCTTGGCTCTGCTAGCACTGGGTCTCTTTTGAGAAGACCTCCCCCGTTGTTCTGCACCATGCCAAACTGGGTGGTAGCCTTCACTCTGGGCTCTCCAAAGGTTTCTTGAGGCCAGGACAGGGGGGAGCCACAGGAACATGACTGAGACCACAGTGACGTTTTGCAAGCTGAGCAGGCAGTTTAGTCAGAATCAATAATAAGTAACAAAAATCAGGAGAAACAGGCAAAATGAAGATTGATTGATTAATACAATTAAGTGTGGCCATTTTGTCCATTTGTTTGGTGTCCTTAGGCTATGATAATTCTACAGTTTGTATAGCTGCTATATCATTTTAAAGAATGGATTGATCTATTGCCATTTATAGCAAGGTAAGCGTTAAAATACTCTGCCTGACTAGCTAAGGATTTTCTGTCTCATTGGAGTCTCTGAAGATACTGATAAGTAAAATGGTACTGTTGAAGTTTCCCTCTTAGGTCTTCTCTAACCACTGGGCTTTATCCTGCCTTTTTCACTTGGTTTGTGAGTTTAGTCCATTTCTCATTTGCTTTATCAGACTAAAATGTTCCACAAAATCGTATCTTTAAAAGTACTCTACATTAGCTGAATGCAGCAGGCAGGTGAGTAGTCACTTATGCCAGGGACATTAACCCCATCTTCTTTAACAAAGACAGATGGGAACTAAGCACATAATCTAAGAAATCAGGCTGTCTTGTCTCCTTCTTGTAGCATAGCATAGATTTTTGTCCAGTTATTTCTGTATTGAACACAGATCCTTGTGTTTATGTGGTGTTTAAGCTTCAGACAAACATCTTGTCCCTATTAAAAGAGTTTGGAGGTGGGGGATACTCTTTCCCTTCAGTATTTTCTTTCAGTGGTTGCCAGTATGTGTAATTTCTCTTTACAAGGTGTTTAACTGAGCTAGATTTCAAGTTGCTGGTTCTTTTGTAATCGGCAGACTCTTTCCGAGGGATAAAACCTATCATCTCTAAATTTGCCTTTGGAAATCTAACAGGATTAGATTCATTAAGGCTCTCTTTACACAGCCATACTTTTTTGGCCCTCAATGCTGCTTCTTTAATAGCCTTTCTAAAGTATATTTTAAAATAACAATGTCTTTTAAAAGGAAGTCCAAGTATCATTCTTGCCAATGCTGTGTGCTGTTATGAAAGAACCACCCTCTCCAGCTTGCCATTAGCTCTTGAGCCAAGCAACGTTCATGTTGGTCCTTACAACATGAGTATCAAACTTTTGTCAGGGTTTTTTGTCTTCTGCGATTCCTGCATCTGTTTTACAGTAGAGCACCTATATAACCAACGTGTAAAGGAGACTTTGCTGACCTCCTGGGAGGAGGTGCTTGGATGAAGTTATTGATGAGAAAGAGAAGAAAAAGAAGAAAGAACTGAAGTGCTGTAACCATATGCATCTGTCCCACGGGCAGGTTATTGGATACTTGTGAAACAGTGGTATGGTGGGTGCAAGGTACATCCATGATATCTTCCCAAGAGTTTAAATGTATTAGTTCTTTGAAAGGCAGATGTGTTGCTTAACAAATGCTAGTGAAGGTGCATTTAGTGAGTCTTTGGAAGAGTTATATTCAGCCACTCAGAAAAAACAATCTTTGAGACGGAAGAAGCCAGTTTAAGTGATCTACTCTGTCAACATGTTAATTCCTAACACTGTAGAACTGATCAGTGCATTTTATGGGTTTTGTGTGTGGGGAGGGTTTTTTCAGGGGCTTTGCCCAAGCATTGAGTGTTGGTATGGATCAGCCTTACTTTGTTCATTATATTTTATACAAAACTACTATGCCTTCAGGAAGTTTTAAACTGTGGTAGTGTTATAAAAATTCAGGTTCAAGAATATGTTAGAAAGGACTAACACATTTTGATCAGGGACCAAGAGTGAGAAAAGTTTGTTTTGTGCATCTCTGGGCAGGATGCACAAGTAAAAGTCATCTGCACCAATAAGCCAAGTTTTCTGACCATTAAGAGTGAAACTTGCAGAGATTCACCAGGTTAATATGCCCCCTCCTTTACTTTGTAGGTGTGGAGCCCAGTTTTGCTATAAAAGTTCCATATGGAGGATAGGCTCAGGTCTTTTATAGCTACCAAGAAACGAGGATGCCTTAACTGTCCTGGTTAGGTCATTCTGTTCACAGAACATGGTGGCTGTTTTCAACAGGAGAAAGCACCTGAGGATTTCATCCATGCGGTATCACTGCACCAGTGTCACTGTGCACAGTATTGGTGCAATTCTTTTATGGGTAAAGCATACAATTTTCTACGGTTTGCCTGTTTCTATTCTGTTTAAAACCCAAAAACTTAAATTCAGAATATGCAGCTTTCATGACATTGTGTTTTTTCCATCTGTTTTATTGCTAAACTTCTTACTGTTTAAACTTTCTTACTGCTCAAAGAACTGACCAAGCTCGAACTGTTTTGTAAGTTTGAGTATTATGGGATGGACTGCTGTAGATAAGGTGCTATCTTACTGGGATGTTGATACTGTGGGATCATTTTTCTCTCTCTATCAAACAGCGTGGTGGTTTTTTTTCTCACACTGTTGGGGTGTTTTTCCCTTTTTTTCAAGTGCTTTAATTCACTGACAGTTTAACTGATCAGTGTGACAAAACCTCACTTTTAGTTTAGCCACTGACTCTTATAAATGCTATAGGCTGAAGAAAAGCATCTTTTCAATGGCTCTTTGAAAACTGAGATTAAAAGCAATCAAAGAATACAGATACTTCTTGACTTGAGGGTATGTTTTAAAGCATGGAGCAGAAAAGGCTCATACAAATCTAGTCAGGCAAACAGTTTAGTTTCCACAAACACCCCAAAACCACTATAAATAAAATTGATGTATCTGAATTTTGGAAGTTTCTTTGAAGTTTGAATATATATTTCAACCCCACAAGCCTGCACAATGTGGTATCTTTAGCTGTCAATATTCTTGCACATTCTTATTTCCAGTCACTGCCATGATATCACTGTCACGAATCAAGGGCATGCACTGGTGATGTTCAAAACAGCTTAGTCAGAAAAGCCCCTGTGCTACAAGGGCTGGGCAGTTACCACTTGAGAACGTGGGGATTGATGATGGAAGGCTTCTTTTTGCTTCATTAACTCATGGAAGAAAAATGAATTGGTAATTAGAAAAACAAACACTTGTGTCTTTTTGAGCTGTAGAATGGCAGAAGAGTTAAGAGTAGGCATAAGAACTCAAAATAGGTAGTGTCCTTTCAAGTCCTCTTGCATGATAGCAATAGTGAGTCTGGGTAGGCTTTTTGGCACAGTACCTGTAACCAGTTAAGAATGTACATTCCTTATTTTTTTTCCAGGAAAGAATGTACATTCCTTATTTTTTTTCCAGGAAAGATGGTTTCTTTGCATTCCTCTTATCAAA
The DNA here is from genome assembly GCF_033783945.1 of Neopsephotus bourkii. Classification (NCBI taxonomy): domain Eukaryota; kingdom Metazoa; phylum Chordata; class Aves; order Psittaciformes; family Psittacidae; genus Neopsephotus; species Neopsephotus bourkii. Next base: position 1,600,238 of record NW_026901852.1, on the reverse strand, counting down.
GTAATTACATACATAACGAAATTCAAAACATTTGTCATTGGTGTGAACTCAGAGCACGTTACTACAAATCAGCTTGAAGTAATGTGTATGTCCACTGTCTCTCTGCTTCTGCACACCTCTGTTCTATTTTTAGACAGTATCTTAGGTCGGTCTCATTGTCATGTGTTGGAAGGACAGTTTCCTGACAATGCAGTACGTGATACCACACAGCTAAGTAAGGTCATCAAGAAGGGTGCATCTGACCACTTCACTTTTGAAGAATTCCCGAGACTTGCTGGACACAGTGTCAAGCTGACTCAAAACGAATCTATAGAAGGCTAACAAAAATGTGACCTGAATTGGAGGGATGTCATGTGAAATGGAGTTAGTATGGTCAGGGCCACAGAAGTGATCAGAGGGATAGAAAAGCTGAGGAAAGGCTGAGACACTTGGGGTTGTTCAGCTTGGAGAAGAAAACTTTGGGGAGACCCGACTACATTTCAGGACTTAAAGTGTTCTTTCTATAAGATGGGGAGAGACTTTTTAGCAGGGCCTGTTGTGACAGGAAAAGGGTGATGGCTTTAAGCTAAAAGAGGGGAGATTCAGGCTAGATATGAGGGAGTTTTTTACAATGAGGTTGGTAAACACTGGCATAGGTTGCCCAGATTGGTGGTGGATGCACCATCCCTGGACACATTTAACGCCAGGCTGGATGTGGTTCTGAGCAGTCTGATCTAGTTTAAGATGTCCCTGCTCACTGTGGGGTGTTGGACTAGATGAGCTTTGAAAGTCCCAAACTTCCAACCCAAACTATTCTGTGCTTCTATGATTCTGTGATTTCCAATTTGGATCCATTATTGGAGCTGTCAGTTCTTCAGGTTTATATTTTGATCTTGCCATTGTCCTTTCTTCAGGGAAAAATCCCAAGGCAAATTTCATCTCCTTCGTACGTCAACTGCATTCTCCCCTGCCTTTCATCGACTGCATACAGGATATTATAATACACAGGTAAGGCTGAGTCTGCCCCTACCAGAAAAATACACTTTTTATGCCTGCTTCTCTTCACTGGCCAGACACTGTTGATGCAGTACAGAACCAACTATCATTGTCAGGTAAAATGATTTACTGATCGATTAAAAAGTAGCCCAACGTAGACCTCCCAAATAAAATGTGAATTACAATACCATCCTTACCCTTAGGCTTTAGGCCAATGCCTCTCTCCACCTTGGAGAACAAACTTCCTTCTTCATGGTTGTCTTGTTTTTTCAGTGTCCTAAAAGTATTACAGCAGCTCTCAGAAAAGCTGCTCTTCTTCAATGTCAACAATAGCCAGCGCAACTTTGGAGCTTCCGAAGAACTTCAGTCTCCCTGTTTAGGACAGAGATTATAGGGAATAGCAATTAAAGCACATTACTTCTCATTACTGGCCATCTTTTTTCTATATATCAGGGACTGATAGGGAGATGCAGGATCCACCTAACATTGGAGGTGAAAGCATCCTTGCCAAGAGGCTAGCCAACTGGCTGAGGGTAGCTTTTAACTAGGAATAATGAGGGAGGGAGCTTACTAGAGTGAAAGAAGCTATTATTGCCCTCTACTTAGCACTCAACAGACTGCATTTAGACTATTTGGTCAAGTGGGCCCTCCCCACCCACCTCTCCCTAGTACAGGAAGGAAGCATTTAGTTTCATGGCTTGGATTGGAGATAGTGCAGGGAAAGCCACCAAGGTGGCAAGGCCCTGGGAGGACAGGCTTTGTTCAGGACCAGGGATTGTTCAGGTTGGGGAAGAGTTGTCTTGGGGGCCTCAGCAACAGCCCTTAGCACCTGTGGCGAGGTGGAGCTAGTCTCCTTGTGGTATTGAGAGATGACAGGAAACAATGTGCATGTAATTAAGACTGTGTCCATGCATACTGTGCATATGTTATAGATACACACAAAGCAGAGAGGTTTTAAAAATGAATTGACAAATTCTGCTATAGTGTTTCTTACCTTTTGTATGCTTCACTACCAACCTTAATGTTCCCTGATGAAAAAGCTTTCTTTTTCCTCAATGTTGTATCTTTTAATGAAGTCTTTGGACAAGTGTTTAATGCCAGCTCTGTAAAAGAGAAGCAATATAAAACTCTCAGATAACTTTCATGTATGAGTTAAAATTATTCTTATGGAATGAAAGCTTGTGCAGAATTATTTATCTGGCATAGGCATATTCGTTTGTATAGGCTATGGAGTTGTGTCTGGTATTCATGAACACAGTGACTTCATGAGAACAAACAGGTTGCAAAATGCTGTCACAGATCTTATCAGCTTTTCCTATAGTGAAACTTCCATTCTTGGTGGCCCCTCTCAGGTTGCAGTATGATACAATGCACTCTAACTACAGTGCAGCTGTAGCCACTGGCACTGTGAGGTTTCAGTGTACTAAAAGACTTCATTTTTCACATAGTGTGAAATTTGATAGAATAGTATATACATGTTTCTGGAGGAAAAAAAAAGGCTTTATGTATGGAATTGTAAATCACCAGTATTTACTTCTAATGTTAATGAAATCCAGTATGGTACAGATTCCAGAAAGCACTTTTAAGTCTCGGCTTTGTACATGTGGAAAAGTGTAAGTAAATAGGTCTTTACACTTTCTCTGTATATTAGTTATGTAATAAAGTTTTCATAGGTAAAAATGTAAACAGGAAAATAAACTTGTTTTGGAATATGATGGCAAAACCTCAAACCATACCTTTACAGTGCAGACCAGAGAAGGGTTGTTTATGTATAAGCTGAGTAGAAAGAACATACAAATGAATTATTGCTGATAGGCAAATGGCTCAGCTTGTAAAAAGGCAAAAGCAGAATTGTTCTCACTGCAGAGTACTGTAGGAATATTTGCAGGCAAACAACATGTGCTTTATGCCTTTGCTAGAGCAGATAATGACTGTGAGGTGGCAATGAATCTCCTGATAAGACAGGCTTAAACAGTTGAACATGTCCTAGTTTATATTAGAAATGGGTTCAGGGCAATAGTCCTTTGAACCTGTGACTCATTTCCAGTGAAAATGGTTCTAACAGTTGTACATAGTCCTTGCTGTTGGTCTCCTGTGCTTTCATTACTGGTCAAAATGTCCCTTTGGACATTGTCCAGGTTGAGACGGTCAGAACCAGAAGGGGTGCAGAAGGAAAATAAATATAGGAAGCAGTTTACATTTTCCAGGCTTTAAAATTGATCTGTCCTTTATATCATTTAACATAAACTAGTAATACTCTTTAGGCAAAGGAGCAGTGTCAAACAGGGTGATGTAAGGGAACTTTCTGAAATTTTGACTTAATGTTGATTAAAAGCACTTGCACAATGCTGTAAAAGACAGACTAACTATGTTCTACTGTACAGGTTTCTCTATACCATCTACGTGCAGAGGCTCTCTTCCTGTGTAACCTGTAATGATGAAATGAGTGGTATAGTAGATAAGGGGAGCAAGGGGTATCACCTACCTGGAATTTAGTAAGGCTTTTGACACTGTCCGTGGATCCCAGGGGTCAAGGCTGGCTCTGATCCTGTTCAACATCTTCCTTAATGATCTGGATGAAGGATCAGAGTCCACCCTCAGCAACCTTGCAGAGATGAAAAACTGGAGAAATGGGCTGACAGGAACCTCATGGAGTTCAACAAGAAGTGCAAAGTCTTGCACCTAGGAAAGAACCCCATGCAGCAATTTGTGCTGGGGGCCACCCACCCAGCTGGAAAGCAGCTTGTTGGAGACCTGGCGTGCTGGTGGATGCCAAGTTGAAGGTGAGCCAGCGAGGTGCACTTGCTGCAAAGAAGACTGACTGTATCCTGGGCTCCATGGTGAGTGTTGCCAGCAGGTGAAATGAAGTGATTCTTCCCCTCTACTTGGCACTGGTGAGGCCACACCTGGAGTGCTGTGTCCAATTCTGGGCTCCTCAGTACAAGAGAGATTTGGACATATAGGAGAGAGTCCAACAGAGGACCACTAAGATGATAAAGAGAGTGGAGCATCTATGAGGAAAGGCTGAGAGAGCTGGGACTGTTCAGCCTGGAGAATAGAGATCTCAGAAGGGGATCTTTCTTATTAATGTATATAAATATGAGAAAGGATGGTGCATAGAGGATGTAGTCAGGCTCTTTTCAGTACTATCCAGTGACAGAACCAGAAGCAACAAGCACAAACAGAAACACGTCAGGAAATGTTTTTTACTGTGAGGGTGACTGAGCACTGGCACAGCTTTCCCTGAGAGGTTGCAGAGTCCCCATCTTGGAGATACCAAATGCTGTCTCAATATGGTGCTAGGCAACTGGCTGTATAGGGGGTTGGACCAGAGGTCCTTACCAACCTTAACCATTCTGTGGTGGTGTGTGATTCAGGAGTGAAAAAATATCCAGTAAAACTTGAATACAGCCACGTACACAGGTGCTTCCTGCTCCACTTAACAGGAAAAGAATAAAAATAATGACCCTTAGAAGTTGTATATGCTTCAGATCTTCCAAAGTAGAAATAAATACACTTTTTTTCCCCACACAGAAACAATCTCCATGGAGCTTCAGTGCAAACTAAGTCTAAGATACATGATACATCTGAAGTGATAAGCATAACAGAGAAGGAATAAGGCCCCTCAGGGCTACAGACTTCCCTCTAAATGAAGAGTTGTTCAGTCTACCGTTAAAAGCACCCACATTTGCTAAGTGTGACAGTTACTTTCAGGGTCAAACACTGTCACCTCCCTTCTTACTGAAAAGCACGGTGTAATAATGTACCTTGGGTTGCAGTTCTCCTCAGCGCCACTTCACAAATCGGACAGTGCAAGGCTTTATCTCAGTCCTGGGTCAAAGCGCCTGCATTCCTGATGGAGACGGGCCTGGTGCTGCTCCCAGCACTTCAGCTTATGTCAGGTGGAGTCAAACCCAGGCACTCACAGGAGGAGGCTGGCACAAGAGAACTTAAACCTGTATTTTCATATTGATGTCTCTTTAAAAAGTGTAACATTTTCTTTGAAACTCATGCAAAGTTTTGCTCATCTTTGGAGGAAACTATGTTTTTCATTAACATCCCGATAATTCCCATCATAGCTCCCATGGTTCCTTAGCAGAATACTGCACATTTTACGCTAATCAAATGCTTCCCTTATGGCAGAGAACTCCGGAAGGGTGATATAAAAAAAGAGCCAAGAGACACTTCACTGTGAAAAATAGTTCCCAAATTCATTGCTAGACTCGGAAAATGAAAGAGATTTGTTTCTCAGTTTCTTTAGGAAGCAATAATAAAAGGACAATGCATCTATACCCCAACCAAGAAAACGTTTATCCCCTTCTGAATTTTTAACATCAAGTGAGGTATGAAGAAAATTCAGCCATGTCTGTGCTAACAAAAAACCCCCAAACAAACAAGCAAATCTAGCTTTGTTTGGGCTTAAATGTGGTAAGGAGAAACGTATTTAGAAACCAGCCACAAGGCAGTAAAACTGATTTCTGGTTTATCTGGTATAGCTCTGAGTCTGTCATGGAGCTGGGAAATAATTGATTGCTTGAAGCCTTGTAGCAGTAGTTAAAAATTGATAAATGCTAAAGCTGGCACAGTGTTTTATAGGTTCTCAAGAATTGTGGAGCTTCCATATTTCTTTCTCATCACCAGCTCTAGATCGTGAGATGAAATTTAAAAGACACTTCATCTTAGTCTTAGTAAATTATACTCAGCAACTCTGAGACCTTTCGCTGTGGGAAACAAAGCAAGATCGTTAGTTACATAGTACTGATCAATAACATGCGAAGACAAGTAAGCTTTTTGCAGGTCACCGTACTGTCTTAAATCAGATGATCAGATAACATTAGAGAACAACAAAACATCTCTGTCTGTAAATGCCTAGAAAAATTATTGGTCTTGATAGCTGTCATCCCATGAAATGAACTGCTGTAAAATATTGCAGAACTGGATCCTGTTTAGCAAAGAAGTGCTGAAAGATTTCATTAACATAAGTTTTATTAGTGCAGGAAGTTGGCTTTCTGTATCAGCTGACTGCTGACTTTTATACTGGGGTAAGCATCTGTCTTTATTGAAATATAGGAAGCCAGATCTCTCACCCCCTTCCAGATGCCTTTCATACTGTCAGCAAAAGAAGGAAGTCAACAAGTTGCCCAAGTGGTCATTCTGGAAGAATACCTAGACTTCCACAATAATATATAGAGTTGTCATGTTTGAAAGAAAGAAATGAAATTCTTTTATTTTAGATACGTATCTAAAATAAAACTTATCTCCTGTTTTGCATGTAACTTAAAACAGGTACTCAGATTAAGCTAGTAGCGGGGGATGTGTCCTTGTCACATCCCCAAGCTGTAACAGTAAAATGGTTTATACAAAGAAACTAGTTACTAAATGACTTACCTACAGTAATTCTTGTCACCATCTTGAGTAGTCCACATAAGAAATCTAGAACACAGAGTAACTGTGCACAATATAGCTTAGAACTGTGAGCTGAAAACTTGATTTTAGGTGAGCAGTGGCTGAGACTGAACTGCAAAACTTTTAGTTACCAACATAAACCCCTGAAATTAATTATAAAACTCACTTTTACTTAATGTGTACAGGATCAGACTCAAACTACATGCGAACTAAATCACAGTTAATTTTTAATAAACCAAAAACATTACCTATATACACCTTAGTACAAATAATCATCACATAATGATGCTTCTTCCATATCAGATTAGTAAACACTTACTTAGTTTTGTATCTGTGTTTCACTGAGCCTAATGTTGAGGCAAATTTCAGTACTAGTTCCTTAACTGAATAGAAAATGCAGCAGGCAATAGAGCTCAAACTCTGTCTTTTACATTGTCTATTTAGAGGTAGGGACCAAATTATTTCTTTGCTATTTTGCTTAGCAAACAAAAGCATTTTAAATTGTTTCTGTAAGCTTAACAACTCAGTACTTACCTTCAACATTGCTGGCAACATCTGTGATCAAACTGCAGTTGCCATTTGCATGTGGTTAGCATAAAAATAGCTTGTTTATTCATTAAAATCCTGCTTTTTAAGGCCATGGGCTGATGCTGATTTTAGTTTATCCACTCCCCAAAAGAGAGGATAGAGGGAAAGAAATAGAGGCAAACATAACTGCATTCTGAAGGAGCTGCCTTTTCACTGAATCAAGAGGCACTGAACAAACACTAACAAACTTTTCTAACCCAGTTAACTTAAGGACTCCAGTTCTAATGGTGCTGGCAAAATAGATATTAAACACAAATCTCTGTAACTTAACCTACTGTGTTTTCCCCATGCAGGTAAGTGCATGTGTGTGCTTTTCATCAGCTTGAGCTAAGACCAGGTATGTTAGTATCATCAGCATTACCGAAGGTATGACTTACCACTAAGAATTTCTTCCTGGGGAATGTTAAAGTTGTCTTTAAAAATACATAATTTTACATGTATAAATTAAATTAAACTAAATTAAATTAAATACATTAGTGGAATTCTCTCCAAAAAGGCCAGAGACTTCTTGGCCCAAAAAGCTAGAGTTTGGATGCTATGAGATAAAATAAAAGTAAACTCTTTCATCTTTGCTTGTCCTAAGAAAATGTTCCTTTGAACAGCTTTTAAAGAAAAATCTCTCTAAACAAGAGAAGTTTGAATTACTATAAACCAAATGTCTTTTACCCAAATCATTAATTTCGTACGGACAGTGAATTTGCCCTAGTAAAGAGTGGCTCTAATTGAGCAAGAAGGTTCCCAGGTGGTGCTTTGTGTTGTATTTGAAGCATGTATTTAACCCTGGCCTCATTCCTTGTCCTTTGCACCTCGTAAGAATAGAACTTTTTCTAAACACTCAAAGCTGAGGACTTGCTATCAATCTTCTGATTTCCTGCTCTCATCTTTTAACAGCTTTTTTGGGCTTCAGTGGGTACACAGACTCCTAAGTGGAACACACTCAGATACAAACGTGCTCAAAAATGCATATCCCCATAAAATGCAATGCTGTGCTATTGTGCTAACAATGCATGTAATTCATCTTCCTAATGATCTATACCATTAAAAGTAGACAAGTAATAGTGTAGGATACAAAGCAAACAAGCAAACAAACAAATACTTCTTACTGTAGCAATCTCTTGCAGGTTAATAAGCAGTTTGTAGTAAAAAAAAAAAAACACTTTTTTTTTTGAAGGAGTAGATCTTAAAATTGTTACATTTGTAATTAGCTTACCCAAAAACTCACTGAAAGATGCGCAGAGAACCATCAGTTCTACTCAAAGCTCTGAAGTATGTCTTCATCTAAAAAGCAACATGATGAATCACCACAGTTGCGCAGTTCTTTTGTATTTTCCACTTCTACACAAATTCAGATCACTCTGTTGCAATGAGAATATATTGACATTATATGACTTAAGGAATTGTCGTATAATATGACAGCATCTTTCATTATGGAATGCAGTTTCATTCTCTTGAATTTAAATTACTTTTCCTTACTCATTACGTGTCTTTTCTGTAACTTTCATTACAGGCATTTTTCTTTTGATAATTCACAAACATCCATAACTTTTGATAACTTTGTCTCCAAGGACAGAAAGATAAATAGGGTATCCTTGAATAGTTCTAATCTTGATCTTGAAAATGCAACTACATATTATGATGGGTGTTTAGCAGCACACAAGCAGGAAAAAAAACCCTGATTAATTGCTCCTTAAACAGCTCTAGCAATAGAAATGCAGATAACCTCTAACAATGTGCTGAATTCTTTAAGTAGCTGTCAAACATGTTTCCAGACAATATTTAAAACTTGAACTGGGTTTATCATGTGATGCTGTAGGACTACATAAACTGGAATCTTAGAGAAGTCTTAAAAAAGGACTTTAAAATATTCTCCTTTAGATGGGGGTACAATCACATTTGAGGGGTTCTTCCTTCTCCCCATGGCAAATATAAGGTGTCTAGAACAACCACAGATACTGATTCCATTACCTTGGTTAGGTGCCACAAGCAGGGGCATCGGATCTGCCAGTGTTCAATTAAACTCCTTAAAGCCTGATTGACTTTTAGAAACAGTTTGAAGGATTTTAAATTAATTAATTAGGCTCTTAAGTAAGTTACTTCAGCACTTTAAAACTGGACCAAAGAGGCTGGAAAAGCAAGGCTACTTCCACAAAACTGCATTAATAAAGGAATAAAGGAAGCTTTCTCCTCAAGGCAATATCTGCTCTTACAAATCAAGAACTTAGGTCCAGGACAGTGACATAGAAGTGTGTCGCTTTTGGGTAGGACGGCAGTACAAGTAAGGTTTCTAACTAGGATTTGTGAGTTTCTTCGTATATTTGGACCCCAATTCACAATCCTGTGATGAGGTCCCTGGATGTTACAGAGCTTGCAGACTGGGTCCATCTCTGTAATATTTAGTAATGAAAAAGGCCTATTTAGAAATGAGAAATTATAAGTAAATATGACTTCTTCATGAAAAAAAATCAATTTCTTTTTATGGGCTGTTAAGATTTTTCTTTGGATTCAACATTTTTATTGCTGCTGAAAGATTTTCAGTGCTGAAAAATGAAATATAGAAGTAATCCTAAAACATTGGAGTTTGGGAGAATGGCCACATTGGTAATTACCCATAAGCCTTCTCAACACAGCAAGGAGTGTTTCTATGATTTATATCTACTGCTTAGAAAAATCTAGAAAGCCTGTACAATATAGCATGCCCTGATATTAGCTTTACCTCAGCAACCTTACTGAAGCTTAACTTAATGAAGTAATAAATTCAGAAATGTGTTTCTGCATGCATTTGTTTCATAGATTTATTATAGATAAATCCACTTCTAAAATGCACTGGGATGAAAAGTCGACACTGCAGAAACTTCCTAAATACTGATGCATGTATTACAGTCTCCATTACCAATAATATATAGAAGGTAGAACATTTTACTTTAATGATGATGAACAGAGGCTAGACACAGACTGACTGCTGTACAATGGTTAAGTATAATTCTCAATAACTGTTAAAAGGAAAAGAATATTGCCTGTATATAACAGGTAAATAGTTTCATATTTGTACAATATATTTGCTGTTATTCCTATTTAACCTATATGGAAACTACAGACATAAAAGCAGTTAGGCAAATCTACGTATATAAATAGCCTAGATCCTTATGATTCTGCTCAAGTCGTCACTAAATTAAGTAGAAATATTTTCATTTACATTGCATCAGCCCCTTCTGGGTGAAGAGTTTTGGGTAAAGTTGTGACTTGCTTAAAAAAAAAATAGCAAGTTTCCACTAACAAACATTTCTGGAACCCCACACTGGCAAAAGTTTTAGCAGCCTGGGTACACGATGTATTGAAACATTTTATTTTGTAAAGAATGGGTATGTTTCTAACAAAAGAATACACTTTCAAAGGTTTTAATCGTCAACCTTGAAGTCAACAACATTAGTAACATTAACAGTACCATTAAGGTTAGTTGATATTAGTAAATATCACCTCATCACCATAAGGGGCTCATTACTGTAAGAGGAAAGAGAGCATTAGGTCTGTCAAATTATTTTCACTCGCAGTCTCCTGGACTTACATTAAGGATAAAGGTAATTCCGAAATGGCTTTTGCAATGTTTGGGAACCTCCCTTTCCCCTCTCCTTTTTCTAAGAAGGTATCTGTTTCAGACATGCTGGAATGCCCTTGTGTGTGATGCTTCAGTGGTTGTCATTTGAAAAACTTCACTCACTGCCCATCGGAAATGAAGTATCTAATATTGATTCAGGTTAACCACAATATTTAGCCATCTGAGCCACAACTTTCTTCATAAAGTCCCTATAGTATCCCTTCTCAAACCAGCCTTCCAGAAAACCATATTCCTTGGAATGTATGGTAGGCTTTGGAATATCTGTGGAGACTGGTTACTGTAGGAAGGTGTGCCTCTCATGCAAGAAAAGCCTGGCCTGAATAGGAACCCAAACTGTAAGAAGACTGTCTTCTCTTGAGACAATCAGGTTGCACAGGGGGATATAGGAATCCATGTGAACTCACTTGAAAAGTTTTAGATCTCACTGAGGGAAAAATGAAATATTTTCAACTCAATTGAGATTTAGTTTTGACAGTTGTATTGCACTGAAAGCAGCATCTTTCTGCAAAACATAAATCAGTCAAATATGTATTTTCAGAAGAAAAAAGTGTTTTATCTGTATTTATTCTTTATCAAGAAAGCTTGCCACTAGTTCCCTATCAACATACTGCACTTCATGGTTGCCCACTGCTGATGATGCTAAGCACATAAAGAAAGTATAGGTATTTATTTTCAACCAAATTTGTTCAATAGCTCAGTTGATCCCATTTCTGATTTTCTGTCTAAGTAACACCAGAAATGAGATACTAATCTGTGAATTCATACAAGTTGAAGAAACTTCTAACCATCTCCTTGTCTTATACGTGCAATAATTTTGACATCTACTATAACAGCGGATATTTACGTGCATATGTTTGAGCCGGTACATACTTACGACTTCAACATGCCCACGGTCCTTTGAGCTGCATTTTCCACACAACTGTGCATGCATATAAATCTTCGCAGCTGTAACTGTAATAGTAACCTTTATCAAGACCTGTTATGGAAGTGCAGAAGACACCTTTAAAAAGAAGACATGCCTGCAAACAACAGCTTCAAAATGTTTCTTCTGTATCAGCTCCATTTATCCTTCATGTTTCTATGCAAAGATGAGGTTCAAAGATGGCCTCTGATGTTCTAGGTATGAAATTATGTACGCATTCATACTGAAGAACATTTGACAAGAGCTTCGTTTTCAAGAGCGTTGCAGATTTCGGTGCATTGCACTGAATCTAGAAGTAAAGGCTGTAAGAATGTATCACTGTACTATTGCATTTAAACAGACCAACAAAATTTATGTTAGGATTATGCAACTGGAACTATTTGTATCACAACTACCATAAAGCTGTGATTACATCCTGGAATGCTTACTAAATAAATCGCTTATAGAAAAAGGCAAGGTGTTTCTGTAGGGTAACTTCTTCCTTCAGCTGACAGGCAATATGCACCTTTCAGAGAAACTACTGAACATTTTATCCATCTGAAAACAATGTGATGTTGAAATTCACTTGTGAAAATACTGCCCTGTTGTTCTTTGCAAGTGCACATATGCATGTAAATGAGAACAGAGTTTGGCTGGGATGTTACAGACACAGTCTACACTGTTACCCAGCATTTTCTAAGAACATCTGCAGCATTATCCTGAGACTGTTCTGTGACTGAAAGCAAACTCTGTGCTTTGGGATCTGAATATAGTAATTCAAAGCTTCTTCAGTGCAGAGAACAATTGTGTATTGTTTAGTCTATGAGACTGAATTAAATGACAAAACTCAAAATGCTTTTCACTGATGAAGGAAGTGGCTTGAATTACTATAACTCCCAAGGAATGAGCTATAGATCTGCACAGTTAACATATGGATGTTTAGACAATTGCATTTAACTGCAGATGATATTTTTTAAGCATACTTACTGGTTATTGGATTAAGTTCCATTCACATATACCTTACAAAGCATATGTGATGATAGTAATAATCTAAGATAAAGGAGGCAAATGTATATATGTTTAATATACATATATTTTATGTATTTTAATATACGTATATTACACAAGTCATATTATTCCTGTAACTAACAAGAAGCTCTACTGTTCAAGGTCTGATGGACTAGAAAACCTGCCTGTGTCACAGTGGGAGAACCACTGGATTTTTAATACATTCAAAAATCACTAGAATTGATAATGCAGTGTGTTGTGCATTGAATAGAGTGAAGGCTTTTGTATCATCATCTGATGATTACAGAGATGATTACAGGTGTTTGACAAAGTCCAGCAGTAAGTAAGCATTAATGAGAAAACCAATTAATACCACTCCTAAATCCAGGGTACAGCCTCATAAATTGGTTCAGCCACAACCTCTGCTCCTTTATGCTCTTGCTTCTACCAGCAAAGTTGCCCTCATTCATTCCCACAGAGCTCTTCACACTGCTGATTCAAAAGGCTTTATTTTACTTAATTTTACTTTTCTGAATTGTGGTCTTGACACAGAACTCAAAGTAGTGGATTGTCACTCCTATAGGGATGTGCATGCACATAAGTGCTTGTTTTGTGATCACATTATCCATGCAGCTCCTTAGTACACTTAACAAATTATTATCATTTCTTATTATAACTCCTATCACAAGTCATGTGTTTTCCCACAGATATCCCTGTTCTTGAACCGGTAAGCAGAACAGCTTCAAAATCGAGAATCCTTTGATTTTTCAGTGTCATTTGCACTAGTGTCACTATCAGCACAATAAGGTAGCATATTTTTGTTGGTTTTAATGTTGAACAACACAGTTGTATAGTGATTGGCTCAGATATGGAACACCGAGGGGCTGGGTAGCATACTCTCAGGTTAAGTCTATTGTAACATATTAAATTCATTCAGGCCCGCTGTCTAGCAGAGCCCTGGAATAGCCTGAGTTTGTGCTACTGTAATCTCTAGAGCAGGATAACTACCTCAAATAGCCAATGTAGGATCATGCCTGGTCTGTGCTAACTCCTCAACTATGTCTGCTTATTGCCTGGGAAAATGCTGCATGTCCTGAGCAAAACCATGGCAGGTATCATGCAAATACCATGAAGTAGAGGTAGTACCACATCATTTCCTTGTGTTGAGGAAATATCCTTCACACCATCTGTTTCAAATTCCCATTCATTCAGAAAACATCAAACCCTGTATAAAATTCTTTTTAAAGAGAAGATTTGAAAGTTGTATCTGTGAGTTCTATGTATATATGTGTATATATATATATGTATATATGCATATATGTATATGTTCTATATTAGCCCTATGTACTAAGAAGAGTCATTTTCATAATAACAATGATTCTACGAACTTACAGATGAGCTTTTCTTCTTCCATCCCCTTCCCCATTAAGCTTGAACTGTTGATTCAGGGAAAATACAGTAGTTGGTTGAGGGAATAATATATGTCACTAATCAGAGAGTTAATTTCTCTGCATCACTCCTTTTCTAGAGAACTTCAATCTTTACCATGAACATCTCTGTAGGCACTGTTTTCTTTCCTTAGCCATCCATATATAATTTTATATGTCACCTTCTTGTGCTCATTTACTATAATAACAATGATGCAGAAGGTAACTCAGAGGTGTGAAATGCATTTAAGACTTCAAATCTGATATTTAACACTGTTCTTGTTTAAAGCTTGGCTACAGAGACTAGCATTATGACTCAAATAAGCAGTGCAGCTGGCATATACAAGTGCTGAAGCAATCTTGAGACTAAAAAGTAATAAAATATAAAACCATAGCCAGCTATAGAATACTGGGGATGTAACTTTGGTGTTTCTTGGTGTTTTGGACACTTAAGATGAAATATTATTAACAAACATCTTTCCTTTTTCCTTCAAAGGTAAACAGACACATGCCTCAAACATGTGTTTGGAATCAGTATTTCATTCTTGTTATCACATGTGCAGAACATAAGGGTACATTTTTATCTATCTGCAGAATTACTTTCTCTGACATGGCTACAGAAGCATGTTTGAGAATGCTTCTTATACCAATTACATCAGGCATTTCTTCTTATCATTCTAAATCATCTGTAACAATTTGTGTTCCCTGTGTGCTAGAAATGCAACTGCTGCCAAGGCAGAAGTACAACAGGAAAAGCGATCAATGGGCATTTGCAGGAGGTGCCAGGGAAGTTACATGAGCACCTTGTGTTCTCCAGCACACTAACAACAGCTCTACCATTGTCTTCCCCAGGCCATAAGAAACGAGCTACAGTACTTCAGTGACACATTGATTGTGTTTTGTGATGGAAAGAAAGTGGGTCTTGTTATGTCTTGTAATGGAATTTCTACTACTACTACTACTACTACTACTACGTAGGTACTAATTCCAGTCCTAGCAGTTACCACCTAGGTAATGATGGGCTCTGCACTGTGCTGAGGATAAGAAATCACAGTGTGACCAGAAGTCAGCTGAAGAGCTCTAAGAAGACTACTGGGAGTAGCTGCCCTTCCAAAAATCAGCATTTCCTGCCTGCAGTTGCACAATGAGATACAAGAAGGTGTATCTTACGGGTAGGATCTAGCAGATGCCTTGAGAGCTTCTTGTTGCGTTAAGAAGTGGCCTTTCAGTCATCTCCAGTACCAGAGCTGATTTCACACATCTTGAAAGGTCTAACAATGATTAATTAAAATGTCTTTTGTTTTCAATGTTTAGAAAGGGAAAACACTGTGAGGACAGGTAGATACCTCAGTTAAAAAGAGCAAGCCCCATTCCTGCGGAGGGCATAGTGTGGACATCTCTAATATCCATACAAGATGCCATCCAGTATCAGAAGATCTGTCTAACTCCTACATATGACAGACCTTCTAATGGGAAAGATGAGCCAGAGAAAAGGAACGGGACAAACAGCTTGACACCTAGGAATTTTGATACCTTTCTGCCTCCAGGTGCCAGAACTGTGGAGTGGGACCAGTTTGGGTGACTGAGAAACTGGAGGAACTAGACTTAAACATGTGGAAGTCGAGAGAGACACAAAACAGTCCCTAGATGTTTTCAGTAGTGCACAGCTTCAATAATGTGAAGTTTCTACTTTGAACAGGACTCTGACAGGGAAACGCACAGGGCAAAGAAGGTCAGGAAGAGATGCATGGCAGAAAAGAGTAAGGTGAGTAGCAGGAAAGACAGTTTTGTGGCTATCATCCTGCTGGGCATTAACAAGTAGCACAGTTTGCAGAGGATGGCTTGGCCAGCTGGGGTCCAAAGGAGGCTGTATCTTTCAACTCACCATGCCCATCCCTGACAAGCTTCAGTAAACTTGATAAATGCATTCCACTGCTGCTGTCAGCAATGAAGTAGACAAAAGCTCTGTATCACCAGCTGAAAGAAAGGGTCGTTTACTGGGGAGCTTAAAAAAAATAGATTTCCAATGAACTGAAAATCCTGCTGTTAACCAGCTCTAGTGGTAAGCAGTGCTGTATCAATTGCTTTCAACACAGCAACTGTCACTTCTTTTGACAATTTGCATCTTTTAAATGCATATTTTCAATCAACACTTTAGACTTCTGAGCTGTCACTATGCTCACATGTCACTGCCGTTACTGCAATCACAAGTCATTGCTTATCAGAGTGATTGCCAGCAGTGCACTTCTGCCAAAACTGGCAATGGAGGTGGTTACAAGCTTTAATAAAGTAGTTTAAAGTGTGTGTGCATGTGTGATTGGGGGAGATAGAGAGGGAGAAAGAGAAAAAGAGACTAAATTGCACTTTTGAATGCGCAGATGATAGAACTGTTACAGGATTACAACAGGACAAGAAAGAATTGGAATTAACTGTTCTAGTTTTAATGAAAACAAAATAAAACTCCAAGCAGTTAAAAAACCCCAACAAAACCACAAACCCGAAACTCTCAGATAATATAAACTGAGTTTGGGATGCGCAACTTTTGACATGACGTAGGCAGCAGAAGCCAGGACACCGCTAGGCATGCACAAACCCCTCTTCATGTGTACCGAAGTACCACCAGCAGATATACCAGATTAAAAGTTGTCAAACATTAACCAACAGCAGTAACATCATCTGTCACCGCCTTTGTGTGTTAAATCATCCTGTTACAATAGTTTATGAGTACTTAGCCAGGGTAGATTGTTGGTACTGAGCAAGGCTGACAGTTAACTAGGGCTGGTTCAAAATTTTCTGAGATTTGTTTGCTATTGAAAACATTAATTCAGTTGTATAAGCATATTTTGCTGGAAGAAATGACATTAAAATGTTTGCAACATTATTATTATTATATTCTTTTTAGGTATTTGTAAGTATTGTATAAGAAAACTTAAAGGCAATTTGCAGTGTTTCAGTATTATTTCTTTAAAGTCTTCGAAATAGTATTTTTTTCCCCAAATTCCTACCTGTGATGAGACTTCTGGTTAAGTTCCAATAAATGGATTTTCTCTTTCCATGACTTGATTTCTACTCATTTTATTTGTCTCTTGCCTGAAAAAAAATGTGGGCACGTACATTACAAACAAACACTATAACTGCATTCTGGCCAAATAATACTCCATCAAGGTGATGGTACTTCATGCGAGCCTGGAAAACCAAATATTAAATGTTTTTTTATATAACTTACTTACACTAAAAATGTCTCAGTATTTGAACCTTTTCTGTGAGGAGTGGACCTAAATATACAGAATACTTAGATGAGATTCTACATGAATATTTTCCCAGCAAAATGAGTGTATAGCTTAACCAGGGTGCTGATCAATACTGCACACACCTAGCATAGCCTGATGTCAAAGCAGGCATGGTACTTCACTTCAGGCATGCCTAATACCTCTGCTAGCATTATAGAGGAATTGAGGAACAAGAAATGGGATTTATTATGAGTTAATAAACCTTGGGAAACTAATATTTGTGATTAACTGACAACTGAATGCAGCCCATGGCTTTTTGTTTAGATTCTATATAATGAATGAGCGTACTAAAAGTAATTCCAATCCCCCTTCATTAAACAAAGAAAGTATTGCCTTACCTGGACCTCTATTTGCTGAGGCGTTCAAGGCATCTTTCTGCATCAATTCAAGGCACTGCATACCCAGCTGGCTCCTTCTCTAGGTTTTTAATGCTTGCTCTGGATGTCATGCTCTGGATGTCATACTCTGGAAGTTACCATTTGGTGCTAGAGATGTATAAGTAGCCAATTTTGTTCTGCAGTTACTAATGTTAAATGTTAATTTTATCTTCCTTTCTGATTTAAACCCTTTGAATTTCCTTCATGCATACAAAGTTACAGTATTTAAAAAAATAAAACCATTCCAGTGGGGGATTGTGACAACCGATAGTTCCCATGGTTTGTGTGCTTTAAGGGATTTAGATTCCACAGGCAGGATGATGGCATGATTTACAGAAGCATTGCAGGGTCACTGTTCATTGCAAGCCTATGTGAGAATGCATGTAAGTCCAGCAGCTTCCCCAGTGAGGCTTAAGAAGGCCACACTGGTATAAGAAATTCTGGAGTTTATAAATCTCTCCAACATCAACTGTCATTGCAATCAGTGTGGGTTTGGCAGATTTCAGTCAAAGTTGGATGGCATCTATTTCACCACTGCATTTGAAGTGAGATAAAATATGATCCTGCTTATGGTTCAGCTACTTTGGTATGTAAGTTCTAAGTATATGAACTGAAAATCTCTCATTTTCTGTTTTAAAGCTACCAGGTCCCTGTTTTCTTCAGTTCAAAGAAACTTCATCCTGAAACAAAACTTCTGTAGGGCACCACTGATTTGACTTCACAAC
Organism: Neopsephotus bourkii; assembly: GCF_033783945.1. Taxonomy (NCBI): domain Eukaryota; kingdom Metazoa; phylum Chordata; class Aves; order Psittaciformes; family Psittacidae; genus Neopsephotus; species Neopsephotus bourkii. The sequence goes on along the minus strand of NW_026901852.1, from coordinate 1,581,928 downwards.
ACACAATATTCAGCAGGACAGCAACATACAACATTCAACAAAAAATCCGTTACAGCCATGTGTGATCCCTTTTAATTCTTATCCCACAATGAGTAAGATGCAAGATAAGGATCTTCTCAGCCTTAATAAAAATACATTTTTTTAAGGACAGTATCTGTTACACACATGTAATGGAAAATGCAGTAGAGATGATTACGTCCTAAACTCTCATTGACTAGGCTTACAATTAAGGGGTTTGTGTGGTTGATATCTTCCTACACTGAGTCTATATTATACCTGGGAGTCCAGAATGTGTGATGGATCATCCTGAAATTCACTCAGTAGCCAGTGAAATTATGTCCCACTGCTCTTCTCTTACGGCTTGAAAGCGTGCTATGCTCCAGCAGAGAAGTCCTGTGGCTGATGGAAGAGGAGCAGAGGAAATGGTCGTTAGGAAGGCATGCAAGCCTCTGACAGAAGCAGGCTGCTGCAGGCAATCTTCAGTGGTGTACTAGGACCTGAATCTCATAGCACTCAGAAGATAAAGTACCTGCATCAGCTCCCTAAAGCTCTATCAGCAGAAATCTCGCACACTGGAAACACAGAGAAGACCTCTGAATTTCTGTGTAACCAGAATAGGTACTCCCAATTTTTTTTTCTAGCTTTCTGGGAGTGAATTAACTCCACTTTCAGCACTGCTATATCAAATACTTCTTTTAGTAGAACCACAGATGTGAAACATTGCAGTGACTAAGCCGAGCACGATGACAAGGACTGAGATCAGAGAAAAAAAGTAAGATGTCAACAAAACCAGCCGCATGATGAACCCTGAACATCTGCAGGATTGCTTCAGCTTGGAAGACTTTAATTTCATTTGGCCTGTGTGATCTGCCTCAGAACTTTTTACATTGTCATTTTATGAACAATGCTCTCCGGTGCTTCTCTTGTGGTACACTACATTCAAAAGCCATTACCTGAAGCCACTAAAAACAATAGTTGATATAAAAAAAAAGCCCCTCTAATTTCTTGTTCTGATATACCCCTTGGTCAAAGCCACAAAACCCAAAACTTACTGCTTTATGAAAGTGGAGCATTAAGGAAAGCTGTGAACGCAAAAGGTTAATAATAAAATTGTGAACATCGTTTGGCTGGGTAAGAATACGACCAGAGCAGCTCATCCACACTGAGCACCACTGCAAGACCTCGAGACTGCTGCAGCTTCCATCTGAAATAAACGATTCCCTGAATTCATGTGGAAAAGAACTGCAAGACTCTCAAGATTAATGCTGGATTATGACTTCTAATATTTGAGCACCTTAAAATTCACCCCCTTTCCCTTGAGATCAGCACAGCTTTTCTTCTCCTTTGTACAATTTTAATCTTGACAACTATATGTATGGCCTTAATTTTCTGAATAAGTGTATCTTTAAATAGTCTATTTAAAAAGTACCTACTAAGAAAAAGTATCTACTGCTACCTTCCTCAGCCTTCAGATAGTCATATTTTCATATTACGTGCATGTGTGTGTGTGTTCCTTCATAAATACATTCTATGTATGATTTATTTTATCTTGAGCAGGGTGTCCTATCTTGCAGTTTGGATACTCCTGCATGCTTTGTTACGTTAAGTACGCTAAATCCAACATTTAGGTACCACCTTAGGCATTCAGACTCTCATGAGCCTGAAGACAGGTAAAGTTTGCTGGTGGGGAAGCCAGCTTCCTTCCTCACCTCGCCTAATGACTCGTGACTTAAACAGCAAGGTCTCGTACTTCCTAAATGAATTCCCAAAGAACTGCCCAATTGCAGTGAATACCCAAACACAACCAGGATTCTGGTGTTTATCCCTCTGTTATTCTCGCTCAGGTTGTTCAAATATTTAGAGTCAGCCAGAAAATTAAAATTATGCTGTAGTTTAAGCATCCACCAGGGACACCCGGAGCCTCTTCTCAGCCCTCACACAAAGCCCAACAGCTTCACCTGAGCGAGACCAATTCCAGAATGTAAATCAGACAAAATGTGAATTAAACTTTAGGAGCTCCACATCCTTAATGACAAATTGGGTACGGAGCTTTCCTTGTCTCTCCCTGGGATACTCTCAAAGGCCAGCTTCAATATTTTGTAACTACAGATTGTTCCTTTATTTCTCCTTTCTACACTGGTTGATATCAACGAAGTTATTTCTTAATGCTGCATGACAACACATAGTTCATTAATTTTCATATTGCCTTGATTTTTCTCTTTTCTAGTCCTTATTTTTATTCACATTAGCTACACAATTCAGTACCATTATATTATCTTGATTTTGCTGTTCTTCCTATTGCTGTACATTTTGAAGAAGGGCACATTTTGAAGAAGTTTTTAGTATCAAAAATAGGGAAAAAAATCTGATGGAATTAAATAGTTGTGTTACATAACTTTCTAAATGATTTTTTTTTTATGAAGGATTCCTTTTTATAACTCCATTCAGAATTTTGCCAGCAATTCCGCTATTGTCTCACAGAATAATGCAAGCTTTTTCCTCTGCTGATTAATTCCAATCAGCTCCAAGTTGTTCATAAGGGAGAAAATATTTTTCTTAGTTTTGCTGGTGTCCCTTTCAATTTCAGTTATTCAGATCTTTGATAAGCCTAAAAGAATCCACATACTTCCTCCATTTTCTTCACTCCACGACTCCACAATCTCCATGACACTGAGCTATCAGTACCATACATTTTATTTCTATACAAAAGCCCTCATACATGATTTCACACATTTTTTTCCTATGGCAGGCAAGGAGAGATGCAACTGAAATGTATTATTAACTCAGAGCCTGATGAAGAGCTGTCTTTTTTATTGCGAAGAGAGAGACCAAGAGTGTCTCTGTTTTGTAACTTCTCTGCACCTCAGTATCAGTTTTAGCACAGCTCACCATATGATGCAACCTCTTCACAAGACAGATGCCTGCTTCATTCTGCTCTCCTCAGTGAATGTCTGAGTTGTTTATTTGGTTTTATTTTCTGTTGAATACAGCACATGGGGTCCTGCTGAGCTCTGGAGACTTTCTTACTTATCCATGTAACATCTATTATTCAGCTTCATTTGCTGGAGTCTGTAATATGTATCCTCCTTTACCAATCAAGTGAATGGATGAAGCTCTCCCACATCGCTTATTCCCTCACAAAGGGAATGGAGGAGATAAGGAGATATTTTCCTCATGCAGGCATCACAGAGACACCTGCTAGGAGAAACACCTGTCACCACTGAAATCAATGAAAACCTTGGCATTTACCTCCGTGGATGTGGTGTGGACTTCACTGGGGTTTGGTCCAAAAGTTAACTGTCATCCTGAGCCATTGAGCTGATTAATTCCTATGGCTCAATGCCAGTAACGGATAGATTCCCCTTTGTAACTGATCCAATGAGCAAACCCTACATGTTACTCATAAACACATTCCCTGGTCCTCACAGAGATTCTGCCCCTCTTGTACTGGACAGGAAGCCAGCAGCCATTTACTATGTGCATCTGGAGATAAGGCCAGAATTTACCCCTAAGCTGCCTTTGCAGGCCATATTGCTGACTCCCTTATGCCACTTCACTCTGCTGTCCTAATTTCCATGCATGCTTTTAGATATTCAGTGCTCACTGATACACAAACTGCTTAATCTTCCTCCAATTTAGCTTTCAGTATCATCAGTCTCCCACCTCTGTGCAGATCACTCATTTCAATTTCCCAGTGTGCTTTTAGTAATCAGGTATACATTCGTTTCATCTACTGCTTACCAAAACATTAATGCATCTGTCTCTCAATCTCTACAAGAAATGTCTCGGGGGGACATTTCAACTTACATAATTGGTGAGAGTAAGGTTTGTTTAACGGTACTGAAATGGGAAAATCAGGAACACAAGACTTCTAGTATTGTGCTTGGCAAGTGCCTGACAGGTTCCAGTCCATACTGACAATATAGCTCAGTTTTAAACTGGGCCTAATGGAGCTTGCTGTTACACATGGGCTCCTGCTAAGAAACTGCTGGGAAGAGTCTTCTTCAGATTCTTTTTCCCTTAGTGTTCACTGTGATTCACTGCAAGTGACATGGCCGTTATTCACCTGTACTAGCATGAAATTTATACGGTTACCTATGCCAGAATCATGGCAGGCAGGAGAATCATGATCTGCAGAAGGAGGGCATTTATTTGCTCCTTTTTTAAAGGTCTTGCATTGAATTTCCAAGTTAAACTGCAGTTGGAAGCAAAGGGGAATTCTTCACGAGGAGAAGTGTGGGAAGGATGGTGCTAACCGACAAAGCAGATCATGCTTCTACTACAGCTTCTTAGGACTGAAGTGTAGCAGAGCTTATGTTGGCTTAACTGCCTCCCCAAGGAACTGCCACAGAAGACACAGAAAACACTGAAGTTGTTTAACACAGATGTGAGAAATAATAGGTAACAATTTTAAGTATGTACTGATTAGAGAAAGAAAGTGCGAGATGTATTAGTTTTTTAGCACAAAATGTGAGAAAACAACAAAAAAAATCTCAGCCTATAAACTGAGAAAATCAAGGCATGGTTTTGGTATCAATCTTCCACTACTGCCCAGCTAAAAATTAATTCTGTTACTTATGGGTCTTTTCCATTCATCATGCATACGCTAATGATGCTCAGTGCACCCTACTGATCTTTGCCATGTAACATGGCCCTTCTACATGTCTTTTTATAAGTGCTTGAAAATATCTTGGTGTGTATTTGCTGCAAAGTCTCAGCTGATAGGGATTTTGGGGAACTTTAAGATTCAGGCAGTGTTTTTAGCGCAGCCATGAATTTTAATAGTCGTTGACTTTCCACAGACGTTATGTTGTCACTGTGTTTCACAGACATTGTTTTCAGGTATATGGGCATAGTTAGCAAAGGAAACAAAACTCCTACACATGCTTATCTGCAAATAACACCCATACAAACCCTAGTAATATAAAATTGATGTGGCTAAATACAGAGGGAAACGGTTGTTATTGTGAGAGCATATTTACACCAGATGATAAAGAAAGTACAGATCTGCTGACACTGGTTTCCAAACCACTTTCGTTATTACACATATTACTTTTCTCAGAAGGTAAACTGAAGCAATTTGCAAAATAGTGAGTTTTTAATCATATTCCAAGTGCAACTCTCAACACACTTCAGTGTGGCTTGACACTCATTTGGGTACTGCAAGCCTCTACTTATCTTTTGAGTTACAAGCAGCAGAAGCAAAATGAAACAATCAAAGTTTAAATTGAACTGACTGCTTGGAAGACCCTGTTTATGAAGAAATAACATATTTGTACAGTGTTAATATTCTCATGTAGGTCAGAGACATCTAAAACATAGTGTAAACTTGATTGTTTTAGGCAGTTCTTTAGACTCTAATAGAATTTCTCCTCTGAAGTTATGGAAGAGAGAAGGCTGCCATCCTCCTCAGGCAGCTGTAGTGAGACAGAAGGCAAAGTCCTTCTACTTTCCTTCTGCAATGAGCTGTTCTTTCTCTAATGCCTCTTTAAATAAGAAACTTGCTTATAGAAACCATAATGATAGCCGAAACTCCTTGGCTGAACTTAAATCAACAATCCTCATGCCAGTTGCCTGTTAGCAATATAGATATACTTTGTCTTTTGCTGATAAGCACACTGAAATCTGTCAGGGTATATTCTGTTACCTCTTTTTAATTAAAGATAAAAATCCAGCATTTTGTGCTACTGAAACTGAGCCTGATTACCTATCTTGAGAAGCTGAGATATTGCTGTACTGAGGACTACGAAATGTTGTTTATCAAACTGAGCAGAACTGGAATTGCAACAAAATTTCTGGGCACTGTTTGAACAATAGCTCCTTTCCCTTCAATTCTCAGGACAAAGTAAATATCATAGATTGCTGGTAAACATTTTTCCCCTACCGATTTTATTCATGCCTTAAAGGTCTTGTTAGCTTGTTTCTTGCAGAATGGATGCCTAAAGCTGTGAGAACCTTTCAGGGTAAATCATTACATAGATCACAACTACAACTATGGGCTTTTATGGTCTTGTTTCCAAAACTCATCATAAGAAAATTACTAGCTGGCTGCTATTTCCTATCTCTTTTCACAGCATCTTTAGTTGTCTTCACACTAAATGCTTACAAATACCTGAATAAGAAAAAAAAGGAAATTGTTTCTGCAATTTAAAAGTTACTAAGAATATATTGTAGAGAAGGGTCTTCACAAGTTTACATTTTAGACTCAATTGTTAAGTTTTTACTCTATTTTTCAGAATGAACATTTTAACTATTAAAACCTCCAAATATATGACAACAGGCTCTAAAATAGAGCTGTCTTCAAAAAGCACTGTGCAAAAGTTTCTAGTCAGATTTTTCCAGTTTAAAGAAAACAAAACCAATAGTGATTCATAAAATGATATTAATCCAGACAGAACTACATTAAACATGAAAGACTAAATGTCTAGCCATGTGACATACGATCTCATCACTGAACAAGTTCTTCAAAATGTACCTTCATCATCATTCTGATTTATCTATCCATGAAATGGTATGCACAAGAAACCCACTGATAAATGTTTTATGTAGCCTTAATAATTCTCACTTGGAAGAATATTCCTTATTATTTGAAAATTGAAAGATTACTTCTATGCTGCAAGCAAATATTTTGCAAAGTTCAGTTGCCAAGCTCATTTCCTATAGTCTGTTTCCAATTCTTGCACACACAAATGTGTGCAAAGTGAGCCCTTCTATAGCCATAGTCCCACATCTAGCATAATTTAGGTTGAAATTTTAAAACATCCCTGCAATTTTCTAGACAATATTTTGAATTTGCAAGTGATTTATGTTCACAAGAAAAAAAAAATTCAATGGATTCACAGCCCCTCAGAGAATTTTCTGAGGGATTATTCTACGGATTTATTTCTAAGGATATTTCTAGGGATTATTCTAAGAGTTTCTGCAGAGAAGAGCTTGAGTTCAGCATGTTAGGACCTACTATAACACCGTTTTCAATATAAAATACTAGTAACTTAAAAAAATAAATAAGCTTTACAGCATCTTTCTAATATAAATTCTGTGATCACAATGGCAAGAACATCCCGAAGGAAAAAGCCTGTATTCCAGAACTATCCAGTGCTTGAACCACTGGCAGTTTAAACTTTCACTCAGGCATGAAAATGACACTTCCCCATACTGTAGAAGTACTCTATACAGCCAGTATAGATGGGTGTCTCAGAAAGTCAAGGCATGGCACCACATGATCCATGAAGCGGTGTCACTGAGGCTGTGATAGATTAGTCAACTCAACTAAACTGGAAGCTGGTTCAGTTACAGCTGCACCACGCCCCAATCAGCCCTGTAGATGTACTGGCTCTTACGTTTTCTGAACAGACTGGGAATTAAAACATGGTTTTGACATATAAAAGCTGACCACATTGGCTCATGCTGTCTAGATCTTACCTTATTTTCTTTTCTCCAGACCTTAAATTATGACTAAATTAACACTACCTGTTCCCGTATAAAGCTTAGGCTCATTTTAAAATACAATCAGCCAGAAGTAGTTCTTAGAAAAATCACAAATCTAAACCCTTCCTCAGCTATGTGTCTAACATGGCACACATACTCTATAGCTATCTATGTCCATCTTGTCTAACATGGCATACGCTGTCAGAGAATAACTAGCTCTGCACTTGAATTTAGTTATGTAAATAAGATTAAATCACTGACTTAAAAAAGGTTTAATATTATTCTAATATGACCAAACCCACAATTTTGCTTTGAGTCTTTTCTTTTTTTTTAACATCTGGAATTCAGGAAATAATTATCTTAATGAAGATTTATGAGGAGTCATCGTCTGTTTGGTATTTGTATATTTAGCACTTTCAAAAACGTGTCCATTTCATTAGCAGATGCCTCCACTACCTTTTCCCATTGTGATATAACACATCTTTTTTTTCTTTCTCTGAGTGACTTTTAAAATGCAAACAAAATCATCTAGGACTGAATAAAGATGAAATTTACATCTTGTCAACTTCTATGGTAAAAAGCAAGAATAAAAAGAGAGGCTCAGGGAAAAAGAAAGAAAATAAAGTGCACCTTGGTGAAGAATCTCATTGATGATTGTTGTCAGCTTCAGGATGGTGCCATGACCTTTCCTTCAGGAAAGCAGAGCTTCATCTATTATGGGTCATGCTGAAAGGCCTGATCAAAGATTGTTTTCTCTGTTTCTCATGGAGAGGAAGGAACTAGCAAATAGGTGTTGCTACAGGGCTTCCTGTAAAATCAACTTCCACCTCTGTGTCCAGTGTATTTACCACCACTGCCAGCAGTGTGAATGGGAGAATGCTGAAAATCACAGGTACAGATATTAATTTTTCAAATAACCTTTTAACACAAACAGTTTAATTCAAGGAAATCCACGTAACTATAATCAGTCTCAAAATACATTGACATCATTTCAGTAGTTTGATTTGAAATTGTCACAGCATTCTAAGACAACATTGAGGCATCTGGAAGAGTAAAATGAATGATAGTCTGGTTTTGGACATGGGTGATGCTGGTTACAAGAAGTTAACTTTCACTTTGTCTAGCATGATACGACTACACAGAAAAACGAAGATGTCCTAATAAGTGTTGTCTTCTTTCTAATGACAGTGCTGATAAGCCAAATCTTTCTGGAATCAATAAAGAGGTTTCATTTTGCTTTAATTAGATCTGGAGTTTTAAAGGACAAATCCAAACACGTTTTAAATCTTAAAAAAGGAAAGTTTGAACTGGTCAGAGAAATGACAGGTTAACTTTCCTATGAAGGTTTTTCCTACCTTTCCATGTTGAGTTTAATAACCCAAGTCAAGTGGCTTTACTTGAAGTATGAAGTGAAAGCAGAAAACTCAATACCTGGCTAGTCCCAGAGTTTCCTTCCCCAAACAGTGGCTCTGCTGAATAAAAAAATTACAGTTTCTTGTGTTACTGAGGTATAAATCCATACAGTAGCTGACACTTTTGGAGGCAGTAACTTGTAGTACATTTCATGATGGAGGAACAGCAGTGAAACCATGTATGGGATTACCCCTTCATCCTTTCTCCTTTGTTCTTGGAAATCACGTCCTGAAGGCCACATCTGCTTGGATTTTTATCAGATTGCGTTTTATACTTGCATGAAACAAAGCTGTTAGCCAGTAAGATGTGTTGTATTGACCAAATAAGACAGCCGTATTTGCCTTCATCAAGCTTTTTTAAACACAAAGAACACTGATCTTATCAATGGTGTTTGGCCATGAGGCCTTTATTTTCAACCAATCTGTGAAATAAAACATCCATTTAGTTTCACTCATAATTGCTAATTGTGTTTATTTCTAATTAACTTTTCCTTTACAGATGGCTTGTGAGGAAAAACTTAACGTCAAAATATATTTCGAAGTCTTTATTTTTCACTGATGTTCCTTTAACTAACTCTTTCTCCCATCTGCAACTCAAATAAGCATGTTTGTTGTGTCATTTGATTTGGAATATTTACTTTTAATTTCAAGTAAATCTCAATATAACATCTAACACCATAGATCCTGGGCATGTCATATTCTCTAGCATAACTCATACAGAATCGTAGTATCAGTTAGGTTGGAACAGACCTCCAAGATTATCAGGTCCAACTCATGTCAAGTCTGAAAAGTAAAGGAAATCCCTACATTTACTGTCAGGAGCTGACACAAAGAGAGGCTCAAGACTTACTTTAACAAAAGATTTGGGATCAGACATTTGGAGTTGCTTGCTCCTAGGGGAAAATCAGGATCCAAAGGCAGTGATTTCTCAGGCTTCCTGAATCAAGGATAAGGACTTCTGTGGGGTTTAGGCACTTCTACGACGAGATGTTTCACTGTAGACAGAAGAAATGTAGGTAGAGAAAGGAAATCCAGTTTCAGACTTAAGAAACTAAAGCCCACATAAATTCCCACTCAGCAGCAAAATCCTTTTAGCAGTGAGATAACATCTTGTTTACTTTCTGTGTTGGGACAGAGGTTGATTGCTTGTTTGTAACAGTCCACATCATCACACTAACCGTTAGCTGTCAAATGCTATGCGCTTGGGCCCTTGCAAGGCTATTAATTGCAGTTTAAGATGTAATACATATAACCTAGTACACAATCATTATTTTGATGTGCTGGCTGCTATGAAGTGACGAGCGCAACACTATGTTTTATAATATAGCTCTCTGAAAATTCATATAAACCTTAGATTAGTCTTCAGGGGAATAGAAATGAAAAAATAAAGCAAATAAAACGAGGTACAGCATTATGAAATAAGTTAAATTCTATGATAAACTAACTTTTTTCTTGAATAGCAAACAGTGAATTTATGTGATACATCTCTGTCAAATTGCGTGATAGCTAGAATTTTTTAGTCTTTGATTGGCTACCTTTCCGTTACCCTTGAAAACAGACGTTTTGGTTCCTGATGTCAAAGAAAGGCTGTCCAATTATCAGAAGCCTTCATCCAAGACAAGATGGTTAAAATCTTTCTGAATATGGTAAAATCTTCCCTGAAATGCAGACAGTCCCCTGTGGTTTTCAGTCAAGCTGCATATGGAAGGCCCCTCCACCTAACTCCTTAGGAATGGTGCAGAAGGAGGTGCAGCAGTCCCATGAGCACTGGGCTTTTGAAGGCAGCTCTTTAAAGAAAGGATTCCTCGCCATTGAGAAATATTTCCTCGGGGCTGAAGATTCTGTAAGCGAAAGAAAACAAAGCAGAAATATTCAGACTGGAATGATTTTTCTTCTGTAGTTGATAACAACACCATCTGCTCAAGGATTTTCTGCTAGCAGGCTCAAGTCATTGAATAAACTGCACACTCCAGATTGTTTGCTCCTCCGCTCTATATAGCAATCTACAATTGTTGGTTATAATTAAAGTCCAGAGTTCCCCAATGAGAAAGTTAGGTACTTTTATTCCAGGTGGGGAAACTAAGGCAGAGAGAGTTTACCTGACCTGTGAAAAGCAGCTGGAGAATTCAGCTTTAAATCGTAAATCACCAGAGCAACTTTCCACATCATTACACAGCAGCCTGAAATATTGTCATATGCTTGCTTTCTACTGTTTTTTTGGAGCAGTGGGAATTTGGGGAAGGAACTCAACTAAAAGGTCCTTTCACATACCTTCAGGAGCAGCTGCAACTGCTAGTGATAAATAATGAAAAGTATACATTGCCTTCTGATGTCAGACTGCTTTGCCTGGTTTGTAGTCTGAAATTTCATAAGGCAGGGGTTTCTTTGACTGGATGAGCTCCAAGGTGGAGAATCGCATGTGGAAACACATACCAGATGATCTCAACTATTGCATTGATCCTACTGCCTGAAAATTAATTAAATGAATATGCATTTGATCAAACTGCATATTCCTCACTCCTCAAAATAAAAGACATTGCTGAAACAAAGGATTAAAAGAGTTAAAGTACCAGCCTGGTGCCTGTCCAACAGAAATTCAACTCAGAACCGAAAACTGTAACATAAGCAGAAAAACTAAACAGGCAAACAAATGAAGTTTGAAGACAATCCAGGAGACTCACATAATGAAGACAAATACACCTTCCTGCCACGGAAGAGCTGAAAAATAATTGCAGACTTCTTATTTACAGATTATTTGTATAGCAACATTTATATTCACACTCCGTGTGCAGTTTGTGTATGTACAGCTCTGTAAACTGCATTTAGATTTCTATGGATGATTTAGCATATATAGGACTTAAAAACCAGTAAAGGTTATAATCACTGCACCCCTAAGCTTACACTGCAATTTGACCAAGGATGGTTGTGTGGCAATATTTCAGGAAGGAAGAGATATAATTAAGAAGAAGCTTTGAGCCTTAAAGAGAAAAGAGATTATTCTTGGCAATGAAAAGGCCAGTCCCACAGCATGGCTGAGCTCTGCAGAGTGCCTGCAATCAGAAGATGCAGAGTAGAGCACGTGATGACCTCTGTTGTGTTTGGTGGCAATCTTGCTGTCACTCTGTGACCATGAGGTTTCATCAATGGGAAAGAAACTCAGCAGGGACAGAAATACTGGCACAGGAAGTAGAGGTGGTCTCAAACGATCTCTCTAATGCATTAGCAATGAAATTAAATTAAGAGGACACATTGTGTAGAGTTAGAGATGAATTGTTTGAAGTGAGGAATGAAATTTGTGTAAAGTAGAGCCAGAGTGCCAGGGCAAGATAAGACAATGGTTAGATGGGACAGAAGCACAATAATATCTCCCTGCAAACGCTATTATTTGGGTCCTGACTACTTTGGATAACTTTGGATAGACTAACTTAGTGATAAACCAACAAAAAACTCAGGCATTGGGTATGTTTAAATTGTGACTTCCAAATTCAGGATATGCACTACCAAACTAAGAAGCAAAATGCAAAACATACCTGGGCAAAGACATCAGAAGGGAAGAGGATTATATTGGAAGTTTGCCAAAGCCCTTTGCAGCAATGTTATTTTCTCTATTGCTTCAGCTACACATGGCATATGATATTAATTGATACTAATTGATATTAATTGATTAGATTCCCTTTACATGATTCACAGGCAGTTACAGCTCTGACAAGTTAATTCTGTAGTAACTGTTTGTTTTTTTTCATTTTAGCATTTTCTTCTTTAACAGAGATTAAATTATTCTCTACTTTAGTATAAAATTTAAAATGTCCTATTCATCTCACATCAAGAATATTATCACTTCTTGCATCAGCAATTTCAACTGGCCTCTGCTGGATGAAAACTGACGCTAACAACTGGTAAAATGCCAAGTAAACCAAATGGTACTTGCTGTATCATTTTTGCACTGCAATAGCTTGTCCCCAAACGTACAATACCCTTGACAACCAAGTATGTCAGCCTAAATTCTGATCAGACTAATTCTGCTGCAGATCCAAACTGAATTACTTTAATGAGCTGAAGAAAAAATTTTCCTTTTACCAAACATGTAGGCTACTGGCTTCATTCCATGGAAGATGCAAATGCTGGCTGGGGAGGTTATCAGCTGTGGAAAAAGATGTGAAGAGCTAAGTCAAAATAGCTCCTGGTTAGTCTGAGGTGCTGGAAAGAAAATAATACTCATGAAAACAGGTTTTTGTATTGAAGCAGAGGGCCCAGTGGAGGTATAAATTACCTAAAATACAGAAAGACCTTAGTGGTTTAGTATGTTTTCTACAGCTGTAACATTTTCAGAGCCCAGAATCTTGCTGAGATTGGTGGCAGAAAACTCAAGTTCCTGTCCCAGAAATCTTGCAATCCAAGCCACTGAGAAAGAGGTGAATACACTGAGGAAACAGATGAACAGAAATAACAATGAATGCTTCATTTCTAAGTAATAACAACACCAATACATTCTGATAAACAGATATTAAGAAGTCCTCCATGTTAGATTTACATTCATCACAAAATAAGGAGCTGTTTTTTTTTCTAAAGAGACACCTTTCATAGCATTGTCCCCTGTACTAAAAGCACTAAGCCCAGAAATTCACATTTACATAAAAAACGTTTGTTTAGTTTATTCTGCAAGACAGAGATGGACCATTTAAAAATTCTACCACGTGGGTGCATGCACACACACACATACACTTTTTCTTCAGAGAATACAACTACATTTTCCACACCACGTTCTCCCTCCATACCACTTCACTCTTCCCTTTGCCCTGCCTCATCAATCCAGGATTTAAGTCTCTTTTTTTTGTAAGTAGTCCATTGGTTTTTTTTGCTTGTGAAGTGTTACAGTGTCCATTCAGTAAAACCTTTTGTGCAGCTCTATGTTGTTACAACGCTGTTTCACTGTAAGCTGTTTGACTTATTACTGCTGCGAAAACACCAGCTTCTTGTACATATATAATAAAGACCTTAAATGTTTTCCAGAGGCCTATCTGAAAAATACTACTTCTAATTAAAAAATATCCTGCAGATTTACTGCTGAGAATAATGATGTAAAAAAAAAAAAGACACCTTTCTTAGTCTAGGCAGTGGGCCAGTCCCATGCGTATGATCTATCCACTCTGGTTTATAAGTGTGGGGCTGTTTCTAGAATGATACTAAAGACAGTAAGTTTTCCCTCAAGTGGTTTATTAATAGTGGCATCACCTTCTACTGTACTAGCTGCTCACCACATTTCTGTGCCTCCACCTTCAGACTAAAATGATCACCTCACCTTTGGACTAAAATACCCTGAATCATTCTATGAGATGGAGTGTAGTTCTTCATTGGGTCTTTCAGGATGGCAATAACTTAATGTTGGTATCATACAGCAGAACAACCATTATCTTTGTATTGCTGTTGTCTGCTGAGACTGCAATGTAAATCTGGACAAAGAGGTATTAATTGTCCACACTGTGCAAATAAATAAAAGGCAGTGATGTCAACATACTAAAAAAAAAAAAGGAAAAGCTGGTGGAGGTGCATATTTTGGCTATTAATGCTAGCAAATGTGCACAGAAGTAAGGAACTGGCTGGAAGAATTAGACCCTTTTCCCTGCCCTTGCTTTGTGACAGAAAAACCAAAGAGCAAAACTTTGGACAGAGCCTCTGATTTCCAATCTTGCTGCATTCATAGGTACTTTACACAATTTTTATTTCATGCCAACATTGTATGGTGGTTCAGTTGTTTGGTTATTTTTTTCCTCTGTTTCTTTCCCTCCTCATGCATCCTTGAGGAGCTGACTTACCTCCTCTGCTAGTGGTGTGTTCAGCTGCCCAAGCCCGGCTCTCCTGGGCTCCTCTTACAAAACAGTCTCCACAAACATTTCTTGTAGTTCATCTCTGTACTTGATCCTCTATGAACTTCCCAGCCTGTAAAATCCTGTGTCATTAGCAATATGCCTGTTCTTTAACACATAATTCACCTATTAGGCTCCTTGGAAGTGGTTGTCAGTGCCTTCAACTCACTGATACGGTACTGCAAGGAAACAAATCATCAATGCCTCCACTCCGTTATCAGAACATTATCAGAGTCTTCCTTTCTCATTCCTGGCTGAAACAAAACCTTTGAGTTTTTAATGAATTGCTTTAAGTTCCCCTTAACTAAAAGTTGAGAGAATAAAACTTCTTAGAATCATAGAATAGTTAGGGTTGGAAAGGACCTTAAGATCATCAAGTTCCAACGCCCCTGCCATGGGCAGGGACACTTCACACTAAACCATGACACCCAGGGCTCTGTCCAACCTGCCCTTGAACACCACCAGGAATGGAAGATTTGTAACCTCCCTGGGCAACCCATTCCAGTGCCTCACCACCCTCACAGTAAAGAACTTCTTCCTTTTATCTAACCTAAACTTCCTCTGTTTAAGTTTGAACCCGTTAACCCTTGTCCTATCACTACAGTCCCTAATGAAGAGTCCATCCCCAGCATCCCCATAGGCCCCCCCCTTAAGATACTGGAAGGCTGCTATGAGGTCTCCACACAGCCTTCTCTTCTCTATAGAACAGCCCCAACTTTCTCAGCCTATCTTCATACGGGAGGTGCTCCATCCCCTTGATCATCCTCGTGGCCCTCCTCTGGACTTGTTCCAACAGTTCCATGTCCTTTTTATGTTGAGGACACAAGAACTGCACACAATACTTCAAGTGAGGTCTCCTAGAGCAGAGTAGAGGGGCAGGATCACCTCCTTCGACCTACTGGTCACACTCCTTTTGATGCAGCCCAGGATAAGGTTGGCTTTCTGGACTGCGAGCACACAATGAAGCCGGCTCATGTTCATTTTCTCATCGACCAGCACTCCCAAGTCCTTCTCCACAGGGCTGCTCTGAATCTCTTCTCTGCCCAGCCTGTAGCTGTGCCTGGGATTGCTTTGACCCAGGTGTAGGAACTTGCACTTGGCATGGTTAAACTTCATGAGGTTGGCATCAGCGCACCTCACAAGCACGTCACGGTCCCTCTGGATGGCATTCCTCTCCTCCAGCGTATCAACCAAACCACACAGCTTGGGGTCATTGGCAAACTTGCTGAGGGCACACTCAATCCCACTGTCCATGTCAGCGACAAAGATGTTGAACAAATCCACTGAATAGGGAGTATAATGAATCCAACAGTATCAAGAGACGAGTAAGGAATCTTGGTGAAAATTCTGCATTCTACAAGTTTGTTACTCTTTTTGTTTAGGCAAATAGTTTGCTGTTTAATAAGCAGCAAAATTAGGAGTTTCTAAAAGGAACAAAATGAATTGTTCACTAGAGACTTGATCCTAGCTACTCTAGCTTTTACTGTCCCCATTCTACAATACCAACGTAGCATTAAGAAGCAGGCATTACTGATTACAGTGCCGGATGTATGGGGATATCTCCTCCTACTGAAGTGAAAACAGAAAAGTGCTAGGTTTCATAATAGCCTTCAGCATCAAGCCTTAAAATCTTGTGGCAAAACACAGAGTAGCTATACTTGACCCTAATGAAATTTCAAATTACCATATATTTGCAGTGTTAGGAACACAGATAATTTGGATCAGTATTTGGACTTTTAAATACTATGAAGTCTACTCTGAAGCCTTCAGAAAAGTATCCGTTGCTCATCATGTATACATATCTGTGCTGACCCTTCTTTGAAGCTTGAAGGCATATGAAACTTCTGAAATTTGAGAAACAAAAGAGACTTCAGTTGAGAATATTTAAGTGGTGCTGTTGATTTCTTTCTTTTACAGCTGCCCGCTCAGTTGGATGAAACTATATAATATATATATATATAAAATATGCATAGGCTTTTTCTCCTGCTGCTTCATATTAAGCTCAAGCCATTTAAAAGAAATTCCTGGATTTCCTTTTTCCTTGAAACAAGTGTGAAATATTACTAATAGAGTCCTTGCAAGTCCTGTATATAACACTTCAGTTGCTGTCGAGAACAGGCTTAAGCATCATTATCCAGGTGAGCATATTCAAGCTGCCTGGGGAATGCAAGACAGTTACAAAACTGAACAAAATGTGTTGTTTGCTTTTATACGCCACATGCTCAAATGTATGAAAACAAATGACCTGTTGAGAGTAACAGATAGCCAATTATATAATCTTTTAAAAGACCATAACAAAATTAAGACAAAATCTACCTTATAAACTGGTAGTTATGACTGAAAACTTCCATCAAAATAAGTCATCTTCGGAAGAAGGAAAAGTCATCATACGGAGTATTGCTGTTTTAAAGACTATCAGAATGTCTCAAATGTGAGACAAAATTAAGCAACAAAAGAAACAAGTCTGCCTACTAACAAGAAGCAAATCAAAGCTATATGTAGAGATGGACGCAACAGCTGAGTTAGCATTGCTCATAAATATTTCCTTTATGACAACCCAGCTGTCCACTCCCAGTGGGACTCTCACCTTTGTCTCTCTGCAAACCGAAACAGTTATAACCTTTACAAGCGCGCATAGTGATAGGACAAGGCAGAATGGCTCTAAACTGACAAATGGGAGATTTTGATGAGATATTCGGAAGAAATTCTTCCCTGTGAGGGTGCTGAGGCACTGGCACAGGATGCCCAGAGAAGCTGTGGCTGCCCCATCCCTGGCAGTGTTCAAGGCCAGGTTGGATGGGGCTTGGAGCAACCTGGTCTAGTAGAAGGTGTCCCTGGCTGTGGCAGGGGGTTGGAACTAAACAGGTTTTAAGGTCCCTTCCAATCCAAAAAGTTTTGAGTTATCAAAAAAAATGGAGGCACATTATCCTTTATCTGTCCATGTGCCATGCAGTCTTGCTAAACACCAAACATGGTGTTCAAAACTCAGGGTACGAACATGAAGCAAGGTTTATCTTTGGGTTGCCCCAAAATTAAGAGGCCTCTGTGCTTTACCCTCTCATTACCGAGGCTCTACTGCTTGCTATCTGCTGAAGCTGTTTTTGTAAATTGTCTCCTGGGTACTGAAAACATTAATTAAAGCAGCAGGCCCAAGACTGTTGAAAAGAACATATTTTTAGATTCAGCTTTCTCTTTTTCCTAGGTATGATTAATGTTCATAAACATCAAAGACTGGAAGCCAAGAAACTGAAGATTCCATTCTTCTTCGTGTTTTCCCCAAATTGTTAGATAAAGAAAACCAAAGTATTCCTGTGTACAGAAAGGATGCACAATAGCTACACTACACTTGAGACACCTTAATGCAAAACAGAGACAGCTAATATCTGTTAATGAACAGCTTTTAATTATTTGCATCCACAGTGCAGTGCAATCGCTAACAGTGTGGATGAGAGGAACTGTGGGAATATGGAGGTTATCCACTTCTAATTTAAGCACTATAATGAATACCTAACTTCTTAAATGCACCGATCAAATGAACTTACCCACTCTGTTTTTACCATCACACCACTCATTAACATTGTGATAATTAACTCGTATGTGAAGTTTCACAGTCTGAGGCACTATATTAATTAATATATTAACAGGTTTTATGTGGTTATTATTCATGCTAGTGCATTTGACATGGGACTATTGCCAGATAATTTATAAAACTGGACATGCCACTTCACTGATCAGCAGTCAAGATTCAAGTTTCTCAGTCATGTAACTTGCAGAATGGCTGGGAAATGTCTGTTGCAAATACAAGTGCTTCAAAACGTGCTGTACATTTTGTTTCTTCATTCTTTCTCTTGGTATCTACGTATTTCTCCTTCCTTTGGCCTCTTTATTTTCTCCTGTTCCAAAGCAACCTCAGCTTTCTTATTCTTGTCATATTTATTTCTTCTGTTGGAAAGAAGAATTTTCTACACCTTTTTTTCCTCCAGAACATGTTGTGATTTTAAAAAAATCAAGTATGTTAATTATTTCTAGTGTTTTCTATTCCCTTCACAAACTGTTGGGTTACATTTTTTCTTCAGAACTTTAAAATGACATGCTGAGAAAACTGTCATATGTGGATTCATGACTGTCTAAGGTCCACTGGATTTTGAACTTCCTCGGGGGATATCAGAGCTTTGCAGGAGTGACAAACAGCAATTGAGAAACATCAGGAAGATTCAGAAGTTCAACTAATTCAAACCTCACCCTGTCAGCCTCCAGGTAAAGTCACCCTGCTGGCAATTAGCAAAGATCCAAGATGTTAATTCTAATTTGTGTAAATCAAATGTAAATTTTGGTGCCCAGACTTTTGTTTTAGACTCTCAAAAGAAAGCAGCTGCAAAGCCTGGTTTGATACCAGAGGTTCCCCCCTTGTTTGGGGATACGTAGGTGAAGAATATATTTGTATAGCTTCTAGAGACACCCAAGTCCTAATGACACAGCACATACTTTCATTTTTGATGAGGAATGATGCCAACCTTAAATCAAGAGTGGGGCTTGCTGGAGATCTTCAGCTTTCCAGGAAAAAATAGAAACCAGACGTCCGAAAGTTCCATCCTAAACTGTATGACTTAGCGCTCTTAAGAAACAGCCTAACTATACCCCACGGGGGCATCCATTCAGGTAACTAATGCCATAACTCTCTCTACAGGCCAAGTCCCATCCTGACAGAGCCACGTGGGACTCCCAGTCTACTCTGCACCATGGTACATGTTACTCAACTTACACCCATAAAAGAGAATAGGGCACAAGGCATCTGCTTATGCTTTGAATAATGCATTCCTGTAACATTTCTGAAAGCTTTGTTTGTCTGAATCTTTGTGGTGGTTTGGCTACCACAGTACTTTTTGGTATTTACCTTTTGACAAACATCCAACAAATTTAAGTGTGACAACCCACCCTCTTCCTATATTTCCCTGTTCTGAAGAAAAGCTGGCATTTCCAACATCAGCAACAGGACACAACCACCTCCTTCTTCTCCACTGTCTTCTCCTTGTATCTGACAGCTCCCAAAGCATCTAAAGAACTTTAGAATTTTACTATGTGAGAAAGGCACATAGGGTTGGAAAGAGAGGTAAAAAGAAGACATCTAGATTTTTACCAGTCTCAGAATGGGGTTAATTCCATTCTCATTTTTTTCTCGGGCAGAATAGAGTGTGGAAAGGGAAGAAAGGTTTAAAATAAGCCCTGGGGTATGTAGGGTTAAATACTGCAACCACAGGTGACATAGTGATGAAACTGTTATCTTCTCAGAAAGCGTATTCTGTGCTTGGGAAAATAAACTGAAGATACTTTTTTAACCAGATGAGATTTCAAAAATTTTCTCAATTCTCCTAAAAGAAGCAAGAAAACAACTCGGATTTGACCTGGCCACTGGCCACTGTCCACGACTCCTGTTCCTAGAAAGCTTGATAAAATAGGTTTAAGTTTGTCCCTTACTCAGTGAAAGTATAACAGAACCCCCTGTTGCGGTTTAAACCCAGCCAGAGAGCTCATTCACTCACTCCCCCCACTTCTTTCCTTCCCCCTTCTCCCGGTAGGACAGAGAGGAGAATGGAAAAGAATGCAACTCCCACAGGTTGAGATATGAACAGTCCAGTAACTAAGGTGTAACAAAAACCACTACTGCTACCACCAATAATAATAACAATAAGGGAAATAACAAGGGAAGAGAATACAACACCTCATCACCAGCCGACCGATAACTCGCCCCCCTGGCCTGACCAAGCACCGACCGATACCTCCTCTAACCCCCGCAGTCTCCTAGCCCTTCCGGGTAACTCCCAGTTACCTCCTGGGCATGACGTGCTGTGGTATGGAATACCTCTTTGGTCAGTTTGGGTCAGGTGTCCTGCCTCTGCTTCCTCCCGGCTTCCCCTCCTCCCTGGCAGAGCATGAGGCTCACAAAGTCCTTGGCCAGACCAAAACATCAGCATTATCAGCTCTGTTCCCAGGCTGGAATCAAAAACACAGCACTGCACCAGCTACCAAGAACGAGAAAAATGTCTGCTACTGCTAAACCCAGGACACCACCTCTACAATTATTTTCAATGAATAATTTTAGTGACAGGAGCCTGCCAAAAAAACCCCAAATAAACAGCTGCTTATTCATCAAGTGGCATCTTTGTAATGGCTTTTATCATGCCCCAGCTGACTTGACTGAAGATATCA
This sequence comes from Neopsephotus bourkii, assembly GCF_033783945.1. Lineage (NCBI taxonomy): Eukaryota > Metazoa > Chordata > Aves > Psittaciformes > Psittacidae > Neopsephotus > Neopsephotus bourkii. The sequence goes on along the minus strand of NW_026901852.1, from coordinate 1,561,017 downwards.
AATGTTATTTCTGTTAGCACTGAGTAGACAATGCATCTGGGAGAAAGTTATTTTGGTTCCCAAATCATTAATACAATTATTAGAGCCTGAGGGTTTCCAAACAGGCTAAATGAATTAGACATACAGGTCTTACAGAAGTTTGAAGAGGTGGCTATCAAAGTAGCAAGATGCTATTTTAAGCTCCCATGGCAAAAGCTGTGGTTCCTAAGCCTGGAAGGCTGAATGATGGCTTTCAGATTCCAGGCTGATTTCCAGGCATCATCTTTACAAATAACCACTGAAACCTACTTCTCTGTATATGGGCTAGATTTGCTTAGAAGTTGTTAAAACAATAACTAGGGTATTCCTAATTCCACTTTTCAGGACAGAATATGTATGATCAACAGATTGAGAGTCATCAATTAATAGAGAATTTGGTCCCAGTCTCATTGTAAATGAAATGACAGAAGGGGGTGGTGGGGATATGATATTTGTATCTTTTACAGTGCTTGAATTCAACAGTAAGGTACATAACATTTGCTTAAACAAAGAAAAGTAGAAAATAGAGGGGCAAACCTCATCAGGACATGCAACAGATAGGACTTGTAGAATACAGGTTGGTTTATTTTGTGTCCATTGCAACCTGTAATGAGACTCCTTTTTTTTTTTTTTATAAAAGTAGATTATTATCAGGTTCATGTTTGTATGCTAACAAGAAGGAAAATGTGAAATAAAGGTCTTGGCACTCTGATAATGTATTTGAAGATTCATTGGTATTTTATGCATAGTCTGCAGATCTAGAGTATTGAAGGTTATGCAGTAAATAAAACTAAATAGTAAATAGTTTATCAATATTTTGGGTTGATATTATTTCCTTTTTTCAGAAAGAGTGAAAGTTGTCACAAACTCATTTCAGACCCACTTTCTAGCTATGAGCATAATGCTGAAGCAAGCAGGTGGAAGCAAAAACAGCAAGCATGCACCGTGAATGTTTGTGGTGTGAATTATCTAAAAGCAGCTACAGTTGCACCAGATTTCAGAAGTTTGACCCTTATACTGCCTGTATCAATGCAGTATTTATGCCTGCATCACATTAAGTTAAACCCACTGCTGTGGGATGAGAAGCGGCAGAGCAAACGACTTTAATAAGCCTTCACAGTCATATCCCCAGCCCCTCAGACACATACGCAGCACAGGCTCAGTTAAATTCTGAGTCATCATTGAGGCTGGGCGGGATTTAGAGCACAAACAGTTAATTCAGTAATATAAAAATATATATAAAGACAGATAGTGGTGTCTGTTATCAGAGATGAGACCTGGCAAATGCACCTGGCAAACAGAAAGGAGAGGCAATTAATCAGTATCAAGCACCACATTCAGAGGTAATGGAAAGAAAACAATAACAGTATGTGGTGCAGTTCTTAGTGGGAATCCTAAACAAGTATGAATTTATTTTGTCACAAACTGAGCCCAAAAGAAGTCAAAACAAGGTCATTGGTAAATTCCCTCAAAGTCCACTTAATCAAAGATGATGTGATAAAGGTTAGTCCACTTTCCAGTAGGCTGTGATTTTACTGGACATTCACATAGAATGCATAAAGGAAAATTCAAGGCTAATGGAAAAAACATTCCTGTCAGGGTGACAGGATGTAGCTGAGTAACTGGAAACCATCTGTGAGGCCTACCAATAAGTTCCATATAGGTTTCCCACTTCTCCTTTTTTTTTTTTCCCAAAATACTATGATAAGTTGTTTTTTTTTAAACCAAACTGATAGCAGCTTATTCATAAAGTAAATTAGCTAAACAGTATAATACTGTGGGATTTATAACCTGCTATAGTCTTTGAATGCAATTTGGTTTCCCATGCTCTCACAACAATGTGTTTAAGAGCTAAAAGCAGGCCCATGGGATACATTCCTTTGTGTACATTAACATCTTGCAAAATTCCCAGTCTAGAAAACACAGAAGAAATTCTCCACCTTACATGCCTTCGCATTACTAGGAAAGACTTTTTAAGGCATTTTACTCCTACAAAAGACTTCCATTCAGGGGCAGGATCACCTTAATATTAGATAATTAGCATCCTTATTAATGCCCTACTACTCCCAGCTGACTTCATTAGTCACTACTATCTTAAATACTGTTTCTTAGAGCTTGGTTCTGTTGCACACAATTTTTAGTTTAACTTACCCATTAATGTCCATGCCAAAAATCATTATTCTACAACTGGTATTACTATTGAAGATGCTGACAAAGTGAGCAGGTTTAACTACAATAACATCATAGCTTTAGAACAGTTTAACCTATATGTGCTTTACATAGCCTTCCTATGATGCTACTCTCAAGGCTGCATCATGGTTGGCCTTGGTCCTCTTGCTTGGCAATGGGCATCATGTGTCTACCATCAGATGTGACTACAGAAATGCTAATGCTGATATACTTCGTGTACATGCAGTCCTTCAGTCAGCTTTTGACCTTTAATAGTATCCTCCTTGCTGAAAACCAACCCCTTATCACTGGCAGCGCCATACTCAGAAGGCACATAGTAATGTTTAGGTATGTTCAGCAGCAGCTTACTCTGGTTCTAAGCTTTTTGGCAATTCAGTCTTTTGCAGAAACACACCTAACTACTAATTCCCCAAAAGCAGCACTGTATACCTAACCAAATGCAGGTTTCTCACTTTTTTTTTACAACAGCTTAACAGAGAAGCCTTCAGGATCCAAAACTTGCATGGCTTTGAATTCAAAGTTGTCATAGAGAAGTGCCAAAATATCCAAGGTACAGGGAAAAAACATTTAAAATGATACTGAAACTGTATAAAAATACATAGACACAAATGAAATCAGAAAAAAAAATTAATCTTCTTTCCTGTCCAAAGCTGGTTCCTAAGGGTAGAGATGTACATCTTCTTGTCTGGATCCTATAGCTTTTTGGCTCTCTTTGGCTCCTTGCTTGCTTGTGCCCAGTCACAGCCTGATAGTTACACTACCTAGCTGGGATATTGGAGGTGGCACAAAGACTCACATTTTCCTAACTGGACGCCAGTTCAGAACCACGATGTGTCACCATACACTGGCCACTGCCTGACTATTGAAACAAGAGGCACCAATTGCTGTCACCTTTTCAAACCACCCCATCACAGACCTCACCACCAAATATCCAGAAGCTCACAAGGGTTCTTAATTTTTAGCTTGGTGCCCAATAAACTCACCATGTATAAACAGTAAACCTGTGCAGTTTCTAGTCCAGACCTTAAGTCTATAATCCTGTATTACCCAGCTGAAGTGCCTTATTTTTGCCACAGACACTGGCATCAAATTCAGCTGCTCTGTGGCACCCTGCTGCTGCAGTAGGTGTTTTATTTTTAAATGCTGAAGTCTACCACAGGTGTCTGCCTTCACCAGCTGGAAGCTGACCCAGAGACATTTAATTTAACACATTGAGTACTGCCAGGAAAACAGAGCCCTTCAGCCTTGGAACCAGGAACTCTCAATTCAGAATAGCCTCCATAAAAATAAGCCACGTTCCAAATTAAACTGCCACCATCAGCCAGATGCATGACAGCCCAAGTAAATAAAAGCAGAGCTATTTCTGCATAAACTCTGTTAGTAGGCTGAGCCTGAGTTGAGGATCACAAGGGACCCTAAGGATAAGAAACTTCTTAAAGGATGATTCTTTTTCCAGCCCACACTGTACTCATGCAGCCCCTTTCTAGCCTCACTCCCACCGCAGCTCAAGTGCTTATCTCTGTCCTAAGCCCAAACTTAGTACTGGCCTTGGCTTGGGAGCTAAGCTAGACATTTTAAAACAAAAGGGTTGACAATTATTTATTATTCAAATAAACGTGTTAGTAGAAGAGAGATCTAATCAAGTCAGACTATATGCAAAAACTGAATTAAATCCTCTAATAAGAACCAATGCATTCTTTTATGTGTTTATTTATGTGTAAACAATTAGCATTTTCCAACTGATGTTTCCTTAATAATTTCCCCTAGGCCTACAATAAATGAAGTATAAGTAGAATTACACACCTGGAAGAAGAGATTTCCAGACAGTCAAGCTTGCAGTATCTCTGGTGACTTAAGTGGAATTGTACCAGGAGATAAATTTTGATTCTCCTTCTTCAAACAGAGACTGCTGTTCTGTAACAAAACCAAGAAAAACATAAAACAAAGGTAGAATTATTACAGTCATATGAATAACAGAAACAATGTTAAAATTAACTCAATTTGTTAAAGTTTTTCTCAATCATTGCAATATCTTAGCTTTCTAGTCATCATGGAAATTTTTATGTGGAGAAGCAGCATTATACTAGCAGATAAATAATCCCATGCAATATCTGCTATGCAAGAAAATTATCTGTATTGCAACATAATTATCTCAGATGACATACTGACTGACTCCTAATTACAACAGATACAGCTAATTACTTTAGTTTATCCTGTAAATAGCTCAGCATGTATCTTTATGAGAATTCAATAATGACACATTGCTCAGTGGGACTGTATATGTAAATTGATTCTCAAGTTTGTTACGCATAAAGTTCTTACTTTTCAGTATTTGTAGAGTTTCCCTTTATTTCTAACTTCTTAGAAACTTAAGGATGGCGAATGGAAGAATATTCAGGGGAACTCAAATGATACAAACTGGTACGGTTGGGATTTTTGGACACTGTTCTCAGTACCTAAAGCGGAACTGAACCCTGGAGTCAGATCTGCATCATAGCATTTTAAAAAGCTCTCTTCCTCTGTCAGGGGCAAGAAAAATGGTAATTTACCAGTCTACTGCAAACACATTTGTTCTGTACAAACTGATCTACTCTTTTCCTCCTTTAGTTTACACCATGAAAAAGCAGCAGTAGGCGAGAGCTGTGTAGTGCTTGTGCTACCTGTCTACAGAAGTGAAGAACGAGTAGGAAGCTGCCATGATAGATACAGTTAAGTACCCAAATGCAGTCATAATTTGGTGGAAAATGGATGGAAGCCTGAATCTACTTAAAAACAATTCCTATCTGTGTTGTTTAGATCCTACAGCGAACTGTAGCCTGCCAAGGAATACAATAGGAGACATCAAATGTGTAGCTATCAATTCTGCCCAAAATGTTAATTTTTATTTCTTTTTTCCTAATTTCACCTGAAAAAGTAGAAATGTAAAAAAAAAAAAATAAAAAAAAAAAATACAAGAAGCTTGTATTACAAAATAGTTTTATTCGAGTAACTTTAAACAGGTTAGTAATATGAAGCAATATAACATATGTAGTGGACAAATTATGAGACTACGGTGACTTTGGAGTAAGTTTTTTATTCTGAGTCATTACAGAACTTTTAGAATCAACTATCAATTGAACTTTACACAACTGTGCTGTGGCTAAAAGCTCTAAAAATATTCCCTGACCAGTTTCAAGTGTACAGCATTACATTTTCTCCACTCCAAATATGTTTTCAACCAAACAGCCCACCAGACTCATTTAGGGTTCACATTTTTTACTGGTATCAATAATTCTCAACCATTTTTCATCAACCAAAAGTGAGAGTAATTAAAAATGTATTTCACACATATACAAACTCATCTTAATCAATTTTAGGTTGGCTATTTTATTATAAAGTATAGTTTTGGGTGGTTTTTTTTTTAATAAGAAAAAAATCAAACTTCACCATCTCTTACCAGGATTTTACTCAAGCCAGCAAGGTGATGAAGCATGACTCTAGTATCTTTTCTTACCCTAAAACCTGACTGACAAAAATGTACGTTTGTGTTTTCTGTTGTGATATATCTGGAAAGTACTTGTAAACAAGTGCTATTCTTCATAAGCATTTTTCATAGCAGTACTTCACTCTAAATGCTGCGGCCAAATTCACACCTTAGTGTGTATTCTGCTTTTCTTCCTGCGGACTGAACGTTTCCCTTACTTTTTGTCCAAGTTCACGTACCTACTGCCAAAAAGCCTGTTGTACATCTCCAGAGACAGCTGTAATTCAGTGGCAAAGAAAGTGATGTAATTTGTAAAATGCTTTATATTCCATTAGGGCAAATAGCAATATATAAGTTGAAGACATTTTGAAACAGCTCCTCAGGTGGTACACACGATGAGGTTGCTTCAGAGAAATTATGGAGACAGGTAGTATAAATCTGCTAGCACCTGCCTCAGTATAATCTCTTGGGTTGAGGATTGATTCTGTTTCACTGAAAAAGGGGAAAATAACCACCTTGATAGAGAACCTGGCAAAAAGACTGTGACTCTGTCTAAATTAGAGTTCTATTTTTGTAATTGCCCCATTCCCCTCTGTCATTAATTAGACCATTAAAGAAGTTGTCTCACATTTAGATGCTCACAGCTGTGGCTTCAAAGCATTTATAAAAACAGAAAGGTGCCAAGCTTTTAAATCCCACTTCACACTTTCTTATGTATCTTCATATTTGCATAGACCTATGTAAAAACTTTGCTACATAGCCACTAAGAAGAAATATGACTTCTTGCTCAGGAACTTGATGATCACAGGTTGCTTGATGCTGGAGAATATGCTGAGAAACAGCAAAAAATGAATATACATACACACATTCTTACCCTGCTCTTCCTGTCAGAGACATCATTGCAATGTTCTTTGCATTTAGATGATCATCTCTTGACACAGGCATTCAAAGTTAGAACAAAATACATTTCCTGAAGTACCTCTGCAATAGCAGAGGACAGTAATATGTTTCATTATTCTTTATTTCATTAGCCACTACAACCCTGTACATGAATTGCCATGGGTAGCAACTGCTGTGGCAGCTGTAAGTTTCCACATTTTTTTGACCATTGTCTACTTCAAAAACATATCAAAATCATTCAAAAATTCAGTTAAAAGTTGAAGTAACATGGGCTTGCAGTTGTCTTGGAGATTGTTTACCATGCTTTCAGTTCAGATTTCTACAGAAAGATTGCAATTCAACATTCCATTTATAAACACCAAATTAGCAAGGATCAAGTCTCAACGTGACAAGAGCATAAAAGGTATCATTTCTCATGCAAGACTCTGAAGTACAAAATCCTAGAAGTGGCAGATCACACTGAATTCAGAATACTGAGTTCCTAATGAATCTTTAGATCGGTGAGGTTAAAATCAACCGTCTATAGTTGCTTTGAAATGTCACCTCACCTTTTACTACCCCACTTAGGAAACAACTCATTAAGATGACTACCTGAGTCTTGTCTTACTTTACAAGGTATATTTCATGTCTTGTGGTATCATTAAAAAGAATGTTTTTAAGATTTGATTTCTTCATGTAAAATTAATGAAGCTGAAAAGTCACATTGAAAAATTATGTTTACAGAAAGACTGTGATGCTAGCACATAAGAAATACATTTTTAAAGACATAGAAAAGGGTTAGAATTTATTAAAATGCAGTACCAACATCCAAGTATAGAAGCAAACGTAAATGGAAATTAATATTGGACAGCGAGAGATGAGTAAGAATTAAGATCAGGATATTTCCAGATTACTGGTGGGAGTTTATTATTAAAGAAATATTTTTTCCATTCAAGTTGGTGACATGATATTGTTGAGCTTTGAAATGGCTTTACTTTAATATTTATGATGACATTTTGCTTTAATTTATAATTTCTAATTATTTCAGAATGGCACACAAAAAGGAGAAACAAATACAGCAAGTACAACAAGTTTATTTATGAAGTAATCAGTTGCTGACTGATAAAAATTGTCAGGCAGATTGCTAGCAAATTATTTTAATTATCAATAATTATACCTATGATCACCGGAGGGTTGCCTCTGATTTTTGTAGTAGGGGAAACTGTTAGGATTTTCGATCTTCTGGCAAAATTTTCCCAATATAGAAAAAAAAAAGTCATACAAATTATGTATGACAAGGATCACTTCGATTTCTCTCTATGCTATTTTCGATACATTCTGCATGTCAACCCATTGTTAGACTTCTTCCATGTTCTGACAGCTACAATGACCATCTCAATGCTTATTCGCTTCTATTACCAATACCTCTATATGAGCTCTTGTCAAGTATTAAGATCTCTTTGTACAAAAATAAGGAAGAAAAAAGGGGAAGAAACAGAACAACCTGTTCTCAGGTTTGTAAAGACTCAGAACAAATCTCAAAGGTTTTCAGGGCAGCCCAGATTTGTAAAGATTTTTCTTACTGTGTTTTAAAAGCACTTGTGACAGCTGGTGTGCTTTTTAAAGCTTCTATGGAGACCCAGTCTCTGACTGCAGCGCTCCAGACAGAGTTCAGCAGCTATTGCTCATGCTAGTAAATCAATCAAGGATATGATGTGCTCTACACAATAGTGGGAGAATTTTGCTTTAGAGTAACAATCTTAAAGACAACAAAAGAAAGAGGGAATATAAGCAATAATTCCACTTACATTAATAGAAAAGTCTAGATTTCAAAAGTGTGGTATCCCACCGATGTGATGCTCCCAAGGGGAGGCAGAAAAAGGTATTAAGAAGAGGCAGCCAAATGATTTTTCAATGCATCATTATGATGTTTATCACATAGGATTTACATGTGGTTTCCACATTTTTGTCACAAGACTTCATAATAAGCAAATTTAATCCTGTTGTTTCTACTTTTGTGTACCATGTTGTTATTTCAAGGGAGTCAGCATCAGGTAGGAAATGGTTACCAGGTGTATAGACTACACAGTTTAGCTTGTCTGGTGAAACTCCCATTAAATGAAGTATAGATGTCCATCCTGCAGACACCAGCTAGGAAGCAGACTGAGAAGCTTAGATCCTCCCCTCAGACTACAACATTAGCCAATATTAGAGTAAGGTGCATAACTGGCCAAATTGCTATTTTTCTGACTGATTGCAGGAAGTCCCCATAAGAGACCACGCTTTCTCTAGCATATTTATCACTTGAAATTATTTTAGTCATTAATTTCTGCAGGTGACTCTGCAAATCGCCAACAAGAATCTTACCTAAGCCTGAAGAGAAATGTAGTGTGTATAGTACACAAAGTTCCTTTCACCTACTTCTAGCAGTATAAATTCTCATTCACCTTAATATCTACAGTCATGAATTTGCATTTTACTCTGGCTTTTCTGTTATGAGAGTATTTGCAAAGTGGCAGAATAATCCTCTCTCATGTCAAAGTGTCTCGTATCAACTGTCTTGGACTAGAATACTGACACTGCAATAACAAGGTATTCGCGTTCATATGTGTTTCTGGTGAGCACAAGGATTTATTTCATAGCTGGTTTCAAGGAAGAGAAAAGGGGGGGAAGGAATTGAGAGATGGAGAGTAACCATTAATTGGTGAAGTGACCATTAATTGCTGATCACCATTAACCCACAAAAAAGCCATTTCATTCAAGATGTAATTGGGAGTAGTGATAAAGTATAGAAGCAATGGAGCCCTCTGAGACATAATATGGGGGATTTATTTAAAGTAAGTTAGCAAGGAAGTCTGGCAAATATATATTGCTTTATGATTGCTTGTGCCTTTGTTCTACATTTGTCCTCTCTAATACTTCTTATTCTCTGGTAAGATCTTTTTCTAATATTTTGGTACACACTAGCCCCAGGAAGGCTCATAAACATCCAAGATTAACCTCAGCTATGCTCTATCTTCTTTAGAAAAGCAAATTCAGAGAAAGTCTTCAGCTGAAGTGATAGTAATCTGGTAAAGAGTCATCTCTCAGGAAAAGAAGATCAACAGTGAGCAATGGACCTGTAATCATCAACCAGGTAGCTGGAAAAGCAGAGATGTAGATGAAACATCTGAAGTTAGCCTTCATCTTTAAAGAGATAGCTGAATTAAAAGCACATCTGACTGTTAATGAGAAATCCTAAGCAAGTACACTCAAGTCTTTTGCATTAATCCTTCACGTCATCTGTATCTTCCTCTTCAAACATGTTTCACTTCTGTACTTTCCTTTGAACTACAGACCAAAGATACTTCCATATTTACACTTCCATTAATCTTGGTATAGAAAACTCATGTACGCTTTCTTCTTTAGCCACCAATATATTGAGTGCTGGCCCTGGGACAGACTACAGATTCTGCTATCAAGTGTCATGAAAGATCAACAGATCATATGTCACTGACTCACAGTGAACACCCTTGGCCAGCCAAAGTAATCTCTGTTTAAGCTATCATAGGAATAGAAATGGGCAAAACATGAGCTACTTAAAACTGCATTCACATGCATTACTGAAATGTGATCATCTCTATTGAATTGTTTGTCCAATAAGTCTGGGTATTTGTAAAATATTTATTTTTCATCTGTGCTCAAGAAGGGACATTACCTAAGTGCCAAGTCTTTATAGAAACATTAGGATTTTGCAAGAGGCCTCTTTGTGAGATCTACCTTGCTCTAAAACCTTAGTGACATTCTGCCCCCTAATATTTTTGCTGCACACTGAAGGAAATCCAGTATGTTGATGAACTTCCCTTCTTTTGACCTCTGGTGCCAGAAATTTGCATACCAACTAGGTTAATGAGGAGACCAAGGGCCTACGGAGACAAGCAGGCAGAAAGCCTGGCAGATACAGCAGTTCTCACATTAAAGCCCTCAAAAGATTTGACAGCGCTAAGAAACACTCTGGCTTTCTTTGTACCACTGTGAGCATACATCCAGACCTCTATTTCCACTGCTATTCACAAACGAGCTCAAACACTGAAGCACAAGTAGAACTTTTGCACGCATTCTCCATAACTCATAAAAAACAAATCTCACACTGGCAGACATAAGGGAGACTGAAGGCATACCCCAGATTATTATTTAATAAAAGTATGTCTTTCAGTGGAGCATTTTAAAAGGAAAATAATAAATAATCTATTTCTACAGGGCAAGATATCCAATGTGCCATAACTATAACTTTCATAATTTTTCATGTATAATTTTTGAAGGAAACCAAACTGTTTAATAAAGGGAGTTGGACAATGAGGGAACAGAGCCCAGTTTCATTTCAAGTCTTTATATCTGGTAAAAGAAAGGATTCCTTTTGATTTTTCTTCAAAAAAAACCCACGACTTCGTAAAAAGTCTAAATAACGGTAGCGCAGTGCAGACACAACCTCATTTCTAAGCTTCCTGGAGAATTTGCCCTGCAGAGAAGGACTTGGGGGTGTTGGCTGATGAGTAACTGAACATGAGCAGGCAGTGTGCATTCACAGCCCAGAAAGCCAACTGTATCCTGGGCTGCATCAAAAGGAGCGTGACCAGCAGGTCGAAGGAGGTGATCCTGCCCCTCTACTCTGCTCTCAGGAGACCTCACTTGGAGTATTGTGTGCAGTTCTGGTGTCCTCAACATAAAAAGGACATGGAACTGTTGGAACAAGTCCAGAGGAGGGCCACGAGGATGATCAAGGGGATGGAGCACCTCCCATATGAAGACTGGCTGAGAAAGTTGGGGCTGTTCAGCCTGGAGAAGAAAAGGCTGCGTGGACACCTCATAGCAGCCTTCCAGTATCTTAAGGGGCGGGCTATAGGGATGCTGGGGAGGGACTCTTCATTAGGGACTGTTATGATAGGACAAGGGGTAATGGGTTCAAACTTAAACAGGGGAAGTTTAGATTGGATATAAGGAAGAAGTTCTTTACTGTGAGGGTGGTGAGGCACTGGAATGGGTTGCCCAAGAAAATTATGAATGCTCCATCCCTGGCGGTGTTCAAGGCCAGGTTGGACAGAGCCTTGGGTGGCATGGTTTAGTGTTAGGTGTCCCTGCCCATGGCAGGGGGCCTGGAACTTGACAATCTTAAGGTCCTTTCGAACCCTGTTTTATGATTCTAGTCTGCCTCTTTCAGAGACAAAAAAGGGTTTAAGAGGATTTGGAAAAAGAAAAAAATTAACTGTCTGCTTGTCTTGGTTTAAGCCCAGCCGGCAACCCAGAACCAAGCAGTCACTCGCACACCCCCCCCCTTCCTTCCCCCCCTGCTCCCAGAGGAGTGTGGAGGAGAATCAAAAGAACCAAAAGAACGTAACTCCCACGGGTTGAGATAAGAGCAGTCCAGTAACTAAGGTATAACACAAACCACTGCTGCTGCCACCAATGATAATAATGATAAGGGAAATAACAAGGGGAGAGAATACAACTGCTCACCACCCGCTGACCGACACCAAGCCCGACCGGGCAGTGATCTAGCGCTTCCGGGTAACTGCTCTCAGTTTATATATTGAGCATGATGTGCTGTGGTATGGAATACCTCTTTGGTCAGTTTGGGTCAGGTGTCCTGTCCCTGCTTCCTCCCGGCTTCCCCTCCTCCCTGACAGAGCACGAGACTCAGAAAGTCCTTGGTCAGAGTAAACATTACTGAGCAGCAACTAAAAACATCGGTGTTATCAGTGCTGTTCCCAGGCTGAAAGTCAAAATCACAGCACTGCACCAGCTACTAAGAAGGAGAAAAATGACTGCTACTGCTGAACCCAGGACACTGCTTTAGTCATCAGTGAGGTTAGTAGGAACTGCTCTTGAGCAACAAATTTCCTCAGCATTTTGATAGTAAAATAATTTGGTTTTCTCTTTAGTTATTTGAAACCAGTCTTTCACTAGACATACAGCTGGTAACATGATTTACTTTAGACAATGCTAGTGGGTAGAGAGAATGTTTTGATTCAGGTTCTCATATGCTTAAGCACCTGCAAGGCAGATAGAAACACCTTAATTCCCAACAACAATGCATCACACAAGGTAATTTAGTCTTCCGTCATTTTCTGTTTCAAGATGTGCTTAGGCCAGTTTTTAACCATTAAAGTTCTAACCATTAAAGTACAGCATTTTCAGTACAGTTGACAACAATGATAAATATAATCTGTCTGAATAAAGGCCATGTGAGCTTCTTATTTCACATCAGTTGATGTGAAGCCTGGGACTATTACTGCAGTCCTTATTTTGTGATTTTTTGGTTTTACATTGCTCCAGATTCTTTCAATACAACTTATTAACAGTTAAATGTTTAATAAGCACAACATATTTCATGAACAGCAGTAAATGGATGTGAAACAGCTTCATTTTCAATGAACTAACCATCCCAAATGATAAGCACAATTCAACTGCATTCTGAAACCCGAGCAACTCATTTGAAATCAGTGGAACTACACTGTCAGAGAAAAATACTGTTCATGGAAGAAACGTGCCTTTTATTCTTTCTTTTCCAGGACACGTGAGTGCACTTGGAGATCTTGGAAGAGGGGAATAATGAAATAACACTCTACTGCTGCCCAGAACAGGTTATTCACAGAATCTCAACTTACTGAATTACCCTACTGAAAACAAGGTTTTTTTATATCCAAGTGGGGCTTGCCAGTTGCCATGTACTACATTCTCACAAGTATTTCTTGTCTAATACACACATAAATATGAAATTTTGATTTTAGAAACTCTGTAAATAAAAATATACACAATTCTAAAAGCATGAAAAGTCTTACAAAGATTCATGAAGCAAATAAGCAAGTATCAACTAAAACCACAAAATATTCTCAATCCAAACTGCGGTGCAACCAATGTTATTTCTCATGCCAGTTATCATATGCCCTTTGCTTGCTGTTTCATTTCAGTGAAAATGTTTCATTTCTCTGGCTCAAATTCTTACAATCACAGACAAGGCCAGGTTGGACAGAGTTAGAGGACATGGTCTAAGGTGAAGCAGGGACTGCCCGTGGCAGGGAGCTTGGAACTAGATGATCTTAAGGCTCTTTCCAACCCTATATATTCTAAGATTCTATTATTACCCACTTTTCCTTTCTACAGCAAACTACTTTGTAGATGAGAGGTATAAAAATTTATCTGAGATGAAACTTTGAATGCACAAAAGTTGAAATATCTAAAATTGTTACCTACTCTGTGGGTCTCAGAGCAGGTCTCATGGATCACCTCCACAGATTTTTAAAGTGTATCTTTGTTTTTCAGAGTGAGGTGTCATCTTGGAGTCTCTTAACACCAAGATAAACAGGGAAAAATGATAGAAGGGATTTTGATAGTTTTCCCTTAAAACTCAACATTTTAATATATACCTGAAACTTTTTTAAGGGTGTCCAGCTGTTACTCTAAAATGCAAAATTTTAGGCTGAAGAAAGTCTTGATCCTGCAACGATACATTACGTGCTTAGCTCTCCATGTTTTGGGACATTTCACTGAAATCAATAGGACAATTCACAGGGCAAAGTTGAATGTACAGGCAAGTCTTTGTCAATTTAGGCCTCTAAATAAACTGAATAGAGTTCAGGTGAGGTTTTTGGGGTTTTTTGGGGTTTGGTGGTTTTTTTTTGTGATTTTGTTTATCTCTTATCCTTTTTTCCTGTTTTGTTCTTTTCAGTAACTCCTAAGTAGTCTGCTTCAGACCTGACTGGGTAGATTAGAGTCCTATGGGATATAGTTCAAGTAGGGTTGGCAGATTTCTCAGTTAATCAAACCCAAACAAGCATATTTAGTCATTGAAACTGTTTTTACAAGACTGTATATTTACTACTGAAGTCTTGTATCTCAAATGCAATTCCACTAGCCACTGGACAAGAACAAAACACAACTAAAATCGATCACAAGGGAGGGAGATTCAATGCTCCTATGTTCCTGTTGTAGTTCTATTCCTTATACTCTGTAGAGCGATGAACTACAACTAAAACTTATTCAACAACATGTGCAGGTGTCACTGATGGATAATGTTATGGAATAGCTTTATAGCCTGATTCTGGCCCAGATATATTCAGACAGGAGTCTCCCTCTGAGATGCATCCCATAGAAAAAGGATTCAAGTTTCTTCTGCACAGGTCATACTAATACTCCTGTTACAAGCTACAAATCTATATCCACAAGGCAAATCAGCTGGTCAAAAATTTTAAAAGCATTATGTTTTTAATTAAACAACACTTTGATTGATCCATTCACAGAATTTACTCTATTACTTTGACCAAGGCTAGATGATGAGATTAAAAATGGTGGTAACTGAAATAATTTAAATGTCTCCATTTCTTCAGTTGTCAGCATGGCTTTAAAAGATGCAGCTTGTAAGTTAACTGCTAATAACTGTCTTTTAGGTTGCATCCATAGAACTTATTCCTCTTGCAATTAGGAAACCTAGGCGGCTTATCAGGTCACAGACCTATTCAATGAATGTATTTGATAAGCTTCTTTTTTCCAAAATCTTTTTTTTTTTTTTTAATCTTTTCTCTGAATAAAAATATAACTTATCCTGGAGCACCAGTCAGAAAATTGCTATCTGTCAGGGAGCAGCAAGAACAGGCTGTTCCTGAGGGGAAGATGACTCCAGCCCTACCGATGGATCACAGACTACCTGAGCCATGTGGGCAAAGTCAGGCAGTAGCAGCAAGTTCCATTGACAGCCCCAGGCCCTGCAAGAGGATGAACTATGGCCAAGGTGCAGCCAAGAACAAAAGAAGGCTTGGCCAGAGATGAGGCTGGAGACAAGGCTACTAGAGACATCTAAGGGGTCTGTCAAAAGAAAAAAGCTCTTTAGGGCATGGGTAAGATGCATCCAGGGTCAAGGCCAGAAACCAGAACTTCTATAGCACAGTTTATGGAAGAAACAGCTCCCAGGTCTGGGCTTAAATGGAGCCCTGGGGCAGTAGGTGTGGATGGGACTCCCATGTGCATTTTATCAGGGCCATTAAGACTTATCAGTGGCCTAACAGTATCATTCTTTTCTAGGTTCAACTGCAGAAGAATATGTGGGCTCAAACAAAGTTATCAGATTAAAATATGATAAATGAATATATTAAAAGAAATTTATCCTCACTGTTCCAGTAGCACCTGAAAATCTGATTGTGCAAACTAAATACAGGGGGAATACATGCTTGCTGGTGATATGTTTGCTCCAACTTGTTTATATTCATTTTATATGCATGCCTCTTGCAAATATTAGGAGGAAGATTTTTTTTATTTCTTGGAAAGTTTCCAGCAAGCATATTTCATTGTAGTACAGAAATATCAGAAAATAACATTTTAGAAGATGAAACAGAGCAAGAAAGCATTGCTGCTTAAGCTGCTACCTAAAGCTACAGGAAGACCCCAAATTTAACTCCTTTCTTTGCAGAAAGATCTGAATTTGTCCATAATCAAGTAGAGACATTACTAAGCATGTTTCTTCAATATATTACTAATATTTAACTGATTAATACTACTTAATTTGATCTATAGGTATACCTGTGGCACATACAGAAATGACAGAAAAGGCTTACATAGTTCCTTTTAATGTAAGGACTTCTTATAGTATTGAATGAAGGCCCAGGTCACTTTCTCCAATAAAGTTAATAGAAAACTTACATGAGTGATGGAAAATAGCTTCCAAAAATAGGAAAAAGTCTTCCAAAACTAGGCAGAAAGCAGGGCTGAAAAGATATTCCTCTTCCCAGATGTTATGCAAGCTCAAAATCTAAAATAATGCTGACACAGCCTAAGAAAGATGTGTAAGAACACTCCCTACTATCTGTGAGTTATATTCTTCTCAAAATTGGAATTATATTCCTAATCGATACAAGGTAGTTATTGATAGAGCTTCTTACTGGGGAGACAGCAGAAAGAATCACAAAAAATAGGTTGTCATTAGAGCTGATTATTAAGCTAACAGGGAAAAAAATATTAAAAACAGATGAGATTGGGATTTTCTATTGAGCTAGATTCCTAACTTCTATTGAAATGAATTAGTTTATAACTAGTTTATGCTCACTTGAAAATTGTATTATTGCTAGTCCTACGGCATTTACAAGGAAATAACCAAAACCTGTAAGAATACAGAAAACCAAAATTAATCTTTATGCTACTGTAAGCTCCAAAGAATTCTTTGCAAGGGCTGTATTGATTTGTGCACTTTTTCCTTAAGGGTGTTCTCAAACTTTTGGAGCCGTAACTATGATATTTCAAAAAATTACCAGCCCAGATGCTATGCAAAAAGTTTTTCTACTGCATTATGCTCACATCCTTTGTTAATTACTTGACAAAGCTTCTGGTAAAAATTCTTTACCTCTTTTCCTTTTTAGGGAAATCCTTGTCAATTTTTTGTTCTACCTGTTTAATATGAAGAATAACTTTGCCCAGGAAGCTCAAATTTCCTGGGAATCACGTCTGGTGTCAAAAAAAAAGCAACAACACAAAAACCCAAATAAACAACCAAACCAAAACCCCAAATACAACCCAGCAAACCAACTCCTTTGTTATTTTTCTGTTTTGTTTTCATTGTTATTTTACTTTAAAGATGCTTAAAGCCAGAATAACTCTTATTGCTAGCCTAACCTTTCTTTCCTCCTATCTACCTAACCTGTTTTTCTGCTAGGAGCCCAACTACCTGTCACTTCAGTTTAACAGAAGACACCTGAACAAAGTGTATTTTAACTAAGCCATGCTTACCTCCTTCCTCCAGCTGCTCTTGAGTCCCACAGCACATAGTTTTGCTCAAGTCTTCTGCCTCTCAAGTCAGATTTTAATTGGCAATTGGAGATTCAGACACAGAACAAGAAAAAATAGCCGGCAAGACAACATCTAGTGGTTTTGCTGTTTCATACTGCAGGGTATGTAAATCCTAATGCATTTAACACAGTTTTAACAATAAGAAAACCTGAAGAAATCAAAATAAATCATTTATGGAAGAGGACATGGATGAAAAAGCAAAGAGTGCTCTGCTTAACAGTTGACTTGTGTAGCTTTAGTGAGAGAATTTATTGGTAAGCACTACCATAAAGAGGAGAAGGCACTGAGAACTTGACCAGCAAAGCCTCTCAGTCATCATGGGGTGTAAAGGAAATCTGTCCTGAAGAAAGAGTCAAAATGCCACAAACTCCTCCCAAAAACTAAGAGAGCACTAATGCAAATTATCCATACCAGGTCTAATAAGATGTTATGGTGTGACCTTTTCACAATCGAGTCACAGAAGGAGACCCTCACACTTTAGTTCACAGAATAAACTCATTAGCATTACTGCCTCTCCTTGTAGCAGCTGCAGCTCTTTCTACTGGCAGCAAAGCTCTAGTAAAGATGAGGGAGGAAATGGCTGTGCTCCTCTTCTGGCAGCTCAGCAGCTGTAATGAATAGTGGGAAGTAAGGTTGTTTTAAGATGTTCTCACTGTGAGATTACTCTTCAGAGATACACTAATTAACCTTTGGAAGCTTGCACGAAGATTAGCCTTTAACCCCCACCCCATGATTAGTTCACTCCTGGGTTGTCTGAAAGAGGCCAAGAAGGGGCCATAGACAA
Source organism: Neopsephotus bourkii (assembly GCF_033783945.1). Taxonomy (NCBI): domain Eukaryota; kingdom Metazoa; phylum Chordata; class Aves; order Psittaciformes; family Psittacidae; genus Neopsephotus; species Neopsephotus bourkii. The sequence continues at coordinate 1,542,874 of NW_026901852.1, read as the reverse complement.
CTGCCCTCTTTTTCATCTACCATGGAAAATGTGTTCTTAGGTTCTCTGAATGCAAAGTGCCAGCTCTCCTTAGACCCACCTCTTTGTAAAAATCAACATATAAAGCTGGGGTTTCCTAAAAAAGGATGAAGAACCAGAGTGGTCAGCTAAAGCAGTTCTTGGAGGAAGATTCTGAGAAGCAAGAATCTCTGAGAATGCTTCTTGCTATGCCTAAAACAGTGCTGGGGAGCAGCAACAGACAGTAACATATGGAAGAGTGACTGCTGCTCACAGTGGAGACACCCTGGTTTCCTGGTGGCTTTTTGGTTCCAGCTACCAAGAATTCCACAACCCAGTGCTACAGGAGCTTGAGGAATGGAGAACTACAAAAGACAGACTTTACTATCACAGTGCAACTGTAATGTCTTCCTCCAGGTCTTTGAGCAGGGAATGAACAGTATCTAGACAAAGGAGGCAGAACAGAGATTTACTAGACCATGTTGTTCCTCTACCTATATCCAGCTTTCAGCTTACTTTTTTAGCTGACACTGACAGAAGGTTACATGTATCTCCTCAGGAAGTTTTCGTAACTACCTAGAACAGCCTTTGGATATATGTAAAGATCAGTACTTAAACTACGTCATGGAAAAGTGCAACCAGTCAAAAAAACAGTGCATCTGGCATCACGCATTTATGGCAGAGCCTAGAATAGTGAAATATCATTAATGACTGAAGCCACATTGGGCTACTGAGTTTTGAATTGGACCTTGAAAATGATACTTAGGAATTCTTCGGGTTCAAATAAAGGCTTAAATTGGAGAATTGAAAGGAGGCAATAAGCTAATCAAGTTTATGAATTATTTAAAGGTTGGGAAATGAAACTAAGTATATTTCAGGAAAGGAATAATAATACGAGCTTGATAAATTGAAAAAATAGACTGGCATCAATCATGTAGTTGATAAAAATATACACAGGCACTTAAATAGAGACAAATAATGAGATGTAAAGAAACAGTAGAAAACAGGATAACTATCTCAACTTCAAAACAGGCAACAAGAAAGCAAATGCAAGGCTTGAATAATATTACTAGGGTATTATGTTTAAAATCAGCAATTAGTATATTTCCCTTTATTTTATACTGTCAAGGACCCAGCTTCAACATTTTCATCACACTTCAAAAAGAGAATGAACAAAGTGAGAGAGTTCACAACCTTGAATGACAGAGAGTGATTAAAAGTTAGGAAAGTGAAGCTGCTGATAAAAAGGCTTGCTTAGACTCAAGAAAAGATAGCTCAGGGAAGACAAAATTGTCAGGAAGTAACAATACGGATGTTATAAAAAGACAGGCATCGATTATTCTGACTTCTCAGTCAGGACAAGAACAAAATAGAATGTGTTTAACTTAAACTGCAACACAAATAGTCTGTTTAAACACTAGGAAAAACAATGGCAAATGTCGAAAAGTTAGCACAGTGCTAGACAATATGGAAAAAAAAGGTCATGTATCTACCCAGAGCCATGGAAAGAAGTCTAAATATCAAACAAATGCTATGTAGGCACTATTGTCATGTCCTTACTATAGGATTCCAAATGGAAGAGGAATGTATGCCTTGTTGCTAAAATGAAGAGTAATTAATCATTTAATAAGCTAACCTTTTAAGAAGGAAGTAAGAATAGAGACATATACACTGACAGTAAATACGATTCCTTTAGAAACTATTTTGGAATTAGTCTGGATGAACGTTACATAGATTTTGATTTGATCAACCATACATTACTTTCATACAGTCTGCTCTAGTTATCTTGGGGAGTTGGTTAGGCAAATCCTTTTAAGTTCATGAACTTGGTATCAAAAATCTAACTAAACAATTTCCTAACATGTGAAACAAGTATGAATTTAAGTGTAACTTCCAAATATTTTACAATTATTCTGAAAAAAGCCATATGATGAACTGTATTTAAGGGTGACCACATGATCATTACATATATAATCTATGTAGGAAATGTATTTATTATTTTGACATAAATGATGACAGCCTTTGCTTCCAGTGTACCCTTTTATGGAACAGTTTGAACACAAGCAGTCCAGAGTTCCCTGACTATAACTAACAAATATATATATAATGACTTTACATACAGTATCTTAGCTTAAAGCAATTTTGTTAAGCATCCACAAATAGTTTCATTTCCATTCTCAAGTCTACCTTTAGTGCTGAGGTATTTCATCCTAATTCAGAAACTGTATTACATACTTTTTGTCAAATACATGTCTATATATGAAGCTACTTCTGCCCAGATGCTTATTAGCACTGCAGTGCTGCAGCTTCGAATGTTGACCTCTCTGTACCTTCACTAATGGCACCATAACCTTACAATACGTGCCAGAGTAACTGGATTGTTCTTCTTTGCTTGTTTCACCTGATCCAGGAGTGCTGGAATGTGCTGTACTCTCTTGTACATATCCATAATGTCAAAAGCAATCTGTTGGGACCACCAAAATTTTGCAGGGATTTGAGCTAAGAGCTTTTCTTCAATTTTGTTTTTGGTAAATATTAAACTAATAAATGTTTTCAGTTGGTAATGGGTTTTATAAGACAGAATTGATTGCTTCTGACTAAAACAAAGAACAATGCTCATATTTTCTGGCATTTAAATGACTCTGTCTTTCTAGCACCTTACTTTTTTTCCCACAAAACCATGCGGCTTGGAGTTGAATAAGCTTAAATTCTATTCAGTGCTTGAAATCCAGGATACATTTCCTGAGTGTGTATATACAGTGAAAAATGAATGGTGCTGAAGGTGGACCAGAGGGTCTATGGAAGTGTGTGAATTAGACAGGGTCTAGGGAAGTTTTGATCTGACATCACTTGGTGGTATATGTATCCCTATAGTAAGAAATGGTTCCCTAAACTGAAATGGAGTAGTAATTTCAACCTAAGCAGTACACAGCTGTGCTTTTTGATTTCAAATGAAAGCCCTAACAAATTCTCAGAATTCCAGATTAATTCCATCCTGAGATGGCAGTGTTCACGGCCAGGCTGGACACAGCCTTGGCAGACAGGGTCTAGTGTGAGGCATCCCTGCCCATGGCAGGGAGCTTGGAACTAGATGATCTTAACGGTCCTTTCCAACCCAAACTATTCTATGATTTCATGGAGTTTAGAAGTCCTAAACACAACCAGTTTAAATATCCAAAAATGTATGGGAGGGGAAATCATATCCAAAAATGTCACTCTCAGTAAAAATCACTGCAAGAAGAGATTCCTAATCAAAGAGCCATCTTTCAGCTACAGCTGTCTAGAGATAGCTTTACTGTAAAACTAAAAAAGAAGAATCTCATCAATACTTTTAACAGTAATTTACAATTAAGCAGATGCACTATGCAGCTCATGTCACGCATCATGACAACACACAAAGCTATAAAAACCCAAAAGCTGGTTGACCAATTTATGCACAGGTTCTGCAATAAAGACTGAAGAATTTTGCGTGGAAACTTGTATACTCTCAGTACCTACAGAGTTGTCCATATATTGTACCAAGCTTAGAAATTTATCAGGCACAAAAGCAGAACAGAAAATAAGGACGTATGTCACACATGTCAGCTATCTAATACAGTACTTTGTCCTACTAAGTATCCTACTCTAAAAATAATGACATCCCCAGCAATACGTGAATTGTTCTCTCAGCACTTTTCCTTAATCTTAAATCTCTGCTCAGTGGAAGTGAAAACACTGCCAATTTTTTTTCTGCAGATTCATAAAGAATGAGGATTAGCAAAGCATCAGGTAAGAAGGTTATACTGTACTTTTTGAGATATCAGAAAGGACCATCTGCCATGCTTTGCATAGCTACAAGATGGGTTTTGGCAACAATTACCAAGATGACTGTTAGAAGTCCAACTTTAATCCTAGCTATTATTTCACTTGGTCTCAAAAGCATGACTTCCACATAGTAACATGTCTCTTCACCCTTTTTTCCTAACTGTAAAAATGCTTCATGGAAATTCTGGTTTTATCATGCCTATTAATAATCATAAAACAAATAAAGAGAAATATTCAGAAGCAACAGAATGTTACCCAAAAGATTAAAGTTCAGTTTACTTATCATTATCTATGCATGTGTTAGAGAAATAACTATTTATTATTGAATGGAATACTGACACCATAAATTCTACTACCGAGATCAAGGGGATTTTTCAGTTAATCAGAAATCCTTATTTTTATGAATATTTAACAAGGCATTGGTAGTTTTGTTGTAAACTACTGTGTGCTGAACAGCAGATAAAATTCATCCAGTTCTTTGAGTTACACATAGAGATCTTATGCAACATATAGGTGCCAGCAAAAATACACAATATGAGGACCAAACACGATGAAATACTTAGGACAAGTTATGTAGTTGAAGAAATGACTTGCAGAAGGCTATTAACTATATTCTTTTACTTGCTGATAGAACCAAAGATTTAAACCACCTCATGTAAATCTGAATTGGTTTAGTCATCAAATAAGCCCATTCCTCTTTAGCATCTCACACTACCGTGTCATACTTTACAACAGAAAATGAGGAACACATCTGTTGTACCTGCCAGGCTAATTTAGGCAGTACTTCACTCCACAGAATTTGCAGATTTAGCCAAGGTTTGTTGAAACATAACAGAGAATACATAAAGATGACTACTTGCCAAGAACAAGATTTCTGCTTTGTCCAGAGGCTGACAAATTTCAGAAGCCTCACATCTGTTGTCACCATGCAATGACACCTCAGAGGGAGAGGGGTCTTTGTTTCTGCATGATCTCAAGTGTTGACATGAATGTGTATGTTACAGTTCTAGCAAGAACAGTGGCAAAAGCAGTACACTGGAAATCATGTGCACATGTGCGTGCATTTGCAGAACCAGATTCTGAGGAAGGACAGCATATTTCACGAATCTGAGTCATTGGAGCAAACACATTTTCTCTACAAAATCCTTCACCCAAAGAGTAAGGATATTTTTTTCTTAAGCCATCTGGGAAATAAACATTCAGAAGGTAACAATGCAAATTAAAACATTATTCAACAGCAGAGTATGGGAATAACATTGAACTAGAGCATTGTTTTGTGTTTCTTCTTGTTTTCTGATCACCTCAGGAGGCAGTTGACAACAGTGAAGCAGAAGTGTAAGAAATCAGGAAGGACATCTGAAGTGGCTTAATGCATATTACTGAAGAAAAAGAAATATTACTGGCGGAGATATAAGGCAAACAAGCTAAGAGGCCAATATGAAAATAAGCATATCAGTCAACTTGACACAAGAAGGTCTGGACATGGAGCTAAGACACTGTCTCTGATATAGTAGTTCTAGTAATTCAGATGAGACTTCTGTGATTAGGCATCTACTGGGATTATGAACAAAATCAAAGTATCTGATAGAATCTTTGCTGGTGAACTTTAATCAACATCTGATTTTATTCGGCTCAGCTAGCAGGTTGTCACAAAACAGGCCAGTAATGCAACCTACCCGACTCTAAAAGCAGATGGCTCTTCTTAGGAAAACAGGATATAACCAAATGTTCTATTTATTATTCAATATAGTGCTAGCAAAAACAAAAACAGAACAAGAAAGTTGTATTCATTCTTTCTACTACCCCATCACCGCTATTTGATGTGCCCTAAGAATGAACATTCTGGTCCTCATAACAATATCCTCTCATCTTTAAGGAATTTACTTTAAAAAACATTACCTACAGTGCAACAAATAAGTATGAAAAATACTAGCAACTTCTCCTCTAAAAGCATAGAAAACTGTTTGCTTGTGAAGCTACCATAGGTGACTTTTTAGTAAGTAACATATAAGAAGCCTGAAAAACAGTAGATGCTGATGGAAATTGTCCCAATACTGTTCCTTCTGATTTTTGAATGTGCACAAAAGTTCCACAGTATAACCTTACCATTTTAAGGTAACTTACCGATTCTGTAATTTATGCCTTATATATTAGAGTCCATATAAGAACTGTGTACGTAGGTTCACCTCTACAGCCTGTCCATCTTATTTGTTTTAATTCAGTCAGGCAGAAAAAGTTTGAATTAACAGCAAAACTGCAGATGTGTGACAGCACATATATTATTCCAATGAAAAAAAAAGTTCACTGACAGAGCTTCACAGCTACATTTGCTTTCCTCGCTTGCCTCTGTTTAGTCCTATCACCACTAACTGACAGGCTGGGAACATGAAAAATAAACAAGGAAAAACAAACAGATGAAGAAGCCTTTTTTTTTTCCCAATTTTATGACTGTTGATGGGTCCTTATTTTTGCTAGAATTAGGTGTTACCTTCATAAAATGCATTTTGTGGGTGAAATTAAAATGCTGTCAGTGACTGCAACATTTTCATTCTGTCAAACAAGTGAGAAAGGAAGAAGACCTGATCACGATAGAATCCTATTCCATCCAAATACTAAATAAAAGTGTCAGATGAACACATTACTGAGAGGAATTTTTTTTTTTTTTTTTTTTTTTTTTTTTAGTTTTAAAGTAAAAGCTAATAAACTCTGGACCACTGATTAACATCATACAGCAAACACATAGAAAACCAGCCAGCCACTTTCACCTTGTGATCCACATGCTTTCCTTAGTGTGGAACTGACCTTTCAAAAATCATGGAATCACAGAATAGTTTGGGTTGGAAGGGACCTTCAAAGATCATCTAGTCCAGCCCGCTTGCAATGACCAAGGACATCTTCACCTAGATCAGGTTGTATTTCATTCAGGATTTCAGAGACCACACAAATTGCCAGCTGCAACAGCAGCTATTTTGATTCATGGCAGAAATCACAATTATGTCTGAGACACAATTTTTGCAAGCACTGTTAAAGCTAAGAAAGCTGAAAAAAATATGGAACTCATTGCTGGCAGCTAGGCATGCTGTGCTGATGGCTGCTGAGTCAGGTGCAGTGCTGCTGCCCCAGGCCACCTCTCCAACCATCTCAGACAGCCAGAGCCTGCAATGCAGTCACTGCCTTTATCCGCTCCTGTCAAAACACTTTGGGTTAGCACAAATGCTGACAATAGTAGCCTTTTGATTGGATTTTGTTAAAACTGAGACTGGTTTTGTAGAGCTGAGCTACAGAGGTACTATAACATCTGTAAATCTGACAGCAGACCATGGATGTAGGCTGGGGAGGGCATGGTCAGCCTCGACAGTGTTATCTCTTAACCTGACTCAGCTGTAAGTGTACAGATGCTCATATCCTAGAATCATAGAGTCAGCTAGAGTGGAAAAGACCTTTAAGACCATCAAGTCCAACTCTTCCCCCAGCACTGCCAAGGCTACCACTAAATCATGTCACTAAGGGCCTTGTCTACATAGTTTTTGAACATTCTCCCAAGTGTGAGTATTTCAGACCCATAAAACATTGCTCTTATAAAAACCAGTATAGATGGGGTAACTGAAGAACTGGGAGCTTGAAAACAATATTTAAATAGAAACAAGTACCTAAAACCTTAAATTACCATTATATATATGTATATACACTTGTAATTTTCTGCTGTCTGTATTTTTTATAACCCCCTGCTCATTTTGCTCTCCTCTCTTTTATTCCAATGGCAGAAAACAAAAAAACCCAAAAAGACCAAAAAAACCACCACCCACAAAAAACAAAACAACAAAAAAACCCACCCCCAAAACCCACAAACAAACAAACAAAAAAAGCCTCATAATTCCCGAGATTGGGCATCAGAAGTATTTTTCACCCCAGCATCCCTTTCTCAAAAAACAGAATTTTCCCTTCTAATGCAGCTCATCAAACATAGGATCAAGCAGAGACAGATAGGAGATACAGGTTTGGATCGCTTAAGGCTAATGGGGATAAAAAACTAGAGCCTCCTTTGCCTGAGTGACAGGGCTCTAAAAACGCACTCTCATTTTTCAAAAGAAAGCTGAGAAAGACAACCACATCCACAGGGTCACCTACACAACCACAGCTGTTACAATCTGCCAATTCCAATCTCAGGCACACTGAGATTTGTGAAAGAGGTGGAATTTCGGATCTCTTCCTTCCAGCTTGTCTTCTAAATACCTCTTTTTGGTGCACCATTCTCATGACCCCTGTTTTCAAGTGTCTGCTCTTTCCATGTGTATACATTATATAAAGGTGGATGCTGTAATCCTGTGAATTCTGATGCAGAATATCAGTATGGCTGTATTAAAATAGCCCCTACAGAAATTATCTGACAACTACGTAATTACTAAAACATGCAAAATCTACAAAACTTCATACTTCAAAATGAAAATGGAACTCTTCTTTAGGGACTCTTCATTAGGGACTGTAGTGATAGGACAAGGGGTAACGGTTAAGATTTAAACCAGGGAAGTTTAGATTGGATATAAGGAGGAAATTCTTTACTGTAAGGGTGATGAGGCACTGGAATGGGTTGCCCAAGGAACTTGTGAATGCTCCATCCCTGGCGGTGTTCAAGGCCAGGCTAGACAGAGCCTTGGGCAAGATGGTTTAGTGTGAGGTGTCCCTGCCCATGGCAAGGGAGTTGGAACTTGATGATCTTAAGGTCCTTTCCAACTCTAACTATTCTATGATTCTATGATTCTACATACTACATGAATTCTGAATACCAACATTATGAATTCAAGTTTTCCTTAAATGTGTAGCCCAATTAAATACATTGTGGGTTTTTTCAGGTTGTTCTTTATGAATCCAAGCGTGCTATCAGCTAAATCTGATGAGAAACACAGATGTTCTGAACTTTCGATTAATATCTCAAGTGACTGCTGAACTGCAAACAAATTCATTTGCTGCACCATAACCCCAGTGGAATAAAATCTTCCCTGATAAATATATTATTCAAAGTCAGAACTTAACTTCCTAATTTCAGCTGAGGACACTATAAAATGCCTATGACAATGAGCTGAGAATTAATAAAATATCTGTTGAAGAGATTCACTTCTGTTTTCTGAATTTTGAGGTTGCTAGGTGGTGAAAAGTAAGTTGATCGAATCAACAGAAAATGCTTATGGGGAACTATGACATGTATTGCAGGGTACAATTCTTTGAACATGAATTAGCATACTGTTATAAGAACAAAGTCATTTTATAGAATTACAGGGCTGAAGATTTGATAAAAAACTTACTAACAGAAGTCATGAGCATGGAAATTATTCTGGAGGCACTTAATGGTTAGTAAAGAAAAGCAAAAAATAACTGAGAATAACAAAAAAAGGAGAATACTGGAGAACATGTAAGAAACCAACTAGCCAGGCTGCTTTTTAGATCTAGAAAAACTGCAACTGAAACTTGTTTTGATGCAATTAGGGTAAAATGCTGTTAAGAATATGTATTTACACAGGTATAGGCAAAAGGAAAAGAACAGTTCTTTGTTTAAAAAGCTTCATCAGCTACTTAATTAGAGGATCCTTACAATACTTTACTTCTTGAGAATATAAATACAGTCTCAATGGCAGAGACCAATGTAATCCACCAAACTACCATTAACAGAAGCAGAGCATTGTATATTTCCCAGGCATTATAACATGAAACTCCTAAAAGAACCACTATGCTTTGTTTAATTTTTGTTATATAAAAGTCTAAATAGCTCAGTGCAATGAGCAAGCCATACTTTTATACTCTGAAGGAGTCAGGTATATTGTTTTTGTCTTAAAGTAACATTTCCGTAAAGCAAAGAATCATCATACAAAGGGACCGTAGCATTAATGAAAATCAAGCTACATGGGACAACACTGGAGAAAATGGAATATCACAGATGTAGCAATAAGTGCAAATGAAATGCAAAAACCATTTGTAGTAACTTACCTTTTAGCTTAGGAACAATTATAGGGACCTTTCTGGGAACCAGAGGAAAAGAAGAAAATGCAAGCCTGAAAACAATGCACAGATCTGAATTCTACTCAGCAAAATCTGACAGAAAATGCAGTATGTCTATGGGAAACTTCTAACCAGATGCTAGCTATTAAATAACAAGCATTAATGTGACAGACAATACTGAATCTCAGATAGTGTGACATGCAGGATGAATAAGCAGGATTCTCATTCTCCATTTACTGAAGCACTGCAATAGTGGCAAAGACCATGGGCACGGGTTACCTCTGAAGTTTCTATGAGACATATCTTGTCTATCTCTTCCACATAGCTCAAGGCCACTTGGCAGTAGTTTCTTGAAGGAAAATCTGGCCTCATTCTGTGCCTTTGCCTTGATAAACACTAGTTGCTTGATTTTTTATGGGGTTTCTTTATGCCACAGCTTAACTTCAGAACAGCACTGGGACGCCTCCCAGGAATATGCTTTTTCCTTTGTTAGCTCTCTCAGCCTTTGGCAGGTTTTGGGGCATCCCACCGGCTACTAGTAAGATCAGACTGAAACAGCTCCTGCGTTTCTGCTGTCCTTTTCTTTTGCCTAGCTTCTTTCAGATTATTTGTGTGCACTGTCAAAACAGTTTATGCCAATAGGCTTAAAACACTTGCCCATGCAGTCACGGATTAAGTATTTGTTAACCCCGGGGAAATTTCACGCCAACACGTAAGTGCAGTTCCACTCCACTGGCATTAGTAACACTGAGAATTTAGCACAGTTAGGCTCTTTTTGATAGTATGGGTCAGGGAGTAAAGCAAACAGGAAGCTGTGTGAATGCAGTTTGCATGTTAACAAACCCAGACAAGCAGTCCCAGGGCTGAAATGTTATGTTCTGCCTCTCTGCAGGACTTATTAGCCTGGGGCAAGCCCAGTGCTAAACTGCATCTACCTCTTCTCCAGAGACTGTAAGGAAGAGCCTGCAGCTTTCTGAAAACCACCAGGTAAATACTCTGTTGAATAAAGTCGATGTAGTAAGAGATGCTTAAGTTAGCTCAGAGTTCCCAACACTGATCTTGCTTCTGGACATCTGGTAATCATGGGGATTTCCTCGAAAATTCTTATAGTTTGAACATGGCTTAGGGCAGGTGGCTAAATCAACTTTCTCACAATGACCAAAACCTGTCATAGAGACAAACACTAAAGATCCTGATCTATCCACTACTACTCGGTATAAAGGTAGCAAATTCTGGACTAAAAGACCGCTGAATAGTGACATCAAAATTGCGATGAAATTAAGTTCTATGCTCACTTAACATAAAGCTTCAGATTATCACCTGTTTGAAGAAAGCTGCTTTTCTAGTCACTTCTCTACTAGATGTTATTTGAACCATGATCACAAAAGTGAAAAGTTGTTTACACCAGGCACCATGTAAGTATAATTAATGAAAGGTAATGTATGGTCATATGGGAGTTGAAATTGTAGACACAGCCTTGGGTGATATGGTTTAGAGCGAGGTGTCCCTGCCCATGGCAGGGGGGTTGGAACTTGATGATCTTAAGGCCCTTTCCAACCCTAACTATTCTATGATTCTATGATTCTAACTAGGCAAAATTAAATTCCAGGCATCACTATAAAGGCTATGTCATAGTTCGTATAACTTTGTTTATGCTTTTGAGGAGGTACTGTTCCATAAAATTCACTGTTTTGAATAAGAAGCTTTGTATGACATTTTCAGGAGGTCCTCAGCTGGCCTTTGGCATTCAGGAAAGCTAGCACCGCTTTAATAGCACCATGTCCTTTCTTAGGGTTCTGTTCTAAAGGCTGGTAGTAATATCTGCTTCTGCCTGCTTTACAGTTCTGTCTAGTAATTTCATGTCTTCTGAATGGGATAATAAAAAAACCTGATAGCACTAAATTGTTTTTATTTTCTCTCACACAGATGCTTATTTAGTGACAGTTAAAAAAAAAATCTTCAACCACCTATAGTACATAGAGCTGTGTAACTCTGAAAACACCTTTGTAAAGGATCTATAACAGAAAAAAAGTGTGCTGCATCGGGGAGATTGTCCAGTCTAACAAATGTGCTCTCCGCTGTACAGATTTGTACTTCTTTGTATTTGTAAAATACTACTTCAAATATTAGAACCCTGGCTATGGTAAATATATTTAAGATCAGCTCAGTGCTGAAGACAGTGAGTGCACTGGTTTTAATAAAGCCACATCCCATTCAAAACATTATCAATAAACTAAGACGGCCTTTAACTTACAATATCATGTAACTGTAGTAGTGTGATACCGATGAACTGTGATACGATATTTGGTTAACACACGTAATCAAATAAAAACATATATTTTTAGTTCCAAACACAAACATAACATTATAATGTCATAATTTAATCACTAAAATGAGAAACACACAAATACTGTATACTTAAAAATATATAAAATAGTTCAGAAGTTACAGGAATTTACTGCTAAACTGTTTTTTGATTAGCAATATTGACTTTGTCAGTATTGAAACTTAATAAACTGATATTTTGCATAGGAAGAATAAAATTCAAGCATTTCAGTAGCAATAAGAATGTCAAAGGTTTATTTTTCTAATATGTAAAGGATGAAGATGAATAATATTAGTTTTAAAAGTCTGCAATGATGTTTAAAACTCTACTTTGGAGGAATATTTTTCAATACATTTTAACAGTTCTGTTGTGGTTTAAGCCCAGTCAGCCACGCAGCCACTCGCTCCCTCCCCCTCCCAGAAGGACGGGGAGGAGAACTGAAAGAATTTAACTCCCACGGGTTGAGATAAGAACAGTTTAGTAACTAAGGTATAATACAAAACCACTACTGCTACCACCAATAATAATAATGATAAGGGAAATAACAAGGGAAGAGAATAGAACTGCTCACTGCCCATCGACTGACACCCAGCCCTACCAAGCAGTGATCTAGCACTTCTGGGTAACTGTCCACAGTTTATATACTGGGCATGACGTGCTGTGATATGGAATATGTCTTTGGTCAGTTTGGGTCAGGTGTCCTGTCTCTACTTCCTCGCAGCTTCCCCTCCTCCCTGGCAGAGCATGAGACTCAGAAAGTCCTTTGTCAGAGCAAACATTACTGAGCAGCAACTAAAAGCACTGGTGCTATCAGCGCTGTTCCCAGGCTGAAGGTCAAAACCCCAGCACTGCACCAGCTAAGAGCAAACACAACTGCTACTGCTGAACCCAGGACAAGTAAGAACTCTTGTTCATTCCTTCTTCCTAGAGTACGCATTTTTTATGTAACTTAAGTACTAGACTATTAACCTATAATTCCAACTTAGCATCACCTCAAATCTATTCTGTATGCAATTAAACAATTTATATTAAATTGAATTTAGCAATAATGACATTTTGAAAAAATAGTAAGCTGTCTTCTAAGGTAAATGGTTAGTAAACATGTGAAAAGTATTTTTCTGGAAATACATATCACACCTAATCAGACTATTCTAATCATCTTATATCAAGGTGCCTGGACAACTAAAACTCGCAAATTCAAAAAATGTAATATTTATGAGTAAGTCATAAGACACTGTTTTTTTAACCTGTGCATCACAATTAAACTCAGACTTTCAAACCAATGTATAATTATAAAATGACTTGAGGCGGTCCCCATTCCTATGTCAAGAAACCTGTGAGAGTTTTGCTGTTGAGTTCAATAGCTGCTAAAACATACCTCTAGTAAAAGTTTAAAATCAAAACCCTGAAAGCAAATCCTGGAATCCCATTTTATAGCTGAAAGTGTTTTACACAAAGGAAATAAATTATAACCTTCCAAACTTATATAGTAAGCCCACCGCAAATCAATACAAGTATCTGTCACATGAAATGTATCTCATCATATGAAAATGTAATGCAGTGTCCTGAATAACAAAATAGCATCTTTCTTCACTTTTCTATATTTATCCCAAAGTAAATATTATGTATGCTATTTAAGTTAATAGGTTAGATACCAGATGGTCTAGCTTTTCAGTTCAAGGCAACATATAGTTAAACAGAAGTACTATTTTTCTAACTTAAAGCACCAAATCTAATTTTCTATTAATAGTCATGCACTCAGGAATCAGATTCCCAATTTGTAAATATTTTGTCAGTAACTGGACATTCATAGTAGGAACTAAAATTTTGACAGGAATTATCCAGAATGCATTAGCAGTCCTTTTGCTTAATACCTACATTACTTGCTTGCAGAAACAATACTAACACTAATTTGGTGTTCACAGACACAACAAACAGCAAGTACTCAGTGAATGGCTCACAGGCTGAATATAATCTACAAAAATATGGTACAAATAACTGTAAATAATAAATATACCTGCAGAAGGCAAAAAGGGGCAGCATACAAAGATTGTTATTGGCAAGATGCAATATATTTGTAATTTGATTTCACAACTGAACTTTAAAATATTGGCATTGAAATAAAAATAAAGAATCATATAAAAAAAACCACTTCTAGCCCTGTTGTCACTGCAGTACCATTGATTCTGTCAGTCCTGAGGGTACATTTGACATAAATGACTACAGTCAAATCCCCTCACTTATCACAGGCTCATCATAACTTGTCTGTGTTGATGAGCAGCAGCTTTATGTATCCACATTCCCAGCTGGCTTCTGGGGCTGACTAAAAGAAGAAAAATTGTCAGATTAGACTTTGAAAGGCCTTTTTTCTCCAGTACTGCAGGAATAAAAAGGCCAAGGCCGGGATATGAGTTTGAACATCAGTATGAGCAATGTTACTACTCCTAGTTATTTTAACTCCTGTTACTTTATAGGATTTCCACATGTAGCTTCTTAGTCAGGCACAATTCACTACTGCAGTGTATACATCAGTACTTAAACTTAGCAAGGTATTGAAGTTTCTGATCAAGCTAGTAAGTAAACTTCTTATTTTTCAATTTGCTTATTGTTAACTGTAAGTGGAAATCAAATTTTAAGTGCAAACTTACCACCTAGAGAATCAGAACATAGCTTTTAATCGAAATCAGAGTGAATTAAACCCATGAAATTTATTCAATTCCTCAGAAAAAACAGGTTTTTCCCCACATAAAGTTGTTAGATTTCAGCTAAGGCAAAACCCAAGAAACTTTTGGGTACCACCATAAACAACTATTGGAGGCCTAGTCACACATCCGATTCATTAAAAGCAACTGACCTGTATCACAATGCATATACGAATAAACTTTAGATCCCAAATATTACCATTTATGTGACTACGATGAAATGTTTTAGCGGACTACTAGATACAGTTCCAGCCTTAAATGTACAAGAATTAATAATTTCACAAATCAAAGGATTAACAGTCTTCCATCCTGCCCCTCCTTAGTGCTAGAAGAACTACAGGTAGATGCTTTTTTGTTTGTTAGCATTGTTGGGTATTTAAACAGCAGAAAATGCATTGCCTTTACAACATTTCATAATGTCTCCTAAAAGGATGGTGGAGTTCAACTTGAACTTTTAATTCAATATCCAAGTAAGCCCAACATCAGACAAAATTAATTCACTTATCTCTTCCTACATACCTTCTGGCAAATACAGATTCCAGCACCACAGCAAATAGTATATTTATACCTGTGTGTGCACATGTGAAGGCCCTATTCAGGGTTAAATAATACATAACTTGACAATGTATTATTTACTTTAGGAAGCACAACATGATTGATGCAATCAGACACAATATACTCCAGCACACATCAGAGAAGCTGAAAATTCAGGAGAAAGAAAAATCCACAAAACCCCAAACTAAATCACTTTTGTTATAGAAACAAGAACTAAGAGTCAGGCTATCATGAAAGAAAGCTAGGCACCAAGAAATCAATAGGTGAAGAAAATACTCATTCAATTTTAGCTTGCTATGTTCAAACGTTTTTCCAGTTTACCTAGTTTCAGTTTCAAATTACTAATTTTTCTAAACTCTTTTTGCTGTAGCATATTTTACATCTTCTTCCCATTAAAGTATTAACTGTATTAACGCTGTAATCATAAGGGTTTGACCTATTTAGTTAGAAGAATATCATTTTATGCATTTCTCTGAGTACTTCTTGCAAGCTAATTATAGGTCTCATCTTTTGGAAAACTAAGTTTTCCCCATAGACATGAAAAGCTGGGCCCCAAAACCAGAATCATAAATAACAGAATTATAAAGCTGCCCTACACAAGGTTAAAAAATGGAGACCTTTCCTTTTTTTGTCGGTGATTCCTTAATTCTACAACCAGAGATCACATTACAACCTCATTAGCCAACACATCACACATAGAGATCATGCTGAGTTATTTACCTGCTCTGATCCTAGTTATTTACCTGATCTTTTTCATATTGTCTCCTCAAAGCAGCCTCTTCTGTCTGGTCCTATGCCTTCATGTAGGTATTACATGGATTATTTGATTTCATTTTTTTTTCTTTCAATAGGCTTAATTTACCTCTCAATCTAAAGAGTTCTTTGACCTTGACAGTTTAGCTGTCCACCAAACTTTGAAAGTGACTTTTAAGTGATTTTCTATTTACTTTGTACTACTAAACGAATACTAAATAATATTAGACCTATCACTTATCTCTTCAAGATTCTGGTAAAAACACCCCCATTGACAACTGCTTTTGAGATCTGTCAACCAGCTAGCTCATCATTTATTTCACATGGGCTGCCATAGATATGAATAGTGCCATTTTCCTATCACGATGTTGAAGGCAACTATATTATATACACAGTTACCTTTATCCATCAAAACTGCAAACTCAGATACTGAAAATAAATTTACACCACCAGGCAGATTTTGCATATTGTGTATTGAGTATTTTTTACATTCTTTGGTGCTTTACTAGTTTAGGATTATTTTTCCCCCCATCTTGCTCATTTCTAATGTTTTGATGTTTTACTAAAAGCCGATCAGATAAGCCGTATTACAGGAGATTGTCTTGCTTGCCTTTCCTGAAAAAAAGGGCCCAACAGCTTTGTAGGGTACCTCAGTCTATTTATTTCAGTAGATATATTAAACCCTGAAAAATGTAAATATATTTTCAACCAATTCTTTTGGGGAAAGCGTGCAGTGTTCAGGGGTTACTCTGTATTTAAGCTTATTTTGAGGACTCTTGTTCACTTAATGTCCTACCCCAAATGGAGAAAGAGAACAGATTTCAGCTGCTGTTTAAGAAATGTCACCCTTGAAAGCACAATTCACAAGATACTTAGCCCTACTAATTTGAAAAGTTGAATCCCTAGGAGATGCTATCTTCTGTCTGCTATTACTAATGGACTAGAGTGCTTCATTGTTGTCAATCACATCACCAGATACACCTACATAATTTCATAGCTTTCCAAATACAAAATAAGTTTTTTATTAGTGAATACCTGTCCCTTTTTTACATTATTATTAATGGCTCATTATCTCCATCTGGCTTATGACCCAGTAGGATTTATTATGTTACACACACAGTTAAGTCAAAACTAAACACCTAGCCCATTATTTTATTGATTTCCATTAAGAGCCAGGGATTTCTTTCATGCTGTCTCCAACTTCTCTTGTCAATCTTCAATAGTTTCAAACTCCTAATTTTTACTGATTATTATTTTCTTATCTCCTCTTTCCTATTACCATATGACTGTTTTTAATAGCTACTGCCTTCATTTCATTGCTTGTGCTGTTCAGTGAACTGAGCAAATCAAGAAGAAATAGGCAGGCTTAGAAAGGGCCACAGAAAAGAGGAATGCCCATGTAAGTGGGAAAAGAACACAAGTCTTGAACTTGAAATTGGTACTTCAGAGGAAAGACTTCACCTCAGTAAAAAGATATCGGACATCTACAAGTGCTAAATATGATGTAAGAATTGAGTATTTTTACTCTGTTTTACCAAAAGCATTCATCCTGGACTGCAGAGTTGTGACCTAGCAAGCATTTTTAACATTCATTCACATTCTCTTCTTTCAAAAGTGTAAGCCCCAGTCCTCATAATAGTTATTACAGGCATTCTCTAGCATACATTTGTAAATAGAAGTCCCAATTAATAACAAATTGATACTTTACAAGGGTAGCTTATCCTGTTCTCTAGTCTGATTTGACCAGTATAGAGAAGACCTCTTCCTGCATTTGTTGTTGAACTGTGCTAGATAACACACTGACTTGCAGGCATTCAAGATCTAGCACTTGTGAGTTTTCAGCAGCCTTAAATGAGGTAATGATTTCTTTAATAAAGAAGATCTCTTTCTCACTGATAGAAACATGGATTCTAAATTCCAGAATGAAGTAAACAAGTTTACAGTATTTTGGTCATGTGAATCGCCCCAATCAGTATCTTCAATAATAGCATGTTTATAAAATATTTCATACCACTGACAATTTTTAGGTTTTATTTTTGTTTTAATATTTAGCCTTGATAACAAAGCAGCTTTAGAACTGCCTTTCTTCTCAATTTTGTGAGCTTGAGTTTGTGCAGGATTCATTTATTGAATGTTCTCTAGGACGCTTCTGCTTACCTGTCACTGAGAAGATCAGTGCTCCCCTATGAGAACAGGCTGACTTGCTCACTTCGATGTTTTTCTTGTGAAAACACAGTATCTCCCCCAAAGCACACACACATCATACGTACAACAGTTCACCTCTTGTATTTTCTGCTGTCTCTTGTTTATGAAACCATAAGGACATCTGCAAAGACACTTCATATTTTTCACCCATGCAGTTGCCTTCAGAACTCACATTGGAAAAGGCTTTTTTTTAAGTATGCAGTTATTCCATACCTTGATATCCTATATAAAGTTATGCAAAATAACTTTATACTTTCTGATAAACCTTGCTGTTACGGTTTCCATTACATGAATGTAGAACACCTTGTATTTTGTTTTTGAAAAGACTCATTTTTCTTATTTGTAATACAGAATTCTTGATAACTTCTTGCTTCTGTAACACGCTTTAATAACTTCCCTTAGTAGCCTTCTTCATGCCAAATAGCATTCCCAAAATATGTTCCTGGTAACTGTGTTTTGTCCTTCCAAAACAGCTATCTCACTATATGACTCATCAAATACATGATAAAAATGTAACATTCCTAGCTAAATAGAAGACCTCCTACTTCTCCTTAGCAGTTCATTATCAAATCACCAATCTGTTTCATTTTCTTTGTAGTGTTTCTGGCAAGGATCTCAAACTACGTCATCCCAAGAAAAACTTTATTTCCCTCAAATACTGTGTTGATATTTTCACTCCAGATCACTGACCTTCTCCTTCACAATTATCAGATTATACTTAATGCTGCTCCAATCTCTTTTTTCACTTTGAAGTATTTTAAGGACGAGGGCTTCATCAAGATGTAGGTTAGTGGTTGAATCCTTACAGACAGGGAGATGGAGAGATGAAGTGGGAAGCAGAATAGAAAACACAACCTGTCCAAGGCAGCTTAGTCATTGCACTTGATTACTCATTATCTTCTTCTGTTACCTGCTGCAAAGCCATCTGTTAGTGGAAGGAACTCTACTCTGTTCCTCCAAATTTGCTCAAAACCCCTTGTTTACCACTCTGTTCAAGCAGTTTCTTGGGACTGCTTGTACACATAAAGTTAATTGTCTTCCTACATGTTTACAAGGTCAAATGTTTGCCAACAAGATTAAGAAGTTGCCAGTTTTCATTCTTCAATGAATAGAAACATTATCAAATTCCCAAAATAAAACATTTAAAAAATTATCTTTTTCCTCCATTTTTTCCCCAGACCTTGTGATATTTTTCACTGAACATATTTGATGAAAAAAAAGAGTTTCAACTATTAGTCACTTCAGCAAGTAATTCAGGATATTTTGGGTTTTTTAGATACTAATCTCACCCAGGCCATGTAGGGACAGATGGTGTTCATGTTCAAGCTTTACAGTATTGCACATTTTAACTTTGCAGTACATTGAACCAAACTTCTCTAAATGGTGAATTAATCAGGTAACTCCTAATACAGTATTTTCATTTCCTCGAATAATACTGTTTGGTATTTATAAGCCTGTTGGTCAAAAAACAAATAATGTATAACAATTTTCCCCATACAACTCAGTGCAGTAAAACATTATTACAACAGCTATAACATTATATAGTTTAACTGAGTTGCAGAATTCATGTTTTGTTGTATAAAAGATTTACTACACACAACTATTCTATTTTTTGCATTGTTTTTACCCTTGAAAATACCATCTTTAATATTCAGGCTTTAATATCTGGTAGTATAAAGTACCAACTTCATTTACAGTTAAAGGCAGTCAATATAGTTAAATGTAGTTAAATACTTTGCTGTGGGCTTATAAACAGAAATACAATATCTATTTGTTTGAGCTGAGGTTTTTTAAATGACTTAGAAGGAACAGTATAATTTTCTTATTGAGAGCTTTCCATAAATAGTTAATAGGTAGATATACAGGGGAAAAGTAGTCAAATTTAATCTGCTTTTATAAGAACATGTATTTGCAGCGAAATTACTGGGAACTGGGAAGAAATCAAACACATTAGGTTAAATGTTGTGCTGTAAAACAGGTTTTTAACTTTACATTCCAGATGTTCTCAAATAGGAATTCCAAACGTAACTGTTGAAATTGATATGATTTTCCTCTGTCCAAAGAGTATTTTTGTTTGACAACTTGATTTTATCTGGCACTTTACTGAATTAATTTTATTCAAATTAGCATCCTGTAAAAACACTGAACTTACAAACCACTCCTAATGAGTAAACTGTGCTAGATTTTTCCTCCTCATCATCATTGCTTATAGAAAGGTATGTTTATCAATTTTGTCTTTTTGAAATAGTTTCTGTAACAAATTGCTTGTTTAATATCTTCTAATGAGAAAATTGCTGTACAAAACACCAAGTGTTTAAAACCCGTCTTGTGGTATTTTTCATACCCATCTTTGAACTCTACTGTTCAGCTCCCCAAATCAGTCCATTTTAAGCAAGAAACTGCAGTATTTCTTCTAAGGAAAATCACGTCTATTCACTTCATATTTGTCCTACACACTACTTTTTATAGTATTCATGTGATGCGCTAGTGTCATAAATTGTTGAACTAACTATTAGAAAAAATTTAGTTTCTAGCTAATAATGAGGCATGAATTCATAATAGTGATGATTAGAGAAGATCATTTGAATGTCCTATATGGGGAACATTCTGATGTAACAACAAAGGTAAAAGAATGGAACAGTAAGCAGTTTCTCATTGTTCTTATTAACTAACCAGAGAGTTTAAATGCATTAAGAGACCATCCTGTAAAATCAGGGGAACACTAAAACCTGGCATATAAAAGAGATTTACTCAAGAGACAGTTCAGCTGTACATTAAACCACTTCCAGCTGAAAGATAAGACAGATACAACACTCTAATCATCTGTTTCTACATATGTGCAGGGGTTTGGGTATTCACAGGAGTTTTTGATTCTCATCTGTGTTGGCTAGTTTATGCACTATGTTTGATTTTCTAAACTTCTGTTGTATTGTTCTTCTTAAACACCCTGAAGAAATGCAAGTCCAGGGAAGCTTCCTCAATACTTTAGAGTAGCAATCTCACTGAAGCCTTTCACTCAGCAAATTTACATCCAGATTCTGCTTGGAGTATACAAAGTCCAACAACTACCTCAGGTTTACAGTTTCATTTGGCTGCCTTTTGATGGGGGGAAAAGTCTGCGACAGTTATCATTGTTCACGAACATCAGAGGTGAATTTGCTCTTATCTGATAAATCTGACATTAGATGAAGCTGGTAGATTGATCCACTTTTAAAAGCACGCAGACCTTCCCTATATCTTCATGTTAGGAAGAGAAACAGCTGAATTAAAAAAAAAAATAAAAAATAAGGCATAGGGTTCCAACTATCAGTTTTCATTTAAGAACATTTCAGGAATTATTAAGTAAGGTAAAAGTTGTAATCCTACAAATTCAGATCATCAGAGCTGTAATGATTTAGCCAAGATTGACCAAAAACAGACCATCCAGCAAAACAGTTCAGCTTTTGAACTTGCCAGTAGATTCCAGACAGCCACAGCCAAGGATCCATTAGCGCAGCAAACCAAAGGCTGTGATTTGATCCTAAGAGCACTATTTCTCTCTTCCCTAGATTGGAGGGTTCACCCTTAATAGAGTACAATTTTCACAGTAACTATAAAAGGAATAAAAAACTACTATCATCTAGGTGGTGACAATTATCCATTCCACACTTGCTTAAGTTTTCCTTTAATATTAACATTTTCTGTAAATTTCTCTTTCCTTTATCCTTTCTTTAGTTCCAACTCTCTGACCATAAAGTTCTATAAAAAACCTTGCTTTAGACCCCCCTTGCCATTGCAGAGTTTTCCTGCTTTCTCACATCTAAAGTACCTGAACAATTGTCTGTTCCAACCGTCTGAAGTCATTCTTCCTTGAAAAAGAGATTCTGTTATTAGGTTTAATGAGCAAGAAGGAAGAAAAAACGTTTTTACTTTTTACTTGCTCTGTCTGCACTATTCAACTCGTCTTTGTTTTCACAATTCTGCCCTGACTGGTGTGTCTGTGTTTTTACTGACAACTTTATTCTCCCCTGTCCCAGAATCATTCAGTGCCTTGTCCTGTTACATCTTAGGAACAGTGCAGGCCAACTTGTTCTTAAAACTTTTGACCAAAACCTCCCAAATCTTATTGTGTACCAATTCAGCCTTTCTTCTTTTCAGCCTCATGTGTTCCTCACATCTAAACACCAGCCCAGGATGAAAGAATACCAGTTGTTATCCTTAACCCCTGCCAACTGCCTTTGTTTCTTCAACATACTAATTTTTCTTTCCCAAGCACAAAAATCTTGTACTATACCAGACTGCTCTTGCTTTGGTTTTTGGTTTGTTTTGTTGGGTTTTTTTCACCCCAGACACAGTCTTCATATCCATAGCGTGAAGATGTTTTGCAAAGGATTTGTCTCTAACATTGCCTCTTCAAATTCTGAACAAGTGAAAATATTATAAAGATGCTATCAGTTGTACTTATCAGCTCATATCAAAACTGACGTGGCTGCATGAATAACAGACAAATAGGCAGAAGCAATTTGTGGGGAAAAAAGCTAATAAAAGGTTAAAAAGAAATGATAATACAGAGCAAAAAAAAAAAAGGAATAAACATACTTTGTGTTAATTCACTGTATTAATAGTACTTGGTTTGCATTAATTTTATCCTTTCCTATATGGAATTAAAAAATGTATTTATGGTAATCCAGAAGTGGGATTAATTTTTACATGTTTAATGGCTTACATGATGCACCCAAAGTCTGCTAAGTAAATTCTGAGTAATTGTGAATTTCTTGTGATACTCAAAAAATAACTCCTTTTTTACCCCATCACATCACCACCAGCACAAGCTTTTCCATGTAAAGCTTCCCATATGTTTTATCATAGTAGATTTCTGCAGGCATTTTAGGTTCTCAGTGCTGAGAGAAAAGCAAGATTACCAGCTGTAGCCAGGTCCAGTGTGCCATTTTCTCAGGTGATCTATTTAAAGTTCAACTTGAAAGGTATTACCTACTAAATACTTATGTTCCCCAAGCAGACTGTTATTCCACCTCTTTTCTGCTCCTGGCATTCATTTCTTCTCTGATTTTTACTAAATTATCATTAGTATGATGAGGAGAATATTTATCCAAGATAGTAAGTGGCTAACCCCAACTTCCAGCAGGAGTCTTGCCTCCATCAGCCATCACATGCATTCTTTCTCATTCTCTAGAGGAGTGTAACAGTATGGATAAAATACTTTCTTTATGTGTACACAGATATACTTTATCTAGAAAGATACATTTATATATGTATACATATATATAGCTATATGTACATATATAAATATATTAAATATTTATCTCCATATCCACATCTAGTGAAAGGTATCCCTTCCCTTGGCAGGGAGACTGGAACTAGGTGATCTTAAGGTCCTCTCCAACCCAAAGCATTCTTTGATTCTACATATGTAAAGTTTAGATATACAATGCATAAGACTTCCTTTAAGAAGAGCTAAAGAACTGAATATTTAAAGTTTAAATGTGAATATAAAGGAATTATTAAAATTTCTTCTTACATGCGATGCTGCATTCATGCTATACTGTTCATAGGAACCATCAAACCTGGAATAACTCATCAGGTCAGCATGCTACAGGCAATTATCCAATGTAGATCAAGGCACTGACATGGTATGCAAGACCAAAACTATTCTGTAAGTACCTTCTGGAGCAGAATTTGTGACTTATTGTCCAATTGCTTATGGCAGAGGGAATTGAAGGGAATAGGGTTCACATTTCATCAAAGTAACCTTAAATTTCATTGAACATCTTTAGGTGTTCATGTATCAATGACAGTAGAGAAAAAAGTACTGATAGCCTCATCTCTAGATATAAGACAATGCCGACTACCTTCCAAACAACAAAGAGTGTATGGCAGTAATAAATACTAAAACCAGGTAAAAATAATTGTTTTAACTTTGAATGTCAAGCAGTGTTAACATTTCAATGATGTGTTTTGTCAACATACTTCTACCTGCAGTCCTAGGATGCTTAGAGAAGAATTATCACCATCTGGAGTGTTACAGAAGTACAAAGCTGCTATCTGTTGTTTTTACCAAAACTTAAATGAAATGGTGGCAGCAGAATCCATTTAATCAAATGTATTAGTGAGTTCATATTTTTGGTAGCAGCAGATGGGCGGCAGTCTGGAAGACTTAGCTAGAAAAGGCTCAGGGTAGTTCTGAATATTTTCTTAGCATGTAAGCATATGCTGGAAGTGGGTGAGTTACCACACTATAGCAAGTTACTGCTCATTAGTAGAAGCCGTGGTAACTGATCATGTGCAATTTAGTCCATTCAGTTTGCAAAGCATCAAACACATTAGATGATGGAGTTCATACTGCGACTAGTTTTTAAAGATGTTAAAGCTGGTTCGAAAGAATGGGTTTCTTTGCTGTAAGTGGTATAGGCTAAGTGCAGTCTGGTTACCTGGGCTCAGATTTATAGTACAATAAATAACATCAGATATGATACAATTACTTTTTGGTGTTCGTTCATGCACTGTTACTCAGGAAGGCAATAGCTAGCTATCAGAGACCAAAATCATATCCTCTCTGCCACTAAACTGTTGCCTGAACCCTAAAGATACTTAATTCTTTCTTCCTTAATTCTAAAAATAAAAGTACAGCAAGGATTTTGGAAAGCTTTCAGTACTGTCTTAACAATACTTCCTTTTAAGTAGATAATTGCATTTCTGAAAGAACTTGCTTTTTAGATCCTTCAGTGTAAGACTAGAGAGGTGCAAAACAAGAACAGTTTGAAAACTGAGGCAGGAACAACTATGCTTATTTTCTAGTAAGGTAATTGACTTTTCAATGTATACAGATTTATTAATAAAAACATTATAAAAATTTTGAAAGTTTTTATTCCAGAAATTTATGCCAGCACATTTTCTGATTCTGCAGATCAAAAAATATAGGTTCACCCCTCTTTCCATGGAGTCCCTCTGACTTCCATACTTCTTTGGTTCAATGAATACTAAAGCCAGAAATCCAACAGGATTCTGCTTGCTACGTTGCATATTCCTACTGCAAAACAATGTACTGTCTGAACCTCTGTGTGTTGCCACCAGCAGCTCCAAATGCCTTATGGCAAAACTTAAACCTTCAGCAGAGTTTCAGAAATACATTGCAGATTTTAGAAACGAGCCTTACAGTTGCAAATTATAACTTCAACCTACTTTCCCCTTTCCTCTTCTTTCCCTTCTGCTCCCTCTCCCCTCCCAACTGCATCCCAAAGATGTCTCTGCTGCTGACATTAATCAGCATCAATGGGTTGCTACCCAGTTCTTTGCAATTTCCACTTATGCTGCAAAAAAGATACCACCCTTTGTTGCAGCTATTAGTAATGGGGTTTTGTGATTTGTGTTTGTACCTCTGGGGACTCTAGTATCATCCTGTTCTTGTATTTTGGAGGCCTCTATTATGAACTACTGAGATCTGTGGGTCTGCAGGTTTCTAATTTGGCAATGTCAAAACAGCAGCGTGGTTAATCAGGTTATGTTAAATAGTCAGACATTAAGACCAGGTGGTGTTCAAGGACAAAAAAGACTTTACTTCCATATGGAGTCCTTCAGTTTTGTAGCCTGTCTGCAAGTTTCACGGAAACCACTGTTAAGGCTTTGTAAAAGTATACTTAGATGCAAAATCAAACCCTACAGGGCTTTCTGACTATTTTGTCCCTGGTTGATGAAAACACTCAATGGTTTGTTGTTTGTTTTTCTTTCTTTTAAAATAATAATTCTTGAAGCATTTGAAATCATTTTAGAAATAAAACTCTTTCTAGAGGAGATGTGATCAACAGGGAAGAAAAAAGATAATCTATAAAGTAGCAGCATATGCCATCTTTGTTGGATTTGAAGAATTCCTGCTATTTGCAATATTTGCCAGATGAATATTTAAAACTACTTCTGAACAGGCAGACTCAGATAACCTTGTTCAGCTAGAGGAATCACTCTTACTTAGACATAAAGATCATCAAACTTACAAGATTTTTCTGTGACTTTGTTTTGTCTATTCTTACATTAATACCTGAGGATGTGGTAATACCTCTGTGGCTTATCAGGAATTTTTGTTGTAAGTAGTTCTTCAGCAAATTAGGATATTCTGATAGAGACATAACTTTTGCAGTAATGCGCTCATTTTGATGATCATTTCAGGAAAAGAGAAATTATTTGTGTTTTCATAAACAGCTGATTGGAGAAAGAGTTCCTTTCTTACAGATAGCTGCATCATTCAAGTTCTCATCTGGAAGTGGAGCTTACGTTTGTTAAAAAAACCTAACCCAACCCAACTCAAACCTGTCAAGTGCAAACTAAGACCGGGATTTCCATGAAGTACTGCACCATTTCTCTAGAAGATCTCCAAGAGGAGAAAAACATTGGCTCCTAGTTGAGAAAATGGCAGGATTAAAAACAGAGAACCTATGGAGAGAAGAATTGCTTCACTAGGCTAAAATGGAGTAAGGCTTCTGGCATGTCAAATTAGGAAACCTCTGAATCGAAATAAAGTAAAAACTGCTTGAAAGTCATCAAGTGTTTCATTCTCCAGGGGTACATTAATTTAACAATTCAGTATTATTCACAGTGACAAAAGACAGGACAGAAATCAGTTAAGTTTCTTGTGGGAAACACGGAACAACAGCTACAATGAAATGAAAAAAAGAACAAAGATAAATAGACATGTGCTTCTATATGAATATCAGAATCCAGAAACAACAGGAATGAACTGAAAAGACTGGTTTAAATAAGGCTGTTGCTACACTGGGCATGTACAGAGTTGATGAAAAATAAGTTATCTATGGAATCACTTAATATTGTGGAGTAAAGCACTTAGAAATACTTAAGTGAAGTCCAAGAAGTGGTTCTGAAAGATGAAGAAACGAAGAAAGCATGCAATAACTCGAACTGTACCAACAAGAACCAGTGCTTGTATGAGTCTAAAGATCAAGAGGTAACTTAGAGGAGTGTAGCAGCTATAATACAATATATACAGTTACTCGACACCCTACTAGGATGGTAGTAATGAGTGTAGTGAGTAGAAATCACAAGAGCAGAACCTAAACTGATAGCAAGAGACTCTGATCATTGCTAAATTTGCTACACTTTGAAGGATAGCTTCTCAGAGCAACAGGCTGAAGGAGAACACCTAAGCAGCATGTAGGAAAACATTACTTCTCTTTAGAAATAACCAGAAGGTGCTTACATTTAAAATCGCTTTAGGTAAGGAAAGAATCCACTACACAAAAATTCATTTCTCTGTTTCACTGTAGAGAGGGAAATGAAGCAGCTATTTGAAATACCTACCCAAAAGGCTGCAGTAGTTGCAGCAGCTCAATCATTTAAAGATGTGACGGTGAATATACATAATAGATGCATACACTACACAAAAATGGCAACAGGAGAAGTGGGCAGAAGAGAGGAAAGGATGTAGAAGCAAGGCTTGCATCTTTAACAGGAGAATAAAGAAAGATACTAGAAATAAAAGATAATTTTATAAGACATGTCCAACTGAAAGAAACAATAAAGGGCATACCAGGAAGTTAAAACTTTAACATGGCAATTCTTTAACAAGACGATGAAAAACTTACTAAAAGGAAAACAACCCCTAGCCCTACAAATAAAACTTCTTTCCCAAATACATTGACCTTTACAGAATTGATAGGTCCACAAATGGTAAAGAAGTGAAAGGAGCACTCTTGGAAAGCAAGGTGAATAAAGATAGAAACAGAAAAAGGAGAAAGAATTATTTGGTAGCCACTATTTTAGGGAAGTTGCTATATGAGTTTTTAGTTAGAATGAATCTGAAAGATTGTTTTAAATTTAAGCATCAATGCCAAAAGTTTGAGAGTAGTAATTGTTTACCATTCTGCATAGTATATGCACAAAGCTAATAGAATTTTCCTTGACCTATTAAATTTTTTGTGCCCTCAGGACCAGAAGAACAGAGAACTATAAATGCACTGTGACTCTTTTTTATGGTGAGAGGGAAGAGAGTCTATTGAATAGCAACAGACCAGAAAATCCGATTTATCTAGTGGATAAACTGGAAGAAAACATACAGACAGCTATAAGACATACAGACAAGAATGATACAATGGATGTACAGTCAACATTGCTTTTGAAAGAAAGGAGGCACATCTGTGAAATCTTATTAGCTTTCCCTGAAATCACAGTTGGAGAGTGGAATGAAGGTGACCAGGCTGTTTTTAGGAATTAGGATATTCAAAAATTGTTTTCATATGATGCCTCCCTAAATCTCTTGGCTTAATTAAATTAACAAAGCAAAGACCAATTCATGAATTAATAACCAACTCAAAGACAAGAAAAAAGTTCTGGTGAGCTCAAGTTACCAGAAAGTCCCAGAAGTATCAGAGATGGATGATTTTTTATTTCTTTACTGTGCCATACCTTCCTGAGTAACTTGAAAAGGGATATGAATAAGAAAGAAATAAAGAAGATGGAAGACATAGTTACGTCACTTTGCCTCAACCCAGATACACTCAAGAGGTACCCATTTCTTGAACATTGAGCACAGTGCATGTGTGACAAAATGGGAAGTCCAGAAAAGGGTAACAAGAATAAGCAAAGATAAGAAATCATTTTCATAGGAGGTGAAATTGCACAAAGCATGGCTCAGGACAAGGTGGCAGGGGAAGGGGGGGGGGTGTGCGGATAGTATAATAAATGGGTTTTAAATAAATTATATGGACATGATGTACAGAAAATGGTTATTCACTATTACTTATGATTCTTCAAGGACTAAGGTGAAATATACCCGAGAGTCACTTCAGAGTCACTTCCTTAAAAACTGACATGGTTTCTGAATAAGGATAGACATTACTGTTTAAATTATAACTGGGATTATCAGATTTAATCTTAAAGATGGAATCATTATTTCAACAGATTTCAACTGTTGATTAGACCTGTAAAACCTGAGAGTACGAGACATACCCTGTAATATATTTGGGCACAAGCTTCATACTTTTCTATTAGCTCTCCATTACTGTTGAAAACTCTATCATAATTCCATGCTCAAATATAGATTTATAATTAAATAATTTTCCTACAAAAACTGAAAACTTTTCCATAGATTTTGTTCTCCTGAAAATAGTATTTCTGTCTGTTCATATTTGTAATGCATCTTGTATAGATACAAAGAACAGATGAATAGTTATGCAGTTTTTGGAGTCCTACATTTTGTGACTTTCTTGTTCAATGAACTTGATTAAAAGTTGATAAAAAGATGATTGGTGAAAAGTACAAGATTTTTGAGGTTATAAATTTTATTTTCTGATCATGTGGTTTCTGGAGTAATAACTGAGTTTTTATATGAACATAGTACTTTAAATAAAACCTTAATCCATACTGATCTGAATTTAACTAACTGAAATTATGCATTATAGGTCAATGTATGCACACAAATATGTATTTTACTTGTATACAATTTATTTAAGCACGCACATAAGGTTTCTGCCACAGTGTTACCTTAGAAAAAACAACCATCTTGAGTTATCATCAATGATAGGTAATACACAGATATTTCTACATCCAGAAGCATCAGGTATAGCAGTACATCGAGGCAGTATCAACTCATTACCAAATAGAAAAAAAACTATGCTTCTTGAATTGCCAGTATTAGTCTTCTGGTGCCTGGGTTTGCCCAACCTTTCTTAGCTTGCAAGAGCTGACAAGAACAAAGCCCGATGTGTCATGCATGCTCAGAAAGTTATGGAAATGTATTTGAAATTTGGTGCTCAAATGGACTCTGGAGTGGTGTTACTCTTTGTCAAGTTTCAGCCCACAAAAAGATTACAAAGCTGAGCTGTAACCTAGTAAAAATAGAATTTGCAAATCAAGCACTGACACGAGTCTCAGGCATAATAGGATGAGCACTATCACATGTGAATGAGCCTTTCTCTCTTTCACAGTAGCATGTCATGCAGTATGCAAATAACTTGGCTTAATAACAGCTTCATTTTAAAAAAGAGTTCATGTGGTTAAACACTCAGAGACAGTTATTAATGTTTTAATTTTATGGACTGAACTAGGATGCATAAA
This sequence comes from Neopsephotus bourkii, assembly GCF_033783945.1. Taxonomy (NCBI): domain Eukaryota; kingdom Metazoa; phylum Chordata; class Aves; order Psittaciformes; family Psittacidae; genus Neopsephotus; species Neopsephotus bourkii. The sequence goes on along the minus strand of NW_026901852.1, from coordinate 1,512,484 downwards.
ATTAAATCCAACAAAACCCTAAAAATAATTAAAAAGAAGTCAACTAAATGCAAATTATCATAAGCTAGTATGTTGCTGCTACGTTAGGGTTTCTAACCTTAGGAAACCAAAAGGGATATATTGTACAGGCAGTAAATAATAAAATCATTTATATAAAAATACGTCTGGATACTCATGTAGTATGTCACAATAACTTTAGTTAAGCTACATAAAGAAGTTCAAGATGAATTAATAGCGGCTTATAGGTATGAGATATATGTATACACTAGGCAGAAGGCTTATAGGTATACGCTACCTATACATGGTAGTGCTTTCAATGAATGAGTGTAACTCCAGACAGCTTAGAGAGAGGAAAACCTCAGCTAAAAAGCTTTGAATAAAAAAGACACACACAACAACATTGAGGGTCTTAACTCATTATAGAGCTATTTACATACTAGGTCTAAATATACTGAATAATATGGTTTTTAATAATAAATAAAATTTCAACTCTATTGAAAACTCAAATTTGAGTTTTGTAATAGGATTGTGAAAGAATCTGCTATAATATTTACCAGCAGCTTAGTGATACCTTGTTCCAGGTTCTTCAGAGCTTTCAGGAGGTTTTAAGTTCTATTTCTCACTCCTGTTAATGCAGACCCACATTGCCAATTTGTGTGGGCCTATCTGAAATGAGCAGCAATGTGGTTTGCATTTGAGTTACTCTAACAGGTTTTTGTAATCATTTAAAAGATGTGACATGTAGTTGAGATGAAGGTTGGATATATTCAGTGTTTCTCAAAATGGTCCTTTTGTTAATTTTCTTAGTAACTTTTTAATTTTATAATTGGAAAGAAAAAATATACCGATTCTTTAATATCATACTAGGTTAATGAGTACTTTCTTTTTTTCAAATCTTGTTTATTTTGAAACTCTTCACAGTCTGCTCCACTCTCTCAACTTTTAATATGCTAATGAAGTATCTTCATGCCCAGTAATTGAACATAAGTCTTCCAGCTCACAGGCTTTTTTCACTGGTTCTGGTGTGGCAAATTCCCCTAAATGTAAGTGCTACTATCTCTCCCCTACATACACAAATACTCCTAAGCACCTTCTCTGCAGATGACAGCCATTTCCCTGTAAGGCTAAAACATACACCTACATTGCAAATGTACAGTTTACAATGCTACCAAAGCTGGCAGGCCCAACAGCAACAGGTTCAATTTTTCTGGTGTCAAACCTACAACACACAACAACTGTCCAGTATTTCCAAAATATCAACAACCTAGGCTGCCAGACTTCCCCAAATGCAGTAAATCATTGCCAGAAGTAGTAGGGCAGTAGATTACCACTCAAATTTAGTCTCTAAAAGCCACAGCTTACTACTCATATCAGTGGAGCTCGCAGGTCTGAGTGAAGTTAGTGGTTGGTTTACCTAGATTTATATCTTTACAGAAGCTTCTTTGCTGGCACAGCAGATCTGCATGTTTGTGAGCCCTAGGTCTCTGGAGGAAAAAAAAAGCCATTTCAGCTGGGGACTGGTACTGGCCATTGCTCAGCATAAACAAATCCCAGTGACACAGTGCTTGTCAGAAAGAGACATTAATAATGTAGAGGCATTGACAATGGCAATTTTTCACTGGCACTGATGAGTTGCTGAAGTTGGGTCTTTCATTAAAAAATATGTTTTATTACAACATGTCTCTTGAGTTCTTCCTCAGACTCTTAGCTCAGTTTTCAAGTTGAAAGGTAAGAAACCTTGCCCAGATAGAGTTTTGGAGCATGTGGGATGAAGACATGAGGGTTAGAAACTACTTCCCCTCTGTATTTGGCAGACGACTTGTCAACCAGCAGTTGACGAATTGTTTCCTTTAGTTTTTCCTGAAAGATAGCATTTAAACAATCTTCATCTCATTTTTATATAAGATGGAAAGCTTGTAACTTGTAAAAGAACTGGGAAGATCTACTGAACAAGAAAAACTGCTTCTAAAGAGGATCTAAACCATTCTGAAATAGATAGCTATGCAGCCTTAGACAAGTTATTTAGCTTCTCTCCTACTGTTTATGCAGAGATAATACAATTCCCTAGCTTATACTGAGAACCAAATATTGTCTGTGGTGTGCTTAGTGAACCTGAAGTGCTCTACCATTTCTTGAGAGCTAGAACAAGCTTCATAATATCTATGATGTGTGAACACAGACATTGCAGTCTGTAGAGGAAGGTTCATTTGACCAAAGGGTTAAACTGAGCTTTAAAATACAACTTTGCATGCAGCAGACTGCAGTATCATTCTTACAGGCAACATTGTGAGTGGAGAAAAATCCTACCAAATGCCGTCAGCTCTGCTACTCTTTTTCCAAAAACAGTTTTACTCTGAGGCTAAAGAGTGAGTGGTCACTGGTAAGCTTTTATGGCCATTGATACAAAAATGAAGCTGAATTGAGTATTTACTGGGTCAAGACTTAGAACAGGATAGTGGAGATAGGTTTATTTTATTCATGTAAATCTGTATCACATTTCACCATGTATATATTACATACAAAAGCAAATTGATTATTCCTTACTGAACTCTATCCAGAAGTCTTGGCAGTTGAAGGAGAAGCTGAAAGGCAATGTTGCCTTGACAAACTAATGGAGGTAGCTGCTGTTTTAAAACACATAAAACCACAATGCTATGGACAATGAAGAGAGCAGATTTCAATTTCACAAAACAGTGTTCCATTGATAAAATGCTTTTCTAAATTTACGAGAAATTACATAAAATTTTAACTCCATTTTTAGAGAAATAGCTTTTTATCTTCCTAATTCTATGCGTGTGACTAATCCAGATTACTTAATTGGGTCTACTCATGTACTTAACATTGAACATGTACTTCAGCATTGGTATGATTATTTTCATGATGACTCTATGGTGGAGTCATGTCCCATTCATCTTATACCAGATGCATTTTGTAAATTGGTTTTATGCTAAGTATTGTATATTATGTTGAATTTGAAGAAACAATTATTACTGTTATTAGCTGGTTGCCATCCCTGCTTAGACAGTTGCAGAGCACCTTTTAGGGTTATTATCAACACGAACTGTGGGAGGCTGATCTTGCTGTATAAAACTGAGTCATTCGGCTAATAAAAGGAGTTTTATTTTAGAACTATCTCTATGAAAGTAGCCATTTACCTCTTGACACCTACCTTATAATAAGATTATTCTTTTTTAAGTGGAATATGGTCTTTCCAATGACTGACACAATTCATACACCAGTATATAAAAGCACTTTTTGAAGTACCTAAAATAATTCAGTCACATTTTTTCATTGTTTTTCTCTCTTATCCCCTAAATGTTTACTCCAAACCAGACTCTAACCCATCTCCTAATAAACCTTGACATGTGTCATATTGTCTAGACTCCTATCATCAGGATTATTGGTATTTTGTCCACATCAACAAAGCTTATCAACTGATACTGAGCACATGCCTGCAACTCATTTATGTCATTATGCCATTTATTAGGAATGTAAAATTATTCTATGCTCAGATAAAAAGAAATCGGCCTTGTAAAAACAAGAGAGACTTTTTCAGTTCTAAAATGGGAGCAATAGTTTTCTGTGCCAGTTAAAAAAGCAAAGGAACCATTTATTCCCTGAAATAAAATTCCTGGGGAAAGGCAATTGGTAACTGTGCATCATTATACAAATGTGAAATTTTCTAATGTTACTAAGAGCTGGTATTATACTAAACCATTAGAAAGTATTATTCAAAATGCAATACATTAAGGCACATGGCAATATTTGGTTTTCTCTGAAAGCAAAGGGATCAACTCCAGTGAAAACAAAGGAAGTAATTCTACAGGCTCAACTGGTATGTAATTACTACTTATATGAAGAGGTATGGACTGAACTAACTACCTGATATCCATTAATGTTAACTAGATCTCTCTATCTCTTTCACTACTGTCCCACAATGAGCCCCATAACAGTTCATTATTTGCTTCCTAATTGCCAGGTAAGGGATAGCAAAGACTCTCCAACCATTTGTCACCTTATTGCAGGTGATTTGGGCACTGCCTAGGATTAGGACAATCTACTTCAAAATGCTGTCCTAACTTAGCCCCAGTTGAGGCTAGAATTGCACTCAGAAGTAGGTCATGGAAGACAGGTAACTTTCCCACATTCTATATACCAAATTATATCAGAACACAATGGCTCTTCTATTCCATTTTAAATGAAAAGGGCCAAGTTCTATGCTGTAATGAATAATGACTGAAGCTGAAGGGGGAAAATGCATGCACATACATTAGGTTATCTGTAAGTTAAGGTGCTTGTTTTGAAGATAAGAGATGTAACTTGTCAAGTTTTTTTCCTGATTCACATAGGAAGGGTTTAACTTTATCTTCTTCAATGAAAAGCACGGTTAACATTTGAAGGTATTTCTGACAAAATACAATGATGTAAGTTACAAAATATAGGTTTTAGGATATGATATTTGGTTTAGACCTTTAAATAGCCTAGTCAGTAATGAAATGTATATAAAATAGTATCAACAATAATAAGTTATTTTCAAATCATACTATAAAGCCATTATTTTTAAAGTTTGCTTACAGAACAGCATGGCATGGAAGACTGCATCTAAACTAAAAATATATTCCCAAATGTATACACTTAAAGTTTCAGACTTAAGAAATAAATTCCCCTTTAGCAGTATGCTGGGGAAAGGCACTTCACGTGGAAAGAGTGGTTCCACTTAACATTCTGATGCCCTGCTTACATAGTTATAACCTTTGTCATCTCACTAAATGCTGAGTGGAAGGTTCTAACTTTAATGATACACTAGAATAGGTATCACAGTAGAAATCATCTTTTCCAGCATGCCCTATTAAAATATTTTTAGTATTGCTATGGAAATCACTTATAACTGCAAGATACTTCACATCATTAAATGCACAGAGAGGGCTGTAATACAAGATCTAGTGAGTGAAATGCTACTCTGTCATTCCAGCATGGATCAATACCAGTACTTTTTAATACATTTTAATCACATTCAAAGCTACTTTTCAAAAACAGTATTTGTGTTCAGAAAAAAACTTATAAGTAGCCTGCCTACCGAATAATCACCTACTTTTTTTTCATCTTTAATGTTTTCTATTTGTTCACCAACTGCTGCTTTATATTATGTGTCACAACTGTCACATTTTCTCCACAGCTTGTCATTACTGTTTACTGGGTAACCTAAAAGAGCAGATGCTAACCTTTTCATTAAAAAAAACATAGGCTAACTAGACAGACAGCAAATCAGAATGGCAATTACATATATTCATGCACCAGTAGTCTCAAAAATGATGAGATCTTTCCCTTTGATACTTGCCATTTCAGAGGAGTTGTTGAAACCTGAAGGATTTTCCTGTGACATTATATATGTTGGTCTATACTACTTCTATTCTTTCCTGCATTTCTGGGTATTAACAAAGCAGTGAGAAGTAAATTAATTTGGTAACTTTTCAATCCTAAGACAGTTATATAAAGGAGAGAACAAAGTATTTTCCTAATACTTCACCTAATTTCACAAAAATTATGTCAGGATAACAGTGAGCTTATGAAAAAATAATTGAAAGTGGGGTTTTTTTTGGTTTTTTGTGGGAAAATTAATAAATATTTAGAAGGAAAGTGTAGTCCTTTGCAAGTCCTCAATTGTCACCATACTGAATCAAAATTACAGATAACAAAGATGGGGCTGTGGGTTGTGATTTTTTTTTTTTTAGCAATCTTGCTGTTGTCCTCACTAGTAAGTATTTCTGCTTTTCTCCACACTGTGCCTCTTCCAATTGTAGCCATTAACGACAGCCTCCCTAGATGCTTCTATATCCCAAAAGATGTCTCTTTCACCAGCCAGTCATAGGTTTCCTTTTATGTTTTCGCCAATGTTTGGAGGGATAGGGATAAGGCAAATTCCTAATATAGATCCTGAATGCACCAGTGGAAGGACAGCTTGGAAACTGAATATTAAGGTTTCCAAACCAAAGTTTGGACTGTACGTAAAGGTTGCAGTTCACCCAGAGGGTTCAGGTCTGTCATTTGACAGATAAAGACATGCCCTTAAAAAATCACATCTGCACTTCCTATTCTTACATTCTGTATACTGAAGCTATAATCTGAAGAATAAAGGTGAGGGAATAAAGACGCAGCCATGGATGACTTCAATGTTTTGCCCTACAACACCTGCCTATTGGATACTCCAACACAAAATCCAGCTCAGCTGACCTCCACACACATCAGAGCTGCAGGGTTCAGATTTCACCACAGCTTCTACCTGATGACTGAGAGTCTGGATAACAGGCTTTATATTATTAATCCATTACTGCCCATGCATGCTGTCCATCTGGATAGCTGCCAGAAACATGCAGCCACATATATACCTCTCTTCTACTACTCCCTAAAGAAATCTTGAGTGTAGAAGCCCAGAGATGGGATTGCAGACTGATAGAAAGTTGGCTACTTGTCCTCGCTAAGCATTGAAAATCCAGCACACCGTAATGTGTGCTAAAAGCCATGGCAGAAGGATTCTGATTTTGGTGGCAGCAAAGAGGACCTGTCCCTTCTGAGCTCTCTGTGACACAAGCAATGAGGAGCCTCTCTTAGCATGGAACACTGAAAGAAAATATTAGTCGCCTGTAAAATGGTAGCATTTTCCTTGTAGTAAGCATTTATAGATTTTAGAATAAAGCATGCAGGAATGTTCTAAAGCATATGCATTTCAAAAATGAGCAAGGGAATTTCTGGAAATGGAGGGTCAAATATTCAGCTGTCATAGTCCTTGTGATTTTGTCAGAGCAATGCCCCTCTACAGCTACGAAGAATTGTGCCACAGATTACATGCAGACTTCTGTAAGAAACAAAAAAACAGCAAACCTCAAATGAGTTTTGAGTTGGGGAAGAAAGAACTGCTCATCTGAGGGAGTGCATAAGTTCTCAGAGAAGAGCCGAAGTTCTACCCACCTGTTTTGTTTTGTTTCTTAGTATCAGCATGTGCTCACTTGCTTTGGAATGAGGGCACCCTTTACACACGGTGGACTGAAATGTTCACTGAGCCCACGCATCTTTTAAGTCTAAATCAGATTACTTCTGTCATCTGGCTAAAACTTGAATTAACGATCCGAAATCCTGGTGGGAGAGGCTAGCAAGACCATCTTCCCAGCAAGTAAACAGAAGGAATGTAAGCAGTGGGAATGAAAACAGGGAACACCAAAGGAGGGTGTAGACAGAGGGAATCCCAACCTAAGCTTGTCAGAGGCAGCAAGTCATCCCTGATGCAGCAAGTTTTGAGCGACTTTCGGACAAAGAGTTTTTAAATCATTCACCTGTTCCAAGCGCGCCTTTTCTTTGAGTAATCTATCCTAAATACTAGATCCCTCTCCCTATGGAAATTCATTCCTATTGTGTACTTGGTACAAACAAACCATCTCTGCCCCAAAGTTTTCCCACATTTCCCTACAAAATTCTGGAATTGTAAAAAGGATGGTTTAAGAAAAGCATCCATGCACATGGATGTCCAAATGGGTACCAGAGAAACACAGCTTTTGAAAGGTCCCTTTTCAAGTCAACTGGACTTAATTCTGCCATTTCCAGGGAGAGCTCTGATGGGACAACTATCTTTACTACCAAATCTCTCTTAAGGTTGACGCACCAAAGGAGCAAAGTTGCTTGTTTGAGAACATAAACTAATATCAGAAAGATTAATTTAACTGTTTTAATAATATTTGTAACACTGGTGAAATCTAGAACACGGTGAAATGTGTGGATATTGGTAAGCAATTTGATGCAATCAGCTATTGTAAAGTTTATCTCCTTGTGCTTTAGTTCACCTGTCATTCTCACTCTCTCGATGTACTGTTGCACTGGAAGCTTTGTCCTCCTTTGCCATCCTGAACAGTTTCAATTCATTCCAGTCCTGTCACAGCTCATTTTTTTCACCACACATTGCAGATTTCTAGAGAAATCTCTGTATGAGGTAGCTTTTGTCAGACTTCTCTTGAAATTCTCTGAAAATCTCAGCCTCCTGGACTAGTTCCATATTTTGAATGCTCATGTCTGGCCATGGCCCAAACAGAACACATTTGTCAGCTCAGCCAGGACATTAATATTCACATTGTGTCCCATCCCTTACAGCTAGCATTTAAGCCTTGAGAATACCAGAAAGATGCCTCAGAGCATGTGAAAGGATATTATTTCCTCCTTTAAATAGAAAAAAATACATTATATCAGAGCAACCAGCACACTCAATGATTAATTTTTAAAAGCAGAACTCTCCAAGCTATATTAAGAGCCCCAACAGCAAATACTGCAATATGCTGTTGAGAATATTTAATAGTAATTTTAAGTTACGTAACTACTAAATTATTTGAAACAGACATTTCTGCTGTTCTAAGCATACGCAGACTCATGAACTCCTTTCTGAATGACCTGTCCCTTTTCTTCTGATGCCTGTCTCTGAATTGATTAAGTTTGATGAATGGATGAATACAAATTAATCTCCATTTTTTTGTCTAAATTAGATTTTATTTCTTAAGTGGGGAAGTCAAAATAGTTCCTACTACGCCTAGCTTGGATGTTCTTCATAAATGTCATACATCTGCAGCAAAATTTATACTAGAATTATTTCAAGAAGTTTCCACTATTACTTTTAATTCCTTTTCTTGATCCTCTTTTCAGCTTGTCTATAATGTGCGCTTTTCTTACATGAAAATGCCATAAAAGCAGTTGTATAAAAGCAGTATATATTTACAGGACAAAGAAATACCTTTATCCTTAGAAAATTACAAAGTTTAAAATGCAGCATTAACCTCTTTCAGGTAACATACCTCTCTCCAGTCTATTTTCTTTCAAAACCAGATTTCTTTATACGTATACCCTTTTATTTTTTAGGATACTTTAGAAATATTTTACTCTTTTCAATTTTTCCCTTTCAAATGCTAGCAGCCTGACAAAATTTGCAGTAAAAGAATTGAAAACGTTACCATTAACTTCATCAGAAGTAGATCAACCCGGATTAAAACCAGAGGGGATTTACAAGAAGCCTCAGAAAAATGCTGAGATATTGCTTGATACATTACAAGATTTATAAATAAAACTTCCATCATGCTCATCCACACAATTTGATTATTATGCTGGAAAATGGCACAAATTATTCTGAAAGCTAATGTTTAAAGGGTACAAGGTTGAATTTATTTGTTATTTGTTGATAGTTTACATTCTAAATAAATATGGTACTAGACACTGATCCAAGGAATAACCAAAAGCTCATAGCCAGGCACACATAGGCACCGAAGTTCATCAGTCTGCATGGCTGAGAAGTCCTAAGGAGCCACATTCCCTTCTCAAGTCTCCAATAAGTTTCTAACAAGCTTCATCCCTGCCTACTCCTGAAACAAGTCTTTTTTTCTGTGGCGGCACGGAGCTGTGTTCCACTGGGCAATGAAACTTAGGTTCCCCACCTGTAGCCAAAAGCTCTTGACACTGTGCTTTTGTCTGAAATACTACACAAATGTATGCAATACGTTTCAGTATTTGAGGAGAAACACAGCTCTTACTAGAGAAGAAATTGCCTTGTTTAGATGGCAATTTTTTGCAAAAGGTAACCAAGGGTACCCAATCATGGCTTCTGATAACAATGAAAAGGTTTTGTTAACAATACTGGAAGCTAGACTGGATCACGAATCATTACAGCACTTGGTAATTAGAGCCTTTCTTTCATTTGACAAGATAATAAAAAATCAGTGATCTGTTGGAGTGTAACAAGAAAGAACAAAATTCATTTTTATGCAAAAAGGATTGTGCTACAATGCAACAGTCTTCCACGGATCTCTTATTTATAGATCTTTCTCTAAAAGGTGATAGTCGTCACCTTAATATCTTGCCACTTTATGTGTAGATTTATCCTCAGAAGACCTCTAAAATATGAAGCAAATTAATTCAGTGTTACAAGGTGACAAACTGTGGCTGAGGAAGTCAGACACAAAGCCTGTGGAAGAATCACAAAAAGAATCACTCAATAGAAAAATCAAAAATTCAGTGAAAAGACAAGCTCCAATATGTTCCACATTACTGAGAACAGGGTGGGGGGGAAACAGCCTCTAATAAATACTCAACACCAAAAAACATAAAGCACATTTTAACCACAGAAGGTCTTCATCCTGTGTTTCTTAGGTATTTTTCCCCACATAGAAGGAAAACCAAAACTAGGCAAAATAATCCAGCTTCCTTTAAAAAGCAAAGCAGCAAGAACAGTCACAGTAGTTTTCAATCTTCAGCCTTGAAAGTAATAGGTTTTTCCCTTCTCCCCTAGTTTTATTAGAGTGATTCCATTTTCTTGTCAAACTGGATATCCACTTTTGAAAAAGCAGGCTGTGTTTGCTTTAGGCTCTATGCAAGGAGAGTAACATCCCACAAGAAGCTTTATCATATGGTCAAAGCTGACGACCTACTACAATAATCTTGAGATGAAAATGAAATATCACTCTTGTGAAGTCTCTTGGGACTTTCACTTTTCCTTGAGTATAATAACTCTCTGAATGAGATGGATCCCCCGAGGTAGGAGCATATTTTCACTGAGTTCAAAGGACCTATATCAGTTTACACAAGAGACAAATTCAGTCCCCTTTATTTTTTTATATTATTGAAAAATGTCACTTTCTAACAAATAGCCTTCTTATTAATTGTTTAGCTGCACAAATGTACCTTTAAAAATATCTCTGTGAGTACAAAGCACAAAGACTTAAGTTGGGAAGATGTGGAAGTTCTTCAGTTACCCGTCTCTATACGTGAGAAATTAAATCTGCACATAATCCATTTCATATTTTATCAGTGCAATCACAGATGTACTCCAACAAGTACTGTCTCCTCATGCATCGTGTTTTAATATAAGCAAGAATACTACACTGCTGTTAGATGCCAGTAAAGCAGCCTGAAGGGCCAGCAGGTAGAATCCCCGCTGGCCCACAAAATAAGGGGAAATGATTAATCAGAGATGAACCCCCAAAACATGACTCTATGGTATTGTTCAAAGGATTTTTCACTCTAGAGACAGACTGCTATCAGAATAAGTTCTTAATTTCTTTTAAATAATTTCTATTCGTGGCTTAAGAGGAACCTGAAAGTTCATCACATGAGAGAAAGCAAAATATTTACTAAACTCCCATGAACCACTACCCACTCACTACTTTCCACAAGCAAACATTTCATGTGTTGGTAACATTAGTTTAGGTGGCTTCTTCAGTGAAGAAAAAAACAAAAGCTATAGAAAGTTATATAGACAGCTTACTTGAATTTCAGGAACAAGCACACAAAAAATTGCTCTCATCCCATTATGAAAACATCCCTCTTGCTTCTGAAACAGACCCATTTTCATACAAATAACACAACAAAACCCAAATATAGATGATAATTTAGCAAGAACACATTTTTGTCTTCAACTTTCTGCTTGCCAAATACGCAGTGGCATTAATCAGTAGATGCTTTTGCCTGGTAACTACATAATGTCCTGGATACTTATTTGTGGTGGCTGTATAAACAGGATACTGAGGCTTTTGACCTATTGACTTGCAAGCACATACACACACAACAAGGAAGACAAGTACAGTTGTGCTATAGCTGCACTTCCAGTGAATTTCTAGAATACTTGTAAACAAGTCTGTGACAGGCAACCATGGAGCCTTTGGAAACCAGGAATTATAGACCAGTTTAACAAACCCTTTAGCAATAGAGCGAGCAGTGTAATTGCATGTGAATTCTTCAATTCAAATACAAATTAATATATAGACTGCGTATTTTAGAGACACAGATGCAAGTGATTTGCTTTCCATTTTGTTTATATCATATTTAAAACAAACTTAAAAAAATAAAGGATGTCCCTGGCTAAGAAACTAGGTGTTCATACATCCAAAATTCCTGAACATGTACGTATCTAATAAAAATAAGACCCAAATATGTGAAGAAAAAAGTGAATAAAAAATAAAGGAACTGAAATCTACCAATATTTTGCTTCAGAAGTATCAGAAGTGTCATAAAAGAAGCTTGGAATTGTTGGCTTCCCATCTGCGAGACAGAAGCGTAGGGAAGATCTGGAACCTGCTGACTGGACCTGACATTTCACTGTTATCTTCCTTAAAGTAAAACTAAAAGAATTACTGACAGTTTTACCAGTGATCTTCCTCTAGCAGTGCAACTGAAGAACTAAATGCCTGTGGCTACCTCAATTTCCTTAGAGTTCATGGATGCAGGGGATAAAGTCAGTTCTGAGATTTGAATATATATTTTACATTGTACGGTTTTAAAAGTACATCTATGAAGATAAGTTAGTGCACAAGGAATTAAAAGGCCCTTTACCCTGGGAAATATCAAACCCTTATGCCATCTCAACCCATTATTAATGCAACAGAAAAAAGATTTCATAACACTGCTTCTTTAAAGCTCCTTCCAGTGAGAAAGTTGATGATGCCCCCAAATTTGCAGGCAGAAAAGCAGCTCTAGTATGCATGTAACCTCTTATAAGTTACATTAACAACAACAGGCCACTACCATTTTCTCACGCAAAACCTTCATCAACTTAAAGACTCAGTACAAGGACACTACATTTGCTTGAGTAACGGGGCTAGAACTTGATCATGAGAGCAAAAAAGGGGTACAACTGTAATAGAGGCAGGGTTTGGTTTTTCTTTTCTTAGCTCTCAGAATTTTTGTGAGGGATCTTAAAGAGGGAGGCGCACTGATGAGGTTTGTTTCCATGCTAAGTGTCCTTTGTAGATAGGATATTATTGCTTTGCAAGGAAAATATATAGACTTTAACTGAAACAGAACATTGACATTGATTTCTATTACATATTCAAAATAAGTATTCTTTGTTTCTTCCAGAGATGTACATTAGCTCGAAATTCTTCATTACTTCATGTTAATGCACTATGGTGCTCAAGAAAAAAAATCAGGAAGAAGTCCAAGTGTGTTTCTAATTCTTTTATAGCTATTTTTAATGCTCCTGTGTGCTATAAAAAAAAACAACTTCCACACCAATATGTAATTAAACCATGAACCTCACTGTCAGAAGACAGTTCAAATTGTACATACTATCCACAATCAATATAGAACAAGTCTTTCCTGCAGATTGATGTCTGGTTCATATCAAGCTGCTTGTCTGCATATGAAAAGACTAACCTTTAAGACAAGGAAGAGAGAATCAGATATTACAAAATGGGGGTTTTTTAACTGGTGGAATAGCTCTTGGGATGGAAACTGCTTATCAAAAACTAATATAATGCATGAAAGGTAAGATTTCTCAGGACGAAGTTCACAGGGAAATAATTGTATTTTTCAGTATTTCTATATTTTTATATCCTTTGGTAAGACAGAAATACTTTCCTCTTTTCATTTATACACCAAGAACGTTGGATAAACTTAATTTCAACCCCAGAATAAACCAAAGCTGAACAGGAGTGATTCCCTCACAGTTTTAGACAGATATCAGCTTCCAGCTGCTGAAGTAGTTAGCTAGTCAGTCCTATCAACGAGAACAGATCACCAAGAATTATCTAGGACATAACTATATAAAAACTGCATGAAAAAAAAATCCTATAAATAATAATTTATAAATTTTTGTCCTCTTTTTGCTGGTTTCTTTGCTCTGAAAATAATTAAAGATATTAAGATATGCATCAACTGATCCAATTGAATTTTTGTGCTGAAACATCAAACAACAAAGATTTTAGCATACTTGGCTTTGAAACAAAGTGGATTGTGGGGATTTTCTGGTTTGGGAGTTTTGGGGGGTTTGGTGGGTTTTTGGGGTGGTTTGGTTTTTTTTAACTTTTGGGCAGAATACCTACGTGAAAACTTGAATAAACTGGCTATTAAACTTTTGAGAACAAGGCGACAAGGACAGCAAAGCTGGTTATCTTTAAGAAATGTGACTGAATGAAAACGAAAACAACCCAAAATAAACACATTTATTTTACTTCGCAAAGCATCCGTTTAAAAATTGGCACAAATGGATGCAATCAAAGTTGTCTTTTAAATAATTCTTTCTTCTCCATGGTCTTCTTGCCTTGATTTAGCTAAACAACTTTAGCCCCATGCTTTTGCTTTTTTTAAAAAAAAAAGAAAAATAAAAAAGGCAAACAAACCCCACTTCCACTCCCTGTATTTATTTCTAGCATTTCCCCAGAAGCAGACTTTGCAGGCTGTATTTGTACCCATGCACACCATGACCATTTTCCTAATCAGCTAATTATGCCCAGGCACATCTCAATTCTCCTTCCATCGTTGAACTCTTGAAACGTGCCCTCCCACATATACATAGTCAGAAATCTGCCAGTTCATGGCTGTCTGCAATACTTCCAAATGTACTTGAACTCCTAAGCTCCTCTGGACTGAGTTTCATGAAATTGAAATTCTTTGGGAGCATAAATTCTTCTCCTTTGCCTTGCTTCCATTTCTGTATCTATGCTGTTTGAGCACCCAGTTTGATTTTAGAGCTAGCAAAAATCAGACTGAAGTACATTAAAGCTTGCTGAAGATGACCCTACTCGTTGCAGGGGGGTTGGACTAGGTGGCCTTTGAAGGTACTTTACAACCCAAACTATTCTATGATTCTAGGTTAAGTTTCAAAGAAATTGAAGCATGTTACAGAAAGCATGGAGTACTACAGTTTGAAAATATTTTTGTAATCAATAATGTAGAACTACAGAAAAACACCAGTTTCTTCTGACTTGGGAAAAAAGCAACTGAAATGTAGTAATAAACAAAAAAAGTGAGATTTAGCATTAGTTTCGAGTCAGAACACGGTCTAAATTACCATCTATTTCAGGCTCACCTTAATTCTGGTTTACCTGAACTTTACTCAGGTGGTGAACAGCCTGGGAGCAGGTTATTGCTTCAGACAGTCACAAAAAAGTAATGAACAGCAGCAGCTTTGAGTTTTAATGATGAATTTGTATACCTATTTCTTTGGGATTTTTTTTCTTATTTGCAGGAAGAAGTGAGTATAGCATCCCAAAAAAGACTTGGCTGATGACTTTACAACAGTTTATGAACCAATCAGACCCTTGCTCACAAAAGCTTTGTAGTTCTGCATTTCATATACTGGCCATAGGGATTACCTCAACCAAAGTAATTTCACAACCTATTGCATAATGCAGTCAGGCTCATAGAAGATACCCTCTCACAGTAAAATCTTTATTTATATAAGCACCAGAAGACAAGCCCCAGTTCTTGTTACCAATGCTTTTGGTGCATAAGGAGCCAAGGTATTTGCTGTGTAAGAAACAAGTTACACTTGCAAATGCATGTCTTAATGAAAGAAAGCTACTTAAAAAGTCAAAAAAACAGAATAGGTCTTCGATCATCCTTATTTTTATTACTTCAGTAAAAAAGAGCATATGTACTATCATTGAACTGCTTATACTCATAAGTCACATATTCAGGCACAAACACAGAGATTATATCACAAATTATTTCACCTCAGATGAGCAGGTATATCCTCCCAGCAGATAAAGACCCAAGTTTTGGACACAGCCCTAACTCCTGTTGAATGAATGAAACAAAATCTTCTCACTTGAAGTTTAAAAGAAAGGATCCTGTCTTGGATGAAATAGTGGAATTAACAAAGGAGGATGACTGAGCTGGAACAACCTTCTCAGGATCAGCACTTATGAGGCTTTCATTATTTTAGCAAAAAGAATAAAGGCAACTAGTCACTGTAAAAGAATGTGTTCTTGTTGCTGTTCTGTAAAGTGTTTTTAATCTTTTAATCTTCAAAGCTGACAATTTGCCATATTTCATAATAACAATTTATTTAAAATGGCCACACAAGTATATACAATACAGTGTGATTTGCTGAACTGTCTGTTGTTGCAAATTGCAACTATTGCATTCAGGATTGATTTATAGACATAGGAAGACTGCCAAAACAGACTTTGTACTACTCTGCTGATTTCAGAGTTACTCAGAATTTAAACTTGTGCATTCAAGAGCAGAATGAGATTATGCAGATAGAAAATTATGCTTTGTATAGACAAGAAAAGGCTTGCAAACACTAAATTTATTCATATTTGAAGATATTTGTGCAGGAATAAAATTTTACACCCACAAAGACTACACAAGAAAATGAGGAACATGAAATAAATAAGAGAAGCCAACAAATAATTTTAAGTGCACAACACAAAACCATTTTCTTCACAATGTATGAGTTGAACAGTTTCACACATTACTAACAGAGCAATTGATGCAAGTATGTGAGAAGAGCTCAAGTTTCAGGACAGGTGTGATACCCATTTCAAGCTAAGAAACAAAGCCTTAGGGAGATACTGGTGCTATTATTTGTCACCAGACTTCTCACTATGAAAACTTCCATTCATGCTTCAAAAGGAAAATATTCTGAAAGTAAGTAGTGCAAGTTGATTTCTTTTTTCCAAGACTTGCATTCAATTGTTTATATATCTTCCTCTTAAAGAGTAGATTAGCAAGCCAGTTTTGTTCAAATGCATTGAAAACTTTGCTGCGTTATCCCTCTGGTGAGAGTATGTAATTGGCTGTGAACTTCCATATATATACACACAGAGTTTAGGAGCAGTCAGGGTATAATTTAGTTAGAACACTTCCTACTTGCAATACTGAAGGAACACGGAGTACCAACTGAGCTCAGGTAAATAGTACAACTACCAGGATTCGGCAAGAGGATCCAGCTTGAATTCAGCTGGAGCCCCTATTGATTTCACTGGGGTTTGAACCAACTGCAATAAAACATAACTCTTCAGCAAAAGACTGTTTGCAGCTTGTATCTCAAGAAGGCCTGCAAGCTCTCACAAATTATGCAAGCTTAAATTTCTCTACTGGCAAATTATACACTTATCCTAACCACCTATAAGATACCACAGCAGTGACACCCTCCTTATCTGCTGTGTGATTATTTGTTCAATATGCATTTAGGCAGAGCCAGCTGTTGATGCCCATAATGTCAACAGCAGCACACTCGTCTCTCACAAGAAAGTGGATGAATAAATGTAGAACAATTTCATTTCTTAATAAAATACCAAATAACTGTTATCGCTGGTTTTGTTTTGAAAGCTGACTTCTAGGTGGGGGGAAAAACACTTAAATGTCTTCTACCAGGCTGAGAGTTTATCAGTGAACTTTCTTAAAGATAGCTACTTAGAAACTGTCATACAGAACCATCAGGACTAATGGTCACAAACACAATTTCAAGTGCTTTCCAGGCAGAACTAACAGCAGCAGACCTTAGATTCAGCATGAGTCCCAGTGCTATTCTTCAAGACACTGCAAATGAGAGCAGAGTGGTCTTCAGAAAGAAAATACTTTCCAAATTCTCTTTCCAAAGAGAATTGCTTTGGGATCTGGAGCAGCATTAGCTTTCCAGGCAAAAATGAGTGACTTGACTGAATGGAAATGAAGCAGTTGAGATACCTCACATAAGTATAAATGCATTTGCCTCTCTTAATTCACTGCTTTTATAGGCAGCAGTTCTCCATGTTGAATGAATAGCAAACTGTTTTCATAAGAGCAGGTAGCATTAATTAGCAAAATTAGCACTTAACAGAGTTTAAGTTTTAAGCAAGCAGGGAAAATATTTTCTTTCAATAAATGCTTTAGAATTACCAGTACATATATAAAAAATAGAAAGTTGGCTTAGAGAGATTGTTAGTTGGCTTTTCTTTCATTTTCATATGCAATTCTGAGAAAACAAGAATTGCAGGCATTGCTTTACAAGATGCTACAAAGAATTTCTCACTGTACTCAACTGTCAGCACAAAGCAAGAAACTGTACAAAGGACTGGAAACTGGTCTTCCAGAAGTATTTTCTCATACCTCTCCCACAGTAAAGGTTAAAAGTGGGTAGAAGACATTCAGCTGTGATAAAACAGAACAACCCCAGCACCAGTGTGAATGATCCTTTGGTCAGTAAAGGCTATGCTAGTATTTTCTGAGCCCATATGCAGAACTCAGTCCTTGAATTCATGCTTAGACAGGGGGGCTTAAAAGAAATATTTTGGAATTCCTGCTCTCTTGTTGACCCAAAACTGACTATTTAAAAAAGTAGAGTACTAAGAAGACAGTTATCCCTCATTTCATATATAGAATACAAAAGGAAGAATAGATTTTGAGCATCTTGAAAAAGGGTTTGAAAAGACAGGGTCTTGAAGATAGAGTGTAACAGTCTACATAATTGCAATTAAACTGTGGTGTCTAGATATAAAACTACCTGTGGTTTTGCCTGCATTATGCTTTTGCAACAGCAGACAAGATTCCTTATCCATTTAGAGTCATACATTAACAACTTTAAAATAATACATATAAAATGCTTGAAATAATTTATTTTTTTCTCAGAACACACTAAGGACCACTCAGCATCATCAAATAGAAAAAAAAATAACACATCCAGTTACACAGAGACATTAACACATGGTACATTTGCTAAGCTAGCTATTACAGCAGAGGAGCAGATGAGGTTTTTCTTCCCCAGGTACATCTTGTCCCAAATCCTTGTCTAATCCATGGCCACAGCCTAAGAAGGTCGCTAAGCTTAAATGGTTCGGACCAGTTATACTTAAATACTGGAATAGCCTAAAGACATTTTCATTATACACAGTCACTAGTTATTTTATTTTCATCTAGTCCAAATCAAATAACTGGCATAAATCTCTTCAGATTTTATATGACACTACATTACAAAGAATCAAAATAGACCTTCAACATCTTTATCAAATCTGTAGATTAATATTAACTGTAATGGGATTTAAATCATCTTTATGAATACGGAAATCATCTCATATGGGCAGGGTTAAATGGAGTTCATATTCAATAAGTAAAGGAACAGTCAGGTATTTGAAGGTCCTAACTAATAAGCAAACCCGCTTTGAAAACTGCAGCTTTCAAAGCTCACGAGTTTATGAGATTTTAATTAAACTGATCTGCTGTTAATTTAACACATACCCTAGATACTCAGGTATTGAATTAAGCAGATTTGAGGATATGGAGCTTTTTTAATTATCGCTATTCTTCTAAGGGTATTTGCATTGCTGAATTAGATCTGCTCCGCGTGGACAGTGGTTTTCAGAGCAACAGAGCTAGATTTATCTCACTGCTTTAGGCATTGGCTTAATTATCCCTGTTCTGCAGGGCCTGTAATAAAATTCTCAATTAAAACACTTTCAGAGTAGTTTGTGTGGCTTAAGTTTGATTTTTTAAAACTTCTTAAAAAAAAAAAAAAAAAACAAAAGAAGTGTGGCTTTTGAAAGACAAAGTAAGATATTTTTGTACATGTCGCCATATCCTTTTTGGATGTGGAACAAAATGATTTGAAGTCAGAATTTTCAACCACTCATTTACAAAAGTTGAATGCCTGATCCCAAGTATTGCAGTGGGAATCACTGGGTGTTGATAAAGTACAACAACCCAGTCTCCATCAGCACACAGTGAGCACCTGAAGCCTCAACTTCCAAGGAATTACAAAGGGGTTTCTGTCTTTCAACATCTGTTTACATTAAAACCCTCTGCAGGAATATGATTTTGCATAATCCCTACCTTAATCAGAGTCCAGTCTCAACAGAAGAATATTATTTTTATTGAACATCATAAATTGGTACTACTTTCCATTCAAGTTGCACTCCTTTTCTCATGTTTATTGTTTTAACTTTTCATAATGTTAAAGATAGAATTTATCTTGCCTAAGAACTTGTAAATATGCCCTTGAAGATAATCACACATGGCAAGAATTTCATATGAACACAGGCAGAATGGCCCAGAGGACATGTGCAATAACATCAGCAAAACAAAGCTTGCAAGGAAAGAACTATCACAATTCAAAGTGTGTCCTTCAAGGTATTTTAAGTGCCTTTAAGTATCCTTTTACTTTACTTGGGGTTATATACCCAAATGATAATGATTTCCTAGTGTTTTGTCTAGTGTATCATCAGATCCCCTACAGTCTAAGCTTTTTACCCTCAGACTGCTTCTCCTTGCATTCTGTTTACATTTTTTTTTCCTTTCAACCCGTTACTCCTTAAGTAAAAGGCACAATCTTAAGCTACCTGGCATTTAACCATTTCCTCTTAAATCCCAGAGCCTCCTCATTGGAAAAAGGGCACAATCATCTAGAATTTAAGATTTACACACCTGATCACGTCTCTGGTCCATGATGCTTTACGGTTTCAGTATAATAATGGTCATAATGCTGCAAAAGATAGAAAAGGCAGAAAAGTGCATGTTCTCTCTTCTGCTTTTTGATGTGATTTTGGTAGCAATGTTAACACCCTCGGACGTAGACATTTGTGATGGATTGAAATTCTTGGAAAAATAGCCTGTCATTTCATTTTTTATGATCTTTCTCTCAGAAATGCAGCTAAAATGAGTTTCATGAAGAGTATATCCAGACTATGTCAATAATCCTTTTCTCCATGGCAAAACCCAAGGAACTGTCTGTCATCCTCAGAGGTGTGACACTGTCACATTGAAACACCAGTGTCCAAGGAAAGAAGTAGTACAGATAGAGTTAGAAAATAATTTGCCTTAATCATTCCCCACCGGTTTACTCTAGGTAGAGTCCCTACTGATACATCGACAGGAAGATCAGTTCTCTGTATTTTTCTGAACATATTCTTCATGATTAAAACCGGTGAGAAATTATCTTAATTCACTTTCACAATATGTAATGGTCGTAGCCAAGAGATCTGTGGCATGTGAACGTTTTTCAGTTTCTCCTACCTTCAAAGGAGAAAGGAAAAGGCTTCTCATACTGCTGAGAGGCCCTCAGCAATACAAGTGAAGGAACAAACTCTTCAGTGGCCATGGGAAGTTACTTCATAGAAGCTTTTTTCTTTTGAGGAAGACAACTGAGCAGCAAGGACTGATCTTTAATGTCTGCTGTCTGGGCAGCAATTGTATGATACTCACATAGTCATTTTTGGAAGCTAGAACTCCTGTGCCAATATCCCAGGAACAATCAACTTTCTCTCACTGGTAGAGCTCACTAGCTTTGCTGTCTGTACATGCTCATTAGCTATAAAAAGATCACTCTTTGACCATACAAAAAGAGATCAATCCATTATTGGTCATACAAGAAATTGACTGAGTTCGTAGAGAGATTGAATCAATAGCTATACAAATGTGTATTTTCCCAACTGATTCAGGATGTACTACTTAGCAGCTGATACTTTAAATTTTAAATTTTTCAATATTTAGCATCTCAAGGAAATCTATACTTGAGAAAAAATAAAGAATACTATACAATTTACTATAATTGGAGCCTTTCTCCTTGCGACTAACAGGTAGCTTGTATAACAGCTATAACCATTTTTTATTGTATCATTAAAGTCTCAAGCAAAAGAATTTCAGAGAATGCTATTATAATAGCATTTCATCAGACACTAGAAAGAGGCTTGGGAAAAGATCTGGTTTTTATCTCAATTTATGTCACATCAGCTCCTGAATTTACACGTTTACTGTTTGAGCGTGGTCCAGAAAAGTCCTGAGGAATCTGTAATGCTGGTGGACTTCCTGCAAGTAACAGGTTCTTTAATCCTAACTCTAAACTAAACTTGAATTGTGTGACTAATTCATTTAGATTGTTATCCTTAAAACAGATACTTCTGGAAAACTTCCAGTAATATTTTCCTTGAATAACTCAGAATAATTCTTTTCACAATGTATTCTCAGAATTAATCAGGATTTATCTTCATTCCTATCTGACAAGAGGACAGGAGGACAAAAAGTAAGACAGTACCCCAAGTATTGACATGTCCTCTGAGAACAGGACAGATTAATTCTTTTATCCTTTTTATATAGCTACTGTAAATACATTATTTTTCTTCTTCATTTGCTGCACTATAATGGGAAGCAACTGAGCTTCCCAAAATAGCCATCAGCCTTCTCATTAAAAGTCTGCACGAGTTCAAAGTTCCTAAGTACATGAGTTTAGGTTACTGCCTACCTATACATTAACATTGTTACTCATGTTCAATTTCAGCTGCTGTTATAAAAGCCAACCTGTTACAGACTGCCAGGAGTCTTCCAGTACATTTAAATACCAATTACAGATTCTCACATCTTCTGTAATTTTTATTTGCAGACCAGCTTTAGTGTAATCAGCAAACATTAGTAAATACACTATCCACTTTCTTCTCTAACTGCCACATTTGCTGCTTTACGGTACAGTCATTTTCTATGGCATCCAGCTTAATATCTGCATGAAGCTGAAGCAGAAAAGCTACATTAGGATTACTGTATTTTTTTTCCTGAGTTGTTTGTAGGTTTGGTTTCCCAAATCATGCTATTGACCTAGGAAGATTCAAAAGAGGATGGCAGAATAAGATTACGAGAAGTATGCTAAAGCATGGAAATCAGCAATATAAAACCATGTATGTTATACTGGAAACAAGCTGACAATTGACTACTGCAAAATCAATTTTTAAAAGTATATTAGAATGGCAAAATTTAGAAGTCTCAGGCAGACATCTATATATCTTTCGTAAGTGAAAGGGAGACGGCATCAACTCTTACTATACATATATAATAAAGCATTATTAATAATGTAACATAATGTATATATTTTACATCACAATATAACATTATTGTCACTTCAATCACTGTATACTTGCAAAATAAAGCTTTATTCTATATTCTAGTATTCTCAAAATATATATATGCTAACCTGTTAGTCAAATGCTTCAAAAGGCATTCTCAAAGATCACCTCTGACAGTAACTGCAAATCATTTTATGCTAATACCAGTTTACACAGTTCTGACTTGTATTTAAATCAGCGTATCTTAACTTCCCAACATATACACGGTCGAAGGAGGTGATCCTGCCCTTCTACTCTGCTCTCATGAGACCTCACTTGGAGTATTGTGTACAGTTCTGGTGTCCTCAACATAAAAAGGACATGGAACTGTTGGAACAAGTCCAGAGGAGGGCCACGAGGAAGATCAGGGGACTGGAGCACCTCCCATATGAAGATAGGCTGAGAAAGTTGGGGCTGTTCAGCCTGGAGAAGAGAAGGCTGCATGGAGACCTCACAGCAGCCTTCCAGTATCTGAAGGGGGGGCTATAGGGATGCTGGGGAGGGACTATTCATTAGGGACTGTAGTGACAGGACAAGGGGTAACAGGTTAAAACTTACACAGGGGAAGTTTAGATTGGATACAAGGAAGAATTTCTTTACTGTGAGGGTGGTGAGGCGCTGGAATGGGTTGCCCAAGGAAATTGTGAATGCTCCATCCCTGGTGGTGTTCAAGGCCAGGTTGGACAGAGCCTTGGGTGCCATGGTTTAGTGTGAGCTGTCCCTGCCCATGGCAGGGGGGTTGGAACTAGATGATCTTAAGGTCCTTTCCAACCCTAACTATTCTGTGATTCAAAGATTCTGTTTTTTTCCACAAGTCATTAATAACATACCAGTCAACCACCCCTGCGATCTATGCACAAGAAGGGACCTGGCTCAAACTAATAAAAGTGTTATCAATCGTAACATATTTCTTCTGTCTATGAATAATATCAGGTAATATTTTTGTATCCTATTGCTTAGCCAGTGTATATAGTTTATGACAAGACATCATTTTCTGCAATTTTTATTTTCTCAAAGGTTGCTTGGGTCATATTATTATCTGGAATGAAATGACACAGCTGTTGACTACAGTGCAATAATGCTATCTAAACCCACCCTGAAAGATTCAAGAAAATAAAACTATTAAAGTTTATTTTCTCAGATGTCTTATTTCTTTTTTGCCAACTTTGTAGAAAAGCAGTAGGCATAATTATCCTTTCAATAATCACTGTAGGTCTGATCATCTTGTATTGCTTTCAACCCACTATCACACAATACTTAACTTGAATAAACCTCTGACTCTATTTCACATCCATTTCTGGTGAAGTGTAACAGTCTGACATTCCCAAAGACACATTCCTAAACCCAGAATGTACCAAAAAAAATCTCCAAAAGAAAAAAAAACACATGGACTATTTCATCTACTTTTAGAAGCATTTGCTATTAATTCACTTACTTGATTGATTTTTTTAAGATTTATGACATATCCAAGCATAATTTGCTTATGTTTTCTATTGGAATGTCAAATGAATACTATCTATGGCCTAATGCATATAGCAAACCTGGGATAAAGCACACTGAAAGGACTTGATGAAGTGTTACAGAAAGCAATGCATAAAGATATGAAATGGGTGAGCATGACGCAATATATTAATATTTGAGATGATTATGTAGCTTGTCAGATTTCAAAAGTCAATTTTTTTTCACTGAAGATATTTTTCACTTTTTTTCTCACGAGAAGGGCATTACACACAGTGAAAATGAAGTGTTTGTATTTTAACTTCCCTTTAGTTGGGAGATGGATATTTTGATTAACAATCCTCCTAGATTTTTAATTCTCCACTTTTTTCAGGGTATGGATATGCTGAGTAAACCTTAATCTATGGAGGTTACCTAAATAAGAGGTGAAATATGAACATTTTAGTAGGTGAAGTGTGCTAAGCAGGAGTTTTGTATCTGGCAACAGCCCTGTGACTTCAGCTGTGAAGCCTACTCTGCATTCCAGTAAATCAGCTCTACATCTCTTCGCATTAACTCATCCTGGGAAGTTCCTTCACATGAAGAGCTGCATTGATTTACAATCCTTTGAGAAGGACCTGAGCTGGTAGCAGATTCTAGCGACTGGGAGAGCATTCTTGTAACAACTAACTGACAAATCAATATACTACCTGACAGTATTAACCATCAAGGGATACTGGTTGACTGGGTTTGGTTTGGGGTTTTTCTTCTTTGGTTGGGTTGGTTTGTTTTTAATATTTTTTTAAAATCATCTCTAAAGCAGTGAAAATAAGGTAGGTAAGACTTGTAGCACAGATTCTCTATGTTGGTAACCTACACTTCCTTACTTGGGATAATTTTGTTCTACCTATACAAGTTCATCAGTATTCTGCTTTCAAGAATTAGCAGTCATAAACTAGAATTATTTGTTAAAATTTCTGGTTTGATTTTGATTTGGTTCACTGAAGACTGAAAAATAACACAAACAGTTCAGAACTCTTCGTTTAAATCCTGTATGTGAAACTAAACATAAGCTCTCCTCAATTTCTTCTCACTGAAGGTAAATCTCTTCATATGAACAGTGAACACAAAGTAACAACAAACAAGAAAAAGAATTCCTGGTACATCCTTGTATTAGTTTGGGTGGTGAGGCACTGGCACAGGTTGCCCAGAGAAGCTGTGGCTGCCCCATTCCTGGCAGTGTTCAAGGCCAGGTTGGACACAGGGGCTTGGAGCAACCTGGTCTAGTGGAAGGTGTCCCTGCCTGTGGCAGGGTGTCGGAACTGGATGGGCTTTAAGGTCCTTTCCAACCCAAACTATTCTATGATTAAATGAAAATTATAAAGGCATTTGCAAAGGTTGCAACGCACACAGAAAGCTTTTAATAGGACAAAAACCCGAGTGAGCTGATGGAGCTCTCAACTGAGGTAACATGACACATTCTCATTCAGACATCTCTATCTCAGATGAGCCCAAATTTAGCTGATAATGTTAAAAAACCCTCTTTTGCTTATCTCTTGTATCTACTAAGGAAAAAAAATCAGTGCAAATATACTGGAAGAAAATTATAAGCTAGCAAAAAGATTAACTAATGAGTTGCTAGTCTCACAAGTATTTTTCAGCCCAGCAGCTCATACCCAAATTTTCCTGGAGCAGAATTTTCAAGCAAACCTGAGTGATTTCACCTTTCAAACACTTGAGCTGCTTTTTAGATTAGAACTTTTAACCTTTATCATGTCAGGTTTTCAGAAAATCTTCAAGTCATCCTGAACAAATACATAATTTGAATAAATATATCATTGAAAAATGTTTGCTGTTTCAGGTAAAGGTGTCTCTACCCTATCCCCAATATTAATAGTGGTAGAGTAATCTTGAAGAATATCTACAGGGAAGACTTTTCTAAACTATAACCACTTTCTCTGAGAACAGGGGTGACATTCCAGTGAAGCAGATGGTAATTTTATGATTTTTGTAAAGATCAGCATTTTACCCAAAAATGTACCTTGTCAATACCTGTATGTCCTTCCTGTACCAGTCCACATTTTTCCTCTCCCACTTTTGCTAGAATTTCTCTTACAGAAGGTTCTTGGGGAAGCTTCCATGTTTCATAACAAAACAAACATCAAAATCAATTAATTCATGCAGATAGATTTCATGGATAGAGCTGAATTCAGAGGGAGTGATGAAGCAAGTGCTTATTGTGACATGTCATATCAGGTATTAGAATTCCAGTTTTCTTGTAAAGCTGTTTCATCTTTTGTTGAAGAACAGGGAAGAACAGTTTTTCCAAAACTTTTCAGGAAATGATATATACCTTGAAACCTCCAGGCTATTCTATGTGAAGCCCTGCTAAGATGTTAAACTTTTCCACTTAGCTTTCAAAGATAAAAGAGCTGTCTGTATCAAAACCTTCAGTTAGTGTTCAAGAATCAGATACTGAACAATACCGGTAAGACATATTCTGGTCCTGAATAATGTGGTCTCTTTCAGCTACACTGCCTGGTTTTAAACTTGGGTTTTATCAAGGGCCATAGGATGATTAAGACTGGAAGGAACCTCATCAGGTCATCTCTTACAAAATCCTGCTTAAGGCACAGTAATTTGCAGAAGTAATTTGCTCATACTGGTATCTCTACATACACATAATATACAGCACACATTCCCAAGTCCATTGTGCACTTCTGCCCTGGAATCCTGAAATAATTTTCTCATTACGCAGGTGTGCAATGTTATACTTGAAAAAGGGATCAAAATCAAAATTCTTCAGTTTTCCTCATTAAAACACTGTATTGTTGGTATTAGCATATTTCAAATAATTCAGTAGAATTAATTACATTGTTACTTCAATTTTAAGACAGGCATTTTCTCTCTTGTGATATACTTTCTTCTGTGGAATGAAAAACAAGATTTAGTTGGCAGTGTACTTTAAAACCCAGAGGGCTTTGCTCTACTCTCAGTATTGTTATATGAGCCAAAATCCCAGTATACCTGGCAAGGTAAGCCAGTTTCATTGCCAAACTGTTGGTATATTGTACTGTACTTATAAAAATACGAACAAATAAATACGGGTGGTGACATGACATTTTCTACATAGACAGGAAATAATCAATGTGGCTATCATGAGGAACTGTGTGTTCTGGCACAGGAAAACCTTTTTTCATAACCAATTTATAGGGGGGGAAGGGTAGGAAAATGCTGAAGCTTTACAAAATCTACCACACTGTACCCCAGTCTTTCCTGTGAAAACCAGAGTTTTGCAGCATTCATATTCTTAAGAAAGTGTCAATACATGGCATACTATTTTTTTCCATTGAGAACTATAAATGTGCAGGAGAGTCATTTGTAATGTCTGACAGTGAAAAAGTAGCTCTTCAATGCATGGCATCATTTATTTTCAGCAGAAGCCATGCTGTGTTCTGATTAGAAAGGAAATTGTAGAGGAATTAATGGGTTCAGGTAATAAAACTGAAAATCCTGCTCATGCTCTATTGCATTAATCAAATCTTACTTTTTAAGACATAATTCAGGTAATTAGTTGTTACTGGCTACATTCAGTAAAACCACTGTTGTACCGTTTATATTAGAAACAAATATATTTTTAATAAATGATGGTATTTCAAAGCTTGACTAGTGACAGTTCTATTAGCAATTGCAAATAATTGGGTAGTGGATGAATGGACATGTAGTACAGACTTCAGGAATTCTGTCCCTCTTCACAGATTGAGCAGCACTCAACTTAGGAGTCACTGAGGTGGTGAGCTTAAGTATCTCAATGCTGATGATCATCTAGTTTCCAATACACATGAACTTTATACAACACCTTTAGCTTATCGACCTCAGTAAACTGTGACCACCCTTACAACCAACCATGAGCAAAACTGAACATATACTGAAAAAGAGGTACAGCAGAATCTACGACGACTACTCCAGATTTGTTGGAAATCCGAATGACTTTTTTCCAGCGACTTCAACAAGTTTTAGCTAAGGGTTTTATTTTTAAACCTCGCATTAAAAGGTCATTTTCCTATTTTTCATTTTCTCACCAATCTCTAGAAAAGCAAAAGTTCTAACAAAGATGAAAGCACTTCTAAAAACCCATCTTGTAAAAGTGTTTGTAATTGCCATATAAATCTGCAAAAATTGTCCATAGAGAAGTGGGAATAATTCTTACTCTGTACTAGGCACAGGTAGGAGATCAAACAGAAGAACCACAGATTCCTGGAAGAAAATTCAACTAAACAAACAAGCTGCAGGAGGGTACGTATGTCCATACTGAATCAGCTAGCCGAGAGGTAATGGCAGTCAGGGATCCTCTGCTTTAATAGGAGAGATGACATGAAAAAGGCTTTCCTACAGATTTAGTCTAGATCCAGCATCTGGCCAGGTATGTTCAGAGGGAAGTATTATTTAACCATGTAGACTAAATAGAACAGATTACTTAAGAAATAATCCTACCAATTTAGAAAACATTTGTGCTCAAGATAGAGGATTTGACCAAGAATCCTTCACACTGGAGCAGATACTTGCTGGACCACAGACATTTTATTTGATAATATGAAGTATAACCTCTTTGTTTCAGTGTGGATTCAAGTTTTACTGAAAAGCACCTTCCCAACCACAACAAACAGAAAACAAGAAAAAAAAAATAATCTAAAGGTCTGGGGTTTTTATGATCTAAATCACTTGTAAATTTCTGAACATTGTCCTACACATCAACAATCCTAAGGAGGGATAGCAGCTTCAGTTCCCACCATGGAATTCACAGAAAATAGCTGAAAAGATTGATTCACGCTGCATGTCTTATAGCCTTCCCAAGAATACTTGCTTCCTAAGCTACATTTCCCATTTATAAGAGCAGCCGGTCTATATCTGACTTTCTGAACCAGCAGATGAGAATACAAATACACATTTTGCTTCAACAGCTTCCCTTTTTTTCTTTTTTCTTTTTTTTTTGCTATTTTTTAAATCTCTGAGCCCTTATGATCCATTTTGTACTACCCAGGAACAACACAAATGAAGAGTTACTATGGCATGCAGGATTACTTGTCTAGAGGTTGATTCTTACATCTTATACTCTGCAATACATACAGGTTTATAGCTTTACACCTTGCAAAGTACACATTACACTCTTTCAGTTCACCTTTTCCTTCATGAACTCAATCACAGCAAGCACAATTAGGGTACAAATACTGGGTTAAAGGGTTATGGCTCGGCTTCAGCTGCTTGCGGCTCCCCTCAAAAAGCTACTGCTACAGATCGGATATCACATAGATACGCATTCTCTGCCTGCTCCAGTTCTGTCAAATGGTCAGAGTTTAAAAAACAACAAAAAAAAAAAAACCAAACCACAGATGGGATGAGAGGGAAGCAGATGCATAGTTAAGCTGTCAGATCCAAAGGGTGATATTTCCGCCTTACAAAGTCAAAGGGTACATAGGAGACAGCAACAAACCACCCAAGGCAGTGATGTAGTTGAGCTGCTCAGCTGCAGCCAGAATACATCTTTGACCATATCTTTAGGAGTGCAATTGTGTGGTTCTGCCACTACATTTCTTGTCCCATACGAGAAGCTTAATATTTACAATATATGGAATTGCAGTTCACAAAGGTATAAAATACACCTATAGTGTTATCTGTATCCATGCTATTTTGCCTTTCAAAATTATATTCTTAAACATATAAACTGAGATTATTTGCAGAATTAAAATTAATCACTAGTGTGAACTGGGTTTGCAGTACAGAATTGATTAGAGCCATTCTGAATTACAGCCACTGAAATTGTCTCACTGTATGAACAACTTTTAGCAAACTACTGAATATCATACAGAGAGGAAAGATAAAAGTTTCATTTATAAAACCAAAGAAGAAATGTCTCATCTAAATAACAGGAAAGCTTTCCAAACTGAAATGATGACTAAAATTATTTCCTGTGTTCTATGTCTGCTTCCCCTTGTGTATTAATTACTCTTCCATGCTTATCTGATACCAGTCTGCTTTTAAATCACTAATTAAAATATGAAATGTGGAAAGCTATTTTTAAGCACAGAATTGTATTGTTTCATCAAGCTGAGTTATTCCTTCCATATTCAAAAAGGTGTTACCATGCATTTCAGATCTTAGGGTCCAAAACGGAATAGAAACTGAAGAGAAAGCACTAAATTCCCCATCGCTTCTCAGAACAAAGCTTTAAGCTCTGGTTGCAGTCTGTCTTAGCTATCCAAAAATCACTCTCCTCTGGGAACTATCCTGGTCTAATTAGTAATGCTGGAGCATGACCACAAATACAGCCCCATTAATCTCATCTGCATTCAAAACACAGGGAAATGTCTGCTCCTGGAAAGAAAGATTCCTTCTATTAATTGTTCCTGCACAATTCTCCTCTGTCTCTACTCTGCTTAGCTCCTTGTTCTGGATGTTCATTTTCTTGTACCAAAAATACCTCCATCCAAAATGTGTTCATAAAATGCTCCTCTTCTATAGGACCTTTCAAAACACACTGTCAGATGTTGGCCCAGATGAAGTGTAGGCATTTGGTAGACAGTAATAAAGCTAAGTCTAAAGGGTCTTTCATTAGTATTTTGGCAAGATCACGTGAACACACTGTAAGCAATGAAATACTAAGAAATAGTCTGAAAATTGCTCTAAGCAGTATCTTAAATCTACTTGAATATACTGATTTAAAAAAAAAACAAAAACAAAAACAAACCACTAAGAATATTCACCAATTCCCCACTATTTAAACAAACACAACATTCACAATGGGAAATACACATATTCATACACCTATTCAGGCAGGAAGTCTGACCCTGCCTCAATGCCATTCAAACGATCCACACAAAATTTTTGTGTATGAAATACCCACCCTATATCCCAAATTGCAAGATGATGAAGTGAAAATTGTGCTAGCACCTTATTCAGCACAAAGAGATACCTTTCCAACACACCTCCATGGTGTTAGATATCATTAAACTACCTGAATTATCTCTTTCTTTTAAAAGAGCGTGACCTGCTGTGGACTTTTTAACTTTGGTGCTATGAAAAGTATTTGAGCCAAACTCCATCTCCCAACTTATTTTATTTCCTTAAATTTTTTACAATAACTGAACACACACAAAACTGGACTTGGTTATAGATCCATCACAGGATGAAACATATGAATCTTAAAAACAAAGGCTTCTGTTTTCAATTTTAGTGTTGTGACCAGAGCTTGCCCTAGTATAAAATGTAGTAAACAAGGGGAAATTCAGTATCTGTATCACTTATTTACAAATTCATTCTGTGTATGGTCACAAAAAGCCTCTCATCTCACAAAACGCAAACTAAAGTAGAGCCAGAAAGATGTCTTTTCTACCTGCTTACTCCAATTAATGTTCAAGTTCCCACTTATTTTTCAAACTCACAATCACAGATGTTTCAAGCTCCTGTTACACAGAACAGCTTTGAACACATACTCAGACATTAATACTGCACATGGAATATACCTACACTGAGGTATCAAGCTAAGATTTAAAAACATGTAATTAAAAACATAATCTTTAAATAAATAAAATTTAAGCAGCCTCCATATAAGCCTATAACTCATATAAACAAAAAAAACTACTAAAATTTAAAACCAGCATGGCGATGTGCATGATGCAGGAGAAGAAAGAAAGAACATAAGAGTAAGCTTTGCTTTAAACTGCTTAAGAGTAAACACTGCTTTCCCTGCTGGTCACTGGTTATTTCCCATTATCCCCTCCTTCTCCCTTCAATTAACTGCCTCTCCTTGACAATTATTTTCCTTGGAATTATTTGACTGTGTTGGTAGTATATGGGTTTATTTTCTCAAAGCAATACTCCTCAGAAGTGGTGGATTATCCTAGATTTGGCTATGCATACAAACATGCATATTTTATGAATATGGGTGAAATCCTGGCCCCAAGGACCTGCTGTAGAAATAAATTTAACTAACCAAGATTTCATGGACCCCAGTGGAATTCATCATAGATAAATCTGTGTCAGGATTAGGGCTTGAATACATGGTACCCAAATTCTTTCCTGTTGTTTTACTACCAAACAATCCAAACTCTACACAAAGTGTTTTTGAGAAGGAAAATATTTGCATTTATTAAAACAACTAACAATTAAAATTATAATATAAAGTCTGATTTTAGATCTCAGTTTTCAAGTTTTGTTTCTCAGTTTATTCACAGTAATTCTATTAACATTCAGCATATGACCTGCACATCCATTACTGTGAATGGTAAAATGTCTATCCCTTTAAATCAATTATAAAAGGGTCTCTTGCAAAAAAAAGCAAACTCCCCCTCATGTGGTTTTGTTAATTATGAGAGTAGCACTTATCTCCCATTCATTGTCTTAACTCAAAATGAAGGAGATGATATCCAAGACTTCACTATGATCTTTCCAATCTTCTTGTGAAGGTGGTAACATATGATTACTGCAACTTCTAAAAAGTTATTTTCTTCCTTGTTTCAGGAATGAATTCCACTAACATTGCTTCTTCCATTTCATATCCTCCCTATAAATCTCCCATTTCATCAGCTTTCTACATTTACTTTAGTATCTTACTTCAACATCTCCCCGATCTCATAATGTTGGCTATTCAAGGAACACAGAAAAGCTTTCTCATGTGTGAGCAATATATATACGGCCCTAAGAGCAACTCTTGAATTACTAACCCCACTTCTTGTGATTCCTGGCTATTTTTCTGAAATCCTCCATCAAAATGAACATCTCATATGAGCCTCTTTCACTTGTGTAATGTAAGTGCACCAAGGTTTATGATTAGAACCTTGTTAACTTAAAATATTGCTTAAGAAAACTGCTCTTTCTGTGACTCTAAAAAGACTCACCGCATTGTAGAACTATTAGGGAAGAAACAGTTTTGTAATCACATTTTTAAACTGCTTATTTGCCCTAAATCTCTTGCTACTTCCTCTGTTTCTTCTGAAATTTTATTCTTTCTTCTTCTTCTTCTATAATTTCATCTAAAATTTTACCATTCAGGTAATAAATATGTATAAATAAAAGGAGAAGTAGGGTTAAACATATTTCTACAGTTGAACTTAAACAACCATCTCATTTGAAACTATTCTCAAGTAAACTATTTGGATTCCACCCACTAACTACCTCTCTTTCGCAAATGTGCATTTTATTCTGCATTTAAACCTTTAACGGAATTCCAAAGACAGTGGATTCTCTCCACTGATGTGAATGGGCTTTGGATCTCACTAATACAGGGACACAATTACGCATTCTAATAATAATGCCCTCAAGTTCTATGCTGAATACGTAAGAACAGCACTCACCAATGTTTTCAGAAGCTTTGCTTCATATTCCTGAATTCTAAAAATCAGTATCGCATTGTTTCTACTTGTACAGGAATGTTTTCTGCTGTTACATTTTAGGAAAGAAATTCCACAATGATATATTTACTGCAACATCAAGTCCCAAAGCACATTCCCCTGCAAGAAGGCACTGCAATATCACATGGACCACATGCTAGAGCTCCAAAAGGTGAAATAAAATACAACATAGAAAATGCAAAGCAGTTTCATTTGGATGTACGTAGAGTAGCCCAAACTATTTCATAGAGAAATATATAGTATCCTCTGGGCATCAGACAGCACAAGCACTAATCCTGTCACTCTTTTTCTGTTCACTGCACTTGCTTCAAAATGCATATTCAAGCTTTAAAAGGAGAGCTCCTGTCAAGTCAGAAGAAAAAGTATTTCTTAATCCATCCAACTCATCTCCCCAGACCACACTGTTTTACTTCAGGTCATACTGAACTCTATCAAATTACAGGCTGCCACACATATCTGCAATATGCTATGTCACATCATTAGCCAATGCAGACATTCAGACTGAGGACAGGTTAGGTATGCACACAGAAAGACAACTGGATCTGATCTCCACTGCTCACCGAGCTGTGGTATGGTTTCACACAAATCACTCCAGGGATATATAAATACAACAGAAAAGATCCATGCACCATTTGAATATCCTTAGTACCTGTCTGACACTGACAACTCACACAAAATCCAGCTGCACAGAAATAATATTGTATGTTTATAACTTTGCAAATTTCTTTTTAATAATACAGACAAGCACAGGGATTTCAACTTTTTAGAGTCTTATTCTTTTCCACTTGTTGTCATGGATACTACATCTTCTTCTCTTTCCCTTTTCTCTCCCCTTCATCATATCTGACTTTTCTGTGTTGGTGTCCATGGTGACATCCTGCTATCAGTACACAATGCATGTCCACACTTCCACATTTTTCTAATGGGCTCAAAGAAGTTGCCCCTATGTGACTGATGTTATTGCATCTTAATCTCTCTTTACTTGCAAGCTTGTGAAAAAAAAACTTTAAAAAAAAAACCAAACCCAACAGTTTGTGTACTTGAGATATTTTCAGTTTTATTCACTTGGATAAACTCATGAGAATCAACATCTTATTTTCAGGATGGCTTCTGGGGACAGCTGCCATATATTCAATCCATCACACAGGCAAACAAGGATGCAGAACAATCAGGCAAGTGTTTATGCATCAAAATATAATTGGCTAAACTTCCAGAGATGCAGAGCTTTAGAACTAGACAGCACAGGCATGAAGGCAAGAAATTTGAGAAACTGGGAACACCAAGTTAAAGTATTTCAAAAATACACGTTTTCTCCTACACGTCACAGTTGCTTTCAAATGATTTACCAACATACAACTTCAGGGGGTGGAAGGGAGGGGAACCCAAAACTAACAACAACCAGATCTCCTCAAACCCTAGTAGAAAACCAATGTGCAGGATTTCACTATGTTATTACCCTCCCATTTATTAGACCCTCAGAGGATCCAGCGTACACATCCAGTGGAGGGACAACATAACACTTAGGACTGGCTTGAAGATACTTCTTGCACATCACGTGTAGGCACACTTTGTGGTAATGACTTAGGGTTTAAGATATCTATGCAGGGTCGTATTTCTGAGGTAATGGGTAAACGCAGTCTTAAAGGTCTTTTCCAACCCAGCTGATTGTATGATTCTACGTTGGTCCTGGCTTACTATAAAGACCAGACAGTTTTGGCTTACAAGGGGAAAAAGAAAACAAACAAACAAGCAAAACCAAAACCAAGAAAACCAAAACAGAACAAAAACACAACAGAATTTTTATGATACGAATCTGTACACAATGGGCAAACTCCTGGCCCTCAGTGGATCAGTGGCAAAGCTTCCAGGCCGGGATCCCAAATGGCACTTCAAATATTCACAGTTGGTGAAGTGTAACCTGCGCATGCAAGCTTCAGGTTTACCAAAGCCCCTGAAGCTCTGAAAAACAAAGAACTGAAACACTGTGTTGGACTTTGCCTGGCAGCAGCTTTCAAACATTCCCATGAATATTTGATGGTAGGGATCCTGGCATACTATTGTAGTCAGCACATGAAATAATTCTCATCTGCCTTGATGGGATAAAGTAGCCCAAATAAAAGATGTTTACAGCTGCATGAAATCATATTTGTCAGGACACAAGTGTAGGAATTTTTAAGTTTATGGTATTCAAAGCAAGTGTTCCCTAGTGCCATAGACTGTAGAAATTCAGCCATGGGTACTGCGAATCACACTTGATAGTTCCTCCCTGAGATGCAATCCAAAAACATCACCCTAATTTCCTCCACTTGCTTTTCCATCTCCCCAGGAGACAGCTATTCTAACTTGCTTGCTCAGTACACTGAGATCTAAAAAACTGCTGCTAATTACCATGTGTTTCAATTCTCAACTTAACTGGTGATCTGGGAAATCAAGCCATGGTCTCATATGTACAGTAACATCAATAAGCTACCACCTAGACTGCTGAGACATGATGTCAGTATTTGTCATTAATACAGTGTATCCATCGTCTGGTTTGCCTCTAAATTCTAATGATCATGTGCTGTTAAATTATTCAGACTGTTTGGTCAAATTTACCCTATTCTTAAAAAAAAAAAAAAAAAAAAAAGACATAAAGAAAAAAGTGTGGATCTAGTAGCTACAGACAACTAATCCCAGTAGGGTTTTCTAGATAATGCATTAAAACCAAAAAAAGGAATAGTTATTTCAAAGTGTGTTTTACAGGCAGCCTGTTTTCAACTGTTAAAATTGAGGAGGGAACAAACATGAATTATGGCCATTTCCTCATTTAAAAGTAATAGATTTCTCCCACCCAAACATAAGCTATACAGATAAAAGCAAAGCATTGAACAGAAACTACATGGAAATAGTGATGGTTTTCCCTCATCTGGGATAACTGGTACACATCTGTTCAGCTAATTCACACAAGAAGCAACTCGGACATCTTCCCCCTACGTGTGCTCTCACTAACTGATACCTAACAAATAATGAATCATAGAACTGTTTGGGTCGAAAGGATGAAGAACTGATTTTTACTGTTACAGAACATTCTTTACATGCACTTGCAGAGCCTCTAGTTTCAGGAGGACATTTTCACAGCCCTGAGAAACAGGTAACCAAGATAAATTTATATCCTGAATTACCTGCTTGGTTTTGCAGAAGGCAAAAAAAAATACAAGAATAAAAATGAACACTTACAAGGTGATGCAAAATAGCTCCCACATGGATGGAGTTTAACTTGCAACAGACCACATCTAAGTGGTTTAAAAATTAACTACTACTACTAGCACACAAAATTTGTAAAAGATTGTACAATTATGGACCAAAAAGGCAGTCTAATCCATTTTCAGTTTCATAGTTTGTAATACTGTCTTGATTTTTAAGGCACTTTCTGACATTACTCAAATCTATTATGATGCTTCAAAATTAAAATCCTTTATCTGTGGTCTCTGTGTCTACTCTAATGCTAAAACCTTAAGCCTCTCTAACACTAAGGTCATTATCTGATCCCTCCAGTATATCCTCTCTGAAACCTTAAAGCTCTTATCTTGGGACCTCTTACAGGGCCACACATCTGTTTGAAGACATGACTTCTCAGTTTTGGTTATTTTGATTTTTGCTTCTCATACAAACTATTTTCAGTGACTGAGAGCTTTGGAGAAACAAGTTACACCTGGGACACAGGTAAACACATGGCAAAGGTAGCTTTTATTTCTCACTACGAGGCAACTTAACAAGCGAGTTGGTGCAAATCTCTTGGTTATTTTGTTTCCAGTCCAAAATTCTATTCCATCCACTCACATCATATACACCACAAACACTTACAAAGGCCCTATGCAGGTGAACCAAGAATTCAAATACATTCTCTTTCAGTGAATTCACCTTCATGTAGACTTCACCTCTACTGCTCTCTCATCAGTTGAAAAGGCTCTGTGAAACCACAAGCAGAGAAATTAATACCACGGCTGGGTCTCAGCAACTGGATACGCTTTCCTGACAAAAGCAGGTCCAGATAATTGCTGGATCATGTCTGGGCACATACATCTTATAACATCTCCCGAGACAAAAGAGATTTGAGATCAGACACTTCCAATCAGCCTCCTAAATAGCTCCTCAGTAAAAACATCAGGTTTCAACTAAACCAAATTTTTGAACAGAAATTACTGACTTTCTGTGGATTTGTTTTTAATTCATTTTTTCCCAACAGAAATATCAGACAATTATAGCATCTCATGGGATCTATTTATCTGCTTCTCAGGATTTCCACTGTCTGCAGTGGGCTTAGCTCCCATGCACATATTACCCATAATCCACTACGATCACCTTATGAGGACTGACAGGTACCACATGAGATATAACCTAACCTAAGACCATAACAGACATGAGAATGGAAATACAATTAGTCTCAGAAAGCATGGAGATGGCTTTCCAGATACTTGGGGTTTAGATATTTTACAGATATATTGGAGGGAGGGCAAGAACAGTATTTTTAAGATATATATGGAAAACCACTTCAGAAATGGCTTTTGCAGAGCTGGGAAAGGTAGATTTACTTTTTTCCCCTAACGATTTCTTTAGTTGTACTTTCTAGCTGTATTTTTCCCCTCCATGAGAACCATCTCAGGGGTTTTTTATTCCTCCTTCCTCTTAGAAGACAATTAACCAAAGTTATATTCTGAATATGCTCTGGCCAGCTGATAACTATCAGTACAAACACGCTTTGAAACACCTCCAGCTGAGCACTACAAGGGCACTGTTTTGCTTCCCATGGAGGGAGGCAACTGCTATTTAACACAAAACTTGCCTAACTTTGGCTTGCAAGCTTAAATGAAAGAAGCTAGGACATAAAGTACTACAGTGAATTCTGGAAAATATAACACAGTGTAAAAAAGAAAAATCATAAACATTCACATGGAATTCTCATCAGGGCTCTAAGATGAATCTGTGAATTGTAAATTTGTTTACTAGAAATGCAAGTTTGGAACAATCTATCGTTGTATCATCTACAGCTTCAAAGCTCTCTTCATCTGCCTTGTTGAACTCTTGCCCAGTGCAGAAGATACTTATATTCAAGCAGAACAGAAGCTAATTTGAAGATTTAATGTACAACTGCTTTTAGATAGTAATAAAATCCTTCTCAGAGCATTAAGTGTGCAATGGCATTGCAATAAATAAAAGAGCTTTCAGACACACATCTCCAATTTCTTTGTATTTAAACCCCTATTGATGGTGCCATAACTACCTCTATCTATTTAGACCTTGTTTTGGAAACTATGTACACTGCTGCCACAGCTCTTCACACTTCCGAAGGAAGCTGGAGGCTATCACAGCATTCAGTAATTCAGACTGTCTTCTCCAGCTGCACTCATGGCCACAGGAGTGTGCAACAGGACTTCAGAAGTTTCCATCTGCCATCCTTATTTAGCTTAAAAACCTTGATATTTCCACATCCAACAATATTTATGTTGCATATATTCTTTATGTATTTATTTACTTTTGAAAGGTAAACCTAAGTATTTCAAATGACTTTTAGGAAGCTTGAAATGGTCAACACAAACAGCATCCAGGGTTAATACAGGACTAGGAGCTACTTAAATAGGAAGCAAAAGTTTTTTCCTCACTACCATCATTTCCTGAGAACGACAAGTATCCACCTAAGTATAGATTTCTTCCTACATAAAAGTTAATCTTTAGGACTGAATATAGATACTGCAGAAGTAAAAAATCAATGTTCCTTCAGGTTATTTGCAGATGTTGTGTACTGTGTTTCTTCAAGCATTTTGAGATGTGGCTTAACTTAAACCTTTTCTCACAAATGATATAAAGCAATTGCTCTAAATGTATTAACTTCTTAGGCAAAGCCAGAAGCAATTGTGATTTAGATCTTCCCCTTTCTCTGTTCTTAATGTAATTCCAATACTTGTATTTGCAGATTTCAGTGACAAAATTATTTGGTTTTGTTAGCAATTTTCCCCACAAGCTTGCTCACATTAATTGCTATACCCTCAATTTTCATAGTAGAATTTTGCTTAGTGGCTTAGAAATAAAGGCATTCATCTATACTGCTAGTTAGAAAAATACTTTCCTGGAGAAGGAAAAGCCAATATTCAGACTGAAGAATTCATCAGGGAAAAACCTCCAAAACTAGCATTTTCAAAACCACTGGACTGCTTGTAGAATTATAGATTCCCTTCCAAATGACCCTATTCAGAAACTGATAATTTTTCAGAGCCCATAATTAACTGACATCTCACAAAAAAAGGATGCCTACACAGCTTCTTTCCACACAGATTACCTTAGCATGTTGGCTGCTGTTAGTCTGTTGTGCTGAAATAAACTATAAACCAGAGCTTTCCCTAGTTAGTTACTTCCTGAACAGGAAGAGACTATTATTTTTCTAAAGGTGTATTTATGTGTGGAGAAACCTGGTTTTCCATTTAAAAGTCCTCTTTCTCTAAAGGTTTATTTATGT
Organism: Neopsephotus bourkii; assembly: GCF_033783945.1. Taxonomy (NCBI): domain Eukaryota; kingdom Metazoa; phylum Chordata; class Aves; order Psittaciformes; family Psittacidae; genus Neopsephotus; species Neopsephotus bourkii. Next base: position 1,472,561 of record NW_026901852.1, on the reverse strand, counting down.
GTTGGGGATAGCAATTCTGCTGATATGTGTGTGTCCTTTTTCCCAGCTTACCTCTCACAAATCATCTGAAGCCTGACAAATTCATCCTTCCCAAGACAAGCATACACTGTGAATAACAGTTCAGCTAAAATCCTCCAGTCCTTCTCATTAAGAAGGGACACATCCTCCTTTCTTCATATCTAGTCCCCTGCTCTATGCTCTAAACACGTCTCAATTTCATCAATCTGCCAAAGGCAGAGATCTAGGTTGACACCAAGCTGAAGCTTATTTCGTTGCAGTCATGGGTGTGGGATGGGTATGCCTCCTGAAGTATAACAAAAATGACAATGCAAATGCAAAATTTCACTTAAAATCAAAAGTGATTAGTGGTATCTGGAAGAGTTATGGTAACCCTCACTTGAGCATAATTCTTCATACCCATCCCACTGTTTATTCACATGCCAATTACCTGCCAGAATTACAGACAGTATGTAATGCACTGTCAGAAATGGATGATCTTTAAGGTCCCTTCCAACTCTAACAATTCTGTGATCTATAATTTTGCAACGCATGCGAGGGATTTTGGCTTTCCCCCCCCATGGAAAAAACAGTGCTACAAATCCTGTTTTAAACAGTTTTGTTTCCTCCCCTCCCCTCAGTCGTGATGCCCTGTTCTATTATTAAGGGCTTCTTCTAGCTGTATACCAGCACAGACCGTCTGTGTAATGATTATTTTATATATGAACTACTCCCACCATGGGTTTGCTGCCCATGATGGTTCCTCCCATACCTCTCCTCTTATGCTCCTGTGCTTTATGTTTGTTTACATTACCCTACTATGCTGTTGGTGATTACAAAGGTATAAAACCATTTTCCACCAACATTTATTAATCCATTAACAAGCTACAAACATGAAAGCAGTCTATACAAACCACATGCTTTTCAAGCTTTACTACTATGCTAATATGTAACTCTTGCTTACTTTTCTGTTCTTTTTTCCATGGGCAGCTGTGCCACTCAAGGAAAGTCACTGAAATTCAAAAAGAAAACACAAGAAAACTACTTGCTAGAAATGCTTCATTAGTATTTACTCACTGATTTTCTTTGCTTTAGAGAACAATGAGCCAGAAATGTAATACAGCTTCATTTAAACTTAAATTCCACTTTAACTGGTATATTGCTTATTGTGTTCCACCACTTATTTCAGTTACTGTTTGCCAGCATAACAATTCGTCACTTGATGGCATTTGTTCCAGCTGTGACCTTGGATATATAAACCAAAGATGAAAAGCTTTTTCTTTTCAAAATTATGATGAAAGCAAAAGGCTTCTGAGAGCCTTGAATATAAGGTAGAAAGTGAAAGTCAGGTACAGGATCAGCCCTGCAGCAGATTTGAAATATAAAAATAATCTTATTAATTTTGAATTAAATTAAAATGTTTTGTAAAGTATTAACCAAACCCCCCCAAAAATCCATAATTTGTTGATGAGTTGCATAGCTACTTCCTACTAGCCACAGGAAAATAATTAAATACTACTAGGCATATGAAATGTTAGAAGGTGTTAAAATTAAATAACAGCAGGCATATATATACTTCAGTCAAATTCTAAATTGTAAAAAGCTCAAAAACACTTAAGTGGTTTCCCCTAAAGCAACCGGAAGTCACTAGGGCCTGAGAGTGAAGTTCACCAAATAACTTTGTTTTCCTTCAAGTTTCTGATTAAAAGAAGGGTATTAGAAGGAATTTGTTGTAAATTTCCTTTACATTAACTGTTTTGTTTTCTGTCTTGTAAAAAACAAAATGACGATGAGGACAACCCAAACCTCAAATCCCGTGAAAACTGATTCCCAACTGCGAAAATTTATATTCACGTTATTTCTTAAAACTTCATAGAAATAAAGTCTAGGATATGATAACTCTGTAAGTATCTAAAGCTTGATGGGGAGTGCATAAACAGTTTGGAAATGACCAAGACCATTTCAAACACTAGCAGGAGACAATGCTGCCTTGTGGCTGCTGCTTTGCTGAAAGTCAGTGGCACCTCAAGCTCAGCCATACGGAAAGGTTTTGTGAGCACTTGTTACACAGCCTCTTACCCAAGCAGCCAACCTGCAAATACCTGTTTCACTGGTGGTTGAAATTCTGGAGAAAACGCAAGACACATCAAGTATCTGTAGCACACTGTTACTACTTTAGCTGGCTGGGCTGTGGAGGCTGTGATAAACACCAGGCAGACAACACAGAATCATAGCATCAGCTTACTTGCAAAAGACCTTTCAGATCTTTTAAGTCCTACGGCCAGAACAGAGGGCAGAGCAAAACACCTCTTTGATGGCTTTTATATGCCCTCTCCTCCCATTCATGCAAATACAGTTTTTAAGTAGCTGCTTTGTTCTGGTCTGGCATACCTCCCCTAGTAAGAATATAGAGCACGTGTGTATCACACCACTAAAAGCCAAGAAATAAAGGAGCTGAGATGCAGTTTTTCCTCTGCTTTGACTCTTGTTCCAGTGGGGAAAACAAACTGCTGGCTCATACCCATTCAAACTTTTCCCCTTCACACAAGCCAGATGTTCACCTCAGTTTGTGAAAATCGGAAAACATTATTGAATCTCCATCTTTTTACATGCAACAGCAGGCAGCCCACCAGAATTTGCTTTGCTACAGACTGATCAAGTGGAAAATTTTATCTGTCTACATCTCAGACACCATCTTACCTCCAAGCAGCTTCATAAAGCAAAAGGATACATTAACCATTCTCAGACCCAAGAAATTAAGCACAAACAGCTCAAGGAACTATGGCAATTTGCAATAGAAAAAAATACATTCATTAACCAGAACTAGATTAACTGTTGAACTTCGTATCTACTCTTATTCAATTATTTTGTCAGACTTTCTGCTAAATGATACACATTTTCCAAATTCTCAACTTCATGATGCATATTTAAACTCATTTAGTAAAAGCTGACTGTGTCTCTGTATCTTCACTTTAAAATTAACTGCAATGAGTATTTTTGCTCATAAAGGGAACAAAAAAAGCAAACCAAGCCCAAACCAGGCAACTTTTAGCATTTGCAATGCTAACTTTATCTTCTAAGGTCCTTTCACTGATTCTCTCGGCTTTCTGCAGGCATCTCCTTCCTTTCCATTTGTAGTAGATAAAGACAATTTAAAAGATTCAAGTATCTCTTCTCTTCTGTCACCTCCATCCCCTCTGGTATTTGCAGAGTTGTCTACTCTAACCATGCCTTTCTTTTTTTTTTTAGAACAGGTTAATTGTGCAGGTGCACAAGTTCATGTGAATTATCATCTCTGTTTTTTTCCTGAATAGTAAGAGTTTCTGGCTGCATTAATTGCCCTCATCACAGAAAAGAGCCCTACTGTTCCCTACGAAAGGAAGTGCACTAGTGAATAAGCTCAGAAGCCTCTTATACTGTCAATAGAGAAAGTAAAACAAAATGCATCCTCATTCCTCTGCAAAGCCTGGCTAAGTTTCCTCATTAATTCCTCTGCCAGAAGATAAAGCCAAACTTGCACCATTCTGTCATTTAGCTTATATGTAAAAGGTTTTTGGAGCCTTTCTGTTGAAAGTGTTTTCAAAACAGCAAGTTACTGTTCTTTCCAGTTTAGTTTAAATAAATCAATAAACATTGCCTTTTCCTCCTCCTGCATACAATTCCATTTTACTGCTGCTTGTTCTGTCGGTTTTATACCAGTGACTCGCTGGATAATATAAATCAATTCTGGGCTTTGCTGATTACACAAACATATTTGCAATATATGTGCATACTTGCATATTACATTTGATTTAAGAAATAGACTGAAAACTTTACTATAAGCCCCCCACTACAATGCCTGCAATTAGGAAGCCTAAGGTTGCATCAATTTCAAGACAATGGTGATGTTTTCTCCTTATTATATTTGTATGCACAGCAACACAATGTCACGTGCCTCTCTTCCAAAAGGATAGATTCAATTGGTGGTACTATTCCTGAAAGAGCTGTACCCACTATTTTTTAAATGAAGGCCATTCACCATATTTTAGATAGAAAGAGTTGTGGGTGTCCATAGTTTTGCTACATTTTGGGACACAGGGATGCAGCCAAGTACCAGGCCCCACATGAGTCAATAATAGCTCCATTCCTTTCCCTTATTATTTTAGCCTTAGAGGGACAGATTGACAGTGCAAGCATACAAGCAAATACAGAATTTGGCCCTCTGCATTCTATCAGCACTCCACCAGTGCAGCTTTATGACTTTATGTCCTGGGTTTAGCAGTGGCAGTCATTTTTCTCTTTCTTGGTAGCTGGTGCAGGGCTGTGTTTTGACTTTCAGCTGGGAACAAAGCTGAAAAGCAATGATGTTTTGGTTTGGCCAAGGACTTTGTGGGCCTCATGCTCTTCCAGGGAGGAGGGGAGCCGGGAGGAAGCAGAGACAGGACACCTGACCCAAACTGACCAAAGAGGTATTCCATACCACAGCACGTCATGCCCAGGATGTAACTGGGAGTTAGCCGGAAGGACAGGGTGGACTGCAGGGTTGGAGGAGGTATCGGTCGGTGCTTGGTCGGGCTGGGGGGACAAGTTATCGGTCGCCTGGTGATGGGGTGTTGTATTCTCTTCCCTTGTTATTTCATTTATCATTACTATTATTGGTGGTAGCAGTAGTGATTTGTGTTATACCTTAGTTACTAAACTGTTCTTATCTCAACCCATGGGAGTTGCATTCTTTCTGATTCTCCTCTCCGTCCCTCCAGGAGTAGGGGGAGGGCAAGAAAGGGGGGGGAGTGGGTAACAAGCTGTCTGGCTGTGGGTTAGTAACTGGAGTGTCTTCTTACTAGTGTAAAGAGACTGACAATCAGGCCAGGGCTAACGATAGTCTTGGTGATGGTGATGTGCACTCAGAATCACTCCATTTTTGCCTCATCGGCTCTGCAAAACTAATAGGAATAAAAAAGTTTAAATACCTATTGCTCACCAAAATAATATGAGACTGCTTTCAATACAGCTATGGATTATTACTCTGGGAGAAAGAAAAAGAATTTGGCAGTTGTTTCGAACTGTCACTATTTTTTTATACCATGGACATACACTTTAAGCTTGTGAAGGGTTTGTAAGTCCAGCTTTCAGCTCCTTTTTTTTGCATTTGGAACTTTAATTGCCATAACAACACAATGCCTCTTTAAAATTGTTTTATGGTGTTCAGTCATAACTATTTCTCAAGCCTGCTTGATCTTTGATTTCACAGAAATATACTGAGATGTGTTTTCCTTTGAAATGTACGATGGATAAAATATCAGCAAACTAATAAACAATCTGGAAAGAAGTAACAAAAAAAAGCCATGAACTCCCTTTGGAAGTCTTAGAACTGAACAACACAAAAGTAGATGTGGCTTGCTATTAGAACACACATACACAATTGCACTCAAGTTCAGCAGTCCATGATCATAATAAAATCCTCCTGTTTTTAACATATCAGGAGAATGTCTGGATATTACTAAAACTAACCTACATTTTACCTTCTGGGGACAGTAAATATATAAATATATATATGAAATTATGCTTATAATGTAATATAATATCTATATTTACATTATAAATATACGTAGTCAACATCATAAATACTACTTCACCTCAAGGAATTCCATTTTCCCTTTTCTAGACTACTGGAATTATTACCTTTCAAACTGAAACAGAGAGCCATTGGATCTGATAATTTTTCAGAAGTTATAATGCTCCAGAACATGATTTTGACTATTTGATGCATATTTGGTTTTAGTGGTTCCCAAATGCAATTTCTTCAGCGACAAATGCAAAGCTCAGCTGTCAAGCTGCCAGTGCTACAGTCAGAAAGCTGGGTAGGTATAGTCACCTGAAATTACTAAACAACTCATGTTGTCTAGTCACCATCCTTCACAAGCAACCTTAAGTATTTTCTTGCACTGACACTATTTTATTTCCTGCTGTTCCTATTTTAATTATCTTTATTATATTTTTCTTCTCATGTCACAGTGCAGCAAAATATTACTCCTTGTATCCTACCAAACTCCGAATACGATTCCCAAACATACTCTAGAGAAGTGGAAAAAAAAAAAAAAATGTTCTCAGTGAAAACAGCACATCCACTCATCAAGTGATGGAGCTGTAATTAGACTTTTGTTTCCTACCATTTCTCTAAACAAATATCTTTTACTGCTGGCCCTCGCCTCAAGCATTTGGTCAGAATTCAAATTTTTCCTTATCAGCTTCTCCAGACAACATGAAGTTGGGGATTTTAATAGGAAAAAAATAAGTCCTTTAAATAGAAACATATTGTCTTATAAACTTACATTATAAATACTTTCCTAATCATTCTTATAGGCAGTACCTATTGGCTGTATTAATTAAAATACATCTTAAATATGTGATTAAATAGGTGCAGCTTAGATGTATTTTGAAAGGTATTACCTGTGTTTATTACACATAATTTAATCTAGACATTAACCTGTTAGTACCACCACATAATATTACAAATGGGCATGTAATGGGAATTGCATAAGAAAATAGGAACTATTCCTGGTTTCTAAAGGAAAATAATGGAAGTTCTAGATACACATTTGCTTCTCCATCTCTTAATAGCGCATATGTTAGTAATGTTAGAAATATATCTGAGACTTTCTAGCTACTTCGCATGAAAAACTATGCAGAAATATTTTGTAATCTTAGATGCTACACTTACTAATTAGCATTAATATACACTAGTGCTTCAGAGCAATATTAAAACTGAGGATCTTATTTTGACAAGTTTTTAGCATAATGCATTGTGTTGACCTATAATCTGCTGATGTACGAGGATGATTCCTGGTTTTAAAGTATAAGCCAGTTTAAGAAGTGGCTAAATAAAATTAAACTAAATACCAGTTTGAGGACTATATTTGCAACTAAAATATCTCAAAGATACTATTTTTGTGAGAAAAGGCTCACCAAAGTAAGGAAGTCTCCATGAGCCAGCCTTAGACTGTAGCAGTTGATCATAATCACTGGCTGCTTCTATCTAAATAGTGGTAGCAGAGGAAGAATTGACAGTTGTTGTTGGAGGGATTCTTAACTTCTGCTTTATGAATGGGTACAAAGATTATTAACACGAAAACAGTAGTATGAATAGAATGCAATAGCCACAGTACATGAGATTAACTACTTTTCTGGTGTTCACTGAAACTGTATAACCACCTGCAAAATCAATGGAAGGTGACAGATGCAAGCATTAAGAAAGTGCCATTTGAAAACTACATGAGGGCTAATTTGAAAGGCTTCCTATTATGTCAATTATAAGATTTAAGAATTCCCTGTTCCATATGCCAATAAATAAAGCAAGTACACAATCTAACTGTCAAGGCACAAAGGCTTTGGCTTGGGAAAATACATCCCTCCATTTTCTTCCCTCTTCTCCATGTTAAAATGAATGGAATATGTTGGATATTGCATTGAAAAATGCAGGTGTTGATCTTAAAAAAAAAGGAAGTCACTGCACAGTGGGCTGTTCATAAGAAAAAGAACATACAAGAGATGTTTCTCTTCAACCAGCTTAAGATAGACATTTATAACATGTTCACTACAAAAGACTTCCTTGAAATATTAGAAATATTTTCCATGAATAAATGTCTGAATTCAATTATGAATTTCTGATTCCAGTAGCAGCTAAGTCCCTCTGAGTAGGAGAGACCTTTTGTTTGAAAGCTTGCTTAAGTACAGGAAGAAGAGACCCAATTAACTTGAGCACCTTTGGGATAGGAAAAGGATAACAAATCCCAGTGAAGTTTAACAGAGTTGAAACAAGGACATGCAGAGAGGTATGGACTATATGATTTTTTAGTACTTTTAGCTTAAGTCAGAAAGACTGAGAACAGAAACCATCACAGAAACAGGAAGGCAGAGCAGGGTGAAAACAGTGCCTATAGAAAAAGAAAAAGCAGGAAAATGTCCCAGTGGTGTTATCCTGTAAGTGCCTAGGTGCCACAATGCACCAGAAACATGGAAAACAGGAGCCCATGCAACGGAAATATAAGCAAGATGCTATGCTGATGACAGCAGTGAAAATTTTTATTCCACATTCATGCACCACATAAATAGCACTGCAGGCTTTCCCTGTTCATTAGGGTCCAAACCATGACAGTTCACTGCATATCCATTAGCAAATGGTAATCACTTATCATTAAGTACAGAGCATCTGCATAACGACCACATTCAAAACAGTGGCTTGCTGATAAAGATGTTGACAACCTTTTCAACTATTATAAATGCTAAACCTTCACAGTTATACCATTTGTTGCACAAGCAGCAGCATTCTCAGAAGAATTAATAATTTTGCTGTGTACAAAATGGAAATAGTGAAGACAACCATTATGCTAGAGCATAATAACATAGAAAGAAAACAATTGCAGCTTGGAAAGTAAAAAAAACACAAATCAACACAACACAAAAATCCCACTACTGAACTATATTACATGGATTGTTATTTGCACCTTTCCTGAATAAAAGGGAGGAGGAAAGAAAAATCAGAGTGTTCCCCTCTTAACAAACAACACATACATGTTTTCTATTTCTGTCCTCAAAGTACACGATTGATTGCTCATTGGCACAAGTTGCCCAGAGAAGTCGTGGTTGCACCATCCCTGCAGTGTTCAAGGCCAGGCTCGATGGGGCTTGGAGCAACCTGGTCTAGTGGAAGGTGTCCCTGCCTGTGGGGGGTGGAACTGGATGAGCTTTAAGGTCAATGTAATTAATCATGTGTAAAACCAAACAACACGTCACTACTGTGTTTCCAGTTTAGATTTCCATTGCAGGTCTTAAAAGTGAAGCATTTCTCAACTGAGTTTCCAGCTGAAACCTAACAATAGATACAAAAGGTATTTTATTCTAGAAATTCTGTAATTCCTGTTTCCAACTCTAATTTGAGGGCCACCTCTGAGTTAAATACAAGGTAATTTTTCATGTATCGATCTGGTATCTTATTAAAGTAATCCTGTACCTTGGATGGATGTAAGTCATATAGAGAATGCCAGCATTCTTCTATGGAGAAGAGCTAAAAGATTGGACTCAAAGTTTTCTGATAGTACAAATTCAAGACCTAGACCTCCCAAAGGCTGTCCTTCATGTATGTAGCCCATTAAAATGCTGTTTGGAGTATGAACCAGAGTCTTGGGTCTTATTCAGTCCTTTTTTCTTATATGTATTTTCCCTTCATCTGTATTTTCTAAAATTTTGATTCTTAAGACATTGAAGGCACTTTAATTCTATTCATTTGTCTTCTAGTCCTTCAACCACCTCACTTTGTTATTGAGGAGTTACCCATCAATCCCCTCTGACCCTATGCAGCACCTCTCATCAGGGCTTGAAGCTATCAAGCAGCAGGGGTCCATGCACTTGGGCCAGCGTACACCCCCCACTACATCTCCCTACAGAGCCTAAACCACCCCTCACAACACTTCGGTCATGTAAGCTGCAGATCATGCACTGTGCCACTGCAATCTCAGTGACAACACAGGCAGCCAGTGCGTGAACACAGACTTGAGTTCCTTCTGTTCCCATAATGTGCAATGATGCCTGATCGGGGGGGGGGAAGAGCTAATAGTTTTTAAAAACAAGGGAGCAAACAGGATTAGATCTTTTTTTCCTGTAGACTGATTTTTGGTTTAGTTCTTAGTCCAGCATTCTGTCTGGTTTTCAGAAACAGAGGTTTTAATTGCATTCATCCTCACACTGTTTTCCTGAGTCACTTCATATAGAATTCTGTGTGTATTTTTCCCCACTGCATACTAATTTATATTTTTAAAACAAGAACTCCACCTGTCATGAGACTTCCCCCTGTGCCTGGCTCATATTTAAGATTCTCCCCCACAGCTTCCTTGAGGACATTTAGATTCTGATTATTCTGAATAATTCTACACCTATAAATATTACCATCCATTCCCTCGGGACATTAAGGATCTAGCTATACCTACATATAGCACTCATTCTCCAGAGTTATTTAAATAGCCAGGCATCTGAACATAGAAGCCTTAAATCCTCATTTTGCTCTTTATCTCTGAGCCTCTAGGGACAGTGGACCAGTGCACAGAAGGACTGACCCAGCTCCACACAGAGACATCTGATTGAGCAAAATCATCAAGATATAGGTTCAGAGTCATTGATCATAGGAAAATGATCATAACTGAACAAAATAACTGCTGCTCAACCCCACCGACAAGGTAATGGGCTTAAAAATGACACATTTCTCTTACTCCACATGGAGAAACATCCAACTCCAGGACAAATACAGCTCTTAAGTGAACTTACATGTAAAAAGTATAATTTTACACTGCAATGAATAGGCACTCTGCAATAAAAAGAAGACAGAAAAGGGGAAAGGATAGGATTGTTAACACTTCATTGTCATTTGCCATCTGGTTTAATCTAACAGAGATTACCTCTCTAAAACCACAATGATCCCCTTTAACGTGCTCATGAGAGAAGCCAAACTTTCACAGTATCACAGTATGTTAGAGATTGGGAGGGACCTCAAAAGATCATCTAGCCCAATCCCCCTGCCGGAGCAGGAACACCTAGATAAGGTTACACGGGAACGTGTCCAGGCGGGTCTTGAATGTCTCCAAAGAAGGAGATTCCACAACCTCCCTGGGCAGCCTGTTCCAGTGTTCCGTCACCCTCACTAAGAAGAAGTTTCTTCTCAGGTTTAAGTGGAACCTCTTGTGTTCCAGTTCGTACCCATTTCCCCTTGTCCTTTCATTGTTTGCCACTGAGAAGAGCCTGGCTCTCCTTTCTCCTTATTGTGCCAAATAAGGTCATTAAAAATTGTTCATTCCAAATGTCTGGACTGCATATAAATTTTTCCCTTCCTTAGAACAAAAATAATGTCAAATTCATTCATAGGGATAAAGGGGAAAGAAGAAGAAAGATTTTAAGTGTTATTTTCAAGCCTCTTTTCAGTTTGAACTGGGTATGTTTTGTGTGTTCAGACAGTTTATGAGCTGGCAAGAAATGGTCTAAAGAGAAAGCAGCCTAGGGAAAAAGAGTAAGAAATTTTTCTCCAGCATTTGACTGTAACATCATTAAGAAATACCAAAATAACACTCTTATAAAGAAAGAACTGTCTGGATCATGTGTATCCATGCTCTTCTGTTGCAAAAAACCATGTCACATAGTATTATTTGTGAACTTGAAAAGATCCATCTTCAGCTATTTCATTTTTTTTCTCTCTCTATTTTTCTTCTCAAGACTTCACAGTTTTGCTCTGGAAGTAACACTTTCACTTTTAAACGTTGACACCTCACAGTGTGGCTTTTAAAATGTGAAAAGTACAGTTTATCTAAATTTCCATGTCATTTTAAGCAGAAAGATACTGAGAATTAACCTAAAGGTGTTGAAAACTGGGGGCTGGAGGCAAGCATGTCTTTAAAGTTTGGGGTTTGCTATAAGGAAAATTAGAATTTTTCAGTACAGATACTCTAAAGGGAGATTCTTCCCCTCCCACCCCCCATTAAAAACAAAAACAAAAGAGGGAAGTTATTTTTAGGATTGCTCCAGTAATGAATTACTCTCTCAAATCTGCAGAAATTCAGACAACTTACGAGAAGTGAGTTGTCAGGAATTGTATGTCTAATGTATTGGAGCAAGATAACCAGGAGACAAGGGCAAGAACAACCTCACTGTTAGCACTGCTGAAGATGGGAAATACACATTTCCCATTATTAGACAATAAAATATGAATCAGTAATGATGCTTGCTAATAGAGGCATTAGTAATGATTGCACAATACTAATGCATTCTCTGGGAATTCAAATTTAAACATACATATTTACAGTCAAACTTTACCACTCTTTAGCCAGTATGGAGAAAGGCACATTGTAAACAGATCGTACTACCAAGCAGGCATGAAAATACAGTTTTTAAAATAAAGGTCCTTCGTGGAGAAATACACATGGAAGAGCACTACACACAGATAATTAACAGGCAAGTGTAAACTCATATTACCAACAACAAATTAGAACGTACCTAAAGTCCTTCTCTTCAATGAGATCTGTGATCAAATCACGTAAAAACATAGAAGATGTTCATGAGCTGCCCAACTGCTAATATATACTATAGCCAGTAGCATTTTCCTGCATAAAAATAAAGCACAGGTCTTACTGAAGAGAACTGCAAAATCTCAAGGAGCACTCTACAAACACATAATCAATTGCTCATTGACTTCAATACTACATGAAATGATCCATTAAAAGGAAAATTATAGAAACATCATAAAGGTACAAAAAGTATTCCTTCCTTTTTGCAAGACTCTTTTTCCCAGTACCCTTGTCTGTGACAAAGTCAGTAATGGCTTTGAAGCAGACCTGCCTGGAGTGTCAAGAGAGCTTCCCAAAGAAAACCTGAGGCTTCTAAGATAACAAAGCCCATGCATTAACTGAATAGTCACAAAACTGCTTTAAAAGTAGAGAAAAGTCAAACTGCTTAGGAAGAAAACAAAAAAAGAAAAATAATATGGTTTATTGCTTTGCAATCACTTGCTTCCGGGCTACCTGAAGCTTCTTCCTCTCCCCGAGAGGCCAGCCCTGCTGCCTCCTTGATACTCTCTGCAGTCTTTTAGGCTGTGTCTATATAGCATAGTTCTCCATTTTTTGCATGCTGAAACGAATAGGAGACAAACAGGTAACCATGGATCCTGCCTCAAAAGAAGCCCAGCTGTACAAGAGTACATGCTCACTCTCTCAATGGGCTCATCCCTACCCATTTTTTCATTAAATAACACAATTGGGAACACAGCCAAACTGGAAAACGGTCTCTCACAGAAGCTCAAGAAGGACTAAGTCTTTAATGGTTACCACAAAAAAAGAAAGTTTTTTTGCAGTCTCCTTTTCTTTCAGATCTTTAGCAGTAAAGGTACAAATTTTTTATACTTGTGACTCATTAGTTATTTCCATTATAGATTAAGGACATAACTTTAAGACTGAGAAGGTTTATTTCCTCCCCGTGAAGAAAATAAGTCTATGCGTAATTTTATTAAGTAATGAATCACATCTAAAGTAATTTTATTAAGGATGAAAAAATGTGCTAATATAAGACTGAAGGAAAACATACTCTGGCAGAGAATTCACATGAAGCTTTGCTTGGCTGTTTCATTTTCACCCCTGTCTGTGTGATAAATGTTGTATTCATATTATGGATTTATAATTAATTGTGAAAGCAACCCTCCTCCAGTAACCTCAGTATCAGTTTCTGTTTTAAACCCCTGCATTTATGTATAAATTGTTCACAAATATGGCAGCTGCCTGACAAGGATTATGGAAAGTTAATGCTGTCAGGCCTTCTTTAATGCTCTAATTTATGTCTCCCAAGGACTTCAAGAAAAGACACAATACTTTCATATGGCTTATCTTAAAACTTACTTCATTACCAGCTTTTGAAAAGACCATACACATTAAGCAATTAATTACCAGTTATACCCATTATGGCCTGGAATTACATGGACATGACTGTAAGATGATGCTTCCTCAACATGATTTTTTAATTTTTTAAATATTCCCAGCTCCTTTTATTATTATTATTAGATTATTATTAGGTTCTTTATCTAGGTCAAATAACATTTATTTGAACAGGTATTTGAAAACTGAACTTGATCAATAAAACTAGCTTTTGCCCAATTCTGCATGAGATGTACCAAAGTATTAGTTATTAGAAATATGTTTATGTTGTAAAGAAAGTAAAGCAAAACTATGATAGCCTAAATTACTGTCATTTTCATAAGCCCATTTCTCTAAACCTTTTCATTCGTCCAGTCTCTCAGTTTTCCCTGTGTGGGCCAAGCAGTTAACTGTGTTTCAACAAGGGAAACAGCACATTAAGGTCTGTGGTCAATAGTAGTCAAGAAGTGCTCTGAATATTTTCTGTCTCTGTTCAGTCGACTGCTCTCCAAAAATCCATCTCTAAGGGCTGTAACTATTCCTCTCCACTCTAAAAGGAGACAAGATAGCATAAAACTGCACACACATTAAGCCTTCCAGTCTCAAATAAGAACAGTAACCACAGCAAAGCCACCTCAACAGATCTTTGTAAGGGCAGGAAATGTACCAGGATAGTGTCAAAAATGGACATCCTAGCTTCAGGAAAACCTTGTGTGGAGGTAGACTGTGCTCATGAACTACAGACAAAGTAGCATGAAGGAAGTCTTGATTTGAATCAGCCTGCAACAACTGGGTACATTAAGAATGGACATTTTTAACTCATGTTTTCTTTACAGTTGAGCACAAAGCCACTAAAGTGACTATGATAAAGGCCATTTCAAATAGGAATTAGAACAAAAATGGCTGTGCAAAGATGGGGTGGGTGTCATACATACAGCTGTTGGAGGGAAGAATCAAACAGAAAATGTTGCTGAAATACAAAGTCTTTCATTTCCTTCTGAGCACAGATCACTGTAGAGAGAAAAGCTGCAGAATGTTTCATGTCAGCCTCAGTACTTATAAAAGGAACAACTAACCACAGCCTACAGAACACGGTATCAGAAGACTCGTAGAAAGCATGCAAGTTCCTTTAACACTATATTGATTTCCCTAGCTTGTCAGGCATTCATTATTTATGCAAATATTTCTGACAACCACTAAAGATAAAATATTAATTTAACATTAATGTATGACCACTAGGAGTAATTTGAACATGTCATGAGACAGTCTTCTACTATATATTTCATTTGTAAAAGACGGTGCCATAATCGATATTTTATTGGTCTTTTCTGCTCAACACTAGAGAAGAAATGCAAAAATTAAACCTGGCTGTATTTCAAAAGATTCCCAAACCTACTCTGCTTTATATATCTGTATATTTATTTTTTTTTAATCAGCTATATTCTTAATCCATTTTACCTGGGGTCCCTTACATCTGTACAAACATTTGACAAAAAAAAAAAAAAAAAACACTGTTTATCGGAATAAAGATTTCACAAATTGTTTATAACAAAAGCAACATTAAGGCCAAAAGAGTTTGGTGTAATTAGATTTGTCTCAAAAACATACATTCCATCTCTGATGGTTGGGGCTTTAGACAGTCTAAGTGCCTGGAAAAGTGAAAGGTTCCTTGTGTCAAGTACACAAAATTGAGGGGGGAAGGACTCTGAGAATGCAAGCAGTTTTGTAATGCAAATATATTTTAATTGCACTTTGTGCACATATAAACGAAGCAATTATACAAATCCTCAAATTCTCCTGCATGACAGCTGCAATGCAAGATTGCAAGTAATAGCTTCCCCCATGTCAGGGAAAATTATTTTTCCACATGAAAACAAAAACTACTATTTTATCTAACAATTGAATCAAAATTACTTATTATGAAAGTGATATATACCATCGTTATATATCAGATTGCAGATTGCTGCTCAATGTCACGAAGTCTCCACTCTACACCTTCATCCACCAGCTCTATCTATTCTTCAGAAAGCAACAGGAGGCTGGTTTAACATCACAACCATTCACATGATACCTGACCAGAAGTTCAGACAAAGCAAATCTGAAAGGCATCAGTCCTGAGGCCTTGCAAACTCAGCGCAAAGTTTAGAGCCCAATACCAGCAGCAACAGCACAATACTGGGTTACAGGACACCAACATAATTTGCCAA
This sequence comes from Neopsephotus bourkii, assembly GCF_033783945.1. Taxonomy (NCBI): domain Eukaryota; kingdom Metazoa; phylum Chordata; class Aves; order Psittaciformes; family Psittacidae; genus Neopsephotus; species Neopsephotus bourkii. The sequence continues at coordinate 1,456,939 of NW_026901852.1, read as the reverse complement.
TGAAAGTGTTTTGTGGCTATATTTGGTTCACCACAAAGTCATAGTCTTTTCACTGATACTAAAGCCTTCAAAATTTCCTTTCAAGTTACTAGAAATGACAATCATATGCCACGCTATAAGTTACTAGAAATGACAATCATATGCCACGCTATATTTTAAAAGTAGGCAGATCCCAGTTCACATTGTTATTCCCAAACCAGGCTCAAGCTGTTGAATTCTGTTGTTTGCTCTCCTACCTGAAAGAGCGTACTAATAACATTTTCACTATAAACAGACCCCAGTGCCTACCATGGAACTGAGAAAACAATAAAGGAAATAAAAAAATCCTGCATTATTTCAGGTATAAAACAGGAGAATACAGCAAGTATTACACTGTTTAAGAATGAGTAAGAGTCATGGGTTTAATTCGTCTCCTTCCAAGAAGTGTCTTTTGAAGCGCTTAGCTCCACAAAGAAGATAATGTCGACTACAGACAATACATGAGGAACCACACATACCTGGAAATCCTAGGAAGCACTCTTTGTGTCTCCTAATGAGCAAGACACACAAAAAGCGTCAAAAGCTAAAGTACACAAAGCTAAAGGAGCTTCCCAAAGACAGTATAGCTCTGCATAAATGCAACCAAAACCGCACCCTCAATCACAGAATAATAAATCCCAGACTGGTTTGTGCTGGAAGGGACCTTAAAGATCATCTAGTTCCAACCCCCTGCTATCAGCAGGGACTCCTACCACTAAACCAGATCCCGTCAGTCAGACAGGGAAAAACTTTAAACTCTGCTATAGCTAGAGGTTGTAAGAGAGGGCTGTAAAGAAATAAACAGCGGGGTTTGTTGCTTAGCTGAGGCTCAAAATCTGAAAGCATTACGCACATAAATTTTTGGAAGGTGTTGGGTAGCTTACAGAAAGCATATTTACATAAAGGATCTAATTGCTACTCTTTATTAATAAGCAACAGGTGATATTTTCTTCAGAGATTAAAACCATCTAAACTAGTATTAAAAGAAAGACTGTTTAACTGCCAGACCCAGTGTGCTTAAGTAAAAACAGGAACACAAAAAGGTTTCAGTTTTACCGAGCTTTACTTAAGTAAAAACAGGAACACAAAAAGGTTTCAGTTTTACCGAGCTTTACTTCTCTGTAAGTGAACAAATTAAATGACTGCTAGTTGCAAGCAGCTGATTCAGAACTAGATGCAGAGTGCATTGGATCTTTCATGTTAAGTTAATGGGCTTCAGATAACGAGATGTATGGGCAGCAATACTGACATTTTCTACCCACTGAATGCCACAAGCACCTACTGTACTTTTTGCTCTGTATAACTGTTTTCCATGCTTAGTTTCCTCTTTTCTTCTATGAGTTTAATGGCTTCATACTAAGACTTACTGAGAACCATACACTTTTCAGATATCCTGCCTTAACACCAGATTTACAGCAGTAAAAGTCTACTGACCTATACACCATTCACTGGATCGGAAAAAAAAAAAAAGCCACTTACTCACAGAATCAGGCACCCCCTGATAAAATTCAGAGCTTTACTGAAATTATCTAAAGATTGCTGGGCTGGTGTTTCATGACTTAAAAATGTAGTTTTTAAGAGAAAAAGATGTGTTTGCTTGCAGCAAAGCAGTCTTTTTCTGATAGAGTAATAAAAGTTAAACTATATGCGTATTTTTGTCCCTCCAGGGGCTCTGCAAATAACTGGTCTGTCAGTTTGTCAGCAAAACTGAAAAGATCCACCCAGATATTGGGCAGTAGGCTAGCCTTTAACTCAAGGACTCCACCATAAAGGATGTAGTAAATGAAAGCCTTTTTATGGACAGACAAGACTTCTGAGGATTGCTACGCTTAGCATTACAGAACAAAAACATTAGTTTGCTGAATTCCTTTTAATAGGTATCACGATTTTTTTCTGTTTTAACGTCTTTCCAGATCTGTCTTTCACAAGAACTGCAAAATAATGTCCTGTATATATCAACAGCATCCTGGAGAACTTCTGTAGTGTTTTCCAAGTTACGGTTCTGTGGAGTCTATCCATCTTAATCACATGCAAGATCTTAAGAAGTACAAATCCAAACAAAGCTGTGAACGTCTTTATCATCCACTGAGTGTGGGCAGTGGGCATAGATAGTTTGTGATACGGATGCTTGGGATTGGCTGACATTTGGCAAGTGCCTGTGGGTACAACAGGTTTAGTATTAATCATCTGTGGCTTAAAAGGCATTTAGATGAGTCAGTACACTTAGATCTGTAAAAATCTGGACCTTTGTTTTTAGGACAATCTTTTCTTAATGAGCAAGTTGGAAACATTTTGGTCTAAGAGTTGTCTAAATTATCTTGTATAGTCATACAAACGAGCAAACTTATGGGTAGAGATAGTATGGAAATGTGCCATTTTGCTATAGATAGAAAGCTGCAATTATGTCTGCTAGACTAATATGTAGTAAAACAGAGCAAAACCTGAAGCAGCATCTTCATCTATGCACAAGTTGGCTTTTGTTTGTTAGTTTAGGAGTGGGTTGTTTGGTTTTCGGGGTTGTTTAGAGGTGCGGAGTTTTGGGGGGGGGGGGACGGGACAGAAAGAAGCAAGGGGGAAACAAAGTATTTCAGCAAGTATTTTAAACACTTGGTAACAACAACAAAAAAAAATAGGCATAAAAGCAGAACAAGCCAATAATAACTTCTACCAGCAATTTTCAAAAAAGGCAATGCAACTCCAGAAGCCATAGTAGATACTATATCTACTTACATGACCAATGAATGATTTTCACTGGTGCCTCCACTGTCACTATATCATTTTACCATTATAATGACCATTTATCCCACAATCTTTTCCACTGTACTATTCTGCTTTTGTTGGCTCTGCATGCTTGCATACCCATCAAACCTCTGATCAACAAAAATAACTTTGATAATTTAGAAATCACTATAACCTAATGCAGATAATTTCAATTGAAAAAGAAAAGATAATCAATTCCCACATGTGTCAGTTTTAACAGGGATTTCAACAGAGACTAGAATTTCTGGTTAGAAAAACAAAGAGCAAAATTACTGTTTCTATATTCAGTTAACTCAGAGGATCTACTGCTGCTTTTTACACATTTAAGAAATGTCTATCCTGATGTAGATAAGTATTACTAAATCTTTATATCATCCATGTGTATTACAAAGAATGGAGAGCACTCCCTGCCTTAACTTAGCCTGCTTATGAAAATTCAAAGCACTTTAGCAAATTTAAATACCAATATGTGAATTTATGCTAGTGTTGCATTATTGGTTAGTAATACAGGCAGAATTTCAGTGAGCAGCATTAGAAAGATGTAAAACATATATTCATATATAATTTATTCAACTGTTTATGAGGCAAGCCTGGTGGCAGAATAATTTTATATAAATATTTCACCCATCGATTCAGCTAATTTATAAACAACAAACTTGACTTGTTAATATTTTATTCAACACAAAATGCCAAAATTCACTGGATAAATTATATGCAATACAATTCATATATCTGTAATTTCATGTCACTACTTAAGGATTCAAAAGAATATTTTCCTCTGCTGGTACTGAATTAGTAATGAAACAATTTATCTGGGTTTTCTTTCTATGGTTTTTATTTTTAACCTTATTGCCTACATTGGATAGGGGCTTTTAACTTTGTAGTCAGCTCTTATACAGAAGCTTCTTACATAACTACTAAGTCATGATTCCATAGCCAAAATAACAGTATTCTTGCCTAGACTTTTGCCCTAACTCAGAGAACAGCAACTGGAACTGAGAAATTAGCACACACTTAGCTAGTGGCAAAAATGTACTCATTCGTGTAAGCTATGAGCAATGCAGTGTACAAATTACTTAAGAAAACTAAAAATATCAAGGAAAAATATTCTGTCTCTTTTGGGGTTTGAACAATAAGGGACACTTAAGTATAGATTAACATGGCAATGATGTAATAATAAAACTGCCAACAGTAACACAGAAGATACAAATGGTGATATGTCCTCATTCTGCAAGTTCATAAAGTATTTTCAATTGAAGGTAGGTATAAAACTTATGATGTGGATAAATATTAAGACACCAAATGGAGAATACTGCCAACAGCCATAAAAATGCACCTGAGGATATCTGATGTTATGAGGTTTTAAAAGAAATATTGTGAAACCGTTGAAACTCCAAACACCAAACTGAGCGTTAACATCGTACCAATGTTCACAACAGAGATAATCCAATAATCAGTACAGGCTGATTAATTCTCAAAAGAAAATCTGAGGATTAGAGGATGAAATCAGAATTATTTTACAGAAAGTTATTTTAAAGCTCTTATGCATGTATATACATATACACACATATATGTAAAAATATAAATATACCAACTTCTACACTTGATGTAGTACCACCTAATAATCCAAATAAAAATACAGAAGGATACAACATCAATAAAACTCACAGATTACAAACCACCTAATGACCAATTCTCAGATGCAGTTGCCAATGGGGAATGGCAGGAGAGCTTCTACACAGATTTGACAGGAACTGATATAAGGTTTCTCAGTGACATTTTCATTTATGTCTTGACTATTAAATTTTGTCTATGACACAGTTAAACAGTGCCAATCACTTCATCTTGTATCTAACTTTTATGAGTTCCTGAATGAGTTCAATCTACATTCAACTATTCATAAAATCTGTGAGCTTTTCAGCTCAAGTGAAGATCGTAACAAGTGGTTCGCTATTGATGAGAAGTCTTGGAAAGAGAGTATCACAGACATTAGCAACATACTATTGAAGTTCCCACACAAAATACCATTTGATATCAGAGTCTGCCAACCACTACATTATCTTTACCTTATTTATGAAGCCCTATCTGAATTGTTGCAGATGTATCTTGCCTTAATAGATTCCCTATAGCCATAATGTCGGATTCAGGCTTATAATGTGGAAAAACGAGTTATCAAATTCTCCTCTTCTGGGGAAACTAAAACCTAGTTTAAATCAGACATGGAAGAAACTGAAGCTGAGGTTCGGTCACTTCCTACAAACATTGCCTCCTTTGCTGAAGTTCTGCAGAAAGAGTTTACTTTAACTTTTATGTGGCACAGATAAAGGTTCTGAAACACTGCAAGCCGTATGAAAATAAGATTGTCCTTCTACTTTTTGTAACAGAAGAGTTTGAGGAATAAAATATTTCTTAATCACAGAAGTTCTAAAAAGTTCATAAACCCCTTTGTTTTTTTTAGCCTTATTAAAGGCAGACACCTGAAACAGACATTTGACTTAAAATATCTTTACGTTCCTCACATGAGGAGAATGCCAAACACTTGGTATCCTAATTGGTAACATTTCCAGTCACTGTAGGATTTCATAATAGAAGAGAAGTGCATGTGAAAAATGTAAGGCAGGCCAAGATGGAAACCAAACTATTCAGTGCTGGGACTGAGGTCTCTGCTTCATACAACTTAGTACATGAATTTTTCACCTGCATCCAAAACAGAGCATTATTTCAAGTGGACAGAGTTTGTGAAGTTGATCCTCCAGAACAAAACAGGCAACTTGTGCTGCACAGCACTGAGTCTCTTATCAACAGGTTACGAAGCCCTTCACTTTAATCATTACACTCAGATTATACACCACCATTTGTTTATGAATATAGCCTGATTATATTTAAATTAATCTTGATTATGGAACAGAAGGTAAACTAAAGCTCAGAAAAACTAGCAGTCTGCTTCTTTCCATAAGCTTGATGTATGAAGTAGCTGTAATGTGAAGTGAGTAACATCCATTTGGGGTTATAGCTGTAGATAGTAAACTGCAGTGTTGAAATTTCCTAGCAAAAAGATTTCAGGTTTGAAGTTCCACTTGTGGATTTATGACAGTGAAGCCCCAAAATATATGCTCAGATAATATTAAGTTTCTAAATTGGCTCCTATCTACTTCTGCTTCATAAAAGATCCAAAGGAATGTATCACTAAGCTGAAGTCTGTAAGAATGGATGTACAAGTACCTGCCAATATGTACATGAATCTTTGAAATAATTATTCAAACTTCTCTTATATCAGTGAATTGAAGCATCTGTCATCTGTATTTGCTGTTATTTGGAGGTAATAGGAAAACAAAGAAAGAAAAAAAATTCCAAACTTTCTTTTGCGATTTCATCATCCTATGAAACCTGTGAAAATTTTGATTAGCAATTATTCACAGAGATAAATTACTCAAGTGCTACCTAAAATAAGCTGTCAACAGGAAAACGATAGATATACTTGGCAGACTCATGAAATAGGGTTAAGACTTTAAAATTAGCAGTACAATTTAGCATTCAGATTACTAAGGATGAAACAGGGCAAACAAAAAACTCACAAAATGTGGTATTAAAGAAAAGGAACAATTTAAATCTAGGAGAACCATACTAGCTATTCTATGATATTTGGTGGTGATACTTGCATAATTAGAGTCTTCTGCTGAACTTATGTAAACACAAAATGGAAAATTACATGCTGTACTTTGCTGGTACAGATAAAATATACTATTGATACAGTTAAAAACACACGTAACTACACTATAATGTTTATACTATAATATATAGTTAGCAGTGTTGCTTATATAGTACATATAGATTGCATGTATTACCTGGTCCATTCTTCAGTATGTATAACAAAGCCCAGCCTCATTGCAGGACTCAGGTTAAGTTACAGGTCTATTAATTTGAGTAAATAAGCTGAAAATATGCTTCCAAAAAGTACGACAACTGTCTTATTTGTAAAAAGTTTTTTTTTTCTCATCAACTTGTTCATAACAAATATGACCATGGATTACCCACACCTTACTTATGCAGGACCGTTTTTAGTGCAACTGTTCCATCTTCATAAAAAAGATGCTCAGACTGTTTCAGTTTTGATCATTGCCATCCCAGTATCTATACTGCAAAGACTGCAGGTTAGGAAGTCACAGTACATCCATTCTGTAGCAGCACAAGTCGTCTCTGAGTTAAGCGCTTTATGCTTAACTCGGGTAGCTTTTAAAACAAACATATAAGATATAAGGTCCACCTAAATCACAACCACACACTGTTAGGCTAACTCAATCAGCAAGACTAAGATATGCCACTTTCTATGCTGGGTAGCTCACAGCACACACATAAGGGAAGAAGTTTCAGATCACAATGAAATAACCATCAGCCTGCGTCTGAGCCTTAGTGCGAAAACTGAGATGGCTCAAGCATGAAACCATGTAAAGATTAACTTCAGTGCAGACTAGCAGGAAGATTTTCAAACAGCAACATGGAGTTTACAGCCAATAAGAACAAGACCCACAAAGGTAAATTATTTGGTTATGTTGTTCATCAGTCCCCTTTTCCACTACTGAAAATTCACCTTGTTTACTTCTTTTTCTTTTTAAACCTCTTTATCCTGGTGATGATACCAGTACAGCCTTTCCTCCTTTGGTATTCAGACTTGTACTTTATAATGAAGAAAAACCAAGTTTCATGATCAAGTATTCCATAATCACTTTTTACTGACTACTTTTTATTATTTTTTATTTATAAAGCTGTCAGTTGTCTTGTAATCATTGTTTTATGATGTTTGCCAAAGTCAGAATTTTTTTACTTTAATGGACATTTTTTTCTATGTTCAAGAGCTTCTAATCAGATCTTCTGCACTTAGATTTATGCAAAAGCAGATTGCAGATTCTAGTCAGACATTTAATGACATGTTCTCCCAAACAATGTTTATTACCTTGCTATTTAATAGTTTATAGCTAAAAGCATTACTGATGAATACTTCAAATACATTGCTATATTTGTTGACAACCACAGGAATTTGATGCGGACACATTCACAATTGCTTCAGTTAAAAAAATTACGAGCATATTTCCAAGACCAACATGAAAGTGTGTGTGCACACATATGTATGGATCAATGAGAAATTTCTCAGGAAAATGTACTACAATCCTATGATGAAAAGTACAGACATAACTTTAATATGTAAAATTTTTAACTGCAGATGCAGATGTATTACTGAACTCTGTGTAGACAGGACTAATAAAATGGCTAATATTAGGACTAACACTTTCTATTAAAGTAAATTATTCATATTAGTTGTGCATTTGGCAAGCTTTCATGACTCACTACGAAATTTTGCTAGGGCAACTAGTCAATTTGTCATAAAGAAATGTGTCTTTCACCAGGCTAAAGAATGAAGAAACTCTAGTACACTGCTCTGAAATGGAACAGGGAGCACCCCAATTTCAGGTGAGCTTTGTGTCACTGTTATTAGTAATTACCAACGAAGAGTTATGCAATATGGGTATACTAAAATATCCTCACAAGTTTCAGCGGGGAGGAAGAAAAAAAAAGTTCTAATGTTTGCAAAAGCCTCAAAATTTCAGTGACAGCAAAAATTAAAACTAGAAGTAGCTCAATATATTTGGATTTAGATGCAATAAGTACTGTATTAAAGCACAGGAACAAATGCTGAATTAACATACCATGCTACACATCTCCACCTTGTGGAAGGAATCCCAGCCATTATTAGCCGAAATGAATCACAAGGGCAACTGCTCTTGCACGAAAATCCCTCCCAGAAATAGGCTGAAGACTGAGGATTTTTCTGCTAAGATTTCATATTTCTGGATGGTTCCACATACTTGGATATTTGCATTTGCTGAGATTATCTACTTGCAAAGCACTAACTACGGAAACAAACACCATATGCTTGGCAACTCTATTCTCAACTCAAATCCCCTAGTGCTCTTTCTGTAAAGGAGAGTCTTCCTGTACATTCCAAATAATTCTCATCTGCTTCACACTGGGGAAATGTTTCTTCTTTCATTAGGCCAAAATATTTGTACGGACAACATATGAATAGAGAGATCACTGACCTGGGAAAAATTCCTTTCAGAAAAGGGCTGGAGAACTCTAGAGTTTCATGAACATGACAGCCTAGTCCAGCTACTTAAGGAGATGGACACATTTCAGTAGGCAAATCCAATGAATCAATCATATAGACACACATTTCAGAATTAACTGCTTATAAAGAGATATTCCTCAAGTAAGCTAGCCTGGAAATTCATTAACTTTGAATTGCTGTGCCCAGTAGCCGTTAGTAGAGAAACTACTGCTCCATTCTCTTCTAAAGCTCCCAAGCTGAGGCTTATCACCCTTACTGATAACTACAAGACTTTTGTTTTGATCAAACAACTTTTACTGCAGATGACCCAAGAATAAAAATAATTTTGCCAAGTATATGCTCCTGATACTGGATTCAGGACAATGCTCTACAGATTAGCATCATTACTTACTCTTTAAAAAAAATCTAAGAACAGAACTGGGAGAGATTTGGACTTAGTCATACCAGAAAGGAAACAGAAATAGGATCCACACCTCCTGTGTTTGAGGCCATTAGATGGTACTACATGGCTAACTACCGTAATTTCTCTTCTATAAGGAAGTTTTTATTACAAAGAGAAATCAGCTTGTTGTGCTATTCAATGAGAATTATAGGCTTGGCTTTTTCAAAGACTAAATTTCTCTCCCATCCTTAAGGCTTTCCATTCCATTTATTTATCAGAAGACAGGTACCGGAAGAGTCTAGCTTCTGTGATTATCCACATAAGTAAAAGGCAGTAAGAACACACTCCACTTCTGGAGACAATGTATGTAAATGGATTCAAATCAGAATAAACAAGTATATCCTTTGTTTCCAGATTGCAGACAACTCCAAAAGCATGATAAATGCACAAAGTATTTTTTGTAAGGTAGTACCGCACAGAAAAAATATTATGACAGTCGGAAGCAAAACTAATTTCCTTCTCAATGGGCCAAGATTTATGTAAGAATAAGGTAACTCCAAAATCACTGATAAAGCTCATGTTTAGACTTCAAGATCTTCAGAAAAACAGGCACAAGACTATGATGTTGAATAGTGGGATTTTTTTGTCATTACAATCCCACTTAAGTGATTTCACACTAGCCAGCTGCACAGAGAACTTTGCCAGCTGGTACCTCTGGAAACAAATCTCTCATAATTCCTTCTGATTATTCTCACAAAAAACCTACTCTTCCAAAAAACAACCTCTTCTACTTCTGGCTCTCTTCTATATTGTAAGCTTTACAGTCTTACCCAATACCTTTAAGAATTCTTTGACTTATGTTGAAGAGTAATTTGATGGATGCTCTTTTTGAACATTTTTAGAAAACTGTAAAAATACCAAGTAGTCACATAGTCTACAAACTGATACAGCTAGTCCCAAACCAGCACATTTCCAAGCACGCTTAGAAAAGAGACTTTAAAGGCTACTCAGTAAGATTTTGTTGCCTCCAAAATCTACGCACAATCATAAGCATTTGAGTACATTTATTTAGTTGTAATAGAAGATTTTACCACATTTATTTCTTTCCTCCCATATGTTGTTTCCTTCATAACAAATTGTCTCAGAATATCAGACTGTCAAAACCACAAAAGGTCAAAAAATCTTTTTTAATCCTATTTTATCACATGCCATGATTATATTACAATATGGCACAGAGATTGGGTTTTTTCTTAATTTAATATTAAATCCGCTTTATCCTAAGAATAGTAGAACAGTAAGATGGACTACTCTACAAGGAACATGAACCAGAAGCCAAGGTGAAACACCACTTCCCCAATGTAATGGGAAAGACAGCTCCCTTACAGAGCCACAGTACCTGAGCAGAATGAGTGAGAACAGGTCCAAACACTGAAGAATCATAAAGCGAAGTGATGTCCAAAGTCAACTCAGAAAATCCAGCAGAACTCAACCACAGCAGAGAATAAGAGGGAAAACAACTCTAACACAACCCAAGAAACAAACAGGCACAGCTTAAATGGAGGAGCCACATGGCACATGAGCAAGGGTGTGGTGGGAGCCCCAGCTGAGGCTGGTCAGGACCGTTAAAGCCTAATAGTGCCCATATGGCCCTGACATTGAGGAAGCTCTTGGAGCCACATGGCACATGAGCAGGGGTGTGGTGGGAGCCCCAGCTGAGGCTGGTCAGGACCATTAAAGCCTAATAGTGCCCTGATGGCCCTGACATTGAGGAAGCTCTTGGAACCACATGGTACATGAGCAGGGGTGTGGCGGCAGCCCCAGCTGAGGCTGGTCAGGACCATTAAAGCCTAATAGTGCCCTGATGGCCCTGACATTGAGGAAGCTCTTGTCAAGGAGACCAAATATCACCTCACATGAAGAAAATGGTTTAGATGTAAATCTTAGATAAAAAACTGCTTGGAGCTCCCAACATGTGACTGCCACCCATACTTCAGCTGATCTGATATAATCTACAGTAAGAGTGAGGATCTGGCTCTAGAAGATGCTACTTTCTGCATTTCTTCCTTCCTCTAGAGGTAATCCTCTTGTGACACAGTCAGTGATTCACTTCCACAATACACAAAACTGTAGTTTTTCTCTACAGTGTGTTGGCTATTCTTCCCAGATTTCAGTTGAAAGGATCTGGCAAAGAATTATTAATTCAAGTGAAAATGCTACTGCAAAAATCCTGAGAGCTGCAAAAGCATGCATGGTCCAAGGACAGCTGTTTTGGTGTTCAGGCTATGTGAAGTTAATATGCATCTCTTGAGCATGCCAGAAGTGAGACAAATGACTCGACTGCAGGCCCTGTGGGAGCTTCTGGGCAGTTTTCAAGTCCTAGGCCATCACAAATTGAAAGTCCCTCAGGATTTCTCTGATTTACAGCTGTGGTTGTAGTCACTGCCTTGCAGCCCTGAAGTACAGAGAGCTGCTCCTGCTTCCCCCTCCTATCAGGCAGAGGGGTCCCATCAGTGCACAAACCACGGAGAGAAGCTAGCTTGTTAAAGGTCTGATTCTGTTTCCATAGAATTAGCAACAGAAATGAAAAATAAATTTTAAAATCTATCAGCAAACTACCACTCAAAGCTACAGGTTTCCTGAGCCGTTCCCGTTTTATAATTAAATTGCTTATGCCTTCCTCTGGTGATATAGAGGAACAAAATTACTTCCCTTTTTTTTTTTTATTCAGAAGAAACCTTGTAAAGAAGATTCATATAAGTCATATGGTTTTCCCCCATTCTACCCTGTCAATCCAACCGAGAAAAGAACCTCTAAGATGTGATCCTGTTCAGCTGGTATTAGAAATCTTTGACTGAAATCACTTGTACCACAAGTATCTCTGAAGTAATAGGGAAATTGGCCACAGCGAAAGACAACACTGCCCCTGTAATTCACATTGGTTTAAGACCCTGCAAGATGCATTCTGTGGGTCAAAATCACCTCTAGTCATCATCAAGAGGGGAACACTGGGATTTTCCTGTGAGGTTCCCACTTGAGAAAGATTTACTTCTCGGATGCCAGCCACAGCTCGCAGTTCTCCCACTCACTTCCCAAGATCAGCATTTATTTCCCCGGGTGTCTTTCAAAGTGTCAGAATTTCAGCTGCCCAAGGTTGTGAGCTCTTGCACACAATGTAATGTTAGCTCAGCAGTCGCTTCTGGTTTTTAAATAAAACTTCTTTATGTAATTAAATCCGAGTGTTCAAACTTGGTGGCAATTTTCTGGCGCTAATGATGCTTGTGTGACAGCACCCAGACACTGCATGGGCTGGGGGGTACTAGGGGTGGAATGGCAGGACCTGGCTAACAGGGTAGGCCAGGGGCAGCCCCAGGGCACCAGTCTGGGTTGGGCAGAGGCCAGATCCAGCCATCAGTCTAGTGCAAGAGGGGCCTCTGGCCAGGCACGGACAAATGGCTGCTGCAAGGGGCTCCCAGGACAGAGATCGGGCATCACATCCAGGTCACTGAGGGAGATGCTCCCAGGGCCTTACATGGCCAGTGCCAGCAGTGTTGCACAATGAAGCTTTGGCAGAAATATACTAGTTATATAATGTACAGGTCACAGTCATGAAAAAAACAACACCAGCTGACCAGCAAAGGCTAAACAGTGTACAGTATGGATACTTCTGCTAGGTATCCACTGCAAAGTGAGCAGAAGTTGGGAAATTAAGATTTCTAGAGCAGGCACAGTTATCTGCAGCTATACAAACTGCATATTTCAGATAATGGACTTACACTGCATGCATTTGACATTCCAGCTAATAATTTCTTTAAGAAAGCACTCACTTGATTTCCGTCTTTCTGCAGTTCCTTTACCAGCAGAGACATTAACCCTTGCAAATCTCTCCTAGCACAACTTGTTCAGTAACATGTTTCTGGAAACTGAAAAGTTGAAAGAAGCAGGTCCAGGGCAGGACAAACCAGTGTTGACTATATTTTGCCATAAGCCATTGTACCTTTAGTGATACAAAATCCAGATAAGGCTGTGTTTTACTAGTTAAAATATTTTATATAAAGTCTGTTAAAGAAATACCCTCATACATCTTCACTGCTTCAGCTCAATGCCTTCAAATAAACTGTAGAAAAACTGCATCCAGCTGTTTCCTAACCTATTCCCCTCTAGCTTAGGAAAAATGTTTTGGCCAAGTGAGCACACCAGCAATCTACAGAAAACTTACTATACAAGTTTGCTTTAAGCTGAGATACAGTGCAGTACTCTTCATTCTACCCCCCTCAAAAAAAAAAAAAAAAAAAAAATAAAAAGAATCTGTGAAAAAGCATCAGTGTCTGGCAATAACAATAATTATCAGCCTTGGAAAATTCCTATTTGAAAGAATGTCTTAAAGGATTGGGATTACTTGTCTCAGGAAGGTAAGGAGTAGGAACATTCATAACAAAAGCATATAAAATCATAATTGGTGAAGAGATAAGAGAGGAACTCTAGCTCTTCTTTCAACAAAGGCACAAGAAGTCACTCAGTGAAATGAAAAATGGAAAGTGAGGATGAAAGGAAATATTCTTCTTCACAAAGCAGGACTTTAGGCAATGGAATTTACCTCCACAGGATGCCTTTGAGGCCAAGAGTTTAGGAAAATGTCCCGAAGACCTTATTATCTAATTGGTAAAAAGTGTCTAGACCTTAATAGTGAATTATAAAATAAGATTTGGAAAAGTTAGACACGTTCTGTAGGTAGAAGACTAAATAGGGAATATGTCCTTCTCCATATTCCCATGTTTCTATCACAGATTTGAGTTAGTATCTTGCAATAACCCCTTAATAAGCTTTAAGGTCATTGGTTTGTGGTATTTTTTGGCTACTTGCATGAAAATACGTGGTTTTCAAGAAGGAAATAGGGATAAAAGCATGGTAGAAATGGAAATGTACTGCCTAGCCATCAGTTCCATGACATTTTCAAGTACTTTAGAAAAATATTTTTGCAGTGAAAACCCCAAAAACGTAGCGATCAAGTAGTTTTATATAACAGAATTTTTTGGGGTAGTTCACCAGATGCAGTATGCTCCTACGAAGACAGGCTGAGAGATGGGTTTATCCAGCCTGGAGAAGAGAAGGCTCAAGGGAGACCTTACAGCACCTTCCAGTGACTAAAGGGGTGACAACAGATCTGGTGAGGGGCTTTTGACAAGGGCCTGTAGGGACAGGACAAGGAGGAATGGCTTTAACCTGACAGAGGGGAGACTGAAATGAGACATTAGGAAGAAATTCTTCCTTGTGAGGTGGTGAGGCCCTGGCACAGGGTGCCCAAAGAAGCTGTGGCTGCCCATCCCCGCCAGGTTGGACGGGGCTTGGAGCTATCTGCCCATGGGGTTTGGAACTGGATGAGCTTTAAGGTCCCTTCCAACCCTAACAATTCTATGATTCTGTGATATGATTCTATGACTGTGCCTGCCCAGGGACTGCATGTTCACAGTATGCATGGGCTTCAGTGACTAAAAATGACTAGGATGAGTGCTACATGTCATTTTCAGCAATTAAAATTGTAATAAGCTTGATTCTGCTCCACTGAAATGAATATGAGTTTACTTTTAATGGCAGTGAAATACAAGAACAGACTGAGTACAATGGGAAAAAATGCTTTCCTAGCATATGACTGGCAATTTTTGTTCTCTTTTACAATATAATCTACAATATAATGCTATTAAAATCTTGTTTCTGTAGTTTTCATCAGTTTTCATGTACCTGGGTAGATGCTGAAGACCTCAACACTGTGGAGCATCAGGATGCGCATTAGAAATGTTTAAGAAGTGCAGATGACCTGCTTTTCTTGACAAACTAACAAAGTAAAATGCCTGTAAGCAGAATATGATCAAAACAGTGCAATCACATATTTTTAAACAAAATAAAAGTGTAGTGTGATTTTTAATGTGACTGATGTTTTCACTAGTTTTTATTTTTAAATCAGCTTGATTTATAAGGTTGTCTGCCTTATTAATCATTAAAATCTCCTCAACATGGATGCACAGGACATGATTCAATGGAAAAATAAAATCTGATCAAATATTAAATTAAATTAAAATTCATCCCATCCAGATGCTGAATTCATTTTAATCTATGCGTTCATTACATTGACTAAAAACTAGAATTTACTTGAATGTTGATTCATCTGATTAAACAGTGAACCTCTTTAACCCTAAGCACCCAAATTAACCAACAGTTACATAGAGAACAGAGGGACTGTTTAAAATACTGATGCAGTATTTCCACAGCATCGTGTACCCAATTACTTTTCTTGAAACAGTTAGAATCATAAGATACATGAAAATAGAGCGATAAGCAGAATATTTTTTTCCTGACATATGCATAGTAGAGTCACTCAGTAACAGTATTTTTGCAACAGCTTTATTGTGGAGTTGCTCACTGGGAATTTTCCAGTGTTGTTAAATTTTTTGACAGAAATGCTGCATCATATACATGGGTGTTTTATGACAGGTGTGGTTCTGGCATTTTGGAAATGCGTGTGTAGGAACTGAAGAGTTTAATGAAGAAGCAACCATTTATTCTCAAAATCTAGCAAACAAATGACCCCTAAATCACTAGTGATATGCCTTAGGAAATGGTTTTGATGGCAATTTTATACAACATTTGCCCTGGGTCCCACATCTCAGTGCTTGTTTTACAGATGGTGAATTATCACTTAAGCAGGGTACAAGAACAGAAGAAAAATGAAGACAACCTTGAACAATGAAAGATAAGGTTTAATGCCCAAAATGAATATGAACATCAGAAACAAATGGTTTGATGTTTATGGTACTACGATTTTGATATGCATAGAAACTGTTTTCCATGGATCTTTCCCCACCTGTAGCCTAGATGCAATTTTGCATCAACAAGCACACAAAATCCATGCAAAGTTAAACCATAAGCTGCTATAGCTGAAGTTGTGTGTATATAGATCCATATTTGATTCAGAAAAAAATCTCTCTGATGGAATTCAACTAATTTTGGATATGAACTAGTTTTGAATATAACATAAAGGATTTTCCCTTGCAACTGAAATGAGTCTTGATCACAGCTACACCCAAGCATGAAATACGGATTTATTAATTACAGTAATTAATATTGTATAATACTTCTTTTCAGCAAGCAGTAGTGTACATACTGAAGATTAAAAGATTCTGACTGAGCTAGGTAAGGAAAGCTTGAGAAATTCATTACGTTTCATGAGCAAACCAGCTCAGTTTACTGTGTCAGTCCTCCCTTTGAGAACTGTCTGAGAGATGCACCATGCAAACAAGCTCAAGCATAAAGGGATTTAGCCTACTTGAGATAGATGGAGTCATTCTCTATGAAATTAGGATTCTAGTACAAGCTACTAATGATTAACCGACTGATGATAAATTTGAAGGAGGAGGACTCTCTCTTTAGAATTAAGCTGGAAAATATTAGTTAGACAGGTGCATTATGAACAGTTATAATCTAATGGTAATGAGGGGGTATTCAGTTTGGAGGGGGCGTTAACGGATACACAGTAGGATTTCTAATTCTGTGGGAAAAAAAGTCCATTAGCTCCTCTTTATAAATTGTCTCCCATTAAGCTTTATTCATAATACCATAAATTATATGTAAGTACATTCCACTAACAGCACAAAAATGATATCAAAACTGCAATTTAATGAGATATCTTAAACCTTTGAATAATCTTACTAAACTCCTTGAGTCTACAGGCATTCTCAAATTTAAGCATATGGGCAAAAATGTACAAATCTCTTCCCTCATAAACACGCGTATTCACCTTTGTGCTCCCCAGTATTAGCATTATTTTTTTCTCTTGGTCCTCCTCCACAGTTTGTGTTCCTTAAAAAGGTTCCTGATCCCTTCATAATTTTATTGTTAGTCATAGCCATCCTAATAGAAAAAGCTAGCTTTTCCTCCTTACTTCCAGAAGCCTTTCTCAGTTCTTTAAAACATTTGAAAAGCAGGAACAGCCTACTACCATTATGCACTCCTCAGCCAACCAGCAACTGCTTTACAAGTCTTACATAATTAAAAAAATAAAAGTAAATGTAAAGAACTATGGAAATTAAGTTAATTAATTTTTGAGTGGCCCAGAAGATACACATTTCACTCAGCTGTCACTGTGTTATCACGGTTTATATAATGTTTTTATCATGTTTTATCAAAACCATAAAAAGGCTAAAGGCCCAAGGCTATTGGTTCTTAAAGTGTAAATGACAACTCTACTTCCAATCAATTTGTCTTCCAATCACAGAAAGGTTTGGGTTGGAAAGGACCTTAAGATCACCCAGTTCCAACCCCCTGCCATGGGCAGAGATGTCTCTCACTAGGCCTTGACATCCAAGGCTCTGTCCAACCTGGCCTTTCAGTTTCAATGACCTATCCACTAGACCATGTGTTAGAGTGAGAATTAAAGTCACGTGGTTATACTGTTTTTATATCTAAAAAAAAATTATTTATAGGTACTTTGGTATAAAATATTTTAATAAAAAATAAAACCCATAAGTACTTGAAAACCAGAGTTTACAATAAACATTTTTACTTGCCTATGATACCAGTTTTGCTAAGCACAGAATGATTCCTTTGTCTTGCTAATTATTTTTTCTATTCCCATTGATCAGAAGAAAAAAAGTCACTGCTGTTCAGTAACCAAATGTAGCTAGCTGGATACCTTCAATTTGCTTTTAAACATGGAAGAAATACATGCACCAAACTTACAGACAAATGAGTGGATTAAATGGATTACATATCAGAAATCTAGAGTGAATTCCATATTCTTCAGTGGAAGAGGTAGGATCAGAGTGTTTCTGGGAAGTGGAAAGTTTTCCAACTTTGAAGGAGGAATTTATTACACTTCTGCTGTTTCCACCCAGGACCAAGAATTACAGGAGTAAGTCAGGGAACAGAGGTACAGGATGTGATTTAGCAAGTGTGAATGAGTCATGAACCCTGCTGGGGAATGTAACTACAACTTCAGACATGTAGTTTTTTTCTCCTTGGTTTTTTCCTTCATCTGACAGAAATGCCTGAACCAAGTAGTTTTGTCATTGTGAAAAGGAGCTCCTTGTGCAGTTTCTTCTGTTGACAGTGTTGCCTTGAGCTTAAAATGCTTGCGAAACTGCAGGTTTAGATGAATGACCCTTATCTCTGTGGTCTATGAATATTCGATGAGACCGATTTTTACAGGTTCCTTCTGACCTCTCTTCTAAATAACTGCACAGAGAGATGAGAGAATGATTCACATAGCTCTATCTGACTGCTGTAGATACTAGCTCCCTAGATCATGTATTTTCTGTACATTCTATGGGAAAAGGCAACATAGTCCAGAGGAGATGATCAAGAGGCTGGATGTGTCCTGGAGAACACAACACATAAAGATCTTTCACTCTGCTCTGTTTTCCAAATGTCTTTACTGATTTGTCCTGACAGCTCTGGACAAAATGGGACAGTCTCATTCCAATTCTCACCCTCTGTTAACAGGGTATGAAAAAGGCAATAGTATTAAATGACCATAGAATGATTTGGGTTGGAAAGGACCTTAAGATCATCTAGTTCCAACCCCCCTGCCATGGGCAGGGATGCCTCACATTAGACCATATCATCCAAGGCTCTGTCTAACCTGGCCTTGAACACTGCCAGAGATGAAGCATTTACATCTTCTTTGGGCAACCTGTCCCAGTGCCTCACCATCCTCACAGTAGAGAACTTCTTCCTTATATCTAACCTGAACTTTCCCTGTTTAAGTTTAAACTATTACCCTTATCCTATTGCTACTGTCCCTAATGAGTTCCTCTCCATCATCCCTGTAGGCACCATCAAGATAATGATATCAAATAAAATATTACAACGGATACCCACAGTAATATCTGGGAATTTTTGTTATATTTATGAACTGTATTTTGCTGTTACAGTGCTGTGCAGCAAAATTTCTTTTCTCCCATATGAAAGTCAGCAAATCAGTTTATCTACCTTCTTTCATGTGGAAGTATGAATAGGAGTTGATTCATATGTTACTTATTCTGATCTTGCATTCAGGTATTACCTACACATATTCTTTACTTTCCTGAAAAACTGTCCTTGTTCTTCAACTTGCAAGCCATTTCAGTACTCTTAGTGATCCACTGCAGCAAGATTTTTAGCATGAGGACAGAAATGAGGTAAGGTCATTGAAATATGACTCAAAACAGCTCTTTCCCTTGGCTGGGCAGACAACTGCATGGCAGCTCACTTCTAGTGATTTTGAACTATGAAGTTGTCAGGCAAGAATTTTTAGTATGTAATTAATGGCCTTGTAATTCCCATGTTTTTTCATTTTTCCTTTCACAAGTGAAGATCATCCTTGACATGACTTTTTTTTTTTTTTATGTCCCCAGATGGTTTCATCAGAACTGGAGATAGAATAGGTTGCAGTGGCAGAACAGCCAAACCTTTTCTTGATAGTGTTATATCCCAATACATGCATATATGGGACTGCCCTATGCATCACCGTGTGAATATTTCAGGATATGAAAGTCTTCCTTTTTCATTCCTCATATATCTTTGCTGATTCTATCACCCTTTATCCCACCTTCAGATTTCAAACTCAACAGAATCCTCCTGTGGACTACTGTTCCGATAAGCTGCACTCAGTTAGTTATACCTGCATCACACCTTGTACAGGGACCTTCACACTCTCTTCCCTTAGTCACAGCTCTGATGTTCACAGCAGCTCCATGCGTCACAACAAAGTAGCAGCACCTTCTTCCATACTCATCTGTCTTCTTGCTGGGAATACCATAACCAAAGTTTCAATTTTGCATTTTCAATACATGGACATAACATGCCCAGAGGGATCACACCAGAAGTCTGTCAAGTCCACTACTGTACCTCTACCAGGGTCGAGAGATGACTAGGGACAGATGGTGAGGAGTGCCATATGTAGGACCCTAGCCTGTACATGGATGCAATATAGGAACAAGGCAAAGATACATGATACATTTTCCCCCAGCTTTCATTTCAGAGTCCTCCTAATCTGGGAATCAGTGTGTCAAAGATTTGTTCTCAGATTCCTCTTCCATGAGCTCATTTACTCTTCACTTAAACCTATACAAGTATGTGGCTGAAACTGTAACAGCTACAGTCACAAAAGTACATTGATGTACAAACTTAAACTTCCTATGACATACATGGACTGAACAGTTATTTAATGTATGTGTCAGTATTTCAAAGTGAACAAGCAAGCAGCGTGCCAGAAACCATTAGCCAGAAACAGGCAATAGCTTAGGCTATGATGCCCAACTCAGAAGAACCTGCAATTCAAATCTCTTTTCTGAACCTGACACATTAAGTATTTTTCAAAAGCACCATGGTGAGTGTGAAGGTTATTCAATACAAAGGTACAGAAATTACCTTTCTTTTCTCTTTAAAATCATTTTCTTCAGAACTTTTAAACTTATTTGCTTTGAGATTTCAAAAACTTGTTCACAACCTTTTCAGTTTTCCAAAAATCAGATAGGAATATTAACACAACCTGTGCTTTCTGAAATACTATACCAAAAAAAGCCCCAAATGTATTCGGCTCTACTATTTATCACAGCACTGGACTGTGTCTAGCCATCCCTTCTTAATGATGTGTCTCTTTCTTTTCCCATTTGTTAGCCTGTCCTTGTTTTCTCAGTCATTGTCCAGGATAACTTTCTGGCTGTTAAAAGCATGAGTCTCCCATTTAGATGAAACTCTTCTCTATAATTTTCTTGCATTCCTCTTCCAGGTAGCATTTTTGAGATCACATTATCAGTCAGTGTTTACTTGACTGCTCGCAAGGCTCCATTGTCATTCATCTAATAAAATTAAAAATGTGAGGGTTTTTTTTAAGGCAGATTTTTGTTAAATCCTCAATTTGTTAACTCCCAGTGCAATCAGAAGGGACAATCTGCAACACCTGCCACAGAAAGGGCAAACTGTTCTCTGGAGAACAGGGCAAAAGGGCCTTTGTAATGCATTTTAGCAGTCTTTACTCCTAATGCACTAGCTTACTGAGGCGTGCAAAAGTCATTTCCACATTAATCTACACCCAAAAAGGCTTCTCTGATAAGACTTGGCCTCAGTCAGTAAATCCTTCTCAGCTCATCTTAGTACTACTGCAAGGCTAATTGCACAAGCAACAATCACATATCTAACCAGGGGATTGACTTTTAAGCTCCTGTTGGAGCTATTCTGTTGCACAATTCCGTGCTCATTTTCTTTATCTAGACTATTACATATAAACTCCTGTGCTTGGTTTTTGCTGACTTCATTTCTAATAAAAATGAAGCATTTCCCACCCTTCCACATAAATCTGCATGCACCTCCAATTATTAATGTTAAACCCTTGTCCATCTGTCTATGTTAGCAAAGTTGAATTCCTTCTAGCAGTTCCCTTCTAAACCACTTCACCACAATCACTCTGTGCATGAGAAGAACAGCAGATTAAAATGACTGCTCAAACTGGTGTTAGTCATAAATGCAAAAGCTTTGACTAAAATTAATTCACATTTTTAGATACAGCTCACTGAAATGAGGATTTTTAATGTTTCTGCAGATGACTTTTATTTCTGATACAGAGCGCACCAAGTTCTATGTTAGAGATTTAACACGTGAGATGTATTTGATTCTGAATACACCTTCAGGGAAGAGAGGACTTTACATGTCATAAACACAGTGCTGGGTTAAAAACCACAACAAACAAAACATTGTGACCACTACCCTGGGGCAGTACACCTTTTCCCTTTCACAAAGCACTGCACTTTTCTAGTACTGGGAAATGCAACCATTTAACATGATGGTTCTCCCAAATAATTGTGACCAATATCATAAACACCAAAGGGGGGGGGGGGGGGAGTTCACTCTTCTGTTTCTTTTTAAAAACATATTTTTAATTTGTTTTCTGAATAGCCTTAGCTCATGCCTTGTTTCACAGTTCAAGGATTCCAGGTTGAGAGTGGCACATGCCTTTAATCTGTAGTCCTTAAGCATGAAGATTTTTGTTTGTTTTTTTAACAGTGGAAATTTACTGATAATCATTCAACTTCTGTGGAGGGGGTTACGGAAAAATACCAAATATATCAAGATCAAGACAAAATTGCAAAGGCAAAATTGCAACAGTGATTCTTCTACATCTTGCCAGTTCTGACAGGTGGTGTGTGGGTGGGAGACAGAGACCCCCAACTTCCTATGCTAGAGGATGTGCCTGCAGGGACTACAATCATGGCTAGGACAAAACACAGCTTCTTGCATCCCCAGAGCCCATGTGCAAATAGAAAACTATCATCATGTCCTCAGAGCCTACAGTATTCTAACCAAGGAATAAAAAAAATATAGACTGTGCCTGCTATGCATTCGGATGACAAACTGCTTGATCTGTGCCAGAGAGATGGGCTTGTTCAGCCTGGAGCAGAGAAGGCTCCAGAGAGACCTTAGAGCAGCTTCCAGTGCCTAGAAATCTGGAGAGCGGCTTCTGACAAGGGTCTGGAGGGACAGAACAAGGGGGAAGAGCTTTAAACTGACATGGGGGAGATTTAGATCAGACATTAGGAAGAAATTCTTAACTGTGAAGGTGGGGAGGCACTGGCACAGGGTGCCCAGAGAACCTATGGCTGTCCCATCGCTGGTAGTGTTCAAGGCCAGGTAGGATGGGGCTTGGAGAAACCTGCTCTAGTGGAAGGTGTCCCTGCCTGTGGCAGGGGGTTAGAACTGGATGAGCTTTAAGGGCCCTTCAAACCCAAACCATTCTATGATCTCAATATTTTCCATCAGTCTGAAGGTCTGCCTTTACTTTCTTGGACCTGAGCTCCCCCTTTAAAGTCTTGCCCAAGGAGAATGACAGCAAGCCACCATAAGCATTTTATTACTCCTATGTCCTTTCACAGCATCTGATGCAAAAAGTTTAGACAAGAATACTATAATAAGAGAGAATAGTTTAGCCTGTCTTGACAGTCGAGGCTATAGAAAAATTGGGTGGACTTGCCACTCAAGTGGTGGGAGAGTCTGAAATGCAAATATGGATGTGCAAGAAACTTGTCAGGCTGGATCTAAATAACAGTGTTGTTGGTTTGTAGGATAGAAAATATTTTATATGTAGTTACCAAATGGTTGATGCCTATGAACAATTACACAGCCAAATATGATTTATATCTAACATTACTACATTGTCTAATGAATAATATGGAAACAGGAAGAACACACAAAGTACACAATTCTTGCTAACTGCAATCATTTCAGAACAGAAATTGTAAATCTGCCTTCTTTCTGTTCTATAGTAGGTCTGTAACTAGAACTGAAATGCAGTTTTGAAACAAACAGATGTACTGAACTCAGAACTGATAGTAAATTAATGTGATAAACATAAATATAGAATAAATATCAATACAAAAAACTTCTAGGCATAAGATTACATGCTATATAGCCTCAGGAGATGAAATATTTAACTGGTTTAAATCTGGTTGGAATCATCCAGTTTTAATCCAAATTTAAATAATATTTTCCCATCCACCGCTCAGAGGAGTTGTGAGAATTAATGAATATCTGCTTTGACCTATAGATTGCTATAAAATGCCAAGTTTAACGAATAGTTCTGGACTATGGATTTTTCATGGGGCCTTGCCTTCACTGGTTTTCATTCCCATATGTACAGCATATTTTGCAGTTCTTGCTTTACTATTTTAAAGAATTTTTCATAGGTTGCATGTAGCTACAACTACTACAGATGCTCATATGGATATAACTCTTCCTCAAGAGAAGAGATTCATCTTTTGATTCAGGTTAAAGCATATATGCCACACATACATACCCATTCTCTGTTGGCTGTGAGCATATATGCCACACATACATACCCATTCTCTCAATCTGTGTATTGTCAGATAACCTGAACTTGTGCAGAAGAACGCACATCTCCACAATACCAAGTCTTGAACTCAAGTTTCATCCTTCATAGAGCATGCATGTAGAAAAAGTAATTCACACACACAGCATTCCCATGCATTTAGGTACATCAGACTCACTGAAAATTTAATGGAGAAACAACCTGCCCACCTACATCTCATTTATTAAGACTCATATTCCTGTATCTGCCAATTGCAGCTCGTTTTGCTTTGACATGGGATGCAGAATCCCACAGAATGACTGACCGGGTAAGACTGGAAAGGACCATCTAACCCCCCAGCTCAAGTGGAACCACCTAAAACAGGCTGTCCAGGACCATGTCCAGATGGCTTCTGAACATCTCCAACACCTCTCTGGGCAAGCTGGGCCAGTGCTTTACCACTATCACAGTAAAAAAAACCATTTTCTTACGTTCACACGGAACCTCCTGTGTTTCAGATTGTGCCTATTACCCTTGGTCCAGTCTCTGGGCACTACTGAAAAGAGCCTCTGTCCTCTATGCACCCTCACTTGAAGTATTTATATACATTTATAAGATTCTCCCTTAGTTTTCTCCAGGCTAAACCATCCCAGCTCTCTCAGCCTTTCTTGAGAGAAGAGATGCTCTAGTCCCTTCATCATCTTTGTGATTCTTAGTTGTACTCTTCAGTACATCTCTCTTGTGCTGATGAGTTCAGAATCAGGTACACTATTCCAGGTGTGACCTCACCTTTGCTAACCCTAATATCTCATATTCTTCTGGGAAAGACTGTTTTAAAATAATAGCTAGAAGTAAGAATAATAGGAAAAATGCAAGCATGCCGTTCAAATGTGCAGTTGTAAATTCAAAGGCCTGAACTGTTCTCTCTCTTCTGACTCTAGCTGATAAGCTGGGAAAAGCAGCTCCGAAGCTAAACTAAGACTTGGTAGAGCCCTTGTAACTGAAGACAGAATTTTAAGGCAAACTAAAAGGAAAGAGGCAAGCTGTCAGTAAATATGAGACAAGATGAATTTTTCTATTCTTTTGTTGAGAAATGCACCTTGTAAATGGAACTGAGTATTAGTTCAGATGAAATGTATTCTACTAGGGTAGAAGAAAGACTTGCCACACAGCACATATTGTTCCAATCCCTTAAAAGCTAGGAGCCTGGCTAAAATAAGAAAAGATTCATATCAAGCAACTGACTAGATAAACAAACATTGTAGACTGCTACCGAATAGTATAACCATATTAAAATATAGATTGACTCTATAAAAACTGCATAATGGAACTCTATTTCCATTCCCATCACTATCTGTACGAAGTGTTTCCTTAGAGAGCACAGCCAGTGGTGGCAGGAAGACCGGATCCTTTCAAAGGGCACTCCTTGTAGGACAGGAGAAACTTTGTGTTTCTAAATCCAGCAGCACAACTATTCTCACCTTCTCCCCATAGTCCCCTTCCTTTCCCAGCCTTTTGCCTTTTTGTTCTTCTAAACTGTTCTTGATGCTCAGCAAGGAGAACCTAAACAGACACTGAAAACAGCCAGTAGAGGAAGCTGGAAAGAGACAGACACACATGTGCTGGTGACAATATAGACTGGGGGAACCTGGGAAGCATAGGAGGTCTTCTTTTTGCACAGCCTCTTGATTAATACTCTATACAGCACATAACACAACTGCATTGTTTGATGCCACTCCCTGCATATAAGTGACTTAGAACAGTCGTATTTTTGCAGTGTTTTGTTTTAAAAATGGAACATGTCTTCAGACTAGCAGGTATTCACATGGAAACCCAGAATGTTTTCAGGAGGTTTGGAAAGCCCTATGAGAAACAATTTGCTAAATTTTGGCATTTTTTCTCTGTGTTCAATTAAATTCCATTCTCAGGGGTTATATTCATGAACTTCTTTCTCTTTTGCCACATTTATCCCATGGACAAACAGTATCTGATTGTGATGTTTTATATGCTTTTGGTTATAATAACTCTTTCCATTCCCATGATAATTAACCCCCTGGAGTCTTCCCACTGACCTCAGCAATGCTGGTGTTACTTCGCATTATCCTGTCAATCAAAGTAATTCCATTTAGGCACCTCAATATAGCTTTAAGACCTTTGCTTCAGACACTCAAGCTTGAAAGCTATTAAAATGCAAACATGTAATTTTTGCTCACATTTCATAGATGCCTAGGAAATCTGTTCTATTTACCAGTGGTCGGAGGATGTTTGTTTTGAACAAGTTTTGTTAACAGAGTAGGGGAAATCTATTTATTTTTTACAAATCTACATAAGCCTCCAAGCTTTATTTGTTTTATTACAGTCTCCTATTTTTTAAATTTACATTCAAAACACCCCGTAAACAAGAACTAGATCCTGATTCCCCACTCATTTCAATATAGCTAATGACACATTCAGAAACAGGCTGAATAAGAATCTTGCAAACCACAAGTATAAAAAGCAGTGGGGCAAGTATCTCTACTCAGATCTCCAAAAGCGTATCAGCTCTTACTCTGAATTACTTGTGCCCAGCAAAATACATCCTCATGTGAACTGTCTCATGATATCTTTCTGGTAAATGTAATTTCAGAACAAGAGTTCCAAGATGCCATCACTGATGATATGAATGTTTCTGGTCCATCTCAGTGATAAACACATTAGCTTGAAGCAAATAGCGGATCATGAGCCTTTGCAGAGTTAGCAAATTCTAGTGCTAGTGAAAAACTTGCTAGTTAGCAAATTTTAGTTCCGAGACAACTCAGAAACAACATTAGAAATCATGCCTCATACCACTCAGCTAGATTTGCATGTCTGTCGAAGTGCTGAGTTTCTTTATATGTAAAAGTGGTGAACAGCGCTTTGGAAGAATGACCATCACTAAACACTGCTTTAGGGAAAGATGTCTTTAGTGAATGGGGTTGTCTAGCGTAAGGAACTGGCTACTTGTCATATGCTTTGTAAACACTGTGAAAACAACCTAGGTGTTTTGAAACTATATTTGTGATGAACCTGAAAGCAGAGTCAGAGAATAGTTTGGGTTGGAAGGAAACTTCAAAAGTTAACTAGTAAACCCCCGCTGCAATGAGCAGGGTCATCTTCAACTAGATCAGGTTGCTCAGAACCACAACCAGCCTCGACTTGAATGCTTGTTCATGTCTTCTTCTCCTACTCCTATTATACATCATCATTTGTTTAAAGTTTCACAAGAAAAGTATAGATTTCTAATCCTTATCTACTGAATGCATTCAGGGACATGCACATGTTGCTAGATGTGCCAGCTCTACAGTCAAAATTTCTTAGAACCAGGAAGAGCTACCTGATTGATGCCTATCAACTGTAGTGCAACTATTGGAAAGAACGTACTACCATGAACTGCAGTCTTATCAGCTGAAAATGTTTTTCATCCTGTTAATAAAGACTGAAACTGAGACATGGCTCATCTGGTGGAGACGGCTCTTCTGTGATTACACTGCTGTTTGCACCATAAAGGAAAGTACTACTTGACAGATTAAATACACAGGCTGCCACTAGAAGCTAATACGAAGTATATTATTATTTAATGTTTCTCTCTGGTATTGTTTTGAGGCTCCCACCAGGACTGCAAGGGTCTTTAAAATCATTTTCTGAAAAAGTATGTACCCACTTGAGGAGAATATTTGTGCATTAAGCCTACAATCAAAATAGACAGAATACACAAAAGGAACCTTGGAGACAGCAAGAGTAGTGCAACATCACAGAGCAGATCAGTCTGAAATTTCAAAACAGCACCAAATATTCAGAGTACTTGTTAAGTTCCACTTCAGGAGAATGAACTTTCCAAAGTTTGAAACATCTATCTCGTGCTGCTTTAAGAGAAAACACATTTGAATGGCCCAGAGATTTAGATACATGAGTTCTGTACCAGCTATTTATTTTTCTGGATATGATTACAATGAGACATCTGAAACAGCAGATAATATAGGAATTGGAAAAAAAAGACTATTGGGTGCTAACCCAGCACTACACATTAGTTCCATTCCCAGATATATGAACTGGGTTTTTTCTAAACAAGAGTATTTATAATAAACTTCTCCTATATGACCATGCTGAAGTCCCAGTTAGGATTTTTATTGCTTTACGTGTACTAGCATGGTTTCCTTCCAAAACCAGGACAAGTACATACAGACTAGTACTTTTCTTTTTCTTTCCTTCCTTTCCTTTAAGAATTAAAGGAGATGGTGCTTAGCCTGAAGCATACACATAGTCTATTTTTGTTGCAGGTGGCACTAAATGTTAGGATATGAAGTTATGTCTATACCTTTGAAAAGTAACACAGTTGTACCTATGTACACCTGAGAAGGCTGATGATCTCCCTTAATCTATGAATAGACATAATAATGGTGAAATACTGTGGTCAAATATCACTAGTTAACACTCCCATTCCACTGATTAGTACTCTAGATAATTCACTGTGCTAAATGTTCCCAAAACGTTCTTCACAGCTGCTATAGTCTAAACCAGAGCATAAAAGTTCAGGTGAGAAAGGAGTGTATAGAAAATACATTTCTTCAATCATTTTTTTATCACTAAGTTAAAGGAAACTTTATTGAGTTGTGTGTTGTGTTTCAATTTCTGTAACAGAAGGGAAAAAATCTGTGGATGTTAAGGAGGAATGGTACACAAAAATGAAAATTATGATGCAAATCACCACCAAATTGATGTCACATTATCAGTAAGTTCACAGCTCTCAAGAAAGCAAATGATACTTACACTGAACCAAATAAACAGAGACACATTTGTTGTGGGTGGTTTTTTTCTGGAAATGTGTGATAGTTATTCTATTGTAATTGTATTTTTGGTGTTCTTCTGTATTACTGCCTTCTTCATCTCTGATTATAGAAGGTTGAGAGGGTTGCTCATGACTGAACACAGAATAACATTTAATCTATTTATTCCAAATTTGCATAAGATTTTATACTGCTGCTCTCCTGTGCAATGAATTTAAGGAGAAGAGTGTTGAAAAGCCTGTTCAAAATAAAGTGCCCTTTTAGTTTCTTTATCACAGTAATGAATCTTTGCAAACTTAATGTGGTAAGACAGGAATAGAAGCAACCAAATGTACTTTTTTCTCTTATTAAATGTATATCCATACATTTATGGCTCCATATCCATATCCATATTAAATGTATATCCACTACACATATATCACATGCTGTGACACATATTTACTGTGTGCATAGATGTATGTAAGTGTGCATGCGTGTGGAAAACAGAATTATTTAAGAATGAAATATTAAGTTCCTTAAAAGTAAAAAGTTAAGATAGTTCCTCAGTTATTGGCTAAATCACAATGTACATTTTCAGTGCGACTTTCCAACGTTCTTGGTATCAGTTTAAATCTGTTCCTGTGAAAGGCAATGATTTCCAAAAGCTCTCACAAGCCCTTTTATACCTTTTACATATAAAGTAGTATGCAGTAGTAATGTACAATATTGGTTGACAGCTTTTTGCCTATTTTCTTCCTTAAAATGTTAATAAACTTTACACCAGAACGTATGATTAGAACAAGCAAAAACTCCAAGCAAATGCCAACCCCTTCCAGGAACTACCTCTCACAAAAACACTAGAAATATTCATGGCTAGATTAAACCTTTGACTACCTCTTAGCATGAGTTTGAATTCAGTCAGGTTACCTGCTAACTGTAACATTTTATTAATGGTGTCAGTTCTGTGGAACGTTTGTTTTGGGGTTGTTTTGTTTTTTTTTTGGCAAACATGAAAGGGAGCAAACTGAAGCTCTGAAGTTTTCAAATTTGTGAGCCATTCTCACCATCAGCCTACATAAAATGAACAAATGTAGTATGTACAACAGGAAAGCCCAACCTTATTTATGTAAGTCTGGTTGAACCTAGTCAGTCTAGCCATCATCTTCTCAAACAAGCATCCACATTTTCGTAAATTCATATAATGGTTTGGCTTGGAAGAGACCTTAAGTTCATCCAGTTCCAACTGCTTGCTACAGGCAGGGACACCTTCCAGTAGAGCAGGTTGCTCCAAACCCCAGCCAACCTGGCCTTGAACACTGCAAGGGATGGGGCAGCCACAGCTCTTCTGAGCAACCTGTGCCAGAGACTCAACACCCTTACAGGGAAGAACTTCTGCCTAACGAATCATCTAAATCTCCCCAATGTCAGTTTAAAGCTATTCCCCCTTGTCCTGTCCCTACAGGCCCTTGTCAGAAGCCCCTCTCCAGATTTCTTGTCAGCCCTTTAGGCACTGGAAATTGGTTTAACGTCTCCTTGGAGCCTTCTCTTCTCCAGGCTGGAACAAGCCCATCACTCTCAGCCTTTTTCAAAAGTGTTCTAGTTGTCCCAGGATCTGGGTGTTGCATTACAGTCACAGCCATATGAGCCCTACACTGCAGATACTACTTCATTTTAGTGATTCTGATTGTTGATTTTGATTAGCACCCCTGGCTAAGGCACTCTAAATTTACAAAAGTAAACAGTACAAGAAAATGAGTCACAAAAATAAGCACAATGAAAGAATTAAGAAAGGAAAGAAAAAGAGTACAAACAAGTTTTATGAACAGACAGGTGAAACAGAAATAGTAGGAGAAGAGTTGACTGGTTAACGAGTTGCTGAGATTAAATGAGCTTTTGGAAGAGACTTGAAAGAGCACATTGATGCAAGAGAATGAATTGAAAATGGGAGCTTATTCTATAACACACAGGCAAGAAAAGAGTGTGTGAAGTCAGTAAGGATGAGAGAATTAAAATTGCCTTTATGTTCTTGCTTTTTTGCATCTCAGCAAACACCACTCAGCAACCAAAGGTTAATAACAAGCAACTTGTCATAATTGCATAGCTCTCCTCCCTGCACAGCAGCAGCAAGGCAAAACATTCACACTTGCTAGCTATGACATGCCCTGATAATTCCAAAGTAGTACTGAGAAAGCTAGAAATAGATCAATAGAGAGCATAGCAAAGGGAAGGCACATTAAACAAGCAGACCACAGACTATAACCAAAACCTGCCCAGAAATAGTGACAAAAAAGGAAAAGCCCACTGCTGTTACATGAAATCTGACAGCACACTTAAAGGGCTGCTAATACGTGTGGAACGTTTCTACAAACATTGAATTTCCTTAGGGACTTTATTTACTTACTGTAAGTTCCTCAAAACTCTATCAGTCTGCTTTTCTGACCACATTTGCCATTGTGGTCATTGTGGCAGAGCAAGGATAAAGGCAATTCCAGTGTCCCATGCATTATCAACAAAATTGCCACACATTTTTTGATTACACAATCATTATTAATGCAAGTAATACCTGAAACATAAAGAACCCAACTTGATGCTTCTGATATAGCTCTGATCTTCTAGTGAATACCAGTACTACACACATACAGAATCATAGAATGTTTTGGGTTGGAAGAGACCTTAAGTTCATCTACTTCCATCCATCTGCAATGGGCAGGGAACCCTTCCACTAGACTAGGTTGCTCCAAGCCCTGGCCAACCTGGCCTTGAACACTGCTACGGATGGAGCAGCCACAGCTCCCCTGGGCAGCCTCACCAACCTCACAGGAAAGAATTTCTTCCTGATATCTAATCTAAATTTCCCCTGTTTAAGTTTAAACTCATTACCCCTTGTCCTATCACTACAGTCTCTGATGGCATCCCTATAGGCTTCCCCCAGCTATTGGAAGGCTGCTATCAGGTCGCCACAGAAGCTACATAGATTTTATAAAAAAACAATAATGAAGAAAAATGTCATGAGGATTTTTTGGTTTTCAGTGGTGCTCTTCTCATCAGTTTTACTCTTGAAATCCAAGGTAAATAAAATCAAGTAAACATGGTAAGCAAGGACAACTGAACCAAAAAAGACCCAGTGTGCAAAAAAACATCATGCAGCACACCGTGCCAAACACAAGACTTATAAGATGCAGATCATGAAGCTTATGCATAGGAAGAAAAATAACCTAAGCATTGATGTGTTTCAGCTCTCTTTTCCAAGATAAATGCAGCCCAAACATTTCTGGGTAGAACTGCAAGATAAAATTCTGCAGATAAATTGTGCAAAAAAGTAGTAAAATTAGAAGTTTAACATTGTGTCCTGTTAGAAAGATGTACTGCTTCTAGAAGTTAAATACATGAAGTTTTGTAAATCCAAATAGCTGTATGTAGTATTTCAATTTCCCCAGGCAAGAGCATTTGTATTTTCCTTCCTGATATTAAACTCTGATTTTCTTGATGTAGTGGCAAATTCTCTGGATTGCTGCCTTACAAATATTTAAAAAAGAACAGAAGAGAATATGCAGGTTTTTATACTTATACTAGAATTACTATTTTCTAAACCAGAAGTATTATTTCCTAAACCCCATTAAAACATCAATAGGGGCACAATAGACCAAGAAGCAAATCCTGACAGTGCAATAAAGCAACTGATGGTTTTTCTCGTTCTCTCTTCTTAAAGCAAGGATGCTATAAACAATCAAATATTGTAGGAACTCCCCAGACTGGTCCTGACTGGAGAAAGGGAATAAGCCATGCAGCACAAGTCATTCCTAACCAATCCCTCTTCATAACATCTTTGTGCACTTTTGTGCTCCACCAGAACAGATCTTTAATTTCAGATGCTTTCTCTCAGGGTCTAACAAACACAACAGTGTCAAGAACTCCTAGCCTGTGAAGCTGGAGGACAAGCACTAAGTATCCTCCTCCTCATCCGTTAGGGAACTATTCAGTTATTTCCGTAAGACTTCATACCCTCCCCACTGCTAAGGTTAAGAGGTATATTTTTTTTTAATAGAAGCAAAAATTTTCTATCCCTGAGCACCAAAAATCATACAACAAAGTTCTTACTCCGCTCATGTAATGAGTAAAACTCCCACTGGCTCAAATAGAGCCAGAATTTTACTCCTTGTCCCTTTTGTACAAGGGCATAGTATCGACCACTGACAACTCAAATTCACCCATAAGAAAGTACAGTTTTTCATGTATGCAGCATAGACAAGCAGGTAAAAAGTTGTATTGATCCTACAGGGGTTCCAACTTTAATGCAAAGTTTCATCCAGAGCAAAGAAAACTCATACTGCATATGCTTACATATTTTTCGTATTTCATCTTGAAATTTTCCTCTAGAATATAGCAGACCATGTTCATTTATTTTAGAGAATGAAAAATGCCTTTTTTTGGTGAATGTGTGATTCTGTGCACCAATGTCACAGTATTGGCATGGGAATAGAAGAAAATAGTGGTATTGTATAGATTCATTTCAAAATTCTGTAGGAAGTGTGTCTCCTTATTTATCTGTTAACAAGTAAGTACAAAATAATCTATTGATTTTATTGTTCTTTTATTTAGTGATGTTTTCATTCCACATATGCCTTACATAATTTTTCATGAAACACTGATGGGAAAATTGGGATTTTCAGACATAAACATTGTCTAAACTGTCTCTTCTCAAATGAAAGATACGTAACAGAATACAAACTGCACAGTTAGATAACTGCGTGAGAATATGTGGTTTGGTGATTTGTTTTCTGGTTTGTGGTGGGAACCTTCCAATAGAGCAGGCTGCTCCAAACCCCGGCCAACCTGGCCTTGAACACTGCAAGGGACGGGGCAGCCACAGCTTCTCTGGGCACCCTGTGCCAGGTCCTCAACACCCTCACAGGGAAGAACTTCTGCCTAACGTCTCATATAAATCTCCCCCAATGTCAGTTTAAAACCATTCCCCCTTGTCCTGTCCCTACAGGCCCTTGTCAGAAGCCCTTCTCCAGTTTCATCTCTTTAGGCACTGGGAGCTGCTCCAAGGTCTCCCTGGAGCCTTCTTTTCTTCAGGCCGAACAAGCCCAGCCCTCTCATCCTGTCTCCAGAGAAGAGCTGCTCCAGGCCTCAAAGCATCTCTGTGGTGTCCTCCAGACTCTCTCTCTGCTCCTGTCACTCGAGTTCGGAGGAGCTCTCTGTTTGCATGGTCTCTCCCTGATGCTTAAAGAGAGCTCTTACACTCTTAACTTATATTCTTTAAAACATGCTTGAGAAAATATGTTAGACTTGAGCTAAAAACCATTACATCATTAATTTGAAAAAGTGCCCTGCTCTGTGTATGATGTAACAGCAGGATATAAAGCACTGGAGCATATGTACAGCACCAAACTTAACTTAAATTTGTATCAGTGCAAGCAACTTCAGACAGTAAAATAAGGCCTTGAAATTTAGAAAGTCATCTCTGTGGTTCCAGGATAAAATCACTTGAGGCTTGGTAACAAAAGGAAAAGCCCTTCAGACCAATGAGTGACAGAGGTCAGACAGGCTCCCTGCCATCACCCCTTACACCAGGAAGACTTGGGGTAATGGGTGAAGCCTGATGCAGGAAAGGCTAAGTGATGCTTAGGACACAGGAACCCACTGCATAAAGAATACTTCACTGTTTAAGTGAACAGGATTTAAGAGCACTTCATTTTGCAGAGGCAGCTGTAACTGGCCTTGGGCTTTGGTCCAAGATACCCATTTTGTATCAAATACACCATGAATAATGAGCAGTGTTTAAGGAGTCTGTAGTCTCTTAAGGTAGCATTTTACCAAGATGAAATGGAAAAAATAAGTTTTCCAGTCCAGTTAGTGAAGGCACATTAGTAATCCCCTTTATCAGTCTTCCCAAGCACATATAAAAAAGTAAAGGACTAAGGCTGACTTGCAGTAAAATGGTTCAGAGCAAGGAATCCCACTGAGAAACAGCTCAGCTGGGGTGCAGGGGACAAAGGGGGGTGAAGTGGGGGGGCATTCATATGTAAGTTGTTATTATTGATTATATCTTATTTAATGTATGGAAACTAGACAGATTGTATGAAGTGTCCCAGACCTGACTAGGAACAGTAAGTTTCCCACCAGCAATACTAAATAAAAATAATTATTTCTTGACATTTTCTCCCCTTCTTCAAATGTCAAGTTACTTTTTTCCAGGTTTTTACTTATTAATGTGGCAGATCCTATCCATCACATCATGCTTGCTCCTATTTTGTCAGCAATTCAAGCCAGAGATATAACTCAAAATAATCACATTAAATGGTCAAAAGTAAAGTATCTTTTCAAACGTTTTGGTTGTGAAACTGTAATTAGCTTAAATTTTTTATAAATAATTTTTTGGTTTATTGCAATAATTTTTAAGAGACAAGTATTTATCTATATCTGATGAGCTTGAGACATACTATTACAATCTCTTCAAGAGTGATGTTCATGTCAGGAATTCAATACACAAATGATCCATGAAAAAGTAAGTTTCAGTAAAACACTGCCTATTATTCTTGTGGATCTCAGTTATTTATAGTATTTGTTCATACAATATTTGTGTGTACTGGTAACAACCATAAGGTTTTACTTCTAGCTATAGCTAATGCTGCATCCTCTTTTTTTATGGAGACTGAGCACTCGCTGTATGACTTCATATCATAGTGCACGTCATTTATCAAATATTCACTTGCTTGATTTGGTGGACGGAATTTTAGAATGAGTTAGTAACCAGATCTTCTAAACCTGGCTTTCTCACTTGGGTCCACTGGTGGCAACAGGAAAATCATTAAAGTTGTAGGTACCTTTTTTCTTCTGGTTCTAAATTAGGACCAATTAAATTAGCACTTACAAGAATTACTAGCTGCATAGTGTTAACTGAGAAATTAGCTACAATAAATGAAAACTGTAAGAGATTTAATCTAACAATTGTTTAGTGCATCCCGATAGCTGTTTGCAGCTAGTTTCAGGTGTACAAAAGGAAGCTAGGTTTAAAGAGTAATCTTTCAAAGCTGTATTTTTCTCTGCATAAAAGTGAGTGACAACCTAGACCTACTGACTGCACACAGTTTGCTGTGTCTTGTGACAGGAGTCTAGGGCACTTTTCAATTGCCAGGTCTGTACAGAAGATGACTAAGCAATGCAATCACATTCTAATATGGCAAGTAAAATGTGTTGACTGCTGCACTTTCTTGAAATGCTGCCAAAATCAAAGTGAAAAGTGTTATGGAGCTGTTTGCTCACCTTTGACACGCCACCTTGTAGGTATCTTTCTAGCTTCATAGCAGGCTCAGGGAAGTGTTTAAGCATATGTATGGAAGAAACAGAAAAATGCAGTTAAAGTTTAGAATTTGGAGAAAGTCCAAGTGATGTAGTGATGCTTGAGAGTCTGTTAGAACACTTATTTGAGGTATGCAGGCAAAAAGAATCCTTGACTAACAAAAAAATCATTACGGCTGTCTTTACAGAAGCTAAAGAAGAATAAAAGAAAAATTACCCTCATGTAAAAGCAACGTAATGCCCACAGTTAAATCATGGACTGCTACCACACCACCTCAGATAAATTATATATAGGACAATGAATGTGCAAGAGATTTATATAGACCAAAAATAGCACTCAGACACCCTAGATTTGCCTGTGTAAAACCCAGCACTTTGCAATATAAAATTAAAGATGAGAATAACTAGCTCAGACACATAAATCAGAATCTCAACAGAACAGCCAATTCCTATTCAGTCCAGCTTGCTACAGCAATTTCTGTATCCCCATCGAGAATGTCTTGTAAGCTACAGTTATCT
This sequence comes from Neopsephotus bourkii, assembly GCF_033783945.1. Taxonomy (NCBI): domain Eukaryota; kingdom Metazoa; phylum Chordata; class Aves; order Psittaciformes; family Psittacidae; genus Neopsephotus; species Neopsephotus bourkii. Next base: position 1,420,220 of record NW_026901852.1, on the reverse strand, counting down.
TAGTCCTCAACCAGCTCTTCTATGGGTTTGGAGAAATGCTGGGAAAAGAGAGCAGACACTGTCAGCAGAAATCAGAAACATTGATCTGAGTACTGGTAGTATAATTCAGACAGGCAGGGAATGTCACTTTAGAAATCTAGAAAATAGAATATTAAAAAAAGGAAGAGATGGTTCATTGTCCATTTGATGATTGCGTATTAGCTAATTTGGTTTTATTCACAGTAATATTTATGTTTGGGCAAGGGCATTAATCATAAACACCTACAGGACACAATGATTTTATCTTACTACCATCACCGGAGCCTTTGGAAGAAAACTGTGAATATGAGAAACTACTAGATGTTTGCATACTTCGGAATATATAGCTCTCTGTAAGAAGCGTTCTCAAAACACGGATGGGCTTCTGTGTGGTTGTTTCTGACAGCTGTGATGAACATTAAGAATTCCAGAACCTTTCAAATGCCATTTGCTGTTTAGATTTATTTTTTCAATTTCTTTGGTGAATGACTCTTGGTTAGAGTAAGCTCATTATCATATAGTGATCTGTGAATAACAGCAGTTTCCAGTTTGTTTTTTGCTAGTCAATTAGGGAGCTGACATGCAACTATGCAAATCAGATTACATTATTCCTGCATCCCGACTGGATGCTTAATTCAATAACTGAGATATCTACAGAGCGATATTTTTTTTCCCCCTTTTGGTAGTTGATAAAATTCAAGCTTTCATAGGGAAAGGTCACCTTTAGCAAGTCTCCATATGGAGATGGCTCAAAGTTTTGCATGTTCATGGAAAGCAAGTGTAAATGAGCAGCAGACATATGAACCTTAACCCATCAGTTACTACACAGTATTGTAGGAGTACTAGCTAATACACTGTTCTACAGTTAAATCTGCAGACACTGTATACTGGAGTAGGTCTCAGAATTCGGCCATTAGGGTGTTTGGGGGTTTTTTGTCCTAGGGACAGACAACAGGGCAGATAACACTTCTGATGAAAAACCCAGAGTGATGGCAATGTGGAGAGCACATGGGACCCACGCAGCAGTGCCGAAAATAGGGCACATCTGAAAAGCTTTCACACCAGAAGGCATCAATGTGCCATTGCAGGTACATGAGTCCCACGAAGCGTCAGATTGTGATGAAGTGTGAAAGGACCAAGCCTGGGCCCCTGCCCAGTTATACTGCCCTGCTGATAACATGCAGGCAGGGGCTGGAGTCCGTATCACTCAAGATGTAAGAGGTATACATACTGTTTAAATGACTCAGGGGTGCATTTTCAACCTATGGTGCCAGCCTGCTTCTCAGATCTTGTAACAGTTTGCTGGTCCGCATAATTTCTGTTATAGGCAGGTGATACATCAAAAACTTCATACTGAAAAAAAAAAGTTTCTATATCTAATCATTGCTTATGCTCCCAGCTCAGTCAGGGGTCAGCTGGCATGGAGTTATCATCCATTCTATCTTCTGGATTGCCCAGCACCATTAATTGCCACCTCTTATTTACTGCACTTCTACAAAACAGCACAGTTTTTCTTAAATGCATTTGTGCCACTAAAACTGAAACAAAACATGGTCAGATTTACAATATCATAGACTTTGTTTATTCTGTGCTTTTGCAATATATGTGGTTTGTGAAGTAGCTCTTCCTCAAAGTTGATCAAAGCCTAGGGCTGCCCATTTTCTTTCCTTTTTCTACTCTGAGGAAAATTTTATATCAAGAAGCCTTCTTCCTAGAATGTCATAATTGCCACAACCAGTTTCTTTTTATTATGCAGCATTTCCCCTCTGTGAATACATCGCTTCAATGAATTCGCAAACCAGCTCTGTCTGGTTCGAATCCATGAACCTACACTTATGATAAGATAATGAATGCACACTCATCAAGCAGAACCATATTGAAATTGCTGTGGGCAAATGTACAGCACAATAAACTTTGTTAAATGAAGATGATGTATTTTTAGAGGCATATCACTTCTCAAAGGGGTTTGTTCATTCATCCAGCCTCACTATGCACCACAGAAGGAGACTTTTGGTCACTCAGAGAAATAGATTGTATCAGAAAATGTAAATAAAGGAAACATTAATGAATATAGGTATATATTGGCATAGTATTTAGTTACTGACAGTTGGGAAAGGGAACAGCAATGTACGAAACTGATTTGAATTGCTTCATATCTTTAATCAGCAAGTCAGTCATACAATGTTAGGCTAAAGTTTAGATGGTTAAAACAGCAGCACAAACCATCAGTTATATAAATGTAGTAAAGCAACACATCTGCAAGTTTTAGTGTCTTAAACTGCAGAAGCCAGGAGGATTTTTCCCCCCCCTTAGGCAAAAAAGGAGGAAAATAAAGCTCCATACCCCTCCTTACACCAGTGGATAAAAAGTGCTTTATGTACAAAAGTTGCGCATTATTATCACTAATACCAAATAGCAGTGAGAATGCTTCATATGTAGGGTAGATTTAGATTGGATATAAAGAAGAATTTTTTCACAGTGAGGGTAGTAAGGCCCTGCACAGGTTACCCAGAGAAGATGCGGCTGTCCCATCCCTGACAGTGTTCAGGGCCTGGTTGTATGGGACTTGGAGCAACATGGTCTAGTGGAGGGTGTCCCTGCCCACAGCAGGGTGGTTGGGCCAGATGATCTTTAAAGATCCCTTCCTACTCAAAGCATTCAATGATTCTATTTAATTATTACCTTAAGAAAACCTTATGGTTTGGCAAGGAGTAGGTGGAGGAAAGGGATTGTCTCATACAAGCTTTCAGAGTCAACTTCAGCTCTAATATGATTATGCAGGATGCTCACACATATGCAGACTCAGCAGTAGGGCATAATGACTGTGGAAAAGGATGTTAAGATCATAAAGACTGAATGTCCACAGACTGTCTTTCTGACAACTTAACGACTGCTCAAAAAATGTGCATTCCTCAGTAGATGTGCAAGGTATTTAGCATCTCTAGGATCCAGTGAAAAAAAGTCCATTGACTCTTCTCAACCTCTTGGCATAGCTTTTATCCATGATGCCATTATGGCTTCCATAACATACAAGTTTAACAATCTAAAATGAATGATGGGCATTTCCCATATAATTTATAAAGCATAAAATTTGCTATATGAACTATCATGCCTGGAAACATCTGCAGCAAGGGTTGCCACAACTCTCAGACAGTGCTCTGCTTTTTCTCTAACTGAAAACTTGTCCTGAGCAGGAGTGTCAGCAAATTGCAGGCACTATGATATATTGTCTAACAGAGGAAAATTCATCTGGGAGCAAACAACAAACTGAGTTCAAAACTTCATTGTGCTGCACAAATCAGATCTGTTATGTAAGGCTATCTCTCAACAAGAACAAGCCTGGACCAGCTGCTAAACTGCTCAGTTTAAATATACAGATAATCTGCTCGGCTTTTTAAATTTTATTGTTGCTAATGAAAGAACAACACTTGACCATATCTGTAAAGTACAGAGACTGTTAATTCCACAAATTGAGACCATATAGAGCAATTTTATGCATACTTTTAAATTTTATTTCATAAATCATACATTTTATAAATCTCTCTTTGATATTTTTATACTTCTTTATTTTTTCTGTCAATCTATGTGTCTGCTGCTAGGTTTCTCCTAGTTTGCTGCCACAGAGCTATGTGACTCACTTAACACTAGGGAAAGATGAAAGGTGCCTTCAGGCAGCTTGGGCAAATTCATAATTTTCTTGAAGGGTCACAGCATAAGCTAATGCCAGAGTCACAGATGCCTGTACATTCATAAAATACCGAACACTGAAAGTATTAAAGAAATACTCTTTGGTAACATCAAGAGAATATTTTAATTGTTCAGTTCAGTAAAGTTCCTATAGCTCAACCACATCCAAGATGCCTGTGATGATCCTTGATGTGAATATATTTAATATTAGCATTGGTTCTATGAGATTAAAATGGTAGTCTATTACACAGAAGGCTCAAAGTGTGAAGACTCGCATTTGCCTTCCAAAAATTCTGTACAATGTTTAACTCAGCTTACCTCAAAGCCTATTAGTCGTTGAAAACCATATTCAACAAAGCTGATACAGACTAAAATGTTAACACCTGAATTCCCACAAGTATCTCATCAGCCATTCATGCTTGTAGACAGCCATAATATTGCACTCCTGCCTATAACCCATTTTTCTGCCTGATACCTTTCTAGATATGATGGCATCTTCTCCCCTGAACTGATCATAAAAAGGTCCCCCAGCCTCCCCAATGGGGACATTGTCACTTAAGGACAATTGGCAACACTTAAAGACAGTAAAGTGGGGTTAGGAGGTTTTATTTTTTTTAAGTAAAAAAGGTAAAGTTTTACCAGTAAAACTTTGAAGTAAAGTTGTACCACACGGTACAACTAGGTTGCTGCAGAAAGGAGTCTTTGGATTACAGGTTGTTAAGGGAAGAAAAATGTCTCTTTTATGTCCAATCATCCCCTATGAGTCCTTTCCTATATAACCTGTTGTTTAACAGCATATAACAAAATATATAATGAATTGCAATATGGAATCCTAAGAGCTATTTTACATGTGGGAAAAGACTTAAATTTAATTCTTTTAGAAAGAGACAATAACAGCAGTGGTTAAATTCATACATCCTTCAGAGTGGAAATGACAACTGTAACTAAAGGGATAGGCGGTAGGAATCTTGTTTTATTGTGTGCAGTCTTCACAAACCTAAGCAGTGGAAAAGTCAGACCCTTGATCTGAAATAAATGCGGTTACAGTTAACTTTAGAGTACTTGAAGTGATAGTGATTCACTAAGAGTGAGCTTAAGTATTCAATACTGAGCACTGAACTTTCATATTCTAAATGTGAGCACACAGGAGAAGACATTATGGATAAATTAAAACAAAAATATGATTAATAACAGCATATAGCATTAATACCAATGCTATTCTTCCCCCACTATAATGAATAATCAAAACCAGTAGAGAGTATAAGTAACAGATCGTTTCATCATTAAAACTGTGCAGCTCTACTGCCTAATTGTTTCTATTTTTAAGTAAATTCATCTTTTATAATAATTCAAAATCTTAAGTAATCTTGAATTACCTGTAACCCAGGAGAGCGACCTTGAATACTTAAAATTATCACTCAGGTTGAAATAAATATCAAACAGCTATTGCTGTCCCAGCAAATAAAATAAAACTGAAAAGACAACATGAACCTTATTAGTAGATGATTTCCACACCACTGTGTCGAAAGCTTTCTCTGGATACAGAGACTTGATGCATATCAAGTCAGTTGTCAAGTCAATTGCTCTTAACTTAGATTAATCAAGACAAAAGAAAGTAATGAACTACCAAGAAGATTTTTAGGAGCCTAGCTAACAGTTGGGCCAGAATGATGAGGGTTTCTGTGGATGAAGCTTCAATTTAAAATATGAAGAAAATATGAAAGGCACCAAAAGCAAGATTAGAGGACCAGGTGGAAAGAAGGTTTCAGTTCTGAGAACATCTGTGCTCTGTATCAAGTTTTTCTGGAATTACAGAGAAGAGCAGAACTAAGCAACTATTAGCCTAGGCAGCCATTCTGTGCTTGCTTGAGACTATTTGCTAAAATACCCAACACAGCTTTTAGGAACAGTTGTTTGGCAAGGAAGGTAATGACATTGATAGCAATGACAGAAAACACCGATCATTTTAGCTCTTGCTATATTCTGCCCATGTAATTCCTTGTGAGAACATTTAACGATCAGCAAACATGAAGTGCCTGTGAAAACTGTAATTCCCCATTCATTCAAATACTGACGGAGCTAACTTCAATTCAGTCTCAGCAGAGAAAATTTCTACTTTCTTACAGCCCACTCCTACCTTCATCATATGCTGCTATTGACTTTGATGAAAACAAAACTGAGGCCAGTGATTTGCAGCCTTTTATTACTGTGTTGCAGCCTTGATTCTGTCTTTATTTCTATTCATAACACTAGACATTTTTTCCTCCTTCTTTTCATGAAAAATGAGTTAATGAATTGATTAATGAGATTTGTGTTCCAGTTTCTCTGTGTGCGAGTGTGCATTACCTTTTGCTAATTACAGTGTGATTAGTTAACTCAGAAACTGCATTCAACTCTTCAAAACAGAAAGCTTGTGAAAGGCCAGTTACTCTCAGCCTTCCAAAAGAAAAGCTATTGTGCTACACTTGCTCAAGCCAGTCTTAACACATGCAGACTAAAAGAAGCCAAAACATGTTGCGTCTTTATGTTACCTTTTGAACAAGTTGTGAGATGTCTAATGAGACTTGTAGGTCTTGTTTAATTCCATTTTATCCCTGGTAATTTGTATAGTCAGTATATCTGGGTGGAGAAAGTGATGCTCTTGACCTATTCACAGTGCTTTTATAAAGCCAGTAATAAACTCCATTTGTTCACAGTGATCATGCCCAGCTGTTAAATTATTGTAACTTCCCTGCCATGGATTTCCACAACATGGGAACTGCAGAAAGTTCCTACTAGCACTGTGTACATTTATCTAGAAACAACATACAAGACACCACTTGCCATAATCAATGTTTCAGTATTGATTTTAGCAAGACAATCTATTTGATTAAAGTTATTTATGCTCAAATGATTCGCCTTCAAAATTGTGTTGATGAAAAAAAACCTATGTATTTTAGGCAGCAAAAGAGACAAGAGCACTAACACACTAACACAATTTTTTTTCAGGAAATTCACTTACAACATTAGCCAGTAAGAGAAACTAATTATGAGTGACAGAAAAGCCTAGAAATAATAGCTTTTATAATACCAAACATGCCCTTATTATATTAACAGTAATAAAGCATTTAGTATTCTAATTAATGTTTTTGAAGAAGCATTTGATAAAAAAAACAAACCCTTAAACATACATTTAATGCTGCAAGTGCATATCAGTGCCCTCTGCTGGGGACAGTAAGATCCAAACTGGTTCTTAGGACAGGTCTTCACCCAAAAACTAGCTTGTAAGAAGCTACAAACTGATGTCATTCAGTACAGAAGGTGAAGGAAATTCACGCTTGGATGGCATAATGGATAAAAAGGGTTTGAGAGCTGTAGTTCCTAGATTCTGTCCCCAAAGCTTATTGCAAGTGGTTTAGGTAGGCAGCTGTGATCTTCCTATCTTTTTTATCAAAGGAGTCTGCAAGCATATATGGATTTGTCTCTTCCTTTATCCATGAAGTGTGCACACCACTACACAAAGGATTTCACTGTGCAGAATTTCAGCATGGAATTTTATTTTCCTTTTTTCCTTAGCTACAGCCTTGTATTTTAACACTGTATTTTATACAAAGCCCCCAAAAGTGGCCTTCAGAAATATTTATTAGCTATTTAACAGAACTTGCTTTATTGCTGCTGAACTAAATTTTGCAGAAAAGACATAAATGCTGCCCCTACTTTAGCTTCTCTGAGGATAAACAGCATACTCTAACTTCAGAGCTCTTAATTTAGCCAGTTGTAAATTCTTTAAAAACTACATCCCAATCTCACCTTTCTTTCAGATGAGATGCTGCCTCCAGGGTACTTCACAGAGGTCAGCTGTGAAAAAGGTTTCACTCTACCATTTCCAAGAGGTTGGACTGGGGAAACCGAAGAGCTTAAAGGCAATACCAAGGAGCAAATGCATTAAGTAGCTACATGCTTGAGGTAAGGTGCTGATTTGGCATTGCTCTACAGCTCCTTTTTCTTGTGAGTAGTAAGATTTTCTTTTTTTCCCTTAAAGGAAAGCCAGGTGTGGCTCACTTCTTCCTTACAAACATTGCTTCATTCCTCTCCCTCACGCTCAGCTACACATGGATAGTAACCTGGATGGATATGGGTGACTGTCCGCACATAAATATGGGATGTGTTGTGTTTTCTCACTGTGGTATGCTTTGCCAGTCAGGATGCTGTACTGAGACGACCCAAGAGGCTGCTCTCTGTATTTCTCTGTATACCTGATCCTCTGCTTTCACCCCAGGTATTTATTTAAGCCTTTTTTGACTTAAGTAAAGACAAGTTAGAAACTGAAGGATGAACTGAGTTGATCATGCACTTTTGGACATCGACACTTTTAAAGTATCTAAAATCAGCTGCTTGCTAATAAAACAGAGGTTTTTGAATAAGGAACTGTAATTGCAAAAGCTACCCTGTAAAAAAAAGCTTGTATGGGGTTTTTGGTCATATTTATTATTCTCATCTTTCTTTTAGCCATACCACTTAGAAACATTATAGTTAATCCCAGGGGGACAGCGATAAGCATATCAGTTGCCCAAATAATCAATGAAAAATCTGCCTTTTTATGTGGATAAAACTTCATTTCTGTGTCTGTGGAATGTTGCTTGGGATAAGCAAATCTAGTCACTTTGGAAATGTCTGTCAGCCAGACATCATGCCTCAACTGACAGTGATCAGCCATGAAAGTATTTGCAATTAAACCTAATTAGTCTTTGAAGTTTAATTGTATTGAGCATCAGAATTTGTCAATCATCCTCCACCAAGGTTTCCAAACCTAACCATTCTATGATTCTATGAAATCAGTAGGACTATCATAACAGAAAAATACTTTGTCTGACCCTAAAGGACTTGGGGATGCTTTCAATTTTCTCACAAAATAAGAAAGACAACACTGCAGCAGTTAACCTTCTAGATACCATCTTCATGGTTTCCTGTATCACAGTGACATACACACTATAAATGACCAGACAGAGCTATCTGTCTGCCTATCAGCTGTTCAAAAATAAGAGGCATTGGAAGAAATAGGAAATTATCAGAAATCAGTGAGAAATATACAATGCTCTTTACCTGAGCTCTGGCATGTCCTCAAAAGTACATAAATGTATGTGTAGGATCTGCTGTCAGGGTATGAAACAAAATTTTAGGGGATATCCTTTGTCTGGGAGAAGTGTGCCAGTGTAAACATGTGCCGGTAATAGACTGAAACGATGACATATGGAGCCAATTACTTTTATATGACATTATATTTCCATATTTATCATACTTGCATACTTACTAATCATTGAATAGGGTAGTACTCTTGGGTATAATTCAAGTACAAATACAGCAACAGAATAAAGCTCCTACAAACTCTATGAAGGATCTCACTGAACAGTTAGTAATCATCCCTAAAATACCAATTCAGAATTTGCAATATCTCACAGATTTATAGCCTATTTTTTGTACCTTGTGGAAAGTTCATAAATATTAAATGTTTACATGGATTTATAAGTAAACTATAAATATTGCTTTTATTAAATAGTATGTAAAGAAAGTTTGATTTATAAAATATTTGAAATATATATGTCAGCCAATTAATAGTTCAATTCATTAATGCAAATGTTGTTAGAAAGCTGACAATAAAAGTAGTTTTTGCAACTTTACTAAATTAAAAGCAATGATTATGGTATATTTCTTTGCAGGTCATATACCTACCAATAAAAAGCATCCAAAATAAGCACTGAGATACATATACTCTGAAATGGACATAGTAACCTCATTCATTAGTATCGTAAGCATATTATTTTTAATAGTTAGCTATTACATGCAAATAAAGAGTTTTTATGAATATGCAGAAGAAACATAATTTTCATGAACAGGCCTCAAACAGTAGTTTCAAACAGAAATATTTTAGAGTTCCATGCCTAAATTAGCTGAAAACATTCTGGAAACCTCTAGTTTGTCAATAAATGTATTTTTAAGCTTCAGATGTTTCACAAACTTCAGCCCCATGAGATTATTCATTTTTGGGAATTCATTGGTTTCACTCACTAATCATTACTTGATAATTGTCTGCCATTTATTCTTTCATTTCCTGGATAAAGTTGTTCAATAACCTCTTTAGAAGCAGACCTGGCAGTATGACATACAGATACAACATTTCTTAAACAACCAACTAATCCAGCAGAAGGTTGTGTGTGCACTTTATTTTAGACTCGCGCTGAAAAATAGAAGCTGAACATCAGCATGAACTGACTTCCTAATGTCATTACACTGAGAAATGAATTGAATCAGAAATGAACAATTCATGAACACAACACAGTTTGACATTTGTTCACAGTGAAAATGATCTCTGAGCAAATGGCCTGAATAAAGCCCATGGATATCCTAAATTCCCCCCAAATCCTCAACACTGGTGATGCAATGATTACAAGGCACAGCTGGGATCAGTACGTTGTGTTTCTGAGTCTAAATGCTTGATCTTGCCCACTGGGCTATAATTAATTGCCTTCTGAATTCCAAGACCGCATTTGCTTTTTCAAATGAGACCTTTGTCAAAAGTGACTAAATAGGATGATATGACTGGCAGATCTTGTGACATCATTGTTACTTCATAATGTTCCTAACGGATAACTGTCCATGCCACAAAATGGTAATATGAACCCTGGCACTTGCTCTGCCACGGTGAGAGTGCCCAATGGAAGTCTGGTGGACCCTTGTGACAGTTCACAGCCCACACCTTTCCTGTGCACAGTGTCTAGAGCTGTCTGTGATGCATTTCGTAAGCACTACATTGACTTAAATGATTTTTCTTTATTGCAATGCATTAGTTCATTTAATAATATTACTGCATTTTTCAATAGCCATAAATAAAACTTTTAATTATGCAATTTTATATACCATGAATACAGAAATAACTGAAAGTCAACAATACCCTTTATATCATCTGCAAGCCAATTCACTAGTATTGGTTTAGAGTGGTTGCTATAAATTGCCTTCTAGATATTCTGCTTTCAGACTTCTACTTTCCTTCAGTGCATATGGAGCATAATATTAGATCTGAACTATATGCTTGATATATTCAAAGTGTGTGGAATCTGTACTTATTATGCAAAAGTTTGCATTGTTTTAATGAGACAGCATTCTTATACTGGAAATTATCTAACCATAATGGATGTGCTTGTAGCGTATGTTTTCAAGAAACATCCCTAGATATCTTCCAGAGGAAGAGTATTAGTCATACACTGCAATTGTATCTAAAGGCATCACACAGAATTTAAAGATAACTTCGGTAGGCACTGTATAATCACATAGGATGGCCAAAAGATAAGAATTAGTTGAATTTTGTCCGCTGTAAATGTACAATTAGGTCCAAACTAGAAACAGAGATCATTTCTGTATTCCTGAACAGGGGGTTTTGAGTATAAATTACGAAGTGTGCAACAACACCTCAGTGAAGTCCTTCAGACTTAAGAGATGCTGTACTGTATGAGTACTACAGACCCATTAACAGTCAAGTAAAGTGGCAGCTTCCAAAGAAAGACGGTCTAATGCTACATGCTATATGGCACAGGTGATGCAAGCAAAACTGCAACAGCTGCTTAGGCTCACCCATCAGGATCATCCTCAGTGGGAAAGATTCCTAGACTACAGCCCACTTAGAGGAAAGGTGAATGATGGAACATAAGGGCTAGCAGTCATCGCATTAACCAAACACAGACTTGCTGAAAAGTTATTATTTGGAAACCAGTAATTTCAATCTAACAATTCCAAGAACATCCCTGTCACAAGTATTTCTCTTTCTGGTAAACAAGATTCAGTAGCAAAAGGTAGTGAAAGATCTGCAAGCAGAAGTTAAAGTCTACTATGTACATACATAGCATGGAAAAGTGGTTTGTGTCCCAGATAAATCAAGCTGAAAGCTTTTTGTTTTAATTATTACTTTTAAATCTGTAAAATGCTTCAGTATTCAGCCTAATACTGGGATTTTATTGGTACTTTATACATTTAGCTCACAGCCTCTGGAGGCACTGTCAAGAGTCTATTTTTTTCCATCATAGCTCTGAAGCTTTTACAGCTGCTTCCTCTACTATGCACACACTTCAATATGAGAAAGTAACTGGAAAGCAAATCATAAACAAATACATAAAATTGGCAAAAATTGCCAATAAATGTAAGAGTTTGGTTTGGAGCAAAAATACATCTTCTAAATATTGTTATATATTCAGCAAAATGTAGTGATCTTAAAAGCCATGAGCATTGGCAAAAGCTAAGAAAGGCTGTCAGACACGCAGATTTCAACCTTGACAGTGTATCGGGACCCAGGCTTGCAGTCCAGATAAAAGCACATAAAGAGATTCAGAAGAGTACAAACACCAGCAGTTCTTAATGAAGATTTTTTTACTGTAGGATTAAGTGTTCTTCCTTTCCATCACAGAATTTATAATACAAACACAAAAAAGTCACCTAATCTAGCACTGGTAAATAAAGGGACAAAACACATTATCATAGAAATACAGAATGGTTAGGGTTGGAAGGGACCTTAGAGCTTATCTAGTTCCAACCCCCCTGGCTAGAGAAATAGACTTAGTTTATGCACAAGTAGTATTTTCTGCAAGTTGCCACAAGAGATAGCTTGATACTGTATTCTAATTATATACTTTGATTGGCCTCCATATTTAAAATAAACACATGGAAAATAACGGGGTCATTGTTGATTGATTGACTGATCTTTCAGTCTTCTAAGAGAAACCAAAGGATAATAACAGGAAATCAAACCTCTATCAGAAAACTTTCCATACATTAAGACTTCTGTGGACTGCATACAAATAATACATCTAGACACATGGATGACTTCAGTAAAGATAGCTATGATGTCCTGACCTACTCAAACTTTGCTATTAAACAATAATACTATAAAGAATTTACAGTCAGCTACTTTCTGCTGTGGTGACACTGACTTGTGTAGAAACAATCTATACCATCTTAAGTTCGTGGTAGCTGAACCTACAATTTACAAATGAGATCCTAATTCATCTTGTCAGCAGATAACTTCCATAACTTCTGGGGCATAAATACTGTCTCACACACTCAGAATGAGCTCGTGACTTACCACAAAATAACAAGCTAAAGCCAACAGCACACTTCTTTCACCGTCTGTCCTTAAGATTTCCTGAGCCCTTGTGGTTAAGCTATGGATGGTGATGCTGCTGCAGTGCCACAGGGGTGTGCCTGCCATAAGGCTAGAGGTGACTTGTTCAGGAAACCAGACTCAGGTTCACAGTGCTATGGTGTTGCTAGAAAGCAACTCAATTGAACTGATAGTTACTGAAGTACTTTGAAGCACTTGCTGTAACTGATAAGAATGTACATTTTCTTTAGAGTTTTTAACTTCAAACTGATGATTAATGTAAACCAGCCTAGTGTTCTGCTTTTGCTGCAGTATGTGCAATGCTCAGCTTATTAAAATGAATGACCCCATGAAAAAACATTAGCATTTGGCAATTCTGGGGATGTAATGAACCATAATTAGAATGATTAAGAAATAAATTGAAAGAAAATAGTTAAATGGTCTATGTGTGAAACCCAGCAGTGCTACAGGAAGCTTGCAGAAGTTCTCAGCTGTCATGTTATTTGAGCCGTTTCTGCAGCCCCCCAAAGATGGGGAAGAGTGACTGATATTCTGCTAAACATACAAATTTTTCAGCTGCTGCCCAGCAGAAGCCTAGGGGTGAGCTGTAAAAGGACCTCTTACATTGCTGTAAGTAACAGTAGCTGCTATGGGGCAAACACTGCTGGAAGAAAATTAGCATGCCTGGGTTTCATCAACATTTTCACTACAGTCAATAACATAAATCTATATGTAATCTGAGCAGCTCAGTCTTATGGCTAGTGTCTCACATTTCCAAATTATTTCCTAATGCATTCACATGTTAGGTCCTGATTTATCAAGCCATCATGTACTCCAGCTGAGGACTTACTCTCCCTTTCATGTTTTCAATGAAAGCTCTGCAGATAAGCAGCACAGGAACTGTACAGGCAGCAAGTAAATAATGACTTCAGAAACATTAACTTGTGTAAATCTGTGAAGGTCCATGAAATGTGAGTACAGACAGAAAAACGGCTCTTATTGCTTGGCAATTGCAAAATGCAACCATAACTTTTTAAAAGCAAACCAGCCTGTGAAAAAATGTTTCATGAGGTATTCCCAGCTTATCCTAAAATTACCTGCATCATGAATGGAAGAATGAGGTATGAAATCTAAACTGCTTTCTCTGACCTATTTCTAGTTTGTACATAAGAACATACAGGGCAGGAATAAATGAAGCAAAGATTCTAACTCAGCAACATACATCATTAAAGGTGAAAGAAGGATAGGAAATATGTATATGGATGTATTTGGTTCAGAAAGGCTTAGATACAAGTGCAGTTATTTTGAATATTTCACCAAAACACAGAAGCAATACTGCCATACACCTATACCCACAAGTTGTCAAGTCATTCTTTCCTGGTAAAACATCTGATTACTCTCTAAATAATGTTCAGTGAAGAAAAATGCTGCGAATCAAGCACAGCTATAGACATTTGTATTCATTTATAATAAACAACCCCACTTAATTTTATATATAGATCTATTAGGAAAATTCCATGTAGCTGGAAAACACAGAGAAGTAATAGCCTGACACCAGAGTCAAACCTTTCTGCAGTATCATCAGCAGCAAATGCAAAGGTCATTCTCTTCTGGTATTGAGGCAGGTTTCTTATTGATTGTTTTTGTGCCAGAGAAACAAAAAAATCAGATTAAAATAAGAAGTTTCTCAGTCTCATGCAGAAATGAGAAATAGCTCTTAGGGAAAACAAAAGAAAGGCAATCAAAATTACTGTATTGTGCCAAATGCGGGCAGGTTCAGCTTGTTTTGAAAGGTCCATTCACATAATCATAAAAGGAGACTTTATAGCAGAGGTACAATAATAGTGTTTTGTCTAAAAATAGGTCATTAATATGACTATTAGATGAGATTAATGTTGCCACATTAACTGCTTTGTTCTACTTTGGATTATTTTGTGCAAATGTCTGTTTCAAAAAAAAAAATAAATCAAATAACAAAGCAACAAAAAATCCAAACCAGCTATGCTAAATGCACAGAAAATCATCAAAAGGAAGCCAAAACTCTCCCTGTATTTAGATAACATGCAGCCTCTCTACCTGGAGTGCTCCTCTGCTCTTCACTTGACAAAGTGCATTGAATGGAAATCTCTGTCAACAGTAAGGGAATCATAATTTGCAGGGTATTTATTCTCCTGGTAAAGAGCCATCTTTCAAGAGGATTATTCTTCCGGAAATAAGATAGCACTATAAACTGAGCCACAGAACTGGTTTTTTTCCCCAGCCACAATCTCCATTTTCCTCCTAATGATGTGAAAAGAGCCTCCCCTTGTTCTTAATAGTCACACCATTTAACCTGTAAATGATACAATTATCATTGGCAATTGGCAATGCTTAAAATTACTTGCCTTTTTCAGGTGAGAAAAACCCTACTTTAGATATATTTTCAAAGCAAACATTAAGAATTAGTGCCACTTACAGGATAAGAGAATTTTACTTAAGTCTGATTTCGTAATTAGCAAGATACCCAGTACGAGTGAGTTCCTCCCTATACAGAGAATATCCACAAAGCCTGTAATTCTGAAAAAGAGCATGTAAGTGAGAATTAAGCACTGATTTACGGCTGTCTGTCTGCCCAGAGATAAACAACAAATGCATTTGCATTTAAGTTTATATTTTCAGCCATGTACCAAAATCTAGCCCAGGATGAATACAGTCATATCTCCTCTTTATTAGCTTGGGCTCTAATGAGTAATAACCAAGCTATGTGTAAAATGCTGTCAACGGGAAGTTTGCTTAAATCCCTTTTTGTTGCAGGCTGACTTTTCAGGTATAATTACCTTAAAAAATTAGTTCATTAAAAACGTAACATCCTCAGAATTCCAGATCATAACTGTAATGGGTGTCTTGAATTTTAAATTGTCTGAAATTGTAAATAAGCAGCTAGTGGATTTTTCTGAAGTATTAATTACCTCACCCAATTCTATGTGAATTAGGTAGCCAGTGCCTTTCAGTGTTGCCTGTTTTTCAGTGTCAAAGGTTAAATTTCCATGTATTTACTCAGTCAAAATTCTCCATATTTTTTTAAAAACACACACAAAGGACTCAATTGCACAAGTTCACATTAATTTTGTTGTTTAAATATTTAACATATGCAAGCACATCAGCGGCTAGCATTTTTATACAGAATCACAGACTGGACTGGGCTGGAAGGGACCATGAAGCTCATTTACTTCCAACCCCCTGCCACAGGCAGGGACACCTTTCACTAGACCAGGTTGCTTCAAGCCCTGTTCAGTACTGCAGAAGAGTATTTAACTGGAAAACATCTGCTTCTTCACTACCAAAAATCTTCTAAATATGCAGATTTTTAGAAGTTTTAATTATATGCACACACATTATGTGTGTAGCCATGTTTTTGTCAACTGGATTTTAGCCAAATGGTAACATATCAACACAGAAATTGAATTCTACTACTTATTCACAGGTTTTAAATTTTTGGTTTGTGTTTTCTTTTTTGACAGAGAACATTTAAGGAGGTGAAAGTAATTCATAAGTTGGTGGTAATCAAGGATACATGTGATTAGCTTTCCAATAAATGTCAAAAGAATTTCACTTTTATACTGATGTCCTTTTAAGTGTGGTATTGCACATTGTCTTATTTACAGGTTAACCGTATATTATTCGTGCTGCATGACTTGTGCTATGGTGTATTGTGTTCACAATGAGGTAACAATAATTAGTTCAGTAAGGAGCACATAAACATAGGTACAACTCCTCATTAATGAGCATTATTCACAAGAGCTTGTAGTGAAAATGCTGCAATCAGTAATCATGTTTTCAAAGGGATTATCTCAAAAAATGTTCAGCTGCCACACTGCAACCCCTTCACAGAAACCCTCGTCTGAGAGGAGTAAAAAACTATTTGGTAATCAAAGTATTAATGCTGTAGCACTTGCATGTCAACTACAAAGCCCCTTGCTGATAGGTGATAGCAGAAGGGAGGTTGCAATCCCTGCCACAAAGACCTACAACCAAAAATTTATTACAGGGAACTGGAGACGGAGGGATAGAAATAAGAGAGAAGGGGGCTGTTCCTCAACAGACAAGGTCAATACTTGTGAATTGCCTCCTTCTAACTTGTTAACAAACTGCAAGTGTGTTCAGGTATTAGGAGAGGTTCAAGTGGCTTACCTATAGTTATAAAGTACATGTCTATTTATTTTGTCAAAAACCTCCAGCAGTTTTTTTTAGAGGATGTCGACAGAAAAACTGTTGACAATATGTAACTCAATGCAGAAATGGAAGGGGGACTTGTACCGTATCCTAGCTCCATAGCGATGGTCATAAGCAAGCAGCTTAGCAGTACTCCACAAGCTTCACAGGCCACTGCTCAAATTGACCTTTTCCTTAGCTTTATATAATAATGTCATAATCCATATCTCCATCTCTGGCACTGTTCAAGGCCAGACTGAACAAGGCTTGGAGCAACCTGGTACAGTGGAAGGTGTCCCTGCCTGTGTCAGGGGTGGGAACTGCATGAGTTTTATCATCCCTTACAACCCAAACCATTCTATGATTCTATTAATAATATCTAATCAAATGTCATAATAAATTGAGCTGAGCAGGAAAATCTATTTTATGGAGGATCTGGAAATTTCTGAACTTGATTCAGTTACAGTTTGATTTTTTTCCCAATTCTCTGGCACAACAGGGTTCTGGGCTTACAAACTCTTGGCTTCTGTTCTTTGAAGAAGTTGCCAGAAGCAAGGCACAGCAGAAACCACACAGGTCTTCATGGTTTTGCCATAGTACAAGTACCAGAATGAAACCTGCCGCTTCTCTAAATGACAAATTCTATGGAAAATATTTTTTCTGACTATGTTTTGCAATATTATGTACATAATTTTTTAAGGCTGAGCTGTTACTTATTCTGATAATGTTTGTTGGTATTATAAACACCTGATAAACCATCCTCTGTGATATTCATGGACATCACTACTGTAATTAAGCACTTATATCTGCCAGAGATGGGTAACAAGCTGGAACGGTAGCTCAACAAATTAGTGTTCTAGTGTGTTTATCCTGCTGCATTCAAATGACTGCAGGTTTTTTTGCCTGACAGCACCAGCTGGGCTGGGAATCAGAACCATTGTTTATATTGCATTTTAGACTTTCTAAGCTTCAATGTGGTTGATGATGTGATCACTCTTTCAGCAGAGAGGCTGCCTTCTCTTAGTGAGCTGACACAAACTCCTTTGCGCTTGCAGACCCCAGCTAATGCTCCCTTGGCATTTTGTACCAAAGCTGGCTGCGGTTAAAAAGAGTTACCTTAGGATAAGCACTGCCAGCATGGAGTTAGAGTGAAATTATTTCTTCTTTAAGGGTTGTTCTTCCCTTGTGAATCAAGACATTGTAATAAAACGAATCTTTTCTGATAAACAGAAGTTTATCAGAACTGTTCTCCCTAATGTATATTGTTATTTTCACATACAAAAGAGTGCAAAACACTGACATTCCTTGTTCAACTACCTCCGACTATGTGCAGTTTTATTCACAGCAGAGAACTCAATGAGGAGTGAGCCTTTCTTCTATGAGAATGTCAGATACCACTAAGTACCAAGTGTTCTTTACAAGTCGATCTATGTACAGTCCTTTGAAGATATTTTGTTGTTGTCATTGTTGTTTTAAAAAAGTATAATTCTAAGGGCAAAACAAGAAGAAAGGATCTGTTTGTGAACTCACTAATGGTAAGGAAGACTGGCTGTGAAGCTGGCATCTGCTTCAGAACAAGGACCAGTAAAATGCAGGCTTGTTCTTTTCATACTCCAAGATTAAAGCTACAGCCTTTTACAGCACCAGCAGCAAACCCTGGCCAGGGACGGGAAGAAACTGTTGTCATAACGACTTTGTTTCCTCAGTTGAGAACTACCCTAGAAGATGCACTGAAGAGACAGAGCTGCTCTCTGTCTCACCAAAAACCCAGTGTTATTTTTGTGTGCCTTCCATCTCCCCCTTGGCATGGTAACTGAGAAGTCATAATTCAGCAACAAACCTAGACAGATGGCTTCATCAGGAGCAGGTCCCCATGCTATATTAGATATGGCTAAAAAGCAGCATTTTAAAGTCCAGGTAAATCTACTGATCTTAATAAGGTCCAGAGAACATAAAAACAAACAAAGAACATCAGAGTTAAGCCTTGAACCCTGAGTGAGATAACAGATTCAAATTTTCAAGTGACGTCTCAGACTAATTCCTTTTGCACTCTACGATATCCTTTTTGCAAACAGACAAAAGGAGAAAATATTTATCAATTCAGCTTTTTAAGATAGATGTAGAAATTATAATTTGTTTCCTCACAGAAATAATCCCTTTCTTTCAAATGAACAAATGTTTAACCTGGATCTAGAACTTTCATATTTATGTGCATTTCTGTGACAAAATAGCCAAAGTTCAAATAAATCAGAAGCATAATAAACTAATTTTCTTGACTGACTAGACATTCAGGCTGCTGAGGCAAGAGACAGTCATTCCTACTATTGCTGTAGCCATCTGTTTCCCTGTGTCTCAGAGCAAGAATAATGCCTGATTAATGCACTTCATGCAAAAGCACAGACTTTACAAGAAGTGACCTGTAATTATTTATGAATAATTGTCTAATGAAAAAATTAGTCAGTCTATTAATGTGGAGAAAGCACCACTAACAACATCAGTCAGGTCAAAAGTGAAGGCTAGTGCACTTTTTCGAACTGTTAGGATAGCCTAGAATGCCTATGCTCCTGTGGGTTTAACATTACTTGTGTATCACTGTCACTATGTCACAGACTACTTTCCAGAACATGATTATAGACAGTGTTACAGAAACAGTGAACTTTCCTTTCTGTGGATAGAGGTATCTTAGAACATTCAGCTCCCCAGTGCAAACTGATACATAGACGCATGCACAGAGCCTAGTACTGATGCAGAGAACAGCAGCGAGGAACATCCCTTTTCTTCCTGTAGCATAAGCAGTGGTCATTGCCCATACTGCCCTGTATTAAGCATACCCTTGGGATTACTCCTACTTTGTTCTTCCAGTGAAAGATTTTACCAATGGGCTTATGGAGAAATAAGGAAACAGAATAGGATATTTCTGTATTTGTGTTAGGCTTTATCTTCTGAGTTGTAGATGATCTCTCAGCAACTAGGGTATTGAAGGAAATGGACACCAAATACAGGATCAGCAAAGAGGTGGGAAAAGGAAACAGGATAAAAGAAAAGGAAAGGGATGTGCTGTAGTGTTCATACAGTAATTTCAAAGGCTGCTAGAAACTCTCTCAATCCAGCCAACATCTGCAGTTACTGTGATAAACTATCACAGTATTTGTGGCATTACCCAATTAAACGTTCACGAGTCATTAATGTAGCTGATAAATGGTGGAGCATTTTGCCTGTTCCTGAGACTGTTCATGTGTCAGGGTGGCTTACATCAATTCTGATGCTCTATACCCGAGCCTGCCTAGCTGTGGTAGTTAAGAACTGTTCCGCCTGTCCAACAATGACTGCCAAAGTACATCAGCAAGAGTTGTATCCACACTGATGTGCAGACCAACTGGATATCATGCAGGGTTAACTCTCTTTAAGCCAAAATAGCCATGCATCCTTGCTATTACTTGTTAGGAGACTCCTTAGAGATTGTATTTGAAGGGGAAAGTCAAAGTTATCCTCCAGGAGATGTTGCTCTGACCAGTAGGTACAAATACAGCTATCAGACACGCTATTGTTTTTTGTGTAGTGATACCAGATAGGGAAAGAAATCTGGTAGAGTAACTTGGAAGGACAGAAACGGGATCCTTTCCTACGAGAGCTTCAGCATGGCATAAACAGTCAGATTTGATCTGGCATTTGGAGAGAAGATAAGAGTGGATCCCATACAGGCATGCTAATATGAGGATAAAAGTTAACAGATTTTTTCAACCATATACGAGTACACTCAAGGTAACAAAATAATAATCTCATTCCTTTTTTATCCTTCTTGCCCTACCAGCAAACAGCCATTAGGTGACAGCTGTTTTTTTTTCTAATTTCTAGGTTTAAGGAATAGTTAATTTTCTTCACAGCTTTGGCCAAAACTCTCAATTAATTCCAAATACAATATTCTCCTGTGTAGCATGAAAACTCCTTATAGGGGCCTGAGTACATCAAGTTGATGTACACGAGTCAAAGAGTCCACAGACAGCAACATCTTTCAAATGCAATCAAGCTGAGCTAGCATTGAATCAGCAAACTGGAATGCAGGTGGTCTATATCCTCCCATCTCTGACCCACTAAGCTATCATTTTCTCTACTAACTGTTCCTTTAAGTCTGAATTTCAGTGAAGTTTTGCAGTCACTCACAAAAAATGCTACAAAGTGTAATGAAGCTAACCCCAGCACAGTAAGTGAGAGGTAAGTAGGACTCTATAAAAATAATATGAGCATACACAATTGAACAGACTATATTTGCTTGCCCGTTTTCAAAGGATAATCTGGAGTGTAAGTCTCTGTTGCATCCATCTGAACACTGGCATAAGATTCTTCATGCAAGATGAGCTAAAAGTGCTCATAAATTATTGGTTAGGATGAAAAATGAATTCCCCAAACACACCAAACTCTGGAGACAGTCCATCCAGGGAATTTTGTTATGGATCACAAGCAATAAATTATTATCTAAACATTCCAAAGCATGTGTTTCTTTACAACACTGAGAGCAGATTTCAGCATTTGTTGTAATTTTTTGCAGCCATGGCTTTTTTTGGCTCCTTTTACAATTCATATCAGTAAAACATTGTTTTATCAAACAGACTACAAAAGTGACAATTTTTCTTTTACTGTCAGATATAGAAAAAATTATATGCAAAATAATGCTTTTCCAATTCACTCCTATTTTTTCCACTGTATTATCTCAATTCTTCTGCTTTTATGCTTCATGAAAATTGCAAAAAGAAATCAACACATCCTGCAAGCTTTGCAGTGCTAACCTTTCATTGTGCTGTGTTGCTTTACTGAATTTCAGCAAGGAAACACTGAAGTCTTTCTACCAAGCAATGGTCCTTCTGATTCTGTGATTCTATGTTTAATTTCCAGTTGTTTGCAAGACAACAGAGTTGCAGAGGTGTTTTAAAACCTTTCTGTGTAAAAACTAGAGAAGACTGGCTCTTCCACAACTAATGGTGCAGCTAAAATATTATCCAACAGTGATATAAAACCCAGAGAATTAATTTACTTTTAGATGTCATGGGCCCTGAAGGACTCATTTGCTAAATAGCTTGTGGAAATAATTAATGCCAGAGGTCATGTGATCTTTACATTAAAATGTCAGGAAAATAATTTCCTGGGAATCTCATTAGCACAAAGCAAAATAGTACACAATATGATCACCCACATTTTCCAGCCCAGACTTTCATTGACATTTTACTTTATTTATTTATATTTGATGGGTTGAGTATATATATAAATGTGAATTAATATTTAACTTTACAAAGTATTTAATTACCATACTTTAAGACTATTTACTAGAAAAACAAGTAGATACTTGAAATGGCAGTTAATCAGCTACATTTTGCTGACCCATTCAAAAGATGGGGAAGAAAAGATTATATGGTGGCTATGATACATAGGAAAGACATGACAATTTTTTTCAGCCTCACAAGACTTTTGGAACTAATTCAATAGCTTATGTACTCCTTCAAGGAGAAGCCATAGGGAGGGTGCAAACATGTTAGGCATCCAGGCGTTTTAATGTGTGCACTATTATAAATAGCCATCTTTAAAGCTGGAAAGTCAACACCAAAGTTATGAAATACCAGTGAAGTCTGGAGTGTCAGTTTTAACTGAACCCATTGTTTGGACATATTATTCTATACTCTTTAATTACATGAGCACATACTGTTTTGCCAACAGAATGCCTGCCTCAGGGCACAGTATGGATGTGGCTGACTTACTGAGCAGCTAGTCAATATTTTGTGTTATCCTTGTTGTTTGAAGTGCTTTATTCATGCTACTCAAATCCAGCTCTGAAAACCAACATTACTTTTCCCACAATTTTTCTTGCGTTATTCTTTGTTATGGCGTTTGATTACTTCATAAATATCAATTATTTTCACAATGTATCTGAAAAATTAGAGAATACTATTTACAGGTCACACACCTGAATTCAGGAGGAACTTTCTAATCTGTAAGTAGTGCTGTTACAGTTCTGATGATCTAGAGGAGACAAGATTTGCAGGAAGAGATACTACTGCCCTAGGACCAGACAGATACTTAACAAGGACAGGCTCATCTCACTGTAGTCTATGATATGGTTTGGCTATTTCCAGTTTCTGATTATCCCACAAGTTGGAATTATGATATATCCTCCTGCCCTGTTCTTACTCAGTTGTGTCCAATTCCCTCTTCCTATCTAAGCTCCCATCTTCAGTTTAGCTTTCTCTTGGTCCTTACTGGGGCCTAATCTGCTGCTCCTGTCACTTGCTTCAGTTCATGTGCTATGAACTCTTCCTTGTTCTTTCCTCTGTGTCTGGACTAACCTTCCTCCTACTTTTGCCAGTTTTAGGTGTCCTTCATAGAATCATAGAATGGTTAGGGTTGGAAAAGACCTTAAGATCATCAAGTTCCAACACCCATGCCACAGGCAGGGACACCTCACATTAGACCATGTCATCCAAGGCTCTGTCCAACCTGGCCTTGAACACTACCAGGGATGGAGCACTTTACCGGTTCTCTGGTCAGCCTGTTCCAGTGCCTCACCACCCTCACAGTAAAGAACTTCTTCCTTATATCTAACCTAAACTTCCCCTGTTTAAGTTTAAACCCATTACCCCTTGTCCTATTGCTACAGTCCCTGATGAACTCCTCTCTAGCATCCTTGTAGGCTCTCTTCAGATACTGGAAGGCTGCTATGAGGTCTCCAAGCAGCCTTCTCTTCTCCAGGCTGAACAGCCCCAATTTTTTCAGCCTATCTTCATATGGGAGGTGCTCCAGCCCCTGATCATCCTCATGGCCCTTCTCTGTTTAGTTTCTCAAATAATGATTTCTTGGTGACCATCATGCGTACACTCAACCTCACCAGCAGATCCACCCCAGCTGCTACCACTGCTCCTATGACTGCAGCAGTTATGAAAATCAGTTGTTTTCTCACATATTTAAATGCACCTAATAAGACATACAGTCAGTGCACATTGCTAAAATAACTCGTTAAGAGCTAGATCCTACATAAGACTTACGAAGTCAAGAAGAATCTACCCTTGCAATATCTTGCCCTCTTTTCCAGCATCCATGAAGGCAGAAACTGCCCAAGTTTGAGTCTTCAGCAGTTCAGTTACAGTACAGAAATAATTTATGCAATAGGCTTTAACTGTGCTGAAACTATCTCATCAAAAGTGTAACAGAAATTTTACCTAAGCTAAGGACCACTGGTACAGTGGATATCTCTGTATGGACCTGGTACTGAATTCTGTATTCTAAGTGTCAAAGTTCCTCCTTAAATAGTAAGACTGCTGAACTTATGGGGTAGCTGTTATCTCTTAAAGACAGAAGTTACCTATGACAAAGGCTGTCCAAAGTGAGAGTAAAGCAAACTATTCAGGAGGAAACTAGGCAGTGAGTACATTAAGAGAAAGACAAAGCAGTTCTGGAAAATATTCAAGAAATAACAGAACTGATTTCTAAATCCTCTCTTCATTAGAGCTGAGAAATAAAACATAGTTGCATTATCTCAGGAAGTTTATATTATGCAACTAAAACAAAAAACCTCTGCAGAATTCTTGCTTGGAAAACAAATCCATTTCTATTCTGTACATAGAAGTTTTTAAACCTGCAGAAGATTTATAACTTACATTTGTCTCCTGGAACAACCCTTTTAGAAAGAGCAAAACAGAAAAAATCCCTTCACACAAATAATGTTATTAAGCAATAGAAACTCTCCCACAATGAAAAACTCACATGACCGGGCATTGCCCTATTTTGTAATCGTGCTTCTTATTCCATCCTTTCTTACTAAAACTAACTTTTTCTTGGGGGCTGTATGTCTAAGTCATATTTCATCTGTTTGTGCTGTTTTTTCTGGCATAGATTGTCCCATGCTTAGAACATGGACTAATGATTCAAAACTTGACTCTCACTTTTGGCATTGGTAGGGTTTCTGATGCTACCTCATTGTCAAGAAATGATGAAGGCTCTAGTGCAAAGCATATTTCAAAAGTGGTTGATCCGGCAGGTTATTTACAGGTATGGTAACACAAAGCAACTGGTTTCCTTTTGTATTTTTATATAGTAAGATTGTGATCCCTGTACTACCGGAACTTTTCATTGTCCTAAAGTAGTAATTAAGTGCTGAAGTCAGAAGTGGCAACCTTTTTTAGGCAGCCTCTAATTCAATTCAACAAATAAAGGCACCTTTAACATAAGAAGAGACTGTCACAAACTACAATCACAGTGGCATGGGTGCATAGATGTTATTACTGGTAAACAGAAGTTTCGCTTTTCTAACAAGAGTAACTCCAGTAAGTTAAGCATTTGAGATATATAGCAAATGTCACTGTACCTCCAATTGACTTCATTAAGAGTACCTATTTTTGTTATGATGACAATCATCTAATTCTCCAACAGTATATGGACCTACACCCAAACACCTTTATATAGAATTTACTGGCATTAAAGAAGACTACATTGGCTTGAGTACAACTTCAGAGGAAAAAAAAGCAAGTATTAAGGAAATACTTGTTCTTCGTGAGTTATTATGCTTGTTTTACATGGCATAACTCAATAATGAATCACTACAGAATCCTGATCACATCTATTTACCATATTCATACACACTCATCGAATTACATTTCAATTTGATCTAATTAAAATGTTTCACATTATTACGCTTTTTAAAAAAGGTATCAAGATGAAAACTAGCAATTGGCAATGTCAAATTTAGTCCCAAGATCACAGTGCTATTTCCAGGGTTTTTTCTGAATCATTTTTTGTGAAGCTCCAGCAAATTTTTTTACTTTGATCCCCACAACAAATTCAACCTCAAATGGGAAATTCACTCTACTAACATTTTAAGACTGTAATCCCTAGTAGCCTTAAGAACAGAAGCAGCAATATCAGAAGCCCTGTGTAGTCAACATGCTGGAGGGAACTGATGCCATTTAAAGGAACCTGCGCAGGCTGGAGAGGTGGGACCATTCAAACCTCATGGAGCTCAACAAAGGCCAAGTGCAAGGTCCTGCCATAGGTCAGAGCAATCAAAACAGAAATATAGGCTGGAAGAGCCTGGAGTGAGAACAGCCCTGATGAGAAAGACCAGGGGTCTCGGAGGACAAGAAGCTCAACATGACCCAGCAGTATGTGCTTGTGGCCCAAAAACCAAACATGTCCTGGGCTGCATCACCACCAGCAGGTCGAGGTTCTCACTAAGGAACAGGGCAAGTTGAATGGCTCCTTACCACCCTTTTAAATAATGTGATTTGACTGTGGAAACATCTGAAAAACCCTTCACTGGGGGACTGTTCTCAGGGCTGCCAGTCTTAAGTGTGACAGATTGTTGACAGCAATAGTTAATAAACTCCTTGCTGTGGTCTTGCAGCCTGAGAAGTAGGAAGTGATATAAAGAAACATCAGTAATAAGAGGGAATTTTATTGTCTAGCCATTGTCATGTAAAAAGCATACTTCTGCTCACAGAGCTTGAGCCAGTCTCACCCTTCCAGTTACAATTATCCACCCAGACATAGGCTGCAAGGCCGTAAAACAATATGCACAATTCCCCGTGGGAAGGTAGAGCTGTACGTGCTGAAATTAGACTGTTCATTTCATAACATTTCATAAAGCCTCTGAAGTATAAGAGAAACTAACAAATCCGGACAGCACTGTTGGGTATTCCAGATTGCACTCCGCTACCATTGCTTTTCTGCCTGTTTGTCCCCAAAGAAAGTGTGGCCGCAGCTACCATGTGTTACATGGCTCTCCTAAAGGCTCTCAGACATAAGCGAGCTTAATCAAGAGAAGTGTGAAATCACAGCAAAGCCAGTGCTTCCTGTTTTGCAGATGGTTAGCTGCCAGAAAGAATCAGCCCAGACTTTAATTTCAGGGCTGATGAGAAAGGCAGGCAAGATGGGAAAGGTACATGTTATGGTGTGGGCAGATTATTGCATAACAGTGAGGCTGTTCCACACGTGGTCCTGTATGAATCAACATGCACTAACAAAAATGGCACCATTCATGCTTTGCCATACTCCAGAAACAAAGAAACAGAAATAAAGTACCCCAACTGTTTGTCCTCCCCACTGGATGCTGAAGATAACCAGAGATAATCACTAATGGTTGGGGAGGTCACATGGATGAATTAACAATCTGGTTTGTTTCCTTTAGGATGAGCAGATCAGCAGGAAGCAATACCAGCAACAAAGATCATGTGTAGCACAGACAACAGGCAGAGATAGAGTCTTGCATGTGTGCAATCTGCTTTACGTTCACTCGGCTGAGTCATAGCCTCACTGATTTAGAGTCGTAGACTGCTTTAGGTTTGAAGGGGCCTTAAAGCTCATCTACCTCACCATGTACCATTCCTATCTAGCTCCCTGCCATGGGCAGGGACACCTTCCACAAGACTAGGTTGCTCAACCTAAGCCTTCAATAACACCAGGGATGGTGAAAACTTTTTTGAGTCTGATCAAGAGAGCATAAGACTATTATTTAAAACTAAAAAGCAACCTCCTTTTTTTAACTTACCCAAAGAATATACAGAGTTAGTCAGGTGCACATATACACATACACATGTTCATGTATGTTTAATACTCATGCACTAGACACATGTGTACATATCCTTCTAAAGAAACATAGGGTGTTGGTTTTTCTTTATGAATAGATGTTACCCTAAGGCAAGGAAATGTCCTGTGTCACTCTAAGAAACTTTCAAAGAAGGGATTGCCACTTTTAAAGCCATGTACTTCTAATCATTGTCTTGCTTTTTTACATGGACTGGTAGTGACAGTTGTGCTTATATGTGTACCTCCCTGGAGCAAGGAGGTATCCCTGAGTCTATGTTTCTTTAATGATGAAAAAACTTACAGAAATGATACCCACTGCCTGTCACTGAAACAGGCAGAAAGGAAGTCAATAACCACACCAAGATAGTTGACTGAAGTATAAAATCCATACTTAACTGAAGTGTCCAAAAATGCTTTAAGTATCACAACCCTGATGTTCGCATTGTAAAAATCAAGTTCACAACCAAAGTGCTAGGAAATCAAAGTTTCCATTGTCTAATGAAAGGATGACAACACATGAAACAAAGCGTTTGTAGAAATGGCTGTAGACATCAGGCATCTAGCTGCTTTATGGGATTTCTATAAGAATTTATGTTTCTATATGGGTTATATTACATGAGCTTTCTACTTCTATAATGCATATGGAAGGATGCTGTGCAGATAGCAGTGCATAGCTATTTATGTGACTAACTAAAGTCATTGTTTTTATACCCTACCTTAAAAAAAAAAACAAACCACAAAAATCCATAAAATAAGTCACCTAGATCATGCAAATATTTTGTAGCAGAGCACGTTACTTTAAAAACAGCAGAGGAAGTGAAATACTCAAAATCTGTGCAACATAAAGGAGATTATATTATCTCTGAATAAATACATTTCCAAAAAGAACTTGTGTCTTTCTAAGAAGACAAGCTGGAAGCTTCTAATATCTAAATAGAGTACGTATTTATTTAAGGATTTTGGCCTACTCATGTGAGGGCTAGGAAATCTTAACCAACACCACTTCTTAAGAACATGATCTGCTGTTATAATTGTTGCTTTTTTCAGTCTATAAAAAGAAGAGGATCAGTATCTCTGGAAAGGACTACTGACTGAGAATTCAGCTATGTACCCTTATAATCTTTAGACATTATTTTTCCTGTAAGCAGTTTACAAATTCAGCCCGAGTTCCCAGTAACAAAATAATGTCTTGGATGAAGTAAATAAAAAAGGAATAGAAATACCAGAACACATCTTTTTCTTTATTGATTTTTAGGAATTTGACAACAGGTCATCATCATCATCTCCAAGCTCAGAGGCACCTCAAAGTCAGCACCTAAAGAGTGCCTCAAAGCCTACTTAATATTAGAATAAATTAAAATTCAATACCCTTGGAACAAAAGAGCTCCTTTAATATTTCAGTAAAAAGCAGACTACCATCTCTACGGCCAAAGATGTGGAATGCAATTTCAAAATTTGCCTTGTATTAGACAATACTTGCAATTCTGTGGGGAAAAGTAAAGGCTCTGATGGCATAGCTGCAAGCTAGGATCCATCTGGACTTTCCATTTGCAAGTTCTGACCAAATTCTGTCATAGAAGAAAAGTAAAGCTTAGAAAATAATGAATCATATGTTTACAGTTCTGTGTGTTACCCAGACTATCTTTCTCCTGGAATGCATAGATGAAGTAACAGGTAACTGGCTGATCAGACTTCATTCTGAAAATCATATAAGATTCGCTTCATAAAATTCTTTATCTTAGCTACTTTTCATACTTGCTGTAGAGGAAAAAGTGTATTGTGCTAGTATTCATGCCTCAGATATATTTTATGATTGCCCATTTGATTGACCCCTTCTGTAATAGCTTGCATGGATTTTTAACAAGGAATGAAAATAAAGTCTGAATGCAAACTCTGGAAATTTGTTAGCCTAAAAACCAGCAGGGAGGAAATCTATTAGTTGTTTCTAAACCAGGTGAAAGTACTGACGTATCATCTAAAAGTATTAACTGTATCCAGACAGTATCTATAATGGGCAGCTGCTTTTTGCAACTAATGCAAACAAAATATTTTCAAGGACGTTAAGCCTCACTGAGTTAAGATGATGTTACATTTTACACACTGCATGCAAAATCTAACAGAACCAGCTCCACAACAGTGATGCAAACACCAATAATCAAAACATGTACATTTGTACAGGCTTGTAGACTTAACACACAAAGCTGGGTAACTTCTGGCTGAAGCCCTCAGCAAGGAGACAGGGTCTACACAGAAGTCATGTAATACAGGATGAAGATTTTCCTACATTTAGATTGGCTACATTGCAGCTAATTCCTAGGAAAAAGAAGTTGAAGCTATACAAAACAGTAATAGCAATTGGGACATACTTGTGAAGTGCAGGCTATAAAAGCAAACATTCAAAGAGTTTCAGTCCAAATTTGCTCAGATTTTTTCCCTAAATGTAGGAATAACCCTTTATCAGATGAAGTAGAAAAGGAACGACAGAATGAAAATGACAGCCCTGAAAGGAAAAACTGTCAGTCAGCAGTCTACATCCATCAAAAGGACAGCTCAATCAGAGATTTAGCAGATGAGACTACGATTTTCTTTGTACTCATATTTTCCCTCCAATTCCTTTTCATAGTGTATCACTGCAAATAACTATGATTCATAATTAGCTTTTGATTACATTACCAGAAAGGATAATTAGAAGATTGGGAGGCATCCCTCTACAAAGAATTTTTCAAATCATGATGTGACATTTTCTGGTTATCTAGAAATTTTTCTTTGGCTTCTTTGTATCTGTCAATGTTTGTTGATTGCCGTAATTCTGACTGTGAAGAAATCACTCTCTTTTTGGAAAGAAAGTCAAATTTAACCTGAGCTATGTACGCACGTGTCTGCAGAGCCTTGTTCTGAAGGGCCTAAGTCTAAACCTACATGACTTACTTGCAGTGTGCTTTTATTCTCTGACACATAGAAAATGTTGAGTTACCAAAAAATATACTCACAAGGAGGTGAGCAATCAGCCATCTCACACCACTTGCACCTGCTCAAGCACATGCAAGTCACCATTAACATCGTGATAAAACAGTAACACCACAAAGATTGGTGTATGCAGTGTTACAGAAAAGCATGGTGGAAAACCATCACTGCCAACCCCAACTGCCATCCCCTCCCCTTCCTGCCCTTCTCTTTAACTTGATATTTAGCCAATACACAGGATACTTCTAGCAAACTGTGGTGCCCACTTCAGAACACCCTGTTGATGGGGTGGAGACCTGCAGTAGCTGAGCAAGGCAGGCAGAGCTGGGTGCTGGCAGGAGAGTCTATCATGGTATTATCAACCAGCTCTGGTTTCAGCTAAGTATCACTGTGAAAAGAACATGCCCCCTGCATTAGAACTGGATGAGCAGATTAAAGAAAAACATAAATGAAAATAATTCACTCACAGAGTACATTTCAGCAGAGAAAAACCTTACTGTCTCCTGCCACAGGTGCAATCAAACTTCAGTAGGCAACATTTTTAAGAAGCCCTGATTGTCTAACTTGCTTTAAGTTCCTAGAGACACAGCTCTGGGAACACCAGAAAAGGAAGCAGGTTTCTGAATTCCCTGAATCCAGTCTGTTTCAGAGACAAACGTGAGTGAAGAAGTGATGAAAACTGCTTCTTCCTATCTGCATAGCAGAAGCTTAGAAGTCACTACTGCAGCAGTACCTGCTTTAGCCCAGCCTGCAAGTCAGAGCCTGTAGAAAACACTGCTGGAGTGTCTCCCAGCCCCTTTGCATGCTCATAATCCAAACAGTCTAGATTAGGGATGGGAATACCAAAATGACAACATCTCTCCTTCTCATCCAGTATGAATCCATATTCCCAAGACTAAACTTGCTCCCTGTTATTTCCATGCAGAGCACCATTAATATTTGCATCTGATAATAGTCCCAAGAATACATCTACAAAATCTGTAGTGGTGAACAAGAGCTGTTCACTTGTAAGGAACAGAACAGCAATGAATAGGAGCTGTTCACAGGTATCACTGGAAGATTAAGGTATAACTTTATTTCAAAGAGGAAAATGGTTTTACTTTAATTGAACCAGTTCACTAATTCCCATGCAAAACTGCTTTACTGACAAAACAGGACTCTCTTGTCACTGAACTATTTATTTTCCACTTAACAATAAGTAACACCTCACACAAGTGTTAGGAGTTATTTGTATATATCAAGAGGAAAACAGACTTCATTAATGGATTTACATACTTTATTTAGCATTAGCATACATTAGTCGTTGAGAATGACTATGCATACAATGCATACAACGTATTGCACACAATGAATTAACCTGAGAACAGATCTTTATTTTCACAGAACTTAGGTATTAGCCCATTAAATTACTGACACTGATGTTATTTAAGATACTACATATTTGCAAACCATTATGACAACAACCACTACAAAGGATGAGGATTTTCAGTGTTACAAGTGTGACAGATGGCATTTAAAAGTAAAATAAATAAAATAAAAGGCGCCACTTCTGATTCAGGAAATATTTGATCACCAATGTTCTTACATTCAGCAAGTGCCTTATCAATGAAAACTCAGATGAACTCAGGGGAAGTATTTTTAATCATCCATCCATCCATCCATCCATCCATCCATCCATCCATCCATCCAACCTGCCTTACTCATACACCTGCTGTTTGGCTGCATGGCTCTTCAGTCCCATTCAGCACAGTCATTCAGATTAATTTGCTCTTTGAGTATCACTAGCATGTATGAATACAAGTATCTAGCCTATAGATTAAATTTAATATTCCTGGGTTATACATGCTATTTATCCATCTCCAACTGACCATTTACACCACTGCAAGCCCACTGGTAGCACTGGATCTGTATCTGAAAGGAGCTGGGAATAGAATAAGAGACCAAATGGATGCTAGTGGAAGAGTATCTTTTTATCAGCATAGTATGTCTCTTTTGAGCACTTATATGATCATTTCCCTTCCCTCCACATACTTGGTAATAAATAGCTCACAGCATCACAGAGATGTGCTGGGTAAATGCTGCAAGTTATGAGGCAAATTTACTGCCTCATAAACTCACAGCCAAGTAAAGCTGTCATTTGCAAGAACAATTAAGTCATCATTCTGTTCCATGGAGGGTATAGGGTATTCCTGAAACCTGTAAATTCACAGAAAAAGAAAGCTGGTCATATGTTCAGAATGAACACTAACATTTTATTAAAATTAAATTCACTTGCAAGCTTCAACCCTGCATTTATTTTCTTTATTTCTCATGATTTGCAAGCTAGCCACTACTCCTTGTCATGTATACTATAAGAGGCAGAGAAATAAGAGTACCCTGTGATCTTTTTTTTTTGTTGTCTGGGCCTAAAATATACTCTTGAAGTCACACTCGTGAGCTGTTGCTGAAAAGAGAGGGGAAAAAAGATGAAAAAACTAGAACTGTTATCTCTGAGCCATGTAAAGATTTGGCATTTGGGGCTACTATAAAAATTGTTCCTGTGGCCTGAATACTGGCCCAATGGGCAGAGGATTGTATTATAAAACGTTTCTCTTGAATAACATATTTTCACTATTCATTCATATAAACCTAGAATAATTAGGATCTTTAATCTTCAGGGAAGCAAAAGATAAAACTTCACAACGCAAACTTTACAAGAATGCCCCACCCCTGGCAGTGCTCACGGACAGGGCTTGGAACAACCTGGTCTAGTGAAAGGTGTCTGCCTTTGGCAGCGGGTTGGAACTGGAGGGGCTTGGAACTGGAGGGGTTTTAAGGTCCCTTCCAACCTGAACTATTTTACAATGTTATGCTTCCTGAAAGAGTATAGTAATTCACAGATTCTTGTGAATACTGTAGGTATGGAAGGGTCATCTCCTGATTATGTACTTCTCAAGGAATGGATCCACAAGCAGTAAATATATGCTACATTGTAGCAGCAAAAGTCACAGTTTCCCTGAGAATCCGAGTCCTGTATGACCCTCTTATTTGACTACAAGAAACATGTATGTGTATCTTGTGCATACAAAACTGTAGATACACACATAGCAGCTATCTTGCTATATGTTAGGTGAAAAAAATACATTTGAAAGAGATTAAAGAATGAGGCTGAACTGGGTCATTGAACAGGAGAAAGACTAGTTTGTAATTTAATCAATGCTGCCTCTGTCATTTTAACTTGGACCAAGGATGCAAAACTCAAATCTCTTGCTGTCCTCACCATCACAAAGCTGACCCACATTTCTTGTTTAATTAGAAGTGAGCTAACTGGACTTCCAGGTACGGAAAGTCAAACTAAAGCTGCAGAAATGGCTCATATGCAAGTTCTCTTAGACAGCTGAAGTGCAACTTCACCTGGTTTGTGAGCTTGAGTTAAAACTCAAGCAGGGCTCCTAAGAGCAGGGTGGATAAAGTAATCATTTTCTTTGGTGCCACTGAAGAGATGCAGTAATGCGGTGTGAAGTTACACGATATCTGCAGCTTCTGGAAGCATTTACACAGTATCTGGATCCCACCCAGTGCTGCCAGCCCTGCTAGTCCTGGGAACTGAACCAGAGTATCATAGGATCATAGAATAGCTTGGGTTGGAAAGGACCCCCAAAGGTCATCTAGTCCAGCCCCCTTCAATGAGCAGGTAGCAATGCTGGAAAACTTCAGAGGTAAAAAGCCGGAGCAGCTAAGCCACATAGTTTCTGTCCTGAGGAAAAAATATTATGAACCCCAAAACATACATAGCACAAATGTAAAGCAAATGTGGAAAATTTCTATCTAAAATTCTATAGAAAGTGACACAAGATTCATGTTATGAACCAGATATCAGAATATACAGTCTGTTTTAAACTCTCATTACTCTCAGGGGAGCCATAAAAATGTACTAAAAGCCAGAACAGTCTCCTTTAAATTATTGATTGTAGTTGCCTAATAATAACTCCATGAATAGAAGAAAAATGGTAAAAATGTACTATTAAAAACATATTAAAACAATAAAACATGTCAAGTGCACTGTTCTTCACCAAGCAGTTTTCTGTATAATTTATATTTTTGTACAAGCATCTTTAAGTAAAATTACACTTTTTGCCCAATTTGAGTATTTATGATATTAATTTCCAGAAGGTTTATGTTTTGCTGAATGCTCATTTCAGAGCATCAGATTGATTCGCACAACAGCAGAGGTCCCAGATGTTAGCTGTACCCACTGTTGACATTTCTAAGTGCAAAAAGCTCATAGGTCTGTAAATGAGCCAAACCCCTGAAAGCTCTTGTTACACAGGGACAAACCATGGTAGCAATGGGATGCTGCAGCTTTTTGAATCCCAGTGGACACAGAATGCACAAAGCGAGTATCCTGACTGTGGTTTAAAAGGCTGTGTGCAACTGGACAGTAATAAGTTACTCAAGCTGAACGCAGGATATGAAATAAATTCCTAAGAGAAAGACAATCAAACCCTGCTATTTGCTAATAATGTACTTGAAAACACCTTTTTTTCACTGCTCTGTTATAAGGCCATAACTTGAAAACCCATTATAAAATGTAAGTATTTCAGGGCTTTTTCTGATCATACTAAAAGCTTCCCTATGAAACACTGTTATAACGTTGTGCAAGCACAAAAACAGATGGAGAAATTGGCTTCCAGCATAACGTATAAAATACAGCACTATAACCCACAGCAGTATAAAGATTACTGGCTAGCTATTAAAATATTTTTTTTAGAATTTAACTTCCACACAGCTCACTAAATTCCCGCTAATTATCATGCGGTTAACAAGTGAACAAAATGTTAATGCTACTACATTCTAGGCTTGGCTCTGCTCTGAAAGAAATGATATCGTATATCTTGTTATGCCATTAGAATTTCTCTAACTGGAAAGGAAATCCTTTAAACTTAAACAAATAATCTCCACCACTAAGATATTTCTCTTTGAACACAGAGATTTTCATTTTCCTTTTTACATTGTTAAACTTTGTTCTTTAATATTTTATGGTTATTTTAAAAGTTCTATTCAAATAAGGCAAGCCTCTTTCTTAAGCTGTCTGTCCTTACTGTTTTCTAAATTTCAAATTCTACAGAAAGTCAAAAACTTTTCTAAAAGCATTTTCTGAGGAGATGCGACTGAGTCCACATAAAGCAAAATATCAGCACACTCTATTTGCCTTGCGTTCATCAACTGGCTTTCCACAAATGAATAAATGTATAACAAGGTAGATTAATTGTGAAAAATGACGCATTAGTAAAGAGATATCCAGATGGTATTATGTTACTTTCAATATTCCAAATGCAATTATAATGTCTTTATCATTATTGTGAGGGTATTTTACCCCCTCATTTCTAAAAGAAAACAAAACAAAACCAAAAACCCACTTTTCTCCCTTCATAGTATTATAATAGTAAAGCATGTCTGTGAGTCCAATAATTGATAATTCTCAACTAGGTGAAAGGAAATTACATTACTTTGGCTGGACCTAACATTTGTTATCAAATGAAGCATTCTAGGAAAAATGCAATTTTAAGAAATCATAGTTCTTCATAGGTTCAATACACTCTGATTCAAATATAATAACTACCAAGAGTAGCACAGCTGCTCTGTAGAGTTGGTATGCTGGGTTAATGACATAGTTTAAGCAACAAAAAACAGCACCTCTGAGACTTGGAGTGTATCTTTTGTATAGGAGAACACTCAAATAATAAATACATTTATCCAGTCCTTTATGTATCTGTTAGGGGAAGCAGGAATTCAGTTCTTAGTCCCCGATCGCCAAAGGTTTCCCCATGGGCATAAGAAACATATTCTCACAAAGTTTGCTTTCAAGTGAAAAGAAATTCCTCAGAAATTCAGGAAATTCCTACGGCCAGCCACAAGACAGCTAACAGCAAGGATGACAGAAGGATATAAGGAATATGGGAGGAAGAACACAATGAAAGGAGAAAGATGCTATACTGAAATTTGAGAAAAAAAAAATAAATAAATTTCCAGATGAGACCCTACAAATCTGGCCTCAGTAGAGATCTTTTCCATTTTCATAAACTGAGGAGATAGAACTGGGAACTACTAATTCATTGCAAGATAAAAGTTATTAAAGATTTAAATTAAAAATTTCACATTTTAAACCCAAGCAAATAAAAACAAAACAAAACAAAACCCAAACATTTGCCATTTTCATATTCATAGGCTTCAACTGTATAATTTTCACCTTATATATACACCCTATAGTTAGATTTAGGTCACATGCATCTTCATTTGCAGAAAAATATCTCTCTTCAGTTGTTTCTTTTTTCCTTATAACTGTGTTGCTCAGACATTTCAGCCGTGCTGGCAAAACTCATCAGCACACAAAGGAATATGATTAAAAGTACAGAAGTAAAATTAAGACTGCAATATCTTACCTTCCTAATTAAAAATATATTAATATAGTATTTTAAATTTATTTAAAGTGCGCTTTCAACCAACCAATTTGATTCTTCTGGGTTTGGGGCAAGTGTGTATGCAATAATACATTATATATATAGCATACACAATGCATCTTTTTATATTTATTTTATAGTTATTCTCTTTGTGTATATAAATCAGAATAAAATCCTTACAGAACAGACTACAATGAAACTAGCAAGACTTGAATTCACCCCATAATACCTGTCAAGAATGTATGTTATTACTATTGTCAGTACTGGCATTTTACTTCTCAAACTTTTGTTTTTTCCTTTATTAAATTTATTGGTTGTGTGAACATTGTACAGCTCTAGGAAGTTATTTATCTTATGCAACTTAATGATTGCAACAACAAATATAAAGATCTGGATGGCTGAGGGAACGAACCACAAGCAATGCAAATCAAAATCAAGATTTCTTTTACATTTGAGATGATCATAGGAGGAAAGGGCATAAACTACTTCGATGATGTCTTTTACTTGTCAAAAGCAAATAGTAAATTCCTCAAGCAACAGATGTAGTGTTTGGGGAATATATATCCACTCTAGATGGGGTGCTACTCTTTAACCAAGCTATGGTAGAAGTCCTTCTGGGGGAGGGGAAGTTTAACGGTATTTTTATGTTGTCACCAGCCGAAAGGATGATTTGGATGCTGAAATGTTAGAAAAGCACATCATGATTTCTATTAAATCACACAAATAGTGTAACTGGTACAAAATCTCAAACATACACCCATAGCTGAAGATGACTAAGCACTCTTAAGGCTGGACAGTAATGGAAATCCAGCAAAGACAAACCATTAAATGGCCATTAGGCCACCTGCCCTTTTTCACAAAGTTTGGAATTCATCCATCTACAATCCAGAATTACACCTCTGTCAATTGACATTTGGGTCTGCCAGCTGCCCTGTGCTCTATGCATCTTCCACACAGGTGTCACATTTATTAACACCCCTACACATATAGGTGGCCCACTGAAATGTCTAACTTTGAACTTTACCATCCCAGCATCCAATCTCTGTTTCACAAACCCCAGCCTTGTTGATACAAATGATCTTAATCCACTCTCAAGTGCATGAAGGTGCATCAGAAGGCACATGTCCACAAGTGAACACACTGAATTCAATTAATACATCTTCTAGGAATACTGTAACAGAAACCCAGCACACTATACAGTGACAAGTGGATATAGCAAATGTCTTTTGACTGTAGTTAGTGCATCTGAAAGGTAAATAGCTGGCTGTTTCACAGGCAGTGAATTAAGCTGCCTGTAATTGCACTCCCTGTCTACCTTTCCCCTAGTTCCCTCCTTTCTAGAGATAAGGCCAGATAGTCACTGAATTGAACTGCAAAACACACGACTCTCTGACACTGAGGTTAGAACTATCATAAGCACTGACTGGAAATGGCTGCAAGTAGTACTTGTTGTGCCCTCACTTTCCATTGGAAATCAAGTAATGACACAGGCAGCAAGTAGAAGGTCTTGCAAAGGTCATGGGTTTACACTGGCAGAATCAATTTCTTGCAACAGCATGGCAGAAGCTGTAGAGGAATTTTTCAACTAAGACTTTGTTATTTTTTACATATTTTGTGCATGTTGTCTTGTTTTAAAAAAAAAGGGGAAAAAAAACCAAAACTAAGAGATGCTAGAATTTGTGTCATTGAAAGCTGTAAATCCAAGGTCCCTTGCTGGGGTTTCCACTGCCCACTATACAAAATCCGGTGTCAGTTCAAAACCTCAACAAAGGCAGTAGTAAATGCTTCATTTCTAAAAGAACAGAGACTGAGTTCACAAAGGCAAAAGCAATATGAACAAAAGAAAGTAATTTCTAAAGGAAATAGCTACTACAAAGCAAGTTAACATCCTCAGTCAATACTGGAAGGCTATTAATTTGTGTCCATGCCACCACAACCTTTCCCAATATGCAAATGTGTAACCCCTTCTGTTTGCAAACATCTAACATTCCACTGAATCTGCAGGAGAGCCAAGAGCTTGACTCATGTGGGTTCCAGTTAGCTTTAACCTGTCTCTGGCTTGTACCACTCAAGTATTCGGATGAATAGAATTCATTACTTGACTCCACTACTAATTATGTTAAAATATATACAGAGAGATAGAGATATAGACACAAGAAAGTAAGAGAAAATCACAGAGGGTAATATATATACCATAAAATATAGATAAGCTTTACCACCATGACAATGACACATACTTTTTAGGCTTAACAGAGATTACCTCTCAGGAATTCAGGCTTGCCATATATACTAGCACAATCTATTTCTTATAACAGAATTTGAACTAATTAGGCTTTTTTTTTTAATCAGGAAGGATTGCCGGGAAGAGTAATCATCAAGATAAAGTTAAAAATAACATAAATTAAAAGCAAAAAAATGTTTAACAAAAAATTATTTATGCCAACAGTGTTTGAAAACTCTCAGCAAACACATCTTGTTACCATTTTGCATGCAAACTTAAGTGAATTATTGAAATCAATCCCATGAGAAAAAGTTCACTGGGTTTTTTTGTTGTGTTTTTTCTTCTCCTTTTGTCCAGGGTTCTTCTCCAACTGAAACACCCCAGGAAAGGATCTTTCCTATTAAGGATTGCACTTAAGAACACATTTAACTTTTACTGAAGTTAATAGGCTTTAAGCAAGCGTTAAAGTGCTTTTCTGAACTACATCCAAAATTTTAAAGCAAAGCTGTGAAGTTCCCGTTTTTCAGTAACTGCATGTGTTCAGGCCTCAATTTAAGTCACATACTCTTTAATTTCCCCAGGATACAGCATTCCTCTGGTGACTGAGGAATACTCAGATGGCAAAACTTCTGAGTAGGTTTTTAAAGGTATTTAAAAACTTAAGAACACAAACCAGCAGCCAGTGGTATTTCCACTGTGAAGTAAAAACTGAGGTACCTTAATCTTTAAGTGCTTAAAACACTTTTGAAAATCTGTCTAGTGGCACCTTAGCTCTTACACCAAAACCTTTAAATTCTGACATAACCAAAAAGCAGCAATGAAAGTTTTGTCCCCAAAACACAAGAATCTTTGTCGTTTTTTAAGGGGGGGTTGCAACTTTCTCAGGTGTTTCTTCCCTATCATCTCAACTCACTTTTGCTTATGATATCCCTCTCTGGTTCCTGGGAAGGTCTTCTAATGGGGAGCACAGGCAGACTTTCCCCCAGCTACTTATCAATGGGATTCCTATAACACACCAGAATGTCTTACAGCTCTCTTACTGATGACCTTACGCTAAATTACATATACCGTGGTGGCTGGGGGTGGGAGAGTAGGGCAGAATGCTGAAGTTTTGGCTTCAAACACTCCTACTCCACATCAACTCACTTAATTTTCCTCTGCACCCTTTCTGCGAAATAGTTTACATGTTGCTCAAATGTACTGAAGAATTACATCCATGTACTTTAATAGTTCTCAGGCATTATCTAAGCTATTATCTCAGGTGTTATCTACGATATTATCTATGCTATTATCTCAGTTATTAACTCAGGTATTATCTATGGTATTATCTCAAGTATTATCAATGGTTGTAGGTGGGAAACATACATCCACATCGCACTCTAACCCATGAAAGTAACATGACTGCCTTTCCTTAACAAACATGACTGCTTTTCCTTATTGTGCTGTTTCTTGACCCTATCACAGATTCCATTACCTTAATCTGCCATAGGGAAGTACTACAGTGATTTTCACAGAAATCAGTGAAGATTTATTAACATTCCTAGTAAACACTTCCATTATTATATTTGTAGCAGGACTTGGCTCCCTATTAACTCCTAGAGCAGAGCTGTAAAACTTCAGTTGGAAGGAAACTGACACTTATAAGCACAGTGCCTTCAACAATTAATTTCATTTCAGGATGGGATTATCCGTTTCTACAAAGACTACAGTAGCATTTTCCTAACCATGTTAGTTGCCCAAGTTGCTTTTAAAACCAATGGTGATCTAGTCAATACAAGTCATTGGTATAACCCACCTCATCTTGAAACACATCTAAACCAGAGCGTACCCTCTCCAACACCACAACGTCCACGGAGATCCCTTTGGTCCAAGTATGCACGTTTACCTTTACGAGAACTGGCATCCCCAAATTTTAGTCTTACCTTTGAAGCCTCCTGCTGCTTTTGTAGACTTGACGGAACGTGACTTCCCGAGGGAAGCTGCTCCGGAGCCGACCCGACCTGCGGCACATCCGGGAGCACAACAGCTTCACCTCAAGCAACAGAAACCGCCGGACCGTTGGCGTCACTGACGCGTTCTGGGCGTTGCCAGGCTAACGGACCCCACCCCCACAGCCTATCAGCAGCGGCCTAGGGAGCGCGCGCACGCCAGCGGGGGCGTGGCGAGGCAGTTTGCGCGGGAAGGCGTGTGAAGGAGGCGCTTTACCACAGAATCCCAGACTGGTTTGGGTTGGAAGGGATCTTAAAGCTCATCCAGTTCCAACTCCTTGCCACGGGCAGGGACACCTTCCACTAGAGCAGGTTGGTCCAGGCCCTGTCCAACCTGGCCTTGAACACTGCCAGGGATGGGACAGCCACAGCTTTTCTGGGCACTCTGTGCCAGGGCCTCAGCACCCTCACAGGGAAGAATTTTTGCCTAATGTCTCATCTCAGTCTCCCCTCTGTCAGGTTAAAACCATTCCCCTTTATCCTGACCCTACAGGCCCCTGTCAAAAAGCCCCTCTCCAAATTTCTTGTCTGCCTCTTTAGGCACTGGAAGCTCCCCTATGGACTTCCCAGAGTCTTCTCCAGGCTGAACCAGCCCAGCTCTCTCAGCCTGTCTCCAGACCAGAGGTGCTCCAGCTCTTAGAGCGTTTCCATGGCCTGCTCTGGACTCTCTCCAACAGCTCCACGTCTCACTTGTGTTGGGGGCTCCATAGCTGGATACAGGACTGCAGAGGACTGGGGACTCCATAGCTGGATACAGGACTACAGGACACCAGAGCGGAGGTTGGTTCTATTGGTGGTTATCACCCTCCCAGAAGGAGCCTGGACATGGTGTGCACCCACTGCAAAGCTATGTCCTCTGCACTCTCCAGGAAGGATGTAGTAGCTCAGACAGAGCTCTCAAGAAAATATGCAGCCATCCAGGTCTCAGGCTGCAGGGAGTGCCAGAGCCTTTCAGTGGTATCAGATGGCAGAAGGGACAGCAGCTCTGACAGATGTGACCGGGTGGATGATCTGCTCAGCAGGGCGGCAGAGCTAAAAGAGCAAGTAGAAGGGTTAATTGAGCATCAGGGAGACTGAGAGGGATATTGGTGGTTGGACCAGACGACCTTTGAAGGTCCCTTCCAACTCAAACTATTCTATGACTCTGTGGTGGAACCAGGCTCTGACCTCTCTGAGACAAGAACAGGAACAGCCAGAAGAAGGAAAACCAAGATCCAGAGGGTCCTGAATCCTCCCCCTGCCAGACTCAAGGCAGTAGATTAAGGAAAAGGAATGAATGAGTACAAGTCCACGCTCCAGTTCCCTATCTCGCCCTCCCAGGTGCCTCTGTAC
Source organism: Neopsephotus bourkii (assembly GCF_033783945.1). Taxonomy (NCBI): domain Eukaryota; kingdom Metazoa; phylum Chordata; class Aves; order Psittaciformes; family Psittacidae; genus Neopsephotus; species Neopsephotus bourkii. The sequence continues at coordinate 1,377,692 of NW_026901852.1, read as the reverse complement.
AACAAGTATGAGGCTCTGGCTGTGGACCTGATGAGATCCATCTCAGAGTCCTGGTGAATAGGCTGATGTAGTTGCCAACCCACTCTGCATGATATTTGAGAAGTCCTGGCAGTCAGGTGAAGTCCCTGGCCACTGGAAAAGGGAAAACACTGCATCCATTTTTTAAAAAGGGTAAAAAGCAGAACCCCAGGGGCTACCAACCTGTCAGCCTCTCCTCTTTGCTGGGAAGATGATGGAACAGATCCTCCTAGGAGCTATGCTAAGGCAGATGGAGGACAGGGAGGTGATTCCCTTTTACACCTGGTAAGTATGTTTTTCCTTTTCCCACATTATCATCACTGTGTAAAAATAGCATGCACGTTTTGCACAAACATTTAAAGATACTTCTGTTTATCAGAAAAATATTAATATTAAACCCTTTCCATTGTGTTTGGAGAATATATAATCTTCCAAAACATTTATTTTCATGTCATGGAAAAATTGAGGGTTTCTTTAAGACTACTACAGTATTAGCAGCAGTACTGTTTTGGATACTTCTCTCAAAGATACTAGACAAATTCATGTTCTTTGTTTAAAAGATGTAACTCATTGCCTGTGGCATCTTGTCATGAAGAAGATGCAGCACACTGCCTATTTGGTATCTAAAATGGCAGATAGGCATCGTGGTAAATGGGGGCCTGAAAGCAATAGCTTATTTGTAAAGATTTGTAAAGGCACTTGTAAAATACTGCAATGACTAATTTTAAAGTCTAAAAGCAGATATGAGAAAGGAATACAAATTAGTGGCCTCGAACTCTGGTGTATCTTTTGACATTTACTTTCCATATGCATCATTACTAAAAGGGGTAATTTTTTTTTATTTCATTGTAAAACTTTATTTGTACAATAAAATGAATTGGTCACAGATGTAGTTCACCAAGGCAAATTCTGTATTAACAGACACCCTATCTGAAAGCAATGATCTACCATGTCTTACTTATATCATAATAGACAGAGGAGCATATGAAGATGGTATTATTATATGAGACTCATATACGACTATCTTAGCAGCTTATTTGCTTGCTTACTGTCAAGTTTCTTTAAACCATTAGAGATGAGTGTTTCAAAGTTTTGAATGAACTATTTTGAGAGCGATACAGGTGACCAGCATCTGAGCTGGTCATCCACCTCGATAAATCTTTAAGTAATGCTATACCTGGAGTAAGATAACTACTGAGCCAAGACACCCTGCTAATCAACTCTCCTTCCTCTGCTATGTTATTTTGTACCAGATAAGCTCCCACACAATCTCGCATATGCTAATAAATTCATCAGTCTTGATTGAAAGAGAGTTCATGTGCTACCAGCTCTTTCTGAAGAGTGCAGCTGGTCTTCCTGCATTTGTGTGGGCCTAAACCAAGCCTGCTCTTGCTATTTCTGATAAATATTTATATAGCAATGTAAATTTACAGGGAACGTTACAAACAGATCAAATATGTTCTTGGCCACGAAAAAAAGCTTAAAACAATATATATGTATTCCCATTGGGAAAATAATTACTGAACAATTGCAAGAAACAGTACAATATGCAAACAGCTTAGTTTTTAATGACAAATTTGCTATTAAAAGAATCATAAAGTTACAAAAGAACTGGTACAATACTTGTTTAGGGATACATGACTACTGCTTAGACCCTGTAGTCTGCCAGGTTCTAGATCAAGCTACTCATTTAAATGGAAATAACATCCTTTCTTCACCAAAGTGTACTCTTTGACAATTCAGGAAGCCTGGCTGGAGTCAGCACTCCTCATAACTCTGAAGAGACCTACCTTTTAATCCAGTAAGAAATTATAAGTAATCCATAAACAGTAAGAAAGATTCTGTTACAATGCAGGCACATATTCCTCTTTTTTTTTGAGTCAAGACGCTTAAAGAAACTCTGAGCATATTGTAACTGAAAACATTTATTGCAGAAAGCATTATCAACCTATTCAGAAATACTCTTTGGTAATGAAACTTTGAAACAATTGCTATAAAGAGAGTATGTTTTACTGAGGGAGAAAGATCAAGAGATTTTTATAATTAGGAATTTGCTCACAACTAGCAACATAGTTTTCAAAGGTGTTCTTGTTGCTGAAGAAGACTAGACAGATTATTGGTTTTCATTCTACCCCACAGGAACTCAACATATTGAAAGTTACTTGTCTGAATTATTCAGGTGCCTGCCTCTAAAATGAGTCAACAGGACAAGTGAAAAATAAAACCACAGTTCCTTTACAATAATTTGCTTTTTTTTTTTTTTATTACCACCTTTTCCATCCTTTTTTTGTCCCTTCTCCAAAACTCAAAGTAAATATAGTTCCAAGTGAAATTTGTAACTGCAGAAATGGAGACAATGGAGACTATGGATGTTTTCTGATACCTTGTACTGTTGTTTCAAATACTGTTACTCTCAGAAATATTACACTTCTTGGGTGGCAACATATAATAACACATTTCTTATTCTTCTGTGTGCCCCAACTCCATTCCCCATCTAAGCAAAAGTAGGACTGGAGCAGGAAGTGAGTCAGGACTACTGTTTGCAACATTGAAAGATGAGGAATAAACACAACCTGATCTCTTCGCACCCCCCCACCATATAGCTACTGATGAATGTATGCATGAATATGCAGAAAAAATGTCCTGCTGTTATCAGCTACCAAAGCTGATTTACCCACATGCAAAGACAGACCCAGGAAATGAATTATGAATATCAAAAATGCAGTTAGTGACTTTGATCTCCCTTGGGAAACTCTTACTTCTCATTGTCTCCGGTAATTGCAGAAAATAAATTCCCCCCTCCTCCCCTTCCCCCCAACCAACCTGTGTTTTCATTCTGATTTCCATGAACTGAACAATAACTACAAAAAAAATTATTCCTTGAAACTGAGCTGGTAAAGCTCTGCATCAAGACCATGAATCGTATTATGCCACCATCAGTTAGTGGGCTTCTGGAAACAGCTTTCTTTGCAAAGAGCAATGTAATCCCCAGTGCTAGTGATATCCGGGCCAGTGTTCTTACTTGGCTGAGACTGACTAAGGGCTTAGATTTCTCCTTAAACTTCTTCAGAAGAAACTTAGTAGATCATATCATTTTTTCTTTGACAATTATTGTACATGTTCCTAAAAGAATGATGGCCCATTTTTCTCCACAGGAATTCAGATTTCCCTGAAATCTTTGTCTCTGGTGGAATGTACAGTGATAGGATGTAAAAAGCAAAGGTGAAAAAGCAGAGGACACCTGAATAACTTCACTATTGGAGAGCAGCCATGGCCTGCCTGCCCTGGTACTGGTAGCGCTGCCTTGCAAATTCTGTGGTGAGTGTGCAGGAATTTAATCTTTCCCGAGCAGAATTTATTAGGGTTATAAACCGTTTATCTGTTTTACGTATTAGAAATTCTTATGCAATATGCAAAAAGAAGTAAAAAAAAAAAAAAAAAGCTGAAACTGGAGAAAGGAATTTATGTGCGGTTCAGGGGATTTTAATACTGATGAACTTAAGAGAGTGGGTAGCTTGAAGTGATAAAAAAACTAGGAAACAAAGCTACCTGATATTTCAGAACTGTCCATAAGTATCCAGTGACCTTGAGAGTTATCAAAATTCATCTATGAGGTTCAAATAAAATTATATAAATTTATGCGAAGGAGGTGTCGCCATAAAAACATAGAGCCTTTGAGTTTTCTGTATATTTGCGATGCCCCAAATTTCACTTAGAGTTAAAGACTTATACATTAAGTCAAGCAGCAGCAGTAAAATCATCATGTAAATGTCATTTCCGTCTTCATGAGGAGGGGTTTTTTTAAATATGCATGCTCATTTGAGTGTTCATTTGGGCATAACATACACTTGCCTATTGCGTGGTTCCACTTTTTTTTCCCAGATGTTCTACTGATTGTTGTTAGGTGGTTTGTTTGTTTTGTTTAGGGAAAGAAATCATCTAAGAATAGAAACCAACACATAAATTCCTCAGAACTCCTTGGCAAAAATGAGAATGCTGGGTTTTAAAATACAAATAATATACACAAACCATTAGGGCCCTGAGGACAACATCAGCCCTTACCATTCCGAGGGCTCCCTAACACTAATAAAAATGAAGTATTTTCTATTTAGTGGAGCTATACAATTAAATGTGCCTTTAAATTATAGTAACAAAAAAAGATTTGCATGCTCTTCCATTTTTATCTCCAAGTAGCTGTGAGCTTCTCAACTGCACTCCAGGAATATTTAAAGAAAAAAATCTTACCCTATAAAGAAATCACTTTGGTTGAAATTATTAAAGTTGGGGCTTTTTTTATAAGTTGATTGGTTGCTGGTCTGCAGTGTTCATATGTAAAGTTTCTGAAGATGTACTGAAAGTGTTATCTCTTACTGTGGATATAGCAGCAAGATAAGAGTCCACAGTTCAAATTATAGCAAAAGAAAAATCAGTTCATCAAAGCCAATAGAGTTCTTTCATATGCTATATAGGTTAAAGTGCAAAAAATCATCAGATATTAAAAGTACCTGGATATGATGCATGTCCAGATGAAGGTGTAGTCTTAAGAAAGGGCTTCTTTTTGTCAAAAACAGTTTGACAGTCCTTCTCTAATTACTATTAATTTCTGTGTAGAGATGGACAAAAAAGTTCACCTCAACCAATCTATTTGGCAAAAAGATAAGATTTCAACTGGTATTCATATTCATATTCATGCTTATGAATGCTCAGTACAAAAATAGATCAGTCTACAGAAACCTTCCCAACTGCTATTGTTTCAAGTGCCGTCTTCAGCGCACAAAGTTCAAGGTATGTGACAGGTCATCTCTGGAGAGATGGCCAAGCTGCAGCATGGCATAGGCACAAGAGGGGTTGCTCTCAATCTCTCCTGAGTAACTTAACTTTATCTTTTCTTCATTAGCTGTACAGAGAGCCCAGATTCTCAATTTAAGCAGGCAAATTCTGTGTTGAAAATAAATCAGAGCTAAAACTTCTGACAGAGCATTTTTTCTTCTGAAAATAAATACCCAGCACTTTTCTTAGGTAAAATTAATCTTTATGCCTAGGCATAACACTCAGCCTATACAATATGTATTTTTCACCTCCTCCCTATTTCACAGTCTTAAATAAGGCTTAAATATTGCATAACTCTTCCTTTTAACTGTCTGAATGGTGAAGAACTTTGTGTTACATGAACATCCTGATGAAAACATGCCCTGAAAAATATGTATGAAACAGAATACAAAGAAAGCCAATTCATATTTCAGAGAAAATCCTGTGTTCAGTACTTGTTTCATTCTGCAAACAAAATTTAATGCTTTTAATGTCTTCATAAAAGATATTTATGTTAAAATTTCCCATTCACAATAAAAACATCAGGCTTTAAAGTTCCTTCTCAGTTGGGTCACAGATAATGAGAGGCTTTACAATCAAATGAGCCATTTCCTCCTAAAAACCTTCTAGAATTCAGCAGATTTCCACAATTTTTTCAAATTCAACAAATAAGTGTATTTTCTTAGAATTTTTTCAGTCAACTCCATATGCAAATATTAGTGAAGTACATTCTCAAATAGTGTTGAAGCAAATGCTACAGAACATTCATTTTCATTATCCTATTATCTTTACTGAAGAGAAATATTGATTACCACCAGTTCAATGTCAAGGTCCTAAAAATAGAAAGCAGTATTTCATAAAAGTAGAAGGGACATAATTTCTATCCTGGATTACCCCACAACTATCAGTTACACAGTAGGTGGGTGAAAAGGGCAGGAGAAGGTTGAAGAGTATTAGGAGTTTTCTGCTATGAGTATAGTCTATGGCTTCCTAAGTTTACATGGCCTGAAAAGCTAAGAAAGATTTGTTATAGACTGGATGCAAATGAATGTTTCAAAATGTAGAAAGTATCTGCAGCTATGTCATTATAAGGTGTGGTTTGACCCCAAGTACTGAATTTAGCCTCCCATCCATCACAGACTAATTATGTTTCCAGAAACAAAAAAAGGATAATAATTCAATGTGATGTGCAAGAACTGGCCATATAACTGCCATTAACCTATGCATCACGCTAAGTAATTGTCCTAAGGTCCTACCACTAATCCTGACTTTAAGGTTTTGTTCAATAAAATGTGAAAAAGGAAAATATTTTGGCCTCCTGCAAATGAGCATTAGTACTCACACTACAATCATCATTAATACGAAGGCTCCTATATAACAGAGCCATTGATCAAACTGAGTAAATGGGACAAAATGCCAGCATTTATGCAACAGAAACTCCTTGTCACAGTTTCCCTTACTTTCCCAGAGGACCCACACTATGTTGTGTAATTTATACCGTAAGGAACATTTATTTATCTTCATTGGGCTGATGGAATGTCCTGTACTAGTTGAAGTTCGATACCTTAACTCCAAAGATCTCTCCAATAACAGATATTCATGTTAACTACTCAATTTTCAGCATGGCTTCCCTGAGCTGTATGAGGACACAGTAAAGACAGGATGGAAAAAATTTATGGGTCTCTTGGAAAGGATGTTGAGACTCCCTGACCACAGTCTTGACAGGTGTGCACAGGACTTTTATTGCCTAGGATCATGACTTCAGTTCCTATTCTTATGACTCTCCTTTTGAAGATAATGCTTATTATTTTTCCATGCTTCTAAAACAGAAAACATGTTCTGTTCACTGGCTTCCTGGCAGCAACTGAAGGAGTTGGCAGGGGTTTCCCTGTGACTGTACACAGGACCAAGACATAATCCTGTCTTTGACAATGTACTAATGAGCGATAAATTCTTTCAAATGCAAAGAAGGGAGAATGGATGTATTAATAATCTTTAAGCTCTGTTAGTGCAAACAGTAGCTGTCTGTTCCTAATTACATAAGTAAAAACATGCTGTATCAGAAAAGTCTTTTCCCCAAATCTCTCAGTTGTTTCTTATGAGCAGAACAGGGTAAATACTGCAGGGAATATCTGCTACTATAAATATACATTTTTAAAACATTGGTCCTGAATTCAGTTTTATTGCTGTTCACAATCCCTTTTACTTGTTTCACAGTAACACTCAAATCAGTATCTTCAATACCTTTTATTTGTGCAAATATTCATGTTACCAGCTTGAGTAATAAAAATCCCACAGGCTTAAAAAAAAAGGCAACTAAGTAACATGCTATACTGTTCACAGACACCTGTTTTGATGAATAAAATAGGGAATATATCGTGTTCAAACCCACATCTGCCTGTGGACACTTCATAAATTTAAGTAGGCTATACCCATTTACTGAACAGGTCACTAAATGTCCGCATACAGGCTACAGTACAGCTACACAAGGATGAGAGAGCAGAGAAAACTATGTCATACATCACTCAGTGGAGAATCTGCTGCTGATTAAGAGCCGTTGGAACATTTATGGAAGAAAAAAATCCCCAGCAAGGCTCATTAGCTCAGACATAGTGCTATGCTAACAGCTGGCACACAGCTGGCTAACTTTTGCATGAGCAGAGCAGCTGTACGTCTATCTACAAAATGATGCAGCAACACCACAATTATACTGGAAAGAAAAAAAAAACAACACTGAAGGAACTAGGAGACATACACGCATTGAGTTGTGGGTGCAAAAGCTCTTTCTGAGTTCCCTACTGGAACAGAATCAAGGTCCTTCTAATTTGGCAGGCTGTCTCTGGTGATGGTCAGATTGAGAGGCTTCAAAGGAAGACTGAAGAATTGCATGCTATAATTATGGCAGATAATCATCCCAATAAAACTGCTGAGGGTATTGTTGTACCCTGAAGTTTAGCAGTCCTCAAAATTGTGTTGGCAGTGACCATTGTCAACATTTTGTGATTTCTTCATCATTATGTGAATATGCAAATCTTTCTGGAATTTCGCTTAGTCTTTGGCCTCAGTAGCAACATGTACAAATGCGTTTCATAGTTCAAGTATACACTGTGTGACAAAATTTTCACACACAGATTTGAATCAGTTTCTTTTCAGTTTTACAGAGTATCTTTCTCATTATATATGGCAAGAAAAAACTAACTTCTAATCTGTTCCCTTTTAGACTATTCTGTAGGTTTGAGGTTTGTTGATGGGGGTGGTTTTTTGCTCATGTGTTTGCTTTTAAGTGTTCATATGACATATGCACATATGTTCATATGACTCATATGACTCTTCTTCATAAAGGAAACTTTGGTCTTTTAAGTTTTTGATGAGCAATCTTATGATATCCGAAGATAGTCATTGATTCTCTTCTCCAGTTCCTGAACCTGTAATGAAATCTGGCAATACGCTTTTTGTGATGGGTTGACAAACACTTAAGCAAATCTCTTAGATGAGGTCATATAGTATTATAATATTGGTATTATCTTATTTCCCAGTATTGACCTCCATTAAATCCTTTATCCATCCCCTCCAAAATTGCTAGCTTTTCTGAACAGTGGATTGAGAAGGTACCTTCAGCTATATGTTCATAACTGTTCTCAGGTTTGCCATCTAACTTCTACTTAACAGTTCAACAATAAGGGAGCAAATTGTTAACCCAGCTCCACACTGCACTCAATCAATTTGCTCAATATGGTTGAATCCTATATTACGTTTACATTCAAATTTCAAAATGTTTTAACAACAGATCTGTGCATATTCAAAAGAATGAAAAGTTCAGATGTTACTTGGAAGTACGTATCACATCTACAGGGACACCTGTGGACTGAGATGAATATTCAACAAAGAATAGTGGATAAAAGTTACCATATAAAATAACTCATTAAAACCCTAAAATACCTAAAAATCTATATAAGATAATAAATAAACAAAATTAAACCTCAAAAAGAATAGGAGGAGGACAGCTCAGGGAAAATAAAGGCATTCTTCATAAAAGGTGATCATTTTTAGTGACTCAGTTAACAGGAAACAAAAACTTAGCTGTTTTGAGGGATTATTACTCATATAACAGGACAGTTCAAGGGCAATTACAGAAAAGCTTTCGAAACAGTATTTTCCAAAGTGTACCAAGGAACTTAACAAGATCACTGCCAAATTTTTTATCTTCTTTAATTCAAATACACAAGATAAAAAACTGCATTTGGAAAAAAATGCAGTGATGACCTACTGGGCTTTATTCCTCATATCAAAGTGATTATCACCTGTGGAGACTTGAATCTTACTTTTTCCATCCAACAACAAATCTGCCATGAACCAAGAGAACTACATAAACAGATGGGATTTTACATTCCCTTCCTTCATTCTGCACCACGTCACAGTGAAGTCCATTTAATTCCATGAGAATCATGATTTTCCTAGTTTTTTTTCATCTCAATCTTCCTTTCCAAAATGCAGCTTCATATGGTTTGAACAGGTGCTGTATGATTTCTGCATCCCCAATAGCAAGTATCTGCTTCCAAATCTCAAGTGTTACAAAGCCAAGCAGCCCAGTTCTGGGAGTGGCATTTCTTTTTATGCCCCACAGGATTAGGATGCCAAAGGTTTTATACCCTGTACAGAGTAACTCACTCTATAAAGAAATGAATCATTACCCTGTCTTCTCAATACTTTTCAGAAAATTTATGTTTGTTTTTTTGGCAAACATGTTTTATGGACAACTGTAAAACATCTACGGGTAACAGCTACAGAGCTTGCAACAGCAAAGAATTAAGTCACTGCTACCCCTGGAGTGCTAATGAGGTAAAAATGTGCTGAATTTTCTTACTTCCGTTGAAAAACACATATTATGCTTGCTACAGGTGCACAATGCTAATTTGCTTTTTGGGCAAACTGTGCTCAATTTGCATAATTTTAACATCCAGAAACCTGCAAGCATCAGGAAAATCTGTGTGTTTCTCTGCCTCTAACATTAAGTCATTGAATAACTAAGAATCAGTATCAGCTCTCAGAACCAGGAGGAAAGCCCTACTGGAGTCCTGCATTAGCTAAATTATAGCATCAAAGTTTTGAGGTATACCAGCCCAGATCTTTTGTCTATAACCAACATAACCATGGTAATTTCACTGTCTGCAGCACCAGAACTATTTTTTTGTGACCCAGCAATACTGACAAAAAAATTGTCAGTTACTAATGATCCATCCACTTGGAAGACATTGCTGTAAGCTTATCTGATAAACACGGAACTTAAGCTTAACAGTATCTTGTAGACAAGTTGTGGAGTAATTTCAAGCTTCCAATTTGCTTTAGCAATAATTGAACATGATAGAGCTTATATATCTTTTAAATAAGTGTGATATTTTTATTATCTTTTTGTTATTTGTCAAGTTAAATACTTCTATGTATGCTGAAATAACTTGAAATAAACAGTAGATGAAGCCACCTTTCTAATGGTCACTGCAGCCAAAGAAGTTTGTTGCTGAGAGGATATATAGGGAATACAGTGTAAAATGTAATGTAAAATAATATGAAGAAAATACAAATACACATCACCAAAAGAGCAAATCTCGTCCATGACAATAGAGGAATCTTAGTAGGGAATAGCTACTAATTAGTACTCAGAGTTCAATCTGGATCTTTAAAACCTTCTTCAGATTATTGTGGGTTGTTCAATTTGGGGTTACCTGGCTACAGAATCATAAAATTTTGTTTTACAATGCATTCAGCAAAACAAGAATTTACCAAATACCAAATGAGAAAGAACTTGAGTCTATTGTTAAAAATAAGGAGTATCTTGACCTTTTATTCTGCCATTAAGTATGTGCTTATGAAATCTCTGGTTTTCCTACTGTCTTGGTAGCTACAGTATTTTTGCCCAAATTTACAGCTAAATAAAACAAAAACTAGTCAGCAAAGGCAGCAGTCACAAAATGGCTGGAAAGAATGAGAGAGGAGGAGTAAAAAATAACTCTATCTATTGAACACATCAGAGGAAGGGCAGCAGTTAAAACAGAAATAGGAAAAACAGAGTATGGATCAAGAATTACATGAAGCAAATGCTAATTTGGTGGTATTAAAACATAAATGCAATTTACATCCTGACATCAGAGAAGCATATTTCTCAGAGACACAAACTTCCAGATCCTACAGAAAATTTGAATATCCATATTATAGAATCATAGAATAGTTAGGGTTGGAAAGGACCTCAAGATCATCAAGCTCCAACCCCCCTCCCATGTGCAGGGACACCTCACTCTAAACCATATTACCCAAGGCCTCATCCAACCTGGCCTTGAACACTGCCAGGGATGAAGCATTCACAGCCTCCCTGGACAACCTATTCCAGCGCCTCACCACCCTAACAGGAAAGAATTTCCTCCTTGTACCCTATCTAAACTTCCCCTGTTTAAGTTTTAACCCATATTGGGTATAAGAAGTAGTTTCCTGGGCTGGAAGAACAGGCTGACCGATACGCTGGCATTTCTTGGTGTTTGCAGGTGGCACTAGAAATAACTCTGGAGCTATAGACAAAGTGCTGCTAAGAATTTGTTTATGGCAGCTGAATTAACACATTCGGCATTACTTGCCTGGAAGGTCAAACCAGAAACAGTATTAGTATTATGAAAAAAAAGGCAAAAGCAATATTGCCTAGTCTGAATCTTAAAGTGAGTGGGTTTGATGCAGAACAGAAGGGAAATAGTATTACTATAAAAACTTCTGTGACTTTTCCCCTCCAACAGGACCACAAGAACTATATTCAGTTATAGCAGTGGGAAGTTTACCCTTTCCAGTCAAATTTATCCTGGAAGCACCATGGGATCAGCCACAAAAAATCCTGCTGTGCCACACACCATGTGCATCAACTAGGCACAGCAGGAGAAGCAGCCACAAGAGTTCTCCCAGCAGCTCCAATCTACTCTCACACGATTTCTGACCTTGGCACGATCATAATACAACTAAAGATATGTGGTTTTATTTTTGGCCAGGGTTTGCTTCTGTCTCCTCCATACATGCCGTGTAGTCAAATCTCCGTCTTCTTTGTTCCTTAGGGCTATTGTAAACTGATAAGATGCCCAAGTATTTACAATTTGTCCTACACCTCATTACTTCTTTTTTGACTCTAGGCAAAATGCTTCATCAGCAACAATTTTGATCTGTTTCCTTTTATATATTTGTTTGCTTTTTGCTCATCACCCTTTCTTTATTTCCAACAGCAACTGTTGCTTTTTTAACTTTGGTTGCTTGCTTTTTTCTTCTCACTTCATGTCAGCATACTTCAGTTTGTCTCCCAACCTGTCTTTCTTTCAGTCCCTTGTCTTATTCATAGAATCTCAGGCTGGTTTGGGTTTGAAGGGACTTTAAAGCTCACCCAGTTTCAACCCCCTGCCATGGGCAGGGACACCTTCCACTAGAGCAGGTTGCTCCAAGCTCCATCCAACCTGGCCTTGAACACTGCCAGGGATGGGGCAGCCACAGCTTCTCTGGACAGCCTCATCTCACCAAAATCTCACCTAAATCTCCCCTCTGTCAGTTTAAAGCCATTCCCCCTTGCCAAAAACCCCTCTCCAGATTTCTTGTAGGTTCCCTTTAGATACTGAAGACAGTTACGAGGTCTCCCCTGAGCCTTCTACTTGCCTTCTATGGTACTTTCTTTTGTTCTGTGTTACAAACACCTGACTATCAAGAAGTAACGGTAACACTAAGGACTCTCAAGACAGATTGTGGGGTCTAAAGAAAAATAACCTGAATCAAGCATTTAAACTAATAGTAATTAATACTGCAATTTCTGGAAAGGGCAACTCTCACTTCCCTTAGTGAAAGGTTTTTTGAACTAGGCATCCCAACAATAAAGCTGCCCTGAAGTGTAAAAATACTAGCCATCTGACACAGTGCAGTATTCCCTTAGGGAATCTCATCATCAGGTGTATCATTTACGGTATAAACACCAATGATCTCAACTACCTATCTGCAGCTTCACACCTCAAATATCCCTCTGCTTTGATGCCTTAGTAATTCTCACCAACATTAACAATTATAACAATTTTTGAATCAGAGTATATCTTCTGATTACTAGGAAATTATACCCTTACGAAAAGTAATATATTTTTAGTATACTTGGCACCCTTTTAGTACAGCTAAGTATCTGTAGAATACTTGAATTATAGCAAGTATACTCATTTTTCATAAGTGTAGAGTGACACATTATAAAACAAATTATTATAATCAGAGATTTTCTTGACGCTATCAAAGGGCTTGATTCAAAATGGGACATGTTCAGCCCACATTAGCAGTTAGAGGGAGCTGAGGGCACTCAGCACCTTCGAGGGAAGTTCCCGCGTAAGACCCAATCCTGCAGCTGTGCAAGATGCAATTTCTTTGATTACTTACACTAATTTGCATACTACATCTATGATTTGGCCACACTGATAAATTACACTAGAATATTGTGTTGTTCTGCCAGCCTTACAGACTTGGTATAGTCTGTATACATTAGCGGTGGACTTGGCAAGTCCTGGGGGAATGGTTGGACTTGATGATCCTGAAGGTCTTTTCCAACCCAGATGACTCTGTCATTCTATGGTTTTCAATCTGTGAGGTCCTTGGAAAAGAGCTTGGTTTTCATTCAGAGCCCCACATGACAGAGACTACCCAGAAGCGTTCCTAACACAAAGGGGCCCTTACTACACTGATATATCCATGCAGTTCCATGATCCTAGCAGAGAGGATGAGGACTGTGATGACTGCTGCTGCTGATTTCATGGAAATTTATACAAATCATACACAAATGGCATTCATATGAATTCCATATAAATTACATCAATTACATAGGAGTAAGAACTTAGTGAAATTTTTAAAGGAATGATGGGAAATTATATGAGCAACATTTATAAAATACTTAGATGAGTTTTGTAAGAGTTTTTTAAGAAATATTAAGCACAACACTTCAGGGTTTAAAATAATCTATCTTGGAGAGTGCAACAAAATATTAACCTCATGTCTGCTTACTGTGGGATTTCTTATACATTTCTTTCAAGCACACGATTCCACAGACAGTTATGGGATGACACGAGCTTCCAAGTTCCACTGGTGACTGTTTTTCACTCAGTGTCAACACACAACAGTTTGTTGTTCTCTTCAATTCTGCTTTTAAGCTAAAAGACTGCTTATACTTTGCTGCTTAAAAACTGAAACCAGTTTTTTAACTAGAGAATACTTGGTTATTTAAAATTGATTTAGTTCCTTACATTTTAGCAGTCAAAGGCATTCAGTTGCACAGTATTTACATGTACTATTCTTAAACTCAAATCTGGAAGGACAGCCTTGAGATTTGTCTGCTGCATGCAGATACAAATACTTTACACATGTTAAGTCATGTTATCATGTAAAGATTCACAGAAAAGAATCACTTTTCCAAGATATGAACATAGGGGCCTCTCTTGTAAATAGCAAAGATAATTAATATGAAAGTTACTCTTACAATTAAAAAACCCTCACCCTATTGATATTCATATAAATCCTATTGAACCCTTCAATAAGGAAAATTCTACCACAGCCTTCTTACGAACAGAGTTAATACCAAACCAAATGTGCTTTAGAAGCCAGTTGATTCATCAGTTCTCTGTTTTACCATGCTTTGCCCAGCTGACTGATACAGGCTGTCAAATCCAAACATATACATTAGGAAGGACATTTGCACCAATTTGCACCTTCGGTGAGAAAACCTTTGCTACTTGTGTCATATCATAATCCATTCCAAAACCCACTGAAGATTCATCGAGAGGGCTAGCTGATACATGACCTTCTGTACAGCTCAGAAGAGCTAATTCAGGGTCTTTCATAGTAGATTTATCCTGGTGATGGGTGCTGCTGTGCCCGTCAGTCAAACCTTGTGCACAACTGGAGTTAGAACTGGTATAATCATAGAATCATAGAATAGTTTGGGTTGGAACGGACCTTGAAAGGCCATCTAGTCCAAATGTGCGTGAAAGTATACTGTATCTTCAGCTGTGAGACTTAGAGCCATCAAACTATAGGTTCTTGTCACTAATGATGTCTTTTAAAATGCAGTCTAAGGATTTTTGAGGTCTTGGTAGCTCCTGTATTCTTCACACTATATATTCCTCAATGAAGATTTTGTTGTAGGAATATGATTATTTTCACACCCATCAAGTTTTCCTTTCATTTAATTAAACAGAAAAACAAACAGACAAACCCACAGGTTGGTTATGCAACTCCTGGTAAGTAATACAGTTTTTAATTCAATGCCTCACACATGTTTCATATACATAGATACCACCTATATTTATGCTTTGAACTATTAAACAGGCCTGGGTTTTTCAGTGTTTTAAGCAATTCCTTGCAATGAAGCTACCAAGCCAAAAAAACCCAAACCTACCTTAATCTCTGAATCATCCCAAGATTTTAATCTTGGGCATCAAATGGGGATTTTCATCAGGATGTTACTTATTACTGTTGAATTCTTTTGAACATGTGTCGTGCTGATTTTTCTATATAACAGTAAATGTAAGAAAGCAGTTATTTCAAAGGACTAACGTGTAAGCCTTGAAATGGTTTGTGGTCAGCTGAGATTTTGACTTTACGAAGAGTCAACAAATAACTTCTGATTCTCTGATATGCTTACACCTTTTCTGATAATGTTTGCTTTCTTCGGATAAAACTACTTTTGGAGCCCAAAAGCCACCTATAAACTATATGTGTCTCCAGTTTTTGCATTGTAACTAGAATATTATAGCACTAAACACAGCTGATACCTTCTGAAACAGCAGAAGACTTAGAAATATCATTAAATGCCAGTACTATGTGTAAGGTCAATAAATACTTTAAATCCTCATAAGTATGGTCTTTTATTATTTATCCATTCAGAATTGGTTTTAAGCAAGTTTTTAACACCTTAATCCTCCAAAGTTATGTATAAGCTAGCTCCAAAAAATACATTATCTAGAGACACTATCAAATCCAATCCACTTTTAGTTGCCTCTCAGTTCTGTTTTCTGAATTCAAAATGTAACTCAGTCAAATACCTCCAGTACTATATTTGATTATTTGCTGCAATTCATTTTATCCCATACAGTTTTATCTCTCTCTTTTACCTCAAGATCTTCAAGTGCTTCAAAATTTTCTTCGATTGGTTTGAGTTGAGCAAGTGAGGATCTATGTAATAGGCTGACTTTGTTCCAAAATGGGTATCTTCTGATTTCTTACTGTACATGTAATTACTTTCTTTAGCCACACCTGAGACTGCCTAATAACATGGTAGCTAACAAGCAGAAATGGTAACTTTCTTCCTCCATATTTCTTTAAACCTCACTGGCTGTATACAGTTACATACCGCTCCGCTAGTTCTGCTACACATCCATGTCATCCTGTTTATTCTTCACTCTGGACCATCTTCTGAAGGTATTACTGAATTGTTCAAAAGAATGTTACTGGCTGTCCTCGAAAAGAACTTGTATACAAACACACAACAGGTCAACATTCTGGTGGGTCTGGAGCTCTTCTCAAAGGTTCAGTTTAGTCCTGAAGGATTACTGATGATAGCTCCAAAGAAGGGAAATATGTAGGGTGATTACAACCAGAACAGAGCTTTGATGTATCCCCAAAATCTAACCACCCCATTATTGAACATACCCTGTAGCACTGCAGCAAAGAAAGGTTTCCTCTCTTTCAAATACTTAAAACACTTCCTGCTGTTTCCATCCCAGAAATAACTTTGTTCCTTCTCACATCTTCCTGATACCTGCCCAGATAACCAGTGTTCTCTGGAAGCACCTTTAGTTCCATCTTAATTGTGTGGTTTGTGTTGCTTTTTCTTTATTCCTCAGCAGAATCATTCTTACATCTTCTGCACCTCTGACTGGTTACTTCTTTTTTATTAGCTCTGACAGCCACACCAATTGCATGTGCGTGCCTCTGAGACAGCCCCAGCATTCACTTCAGCTTGCCAACAAATCTCTTATTTAAAACTACCACTGTTGGACAATTTCACATATGTACTTTTTAATGACTCAAAGCCACTTTGTTCTGACAAGATACCTCCAAGTCTGAAACCTCCAAAAGGTCTCAGACTTGCAAGCTGGATAATGTGCTGCATTCTCTCTGACAGAAAATATGATTGGTTTGTTTCCAAGAATTATCATTGCTGCTTTTATCTCTTTACTTTTCAAAATCTATAAATATTTTGGTATAACACAGAACATTAATTTATGCAGAAGAAAGTCAGGTTTCTGTAAGGCCACATGCTTCTTACAAGATACTCCATACATTTGTCAAGCTGGAAGACCTACAAAGATAGATGGTTTGGAAGTCGTGGTTCTTTCTTTTTCTCCCTTCCTCCTCTTATTGTTTTTGTGCTGCTTCAGAATGAATCAGCTATGACACCATATGCTGCAACAATTGCTGAGAATGACAGAAGGAATACATGCTCCTCAAACTCAACCAAAAAACACCGTTAAATTAAGGAAATTGTATTCTCCCTACATCTCCCTATGTCTTCCTGGCTCACGTAATGTCTCGTTGCTCCATTCCTATGTAGGCTCTTCCCAGCCTTCCTCTCACTGTGGCAGGCTTTGTACTACAGATTTAGAACATGAACATCCTCTGGCTACTGCTGGAATAACTGAGCTGCCCCTCTGTTGGAAGGCAGAAGAATCCTCCTCTGCCTTTGCCAGCACCACCACCATGCCAGCACCTCCAGGGTGGACTGGGCTTTGGCTTTGATACTCCCTATATAAGAACATAAAAGGCTTTACCATGTGTTCATCATGAGCAAAATAAGGCCATAGATAGAGAATATTATTTTTTACATTATATGTATTCCCACAGACACTGAATACTGACTTCCACCAGGTTACAGTTTTGCTCCTTTAAAACTGTGCATCACTTATCCTATTGCAGCCTCTGATTTACACACTTTTCATGGCAGAAGAGATATTTGTTCCTTGCTTTCTTTGCATGGGTCAAGTTACTAGAGCTGTTGAGAGAAATCCTCACTCTGAAAATAACTGGATATGGATATCATCTAGCTGAACAAAAGGGAGGCCTTATTATACTCAAGATATGTTGCGTATCTAGCAAGCTTTTCTTCTCATTACTTAACATGTTGCTTGGTTACCTCATCAAACTTGTCTGGGAGAAAGCCTGTTTCATTAAGAAAAAATAACTCATAAGGCTATCTCCTCTGGGACTGCGGTGGGAGAATGACTTAGGGGTTTTTACACTTATTTCTGATGTTTCAGGTCAAAACTACCTTGCTATGTTCACACCCTGGACAACAAAAGATATGCTTGTACAGACCATTCACAGAAAACTCTGGGATGCTCCAGTCTGGAGTGCTCTTGAAACTCTCAGTGTGACAAACATCACTCTCTATGCTAGTAAGTTCCCAGGCCACTGGCTAAGGCAACACTCAAATCATTACAACGAAATCCACAAAGGAAAGGAAAGGAAAGGAAAGGAAAGGAAAGGAAGGAAAGGAAAGGAAAGGAAAGGAAAGGAAAGGAAAGGAAAGGAAAGGAAAGGAAAGGAAAGGAAAGGAAAGAAAAGAAAAGAAAAGAAAAAAGAAAAAAGAAAAGAAAAGAGAAAAGAAAAGAAAAGAAAAGAAAAGAAAAGAAAAGAAAAGAAAAGAAAAGAAAAGAAAAGAAAAGAAAAGAAAAGAAAAGAAAAGAAAAGAAAAGAAAAGAAAAGAAAAAAGAAAAAAGAAAAAAGAAAAAAGAAAAGAAAGAAAAAAGAAAAAAAGAAAAAAGAAAAAAGAAAAGAAAAGAAAAGAAAAGAAAAGAAAAGAAAAGAAAAGAAAAGAAAAGAAAAGAAAAGAAAAGAAAAAAGAAAAGAAAAGAAAAAAGAAAAGACACTTGGTATCTACTACAAAGTCTTCTGCAAAGGGGCACCTTGTCTGATGTAGCCAATACAAGCACACAGAGTGCAGCCCCTATTGCAAGACACTTTAGTCAGCAAAACTGCATTCTTTTCCATTCCAGTTTCCCAGATTTACGGGCAAAGTTTTAAGAAACTGGGTTTTGCACAACAGTGCTCACACTGGGATAAGATTTTATGCAGTAGTACCTCAAAAGAAGTTGAAATCAAGCTTGATGCAGATATTTCCATTACCATAGACCAGGACATAACTAATTCAGGTAAGAAATTTATCCAGACCATTACTGAAATTATAACTGGCCAAACTGACTTAGCACTTCAATTAATGAAAATATTTGAGCTTTGCATAAAACCTTTCATCATCAGTACCAGCACATCTTGCTACACTGCCAAAAATTATATCCCCATCAAAATTTTTATCTGAAGGAACACTACAGAGTTCAAGGGACCTTATGTGGGAATACTTCAACAAAGGCAAAGTCAGCAGCAGAACTTCATGTCTTTCTAAGGCTCTTGCATAATCAAAAGGGTGTAAGGGGAAAAAGGATATACAATATAGAATCATAGAATAGTTAGTGTTGGAAAGCACCTTAAGACCATCAAGTTCCAACCCCCCTGCCATGGGCAGGGACACCTTGCGCTAAACCATATTACCCAAGGCCTCGTCCAACCTAGCCTTGAACACTGCCAGGTATGAAGCATTCACAGCTTCCTTGGGTAACCTATTCCAGTGCCTCACCACCCTAACAGGAAAGAATTTCCTCCTTATATCCAATCTAAACTTCCCCTGTTTAAGTTTTAACCCATTACCCCTTGTCCTATCACTACAGTCCCTAATGAAGAGTCCCTCCCCAGCATCCTTATAGGCCCCCTTCAGATACTGGAAGGCTGCTATGAGGTCTCCACGCAGCCTTCTCTTCTCCAGGCTGAACAGCCCCAACTTTCTCAGCCGATCTTCATATGGGAGGTGCTCCAGTCCCCTGATCATCCTCGTGGCCCTCTTCTGGACTTGTTTCAACAAAAACTGTGAAGGCTGCAAGCGGGGCCTATGAAGGCCGCAGGCGGGGCCTGTGAAGGCCGCAGGCAGCCCCAGGAGCGAGTAGGAGTGGGACCTGCACCCGCCGAGTCCCCACCACGCACTCAATATGATATTTGCACAACTACTACTACTAATAATAAGAATGATAAGGGAAATAACAAGGGGAGAGAATCTAAAAGTGGAAAGGAGAAAAACAATAAGCACAAGTGATGCACAAAACAATTACTCACCACCTGTTGATCGAGACTCAGCCTGACCCAAGCAGCGATCTGTCTCTTCCAGGTAACTCCCCCCATCTTATAAACTGAGCATGAAAAACGGTATGAAATATCCCTGTGGCTATTTCGGGTCAGGTGCCCTGTCTCTGCTCCCTCCTGCCTCCTTGTGCCCCTCCTCACTGGCAGAGCATGAGAAATTGAAAAACCCTTGACCAGGGTAAGCACCACTTAGCAAGAACCAAAACATCAGTGTGTTATCAGCATTATTCTCAGACTAAAACCAAAGCACAGCACTATTCCAGCTACTAGGAAGAAAATTAACTCTATCCCAGCCAAAAAAAATACCCAAACCAAAACTCTAAACCCATCAGGGTTTTCAATGGGATACAAATGCATAAAGGATGCCAGAGATTTGCATTTAAGTGTTTTAGACTTTGGAGTCTAATTTCAATGGCCATCTTTTCTAAACTTTGTACTCATTTTTTTCCCTTCATGTTTCTGGGTCCAGTATTACCCATTTACCTTTAAATTTATTTTTTCAGTATAATCTAGGACAAATTGATCAAATCCAACCTGACCAAAGATGCGAAAAGCTGGCTTGTAGGGGATACCTTTTCATAAACATTGTCTTAATTTCTTATTTGAAGGCTGATACAAAAATCATTGGATTAACTAGAATCTGAATCATAGTTTTGCTCTCAGTTTCGTTTCTAATGTAGCTGTCCCACCCTGACCATCTCCTCTGCTTCTTGGGGCTCCTCTTAAAGAAATCCAGTCAAACACCAAATTGCAAAATACTGCTCTCATAAATCCACTTAGTCCCTTTTAAAATGCAGAAGATTATACAAAAAAAGGGAAAACAGACCAGCAGAGAGTCAACCACAGATAAGGAAAGAAAGAAGCTATTCAGCAATTTCCATGATTAGTTTGGTGGTCTTAAGGCACATGTGCTGTAGCAAGCCAGGAGAAAGAAAAACTGCAGGAGTGAGCACCCAACTGCATAAATGCCAAGAATCCTAATGACAAATAAGCATGTTTTGATCCCACTTGTAAATTAACGCTGTTCAATAGTCCTTAAAAGGACTTCTACAAAATTTATTCAATTTTTTGCATACTTTCCAGACAGTATGATTACATTGTGATTTAAGACCTCCCAGGGATTTTCCAGCAGTGATGAGTGAGGGGAGAGCACTCTACCGCTGTTGAAGATCCAGCCATTGTGCTAGTCTTGACTTCTCTTTGAAAGAACAGAGAAACTGGAAGACAAGCTGCTTCTAATGACGATCAAAAGCCTCTATAGTAAACACAGTATATGACCATCTCTCCCTTTGTCCCCTAGCAGTAAAATAAGTTCACTGTTTCAACGTTCAGGGATCTTTAGAGAGCTCCTCCAATGCCATATCTCCCTTTAGCTGCTACCTTTCTTGCTTCTGGAGCTCTGCTTTGGTTTTTTTTCTGACTATGTTTCCTTTGCTTTTTAATTACCCGTGCTTTCCAGTAAGCTTGTAAAGCACCAAACTCTCCTGAGATCCATGGGAAAAAAAAAAAAAAGAAAAAGTTGCTGTGAAGCACCCATTTGTGTAAACTGCCCAGCAAAGAAAATGTGGTCTTATCAAATATACCCGAGCTGCAACTCTCTCAGGAGCAGAAAACACTACATAGCAATGATAAATACCACATCTATGGCATTATCCAGGTATTTCATGAGAATTTTCCACAAACAAGGAAACAAAGAAACATTCTGGTATGTTTTCCAGATTAATTTCTGAATCTCTCATTCAAATCCTTAAGCAAATATCTGCTACTCATTCATGTCCTGTTACCTGTATGCGAATGTAAAGAAACTTATAATACCAAGAAATCAAAATGTCTTCACACAAATCAGAGAAGTTACAGCAAAACACAGCAAAGCCCAATACACACATTAACACTGAAGAAAAACTGCTCTCTAAATGGGCTCCTCCGTGCTACCTCCTGTTTCTGCCAAACCCTCTTCCTCTAGTTCCTCTTTTTCTTCAATCTGATCTATCTGTGCAACTCCAACAAAAGGGATGGAAAAAAATTACAGACCTAATGTGACCGTTGCCATCCAGCTGTTAGCTGTCCTTGAATGGCCTCTTTCTTCACCCCTAACTTATATCCAGATGGTTTATTTGAACAGCAAACAGCAAGTCTGTATGATGACTAAGCCTTCTTAGATGGTCCTAAGGTCCACATCTTCAAAAACATCTAATTTCTAATCTCCCATTTGAAAAGAAAAAAAATAATAATAAAAATCTGGTAACTAAATAGTTATGCAAAGCTATCTGTACGCATTACACATTAAACTGCTTTGCCTGTGTTACATTATAAAGACATACTAAATCTTTATGTAAAAACATTTTTCCTATTCAAAGGGAGCTTAGTTAAGCTTATACTGAAAATTATCTGCTGTGCGTTACTTTGGTAATGATTTTTGTTAGCCTTTAACAAATGGAACTGCAAACAAAAACATATATAACAGAGAATATGAATATCTGGATAACAGAAATGTCTGAGATTCCCTCCTGGAGAATTTTTCTAGATCATTAATTATATATGTAATGGCTCCACTATTGCTGTCTTTAATTAAAAAAAATAATAAAATTTAAAAGACATAAACATGAGAATAAATATTTCTAAAGTTAAAATGTATAAAGTTCCATATCTATACTTTCCCTTTGTGTTATTGGCTATATGATGGCTAGACAGCAAGCATTTAGAGCAATGTACTACAGTTGTAATTGATAAAGATGCTGTGACATATTATGATATCATGGTTACATGGAAGGGACTCTGCATTTATATGAGGCTCCATGCTGGCATTTTTGCCTCTGAGATTCATTGACGGTATTCTCTACATAATATTGTGGAGGATGCTTGTAATATTCAACAATTAACAACATAAAGGAGATGATGTTGCTCTTGGGGACATTCCAACTGGACACACAGGAAAATTTTTCACAATGAAAACCACCACCCACTGGGGAATCCACTAAATCTGCAGGGAGATTATTCCAGTGTAGGATACTTTTAAGATTTGGCTTGACGGCATGGTGGGCCATTTAGCCTAGCTTTCTTTGCCTAGAAAGGTTGAATCAAATGATCCTTGAGGTCCCTTCCAGCCTGGTATTCTATGATTCTATGTACACAACCCTAGCTAGCTAAAGCAAATACCTCCAATCAAATGTTTTGTGTGCATTTGTTTTTGCCTACCTGTTAGTCTCCAGGTCTCCAGTTTCTGATTGTTGGAGTTTTTTTTAATCCTGCTACTAGCACAATAACAAAAAGCTGTGAGGACAGAAGTCATGACTACAAAAGACAACAAACATTTCAGCATTCACATGGTGACATTTTTGCAGTGGCCAAATGATTACCTAATGGCATCTCCAGAGCACTGAGAGGTTAGCCAAGTCAGGGTAAGGATACAGTTTTTGCTTTCTATTTCTACCAAGAATCAAAGAGGTCAACAAGGGAAGTGTCTTGCTCTTTCTCCAGCAATGAACTTAGTAACTTGAGGAAGAAGAAAAAGCACAGAAGTTTCTGAGACTGAAAGTAATTAAAGTAATACTTCTAAAATTGTTTTCCTAAATCATGCAATGAGAAGACATATAGATATGACTTTGTCCTGTTCACCCTTCCTAGTAAGGATCTCTTATTTCCTAAACAAGAGCATCATCTTTAAACGGAGCAACTCTTTCAGCAGCTGGAACCAAATACCATTGAATACATTGACCTTTACAAAGATTTAAAAATAACCTTGAATGTTGTCTTGCATTAGCTTTCATTATTATTCAATTGCATCTGATGAGCTGGCAGTAATTTCCACTTCTGGTTGCTTTTGTTTCTTGGGAACAAACACCTTCTCATATCTACAAAGCAAGCTATATATGGAAAAGCACACAAAAAGCTCACTATTAAAATTCAGATAAAACATGTCAGTACAGTGGATGTCTAGGACTTTGGTCAGACTCTTGTCCCATTCACACACCCTCAATACAATTTACACAAATTTCTGCTAACTTTCTCTATTTCTACTCATGCCACCCTATATTTTTAAGAGCATTTCTTTATTCAGAGACAGATTTTCTACATACATGGCAGAATACATCTATTTGCTTCCAGAAAAAAAAAGAACAGCTTAAAGTCACTATGCCTCAAATTATTTTAAGCATTATCATTTTCAGAGACACATAGAAAATATGTTTGCTCTTTGTCCACATTTCAGGTCATATACCATTATTTAAGTGCTTTACCAGGTACAATTCAGGCTTACACTATCCAAAGGCACAACCTACTACATTTTGCCCAACAAACCCATTTCTAGGTTGTCCTGGGTTCAGCAGTAGCAGTCATTTTTCTCCTTCTTAGTATCTGGTCCAGTGCTGTGTTTTTGCCTTTCAGCCTGGGAACAGTGCTGATAATACCGATGTTTTTAGTTGCTGCTCAGTAATGTTTACTCTGACCAAGGATTTTCTGAGTCTCATGCACTGCCAGGGAGGAGGAGAAGCCAGAAGGAAGCAGAGACAGGACACCTGACCCAAACTAGCCAAAGAGGTATTCCATACCACAGCACGTCATGCCCACTGTATAAACTGGGGGCAGTTACCCGGAAGGGTTAGATCTGTGCTCGGTCAGGCTGGGTATCGATCAGCAGGTGGTGAGCGGTTTTATTCTCTCCCCTTGTTATTTCCTGTATCATTATTATTATTGGTGGTAGCAGTAGTGATTTGTGTTATACCTTAGTTACTGGACTGTTCTTATCTCAACCCGTGGGAGTTCTATTCTTTCAGTTCTCCTCCACGTCCCTCTGGGAGCCGGGGGAAGGAAGGGGAAGGGAGTGACGAAACGGTTGCATGGGACTGAATTAGTGGCTGGGCTTAAACCATGACACAGATTCTGTCAGTAATTCAAGCCTATCTAATTCCAAAATGTACTATTTGTGTGTTCTGAGAAAAAACCCAAAACAAACAAACAAAAAACCCAATACCAAAAAACCAAAACACAAACCGAAACACCCAACAACAACCTCTCATCTCCCTATTTTCATAAATGTTTCATTTATACTTAATTTGAAGAGGTTTTTGCAATATTTTCCAGGACCCAGGTTACTAGTATAGAAAATAACATTCTAGTTGAACACACAGAAGTCATGCAATTAAGGAAACATACAAATCTACCAACATTTTCAAAACTTGTTAGGAATGGTTAAATAATGTTCCATGGGACAAGAAAAAAAAAACAATTTAAGATTACAGATCTGTCTTGTAAATTATTTTATATGATGCAGAGTTGCATACATGTGTATGAAGTCTGTTTTGATAAGGCACAGGAAGCATGGAAATACAGGTGAATGCCTTTTTGTTGCTGTTTTTTTAAAAATGTGTGTGCAAGGTCCTATTCACAGCACCGTTTTGTCAGAGCTAACGTACAAAGCAGCACAATGCTAGAAAACTCATACAGGTTGTGTTTTCTCTAACACTTTATCTCATCTATATGCTAATTCAAACTTTAGATGCAAGTTGGATTCTTCCAAAGCCTGTGCTCCTAATATCCTTTAAACACATAATGTAATATTATAATTTGTGGTCAGGCAGTAAGTTAGCATTCTAGTTCTGTAAATCTGCCAATTGCTTCTTTCAGGGATACCGCATCAAACATTGGCTCTTCAGCTGAAAGGACAGCAAAGTCTGTCAGTCTGATGTGGCTCACTGTGCCACTTAGTCACGTATGCAACACTGAAGAGCGTTTAATAACAATTCACAGATGTTAATACAGAATAATAAATGGCACGGTACAAAGGTATAAGGAAGTGTCTATTTTTACACTCAGTGACAACTGAACCATTACCTTTTGTCACTGAAATACCATTATTTGCATGTGAAACTTAGTCTTTAACACTTGTTATAACTATTGATTTCCAGAATCCTGTAGCACTGAAAAAAAACCAAACAACAAAGCCCCACCCACAAATTTGTGAACTGAATTCTATTATCATTAGAAATTAGTCCAAAATCAGGAAGTATTTTATTGCACATAAAAAAAAAAAAAAAAGAAAAAAAGAATAAAGAAAAGAAAACGAACCAGATGTACATTTTGTTCATTCATTTCCTGGTAGAAAGTCGATAAAAGATGCTCTTTAGGGCTTATTTTTTTAGATTATATTTTCCTTGCAGAGATAACCTACATTGACTTTTGTCAAAGGTTTTTTGTGGAGATAAATTTAGTATTTTGCTTTAGTTATTTTTGTGCTTTATAGGCACAAGTATTTGCAGAACAAGATTCATCACACAATTCAGATTGGAATTTACCTGAAATATTTTTTTAGTTAAAATTCCTAAAAATAATCAGAAAGCTTTATTATTTTTGAGCAACCCCCTACTCTTCATAATACCAAATGGCAGCCTGAGAAGTGCTAAGGGAGTGAATCTCCATCTGTATACATTTACAATTCTTTTACAACAACAAAAAGCCTGCTTATCAGTACAAATAATTCAACTTATTTCATGGATATGCTCAAAGGCAGATGAAAACAAACAAACAAAAAAAAATCATGAACAGCCACTCTACTAATGGTCACAACCAACTCACTGTGGCTACTAGATCACTGATTAGGATTTTGAATAAGTTAATAACCTTAAACAATACAAAAAGTGATTTAAAATCATCAATATTCATGCATCTCTGACCTTAAGGTTATCACCCTCTAATGAAATGCAAGGAAGTCACAGATGGCTACCTGGTAAACCTGCCTTCCTGCTAGACAATCTTTTTAATAATCTTTAATTCTTTGCATCTCTTAACTCCAAACACAGACCCAGCACAGAAAAAAACCGAAACAAGTTTCATCACTTGACTGGGGTTAGAATTGTCCCAGCTAGTAGGTCAGTATCATGTCTTGGCTGTACTGAAGTCTTTGCCCTGTGACAAATCATGTGAGGCCATTATTTTCCCCTGCTGCCAAGAATTTTGTCATGGTTTTGTCAAGCATAAGCACATTGGACATATATACTCATAAGTTATATAGAGTAGGCACACATAGGTCACCCGCTGTCTCTCCTACCTATGCAACAAAATGTGGTTTATAAAAAACTTGACCTATATTGGTGTAGTGACACACAATAGGACAAGAACTCAGAACTGGTATATCTGGAGAAGGAGGCTGAGTGACATATATACCTCACCAAGGATTTCAGCCTGCAAGTCACATACATGAAACCAGACATAAAAGGCTCACAAGGGACACTGGCATAAGAACTACAAATCAACCAAGAATAATGGAAAGGAGAGAAATTACTTCATAATATCTAGGTCCCAAACAAGTTTAAACAAAAATAAGATCCTTATGAATTAATTAGTATTCTCAAATTCCTTTCATAGAATCTCAATATGTACTTAAATGCTTCAAAGAAAAAAAAAAAGAATAATTTTTATTAACTTTAGTTTTCATCAGTTTGACAGCATAAAATCTGAAGTTCCATGCGTATATCATAATAGCTTGTCATAAACGAAATCAATTTTGAAATCCCTATATAATGAAAGTGCAATTACTAAGAAATTAAAAGGAATTCATGCATATTTTGACTTTTATACTATCTAACAATCTGTATCTACTGTATATTTTAGGAAGGTAAACTCAGTTAAGTTATAATAAACAATTATATTACTAAAACTTTTTTTTTCCATCAAAAATAAAATAATGCAAATAGCACATTGAACAATTAGACCCTTTTTTTGCACATAGCCTCAAATAACCTGTAGCAAAATCAAAACTGTAGAATCTCTCAGGTGCCACCTCTGCTGCTTGGGACCATTGTTGTTAACACCATCACTAAACAATATCTCCAAGTGGTAAGCCAACATCAGAGCACATCTGCATTTACATCCTGCAATGTTTGACAGAGATTCATGCACATAACTTACACTGATACTAATCACAAATTAAGAGTCCATGCAAGTTTGAGGAAATCAGAGAGGTTTCCAGTTACTTCAAAACCCTGCAAGGATTTCTGTATCCAAGAAAGTAGGTGGTTTGAAGTTAGTGAGTTAGTCTCGGTTGATTAAATCATAAAAAGATGGTAGAAAATGTTTGAGAAAAACTTTTAAAAAGCACAAGTATTACTACATAAGTCAGATGGCCAGGACATAATACCTCCAGTAGCAGTATGATGTAACCGATGATGATTTTTGTTGCTGTCTCACATGCTACCTCTTCTGTTACAATATGGTTCAAGGCACATCTTTGGTTGCTTTACAAAACCAGACCAATACAGTTAGAACTTTCCCAAGAGGCTCGATCAATACTGCTGACCCCTAATAACTAGCTGCTGCAAATTACTAACATTAACATGCAAGTGTTCTCATCAAAGTATAAGTATAAAAAAAATATAAAAAATATTCAGGCTCCAGTATGACAACAATAGCCAAAAAAGTCAACCTGTTCTTCCACCAATGGGGATAGTCCTGAGGCTAAACAAAGTAAATACTACTTTTTTGAGGTAAGTATAAAAATTGGCAGGCCTCAGGTACAAGTATCTGGTAAAGAGCTTTACTGACTGGAATTGGCATGGTTCATTTCAAGCCTGGAGCTAGCTACCAGTACCACCAGCTTAAAGCACTGTTGCAAAATATAACACGTGATAGCTACCTATGAAGAATTTCAATGTGCAACTACAGTTAGCCAATGGACCACCTAACAAAATAGTCTGAACACCAAATCCCACACAATAACTAATTGCCAATATGCAAAATGTAGTAGTTACTGGCTAACGAGCACAATATTATCAATTTAAATACACTGTTAGCAGAAAAAGGAAGTCAAAGAGTTTTCACATTCTAGTTATTTCTGTCTCATGGCAAATTCTGTGAGCTTCACTTCATGAATGCGAATCTGAAAGGTAAATTCTTGAAAATATTCCTGAAGGTTAAAATCCATATCCTGCTAGAAACAAGAACCCAGTCAGTATCAAAGACTAGATACACCAAATGAATTATACATAAAGAAAGAAAAGTCAAATGTTGGCTTCGATTCATAGGCCAAGCCTTAAGGCTGGTATAAATTCATACAGCAGCAGGTTTTTGTACAGAAAAAGGCAGATATTCTAATAACTCTTTAAAATGATTTTATCATAGACATCGGTAGTCAATCCATCTAATCCAACAACTTTCAAGAAAATCATTTAAATATATTGTTGCTCACGGTGTGTTTACAGCAAAATGCATTTCAGATGAAGTCATAGTTCAACTTAAGGGAATAAGATCAAACACAAACAGTTAATTGGGAGAAAGAGAGAGGTATTCTGGAATAGTTCCTTGCATAAATATCATCTCAAACTGTTGATGGTGGATGTCCCACTATAGGATGAATCTCCCTACTTCTGACTTTTCTTTTGGCAGGTCTAACAAACTGGTACAGGTGCAGTGACGTTCAAGTGTTAAAAGCACACTCATGTTATGCAACTGACTGCTTCATCATCCAGAGCAGCAGTGTTCTTCTGAGAAAGCTGACACCCCAACAAAAATACCAATACAAGTTAACCCAGTGAAACCAGAGACTGATAAAATACTCAAATTAAGGGATTTAAAAGATAAGGGAGAAAAAAAAACCCTGCCACTAAAACCCTGTGAAAAGATTGCCCCAAAATGAAGAGAAAGAGGCAAGTACCTCAGAGCTTTGGATTTTGGAATTTCAACTGTTATTTTCAGAGTGGATCTAAAGTACCTTCTTCTCCCTTTCTCCAAACTCCTCCCATTCCCAAGCTATCCTAAACCTGCCAAGCACAGTGATTCATGCCTTCATCATGTCTGAGACAAGCTGCTAAACTAAAGATGTCATACACTAGCTTTATCTGACTTCAGATACAGTGACTACAAAGCAGTGAAAAAAAGCCCATTACACTAATCTCTATTGCAGGGTTTTCCTTAGTCATATTGGGTAAGATACAATACCCATACCTACACATTGAAGCTCAGTTAATTGGCCCAAGTTAATCTGTAGTTTTCTAGAACACATCTTTTCAAATCCATTGCCCCTGCCCCCAGATAATTAACAGTAGCATATTCAGAAAATATATGATCACTGTGTTTATACTCCCACCTAGACATTTTTTTTTCCTGGAAGACAAATTTTCAGGATGGAGGAGAGGGACCATCCTGAGGCAGTAACAATAGAATTATTCACTCCCACAGTTACTGTAGTGATATTATAGTAATTGGTGTACTCAATAAAAATTAATAGCATTAGAGAAACGTGAAAGGAATCAATGAAACCAAAATAATCAAATCATGAAATAAATCCTTGTTCATGGATATTGGTTTACCAAATCTAAAAGCCCACAGAAGTTGATATCAAAAATCTGATATACACCTGAAGTTATAAAGTAATGCTCCTGTGACATGTCCTACTCAAAGCAGAAGAAAGGCGAAAGAGTAAGATTCCACTGTCTACATTACCCACATATGTTTATGAAGTCACAGTAACATTTTAAGTGCAAGCACTGTTCAAAGTTAGTCAAACCAACATTTGCATCTTGAAGAAAAATTCAGGAGTCAAACAGAATGCAGTAACACTAAAGCACAGACTAGGAGGATACTAACAAAAACTGTAAAGATTTCCTGTGGCACAGTATTTTTTTCTTTAAACCCTTTTCATATCAAAGTTAAATTCAACTCTACATTTGAGAAGATGATGACAGTTAGCAAAAGCAGATGTACTGCACCTTCACAGGAATCTTGCAGAGCAGGAAACGTGAAGCTAGTAGACACATTAAAATGAAGAATAGATCTCGTCTTCAAAAGAAAGATAATCACTCTTCAGATTTACAATAATACTGTCATATAACATTATATTTAAAGAAGGCAACATAAAGGGAATCAAAATACATTTCTTGAAATATAATGGGTTTTATTCCTTTAGCCTTGGATGTGACAAAAATGGAAATATAAGTAGCAAATGACACGAAGCTTCACTAGCTTGGGGAAGGTGGTCCACTGGTTTTAAAAACTTTTCTCTGTCTGAGGGTATTTAAGCTATGCATTTATCAAAGTAACTCTGAACATAGCTTAGAGTCCATGGAGTTTGCTTCAAATAGAATAGACACTTTTAAGCCGCCAGCAGACCATGTTGCTTATCTACACGAGGACTTACTACAAAGCCCAAGAGAGTGCTGCTGTTACCTCCTACCTGAGTGCAGCTGATTAAGCATGTCCTTGACAGAAATTGTCTCTGTAAGTGACTTTTAGCTTCCAGGAACTTAGCAAAACTAAGTAGTCATCCTACAGGCAACAGGGTAGGACAAAGAAATGATAGTTCTTTGAATTTTCTTCAAATCTAACTCTTCAAGAGAGGTTTGGCAACCCCAGGGAACAAAAACATAAAGTTAACTGATTGTACATTCCAGCAGCACTCCTCATCTACCCTGCCTTTCTCATCTTCTTTCTTCTAGAGTCACAGGTTGAGATATATCTATACCACAAAAATAGGAAGCATCCACTGGCATACATGGTTTATCCTTTTCTTTCCTTCTCTTTAGCAAGTGCATTGCAGGGTAGGCTGTGACATACTTTAGGAGAAACAGAGGATCAAGGGCTATTGTATTAAGATGTGAAGTGGCTACAAGCACACAGGCTGTGACTATTGTAACAATGATGTGAGTGCTGCCTGTGTCTAAACAGCTCCGATATGAGCTATTTTTTTGTTATTATTGTGTTTTTTCATGGATCACACAAGGATCTGTTTTAGGCACCTGGTATTTTACTCAGCCTCGTTTAAAGCAATTATTTTGAAAGCATTTTTTCCCCATTACTTTTTAATGATAAGGTACTTCCTTAACCCCATTCATGCCCAAATCTAAGGGATATGAAGAAATGTGGTTCCCCCAACTACCTTGGTATGAATAGCTACTTTGAACATTCCAAGATAGCTGACTAGTCAAAAGATGTTTTGACCACCACTCTGTTTATGACCATAGACTGAATATTCTTTGAATTTGCACTGCCTAACAACCAATACACAAACAAAACAAAACAAAACAACAAAAAAACCCTGAACGAATTAGCAAGAAATATGTCAAATCACTGAAGTGTGCCTTTTAATTAAAAAGTACATCTGCTGATCGGCTTGATCTGATCTTGAGTTTTTAGTTTACCAGTTCATTCAGAACACTTTTAGATACCTTTACAACTCTGTTTGGGCTGGAAAACTGCTCTGAGGTACCTAATACATCAGATTCAATACAGGTTTGCAACAAAGCTGGGACTCTGTGTCAGAATACACAAGGTTATTTGGGGAGCTGAAATTCTGTTAGTTGTTTTTCTAAATCCTATGTGTGCAAACTGCACTCACCAGATTTCAGCCATTTCCATGGTGACTGCTTTTGCTACACTGGTCTTATTGTCACAGTTCTATGTAACAGGTGTACTGCAGTTATCCCTGATGCCCAATGTGTGTCCCTTTATGTCTCAATTGGTTTTTTTTTAATTTAATAGAACTATTTTTAATATCATGTTTAAGCTCAAGTGCCAATTTGAGAAGCTTGACTTTTTTTTGTTTGTTTGTAATGCAAAACAGAAGCCAAGGACAGACTCAATACGGCTTCTCTGCAGATAATGGAAGTTTCATGTAAAAATCTCACTAAAAATAGTTTTACTTACTGTTATGGGATTACTTTTTTTTCCTTAGTCTGCCTATGTAAATTACAGTTAATTTCTTTCAACTTCATCTTGAGAAATTGTTTGTGTGGAATAAATTCTCCTATCAAGGGATCAATACTTTCACTGATACTTCTCGACTAAAATACTGCAGAACCTACACTAAAGGCAGTAACAATCACATAAGCCCACCTGGAGAAAGTGGAAGTGCACCAGTCATCATGCATCATTCTTAGATAAAGCACTATTTGAATGCAGACGTAAACTCTTAAACAGTAAAGTTTTTATCCCTGTGTTTCTCTGATGCAACAGAGATCAGATTGAATTGTATTCTGATACAAAACAAAATAAATAAAAACAACCAAGGGATAAACAGGCCAAAGTTTACAATGCTAAAGAACTGCAATCTGATAAGGTTATGGGCTTTTTCTGGACTGGAAACAAAACACAACAAATGTAGCAATTTTTTGTCTTTGAGGTAATTTGTCAAATACATTAAATTAGAACATTTTCTTTATCAGCTCTTGGTTTCGGTGTACCAGTGCTTTATTATATTCAAACCTTTTGAGTTGTGCAGATTAGAGATAAATAAATATAATGAAATAGTATTAACATATTATCTCAAGAACAAATAAGCACTTATTTTCATTTTACTTTTGGTTCCACAATTTTTCCTCTTTAGTCCAATAAGGTAGCTGAAGAAAGATGCCTGCTTTCATAAATATCTTATTTCTCTATCCCCAGTAGATTTTGTGTAATCCTGAAACAAGAGCTACTTCTGGTAAGAAGCAGAATGACAAACAAATTATAAATATAATAAAACTCTGCAGTACTAGAAAACATATTATATGATGTATTTGCTCTCTGGGTCCCCAGGGCTTTTTGCTTAAGGAAAAAAGGAAAAAAAGACAACAGAAACAAAAATTCTCATTTGTTTTGCAACCAAGTTAAAAAAATAAAAAATAATTACATGTTCAGGTCCTAAAATTAGCCAAATTCATTTGTCAGCTGAGGACTTAAACTATCCTTAAAAAAGAACAAAAAACCAACAAACAAAACAACAAAAAGCAACTGAAATAAAATGCTGTGGAGATAATGTATATATTCATAGACTAGCCAACGCGTGCCCTCTAGTTTATTCTGAAAAAACTGAAGACCATTTTTCTATACTGGAAGGTGCAATGGCCACTATCAAGGAAATCTTAATATTCACTATTAGAGACCAAGTTCAACTCAGGTGTGCTAAGAACTGCTTTCAAGCCCAGAGGAGCACTGAAGTGTCCTTACAGCACAGAGAGACTAAAGCAACAGAGTAGACAAAAGTTTTTTTATATCTTTGTTAATCTATTTCCATGTTAAAATATCTATGCTACAACTTCAAGTTCAATTTTTTTTTCCCCTTACAATCACACCTCACCTATGCAAAAGTCTTGCTGCTCATTTAAGCAAATGTAAACTAAATTCAGGAGCTGTTTCTGCTTCATGGAAGTGCTTTAGCTGATTTCATTTTGCAATACAACTGGTTTGCAGAGTGGCTACAGCTGGAGCATTGGTAAGAGTAAGAAGAAACAAAGACAGGAACCCTTTATTCCCTGTTTTTGCCATTTTCTATTTTCTCTCTGAAGTTTGTGTCAACTACTGCTATTTCCTGAAACCTGCTGTGCAAGTTAGGGAAACTCATACATGTTCTCCAAACCCAAGCATCATACAAAAACGTTAGAAAAACACCATAGACAAGAGGGTAATTAGGGCTTGATTTTCATCAAAGGAAGTAGTATTCATGAGTAAAAGTGTTTAAGCATAGATGAAACTTAAAGATCAGATAGAGTAAAAAATCACCTACCTGCCTAGACGTATCTTAGGTAAGAAAACAAGCAGACAGTGAGGAGAATAAGCGATCAAAGAAAGCTCTAAGAAAGATAAATAGAGAAGTTAACAGAGAAGCCGAGCTGAGCCTGGAAACCTCCCACAGTTGCTTCCTGGAGCGTTAAGGGAACAACAAACATAACTCTGCAGCACTTTGCACTTCTCAACCTCCTGTCACCAAACAGCTCACAAATAAAGATTCACCATTACTCACACTCCTTTGAAGAAGCAGCAGTATCTGTCTTTCCCCCATTTTATAGGTAAGGGAAACAATGCATGAACAGACTGAAGTCAATTCAAAGCATTTGCAAACATAGAATCATAGAATCATAGAATAGTTAGGGTTGGAAAGGACCTTAAGATCATCAAGTTCCAACCCCTCTGCCATGGGCAGGGACAACTCGCTCTAAGCCATATCACCCAAGGTCTCATCCAACCTGGCCTTGAACACTGCCAGGGATGGGGCATTCACAACCTTCTTGGGCAACCCATTCCAGTGCCTCACCACTCTAACAGGAAAGAATTTCCTCCTTATATTCAATCTAAACCTCCCCTGTTTAAGTTTTAATCTGTTACCCCTTGTCCTGTCACTACAGTCCCTAAGAAGAGACTCTCAACAGCATCCCTATAGCCCCCCTTCACATACTGGAAGGCTGCTATGAGGTCTCCATGCAGCCTTCTCTTCTCCAGGCTGAACAGCCCCAACTTTCTCAGCCTGTCTTCGTATGGGAGGTGCTCTAGTCCCCTGACCAGTCTCGTGGCCCTCTTCTGGACTTGTTCCAACAGTTCCATGTCCTTTTTATGTTGAGGACACCAGAACTGTACACAGTACTCCAAGTGAGGTCTCACAAGAGCAGAGTAGAGGGGCAGGATCACCTCCTTCGACCTGCTGGTCACGCTCCTTTTGATGCAGCCCAGGATACGGTTGGCTTTCTGGGCTGCAAGCGCACACTGACGGCTCATGTTCATTTCCTCATCAACCAGTTTTATGTTAGCCATGTATTTATCGACATATTTTATGCTAGCCATGTATTTAAAATCTTTAACGATAGGAAGTCTTAGACAAGGAAAGTCGAGTTATGTTTTGCAATTACATCATGCACTGGATATAAACAAAGTTATAAAAAAAGCTGCTCCACTGATTCATATCAGAGAGGTAATCCTTAACCAAGTGAACAGTTTCTCTCAACACAAATAGCACTACTTGCACAAAATTACAAACCAGGGCTCCTCCCAGACAAGGCATCATCAACTCAGCTCCAGTAAAAGAGCAAAGCAATTGTCTAAAGGTTTTTATTTATTTATTTATAAGACCAGCCATTAAAGGATATCGTGTTTTTCAGATGGAAAAATAATATATACCTTTATCATTCTTTTTTTTTTTTGGTCAAGGTCAGAATTTTTAAAAAATGTAAGGGTTTACCTAATTGTATATCAATACACGTAAATGAAAGTTCATGCACAGTCATGTATATGTGAATTTCTGCATTTAATTAGCACAGAGCTGTTCTGCTACTGCCTTTCAGAAAGCAGTTAAGTTTGTATGGAAAATTTACTGTTTCTTCAATGCAGTGGACTGCTGGAACTGAATTTATAGAAGTGGCATGCTTGAGACCACGGTGCAAAACAAACAATGCAGCTTCCTACCTTCCCACTGCATGATACTCAATACTTAATTTAAGCCAAATATTTGAATTTGTAGTCGGTGTCTATTGTAGCAACTATGAATCATGGAAAAAAAAAAAAAGTTTTCTTCTTCCACATGCATAGTCTTTGCCACCAGAGGTCAACGATTAGTATACAGAACTATTATTAATTTTAATTAATTCCTAGAAATAATATTTGTCAATATGAGTATTCACAATTTAATAGGTGATATTGAAAATATGTGAAGGTAGCCCATTTGACACTGTAAATTACACAGAACATTACTAGCTCATGATTGGAAGAGCATATGACTTAGAATAGATTTTGTGAAATGCCATATATACCAATTTGAAATTCACCCACTATAAATATTCCCTAATTATTTAAAACTTGCTATGTATTCCCTGCCAGCAAAGTCACAGAACATGTTCAAAAAGCAAAACCAAAGAAGGTGACAGCAGTTTCAAAGTAAAATTTGAATGATTATTTGTGGAGAGACAGAGGATAAAACAAAACAAAACAAAAAGGGAAAATAACAGTATTCAACTGTCTTATAGATGTATTGAAGGAAAAAGGCAGGGAGAATGATGACTTGCACTATCATCCAGTGGTTTCAGAGTTGAAACAGAGACACACACCCTTTCCTAACATAATAAAATCTCTGTTCCTTCCTACTACATGCACACAGAACACAGATATCCAATTACTTCTAATTGGTTTTGGTTCTCCATGCATAATTAATACAACCTTATTTATACAGGGCAATCAACTCCCTTTAGGTATGCCCAACTTTTCAGTAGCATTCATCTTACTTACCGTTCATTTTAAATCTATTAAAAGTATTGCAGATATCCTCAGATGACTTAAGAGTCTGATGAAAAAAAAAAAAATAATTGTGTGGACAGATACATCAGCCAAAAACCATCAAAGAAACAAAGCACGCAGCAATAAATAAGCAGAGATACCATGTGATGGCTTAAAATGTGCCATAGAAATGAACTACAATAAAATTTGGCATACAGAAGTTTTTACACAAAATTACTTCTTCACTTGTGTTCCCATGAATGCTCTAGGTGAACACACATCTAAGTCTTCACAACATAAATGCTTTTTGATGTGTTCAAAAGTCTACAAAAGGACTCAGCATGCAATGCAAAGGAAACAGTTGTGATTTCATTTAATTATGACAACAGGTCTTAAGTCATAATTTTGAAGACCATAGCTAATGCTGAATTGACAACAGCTTCTCACACAAGTTCACTTAGAATCATAGAATAGTTCGGGTTAGAAAGGACTTTAAGATCATCAAGTTCCAACCTCACTGCCATGGGCAGGGACACCTCGCACTAAAGCATGTCACGCAAGTCTTCATCCAACCTGGCCTTGAACACTGCCAGGGATGGGGCATTCACAACCTTCTTGGGCAACCCATTCCAGTGCCTCACCACCCTAACAGGAAAGAATTTCCTCCTTAACCTGTTACCCCTTGTCCTGTCACTAAAGTCCCTAAAGAATAGACTCTCAACAGCATCCCTATAGCCCCCCTTCACATACTGGAAGGCTGCTATGAGGTCTCCATGCAGCCTTCTCTTCTCCAGGCTGAACAGCCCCAACTTTCTCAGCCTGTCTTCATGTGGGAGGTGCTCTAGTCCCCTGACCAGTCTCGTGGCCCTCTTCTGGACTTGTTCCAACAGTTCCATGTCCTTTTTATGTTGAGGACACCAGAACTGTACACAGTACTCCAAGTGAGGTCTCACAAGAGCAGAGTAGAGGGGCAGGATCACCTCCTTCGACCTGCTGGTCACGCTCCTTTTGATGCAGCCCAGGATACGGTTGGCTTTCTGGGCTGCAAGCGCACACTGCCAGCTCATGTTCATTTTCTCATCGACCAGCATCCCCAAGTCCTTTTCCACAGGGCTGCTCTGAATCTCTTCTCTGCCCAGCCTGTAGCTGTGCCTGGGATTGCTCCAACCCAGGTGTAGGACCTTACACGTAACATGGTTAAACTTCATAAGGTTGGCATCAGCTCACCTCACAGTTGTGTTGAGGTCCCTCTGGATGGCATTCTTTCCCTCCAGCGTATCCACCAAACCACACAGCTTGGTGTCATCGGCAAACTTGTTGAGGGCACACTCAATCCCACTGTCCATGTCACCCATAAACATGTTAAGACCGGTCCTAACAACAATCCCAGAGGAACACCACTCGTTACTAGACTTCAGCTGGACATTGAGCTTGATCAGGTGGTCTGTAACAGATCCCCACAGTAATGTCCCCCATCGCTGTTTTCCCTTTAACCCTGACCCACAAACTCTCTGTTAACTGCTCACCTGACCCCAACAGAGTTCCATACCCTCCAGCCTATCCCTAACATAAAGGGCAACTCCCGCTCCCTGCCTGCCAGGCCTGTCTTTTCTAAACAGCCTGTAACCTTCCATTCCAACATTCCAGTCATAGGAGCCATTCCACCATGTTTCTGTGATGCCTATTATATCATACCCCCCATGACATGCACATATCTCTAATTTCTCTTGTTTGCTCCCCATGCTATAGGCATTTGTATAGAGACATCTGAGCTGAGCTCCAAATGAAGCCAGCTCATTGGCTGGAGTGGCTGGAATATCACTACATTGCTCCGAGCACTTATTATAGGTGCTGGTAACTGACTGGGTGTGATGGGATGGAATGATTCCCCCCTCCCTCAACACATCTAGTTTAAAGCATCCTTGACAAGTCTGGCAAGCCTCCTACCAAAACCACTCTTTTCCTTCTTTATCAGAGCAGCTCCACCATCCCCCAGTAATCCTGCCCCTTACTCACCACTGTCACTGTTTGTCAAAGCGTATAACTGCAACCTGTCTTTGAATTCAGAAAGGACAGTGCAACTGTTTGAATAAGCTTTCATGCACTTTTTATACATCACTCTGCATACCCTACTGAACACTTCTGTGTTATGTATAACAGGCAGAACCTCCCTGCACCATTCTCCTGCAGCACTCCAGAATAAATTGGAAAATAGGATAGACAACCAAAATATTTGGTCTGCATTTGACCCCTAATACATTTCCTTATGTCACTTTTTATTCTTCTAATGTATACTTATTGATATATCCTCCATAAATATTTAATTTTTTTAGCCTAGAAATCTAAATCAACTGATAGTTACACTCATTTAACAGCACAAATAAGTATGAGAAATCCAGTGGCTAGAAAGTTTCTGATAGCAGCATTTACACAATTAGCCATCAACTAAGCATTTTGAAAAAGATTAGAGAACATGCAATTCTCTGCCTGTATTAACTATTCAAATCTCTAGGAGAGTGGTGGGAAATTATATGACAGCATTATTATATGGCAGTTTTTCACCATAGGTGGGTAAACTAAAACTTGAAGAAGTACAAAGCTAGTGCTGTTAAGCTACTGCACACTCCCCAGAACTGACTTGCCTTAAGTGACCCACCTTCCATTCAGGTGGCTTTGGGGCAGTGCTCCATGACCCACCAAACAAACAGCTGAAGCTACTGCTTTCTCTCTCATAAGTACATCTTTCAATACAGAAAACTCAGACCACTGTCAAATCAAATTACAGTAAGAGCAAACACCCCTACTCTCCATCATGTAATATTGGCTCCTTCTCCTGCTGTCTTACTTGCTCAGGAAGGTCTAGTGCCTGATGGGTGCTGCTGCTCATCCTGGGGCCCACCCTGTGTCCTGCCCAACCAGCCTAGCCTCAGAATCCCGGGGACTTGCACAGGACTCCACTGGTACTTGTCTGGTTGCTCCTAGGGAAAGTTCCTTCCCACTGCCTTGCAGAAAGGACAGCCAAACTAACACACTGCAAGACAGCTTTCTTTGTGCCAACCACCTTTATTTACTGTTTCCAACATGCAACCTGATAGCCGTATTAAACCTCAGAAAAACCAATTAGGCCCTCTGTCACATGGCATAAATCAGAAGTCATGCCATTTAGAGAAATGCTATGAAATCAGCAGAAAGGACAAAAGCAGAGGCAAACTCAAAGGTAGCAGCTGCACCAGCCACCTGAAAACAATTTTAATTTCATTTCTACTCAGCTATAGACTTGGCTACCTCTGAGAAGTGTTGGCTTGTCAGTACTCTTTGCTCCCCAGTTCCTTTTGGTTTATGCTCTCCACATACAAGCAGGTACCTGTTTCATTTAATTCATTTAATGGAAATTAGTCCTTGCAAGTGCAATGGCCTACTCAGAAAAAGTATTTGAAAATGTAGTCCTGTGCAGCCTGCAGATGTAAGGCACAGTTCATTTTTAATGCTCTTGTAAACGTGTTAATTCACACAATGATCCCTTGTATTCTCTAACCCATTCATATTATACTCAGAAAATATTTCCACCATTAAA
Source organism: Neopsephotus bourkii (assembly GCF_033783945.1). Classification (NCBI taxonomy): domain Eukaryota; kingdom Metazoa; phylum Chordata; class Aves; order Psittaciformes; family Psittacidae; genus Neopsephotus; species Neopsephotus bourkii. The sequence continues at coordinate 1,337,125 of NW_026901852.1, read as the reverse complement.
GGCTCAACATTTATTGCTTTTGGGGGGAATATAATAGCTTGTCTGTAGAACAACAGTTTCTTAATTATTCCACAATTTATCGGCTACATAGCACATTCCCCTCCATTGTGGTCAATAACACTGTCATGGAGACCCAGCTTAACTGATTTTCTCTGTTTGAATTGAGGCATGTAGAAGTATTTTTCAACTACTGTTGATGGCATTTGGGTCATTAGCATCTCCAAGCAGCTTTCAAAATACCGTCATTATTTTCTCTACATGGCTTATTCTAAGAAACTACTAGAATGACATGAGAAGATACAAACCCTACCCTTCAATACTACTATTCCTTTGCTCATCTTCTCATGCATATTATCCTTTATTTTTGAAGTGTGATGACATTTGAAAAAGAAGTTAAAGTCAGGAACAGAGGCTTGTGGCAACCCTTATTACTAGAACTGACTGTTAATGATGGTTGCACAATACCACTCCAAGCAGTACCATTTTGAGTAGCCTGATCACCAGTGTACCAAACACTGTTTTTTTTTGTTTCTCTACCATTAAATATTTGCCCTCTCCAGACCATAACATATACAATTTCTAGTATGAATTCTACAAAGGCTTGCTTGTCAGTCTTTCTAGGCAATATCACACTGTGTCAAGCATCCTGTCCCATACAACAAATACTGCATAGTACAAGCATTAATCATCATTAAGTAGCCTTTTGGTGTTGAAAGTGGACTTGTGCCAAAAACCTTTTATATTATTAGTGATCTCAAACTTATCTGACTTTGAGCTTTAGCAAAGAAAGATCAAGTAATATATTTTAAAAACCCAAAACCATGGGTTTAGCTAAGGAAAGTACAAGATGGAGGTCTCCCTTTTGTGCTACTACATACCCTTAGAGCTCCTACCACCTTCCAGCCTGAGACTTTTTTCTGGTGCTTTCTAGCTTCCCTACCCTCGTTTTCAGGGATACTTTCATTGTGCAGCCTCTCACCAGTCTGTCAAACTGCCTTTTTCTTTTTGTGCCCATGAGTTCCATATAAAAGCTTCCATACACTGTCCCCATGGGAGTCTGTTTCTCAGACAAAGTATCACCTTTTGCTCTAGTGGAAAACACTTTGCAGAGAGTGCCACCCCACTTCCCTGTCATCCTTTCACCAAGGATTTGAGAGGGAACTGTCAAGTTGCCTGCTGGAAGGCAATGAACTCAGAAAAGCTGCCTGTTGCATGTGCAGAATTAGATGAAAGACAGAGTGCCAACGATGACAAGCTGAAAGGTACAACAGGAATACAATCCCCCACTGCCCTCTGAGAACAGTGATGTATCCAGCTTTGCTTTTTGTCCTTAGAAGCATCTGACACAGGTAGGCAAGTACTATCATGAGCTACTGCATGACTTAGTCACCACAATTAAATCAATACATGCTTAAAACTGCACTCCTTCATTCTCTCAAAGAAAAATTAGAAACAAGGTATAATGTCTGCTCAATGCTGCTTCTTGAAAACCAAGCCACAGTGGAGTTGCTCCAGACTAAAGATGTCCTGACAAAGTAACATGAGCAAATAATTAAATCAACCTTTATTAAGCCATGGTTATTTAGCATCATTTTCTACTCTTATGTGATCTTAATCAAGATCCAGGGAGAGGAATGTCCATGAACTTCAGACTGAAGAGATCAGTTATCATCTGAATGCATCATGCAAACTCCAAATTTCCCAGTTTTATGATCAATGATTCTCAGTGGCTCAGCTCTATCTGAGATGCAATTCTATCAACTGCAACTGTGAATTTACCCTGAGGATATATTTTGCTCAAAAGAATTAACTCAGAAGGGAACTTCTCCTTCTGAGAAAACAAGCGAAATAAAAGAAAGAGTGACATTGAAATCCTATTAGTGGTTCCTGCCATTATTGATTAACAGGCCAAAGACAACTACTTTCAAGCAATCTGTTTACTCAGACCAAATGATTGCTTCTTTCCTAAGGCACATAGGCACTAGGAAACTTGTGGAAAATAAATAGCACATTAATCACTCTCAGGAGCAAGAGCTGTTCTAAGTGCTTTTTATTCAGCAGATTCCAGGTGGGCGAGATCAAAAACCCCAGGTAGTTCCAGGAGGTGTCTAATTCATGGTACTGAATAGAAGCTAAAAGTGAGCTACTGAAGCGTGGAATCTGCCACAACAGTTCAGAGAAATAACCTCATAATAGACTATCCCATCTGTAGGACCCAACTGATACTGTAATTTTGAGAAGTGAAACAGTTCAGTTTTCATTAACATATACAGTATTTTTCTGAAGTGGCATTTAGACTTCGAAACATTGTCAGTAAAAATTTGCATAGATAACTACAACCTTTTATGAAAAAGGGTGTTCTGCATTTTCAAAATGTCACAGTACAATCTTTTAAATAAAAAAAAAACCAACAAAAACAAACCAACCAAAAAAACCCGAAGCAAGTAATAATGTCAGTAAAGTTTCGTCATTAAGATGAAAATCAGCCTACAAATACTTAAAACATCTGCTTTGGTCTATTACATTTATTTTCTGAACAGATTTAGATATCAAAAAGATTTCTGAAAGGTTTTCTGGAATAGAAACCAGGAAAAATGAATGGTTTAGAGGACTGAAATCGTAGCCATGTGCATTTAATTATAACTAATGCATGTTATGCACTTTAAAACATGCATTTTCAAACAGATCTTTGAACACTTTACATTGTTGATACTATTGAAAAATGAATATAAATGAAAATGTCACTATAAATAAAGGAGTTTGCCAGCCAGTATTAATATTTGAAAGCAATGTGTGGGTATTTATTAACTTGAACAAGGAGTCTTTTTTAAAACTTCATTTACATGAATTAAACATTCCCTTGCTGTTATAGATACTCTTCCTTTCTCCGCTTCAATTGTCTAATTACCAAAAAAACCCCACAAAAAAACAAAAAACCCACACACAAAAAAGCAAAAAAACCCACCACCCCTACCTCCCCCTCCAAAAAAAACGGAAAGAAAAGAAAGAAAAAAAAAGGGGGGGGTGGGAAGCAGGGTGTGGGGCTAGAGGGCAGATAGATTTAATGCAGAAACTCTAATAGTCCTTCCAGATATATAGCAACTTGTTAAAAATTCATGCAGGCCAGAATACTGGAAGGTCAGAAAATGTCTTTGAAATTCTGCCAGAGCTCTTTTTGATAATTCATTCAGGTTTTAAAAGGGAAAATTCCTCATTAAAAAGCACCTAATGCTTATTAATTTATACTCCTAAGGCAGAGGCTGAATATTAAGTGGTAGACTCTGTTAATCCATTTATTAAATATCAAAGACCATATGTTTTCACCTTGTGTCCTTACTTATTGATTAATTGCTTTAGACCTATATGGGTAAAAGCAGAAAAAAGTTCCTTCAAAGGTAAGTCTCTAGACACTTTCTTAACCTGATGGAAACTCTCACTCTTCTGTGTACTATGTACCTTAAAGAAATGAATCTCCTCTGCCTCCAGGTAAAAATCTGTAATCTACTGGATCTGGCTGAATAAAAATTTCCGTTGCTGAAAGTTATCATTTTGTGACAAAGGGTAACTATAATAGCTCCTACAGCACTGATTCCTGGTTTCCTGAACACATTATTAGACATTAAGTAACAGCAAGGCTCCTTTGGGCCCCACAAACAAAATATAGGTTCTCTGCTCTATGCTGGGACATAGCAAGGAACTGAGTACTTTCCCACTCTTAATGCTGTTTTCAAGCTACCTACTCAATTGCAGAGTTCTGAGTTCAGATGCTGCCTTGATTCTGGTCCACAACTTGAGCTATGATCACTTTTTTTTTTACAACTTCTAAACGACCTCCATTTTGCCCAGAATTCACATATTACCAAAGCAGAAGGAAACAAAAAGCAACAGGACTGCTGGAGTTTTCAGCAAAATTGTGTTTTACTAGAGTATTTTGTAAGGACAAGGTCTGGTACTTGTACATCTTCCAATTCATTATACCACTCTCAAACGACAGAAAGGCAGGATCATGCTCTGCATTCAATTCATTACAGATGAGCAAAGGTGTTACTGGTTCAAGAAGAGTCAAGTCCTAATTATAAATCTTTTCTGAAACCCAGCGAATATAACAGTCAAACATCTATTTTCACTTCTTACAGATAACTTCTCACCTTTAAAAAACTTGAGGATGAGAACTAACAAAGCACAATCTCAGGTAAATTAGGAAGAATATATAAAAAATGATTACTGACATGGAGAAGTATGACATTAGATAGGAGAATAGCTTTCCAAGATTGAACCTCTCTTTGTGGAAAAAAGTAAACAAAAAACCCCAAGTACCCAACCAACCAACCAACCAACCAACCAACCAAAAAAATAGTGTGTGAAAGAAAGCCAGACAACAGATCACTAGGAGCAATCATAATTAATATGCTGATGCTTAGTACCTTGTAGACAAAACCCACTACAGAAAACACAAAAGCAAACCCTGGCACAGTCTTTCTTAGCAAACCTGTCTTTGACTGGAAAGAGGAAAAACTCCCAGAGGAGTAGGTACCATTACCCAGCACATGTAACTGTGTCAGCAAGCTAGCTTTCTAGCCAGAATTGCTTGGTTACAAGGAAAGTGATTATTTTCTTTTTTGCCTTTTGAAAACCAGGCGATGCTCATCTTACTGCTAATTTTCGATTACCTGCTACCGCAGCTTATAAGTCTACAGGGACTTTTTCTTCCTTTCTTTTTTTCTTTTTGTTAAATGCTTCAGCAGTCAGCAGACAACTAATGGGATGGCAGATGAGTACTGGCAGAGTTGAAACAACATCCTGGATGAAAAAAAACCCTGTGTAACAACAAAGTGAGGAAAAGCCACAATAATAAAAAAAACAACAAAACAACAAACTGGAACAGAGAGAAAATGAGAGCATTTCAAATTGACAAATTATAGAGGCCTTTAAGGTGTTTTACTTCTTTTACAAGGGCTGCTGTGTGCAGCCACTGTTCCCTCCGCTAATTCTTGCCACTACCTCTGTTGTTCCAGTACAACTATTTGTGTGTCTGTGAAGTGAATCAGATCAGGGAATTGATCCAAGTTAAAAATAACCTGGGGGGTGGAAGCAACCAACAACAAAAACCCAAAACCAACAAAAAAAAACAGACACAAACGTACCCCCCCCAAAAAAAACCAAACAAAAAACCAACAAAACAAACAAAAAAACCCCAAAGCAAAGCCCCCAAAAACGCATCACAGACATGTACAAAACCCCCCACAATGCAGAAAAAACCAGAGCACCTGCAACTGGTGTCAGAAAGAAATGTCAGGCAAGTCACAGCCTCACCAAGGTCTCTCCTAAGCCTACATTTTCAGAACAGTTAGATTGCCATGGTATTTGAGACCTACAGCCTGGACAGACAGCAGCACACATGCCTGTTCTATCACAGGGACATGATGGACATAGACAACTGCTAGTTTTTATCTCAAAGTCCAAAACTCAAGTATGGGGAGTTGCCTATACAAAAGCATGAACACGATGTGTTAAACTATAAATTGAGGTGTATACAGCATGGGTACGAGCCTTCTCATTGCTGCCGCACCAACTATTCAGATAGTTCAGGTGCAGACCTGCTATTTCAAGCTGGACTTCCAGGCATCTCTAAACCGACACCTGAGGGAACTCTTCCTAAAAACAGAATATTCAAAAATAGAAACAAAAACACAGGTCACATATGTACCTTGATGTACTCATTGTATTTTAGGTTAGGGGATGGAAGAAATACCTAGGAAGCATTCAGAAACTATGGTAGAGAAGGACATGTCAAATACAGAATATTCATCAGCAAAGTTTAACTCTCCCCAAGTAAAAATGAAAAACAGATTCAGTTTCATTGACTCCTGTATACAGAATGGCCTCACTTCTTACCAAATTGAAGTCTACTTTACATATTACTAACATAATTTGCTGTGAATACAGCAAAGCCTCTTCCTGCTTATAACATTATCTTTAGAATAGCATTCAGTGACAGTCACCTGCTCACCACAGTACAGATGAACTGTGGGATTTTTTATACATTTTTTGAGCTCAGAAGACAACTCCTTCCTGCTGCACAGCCTTCCAGCAATATCCAAACCAGTACAAGATCTATAACACAAGCCAAATGTTTTCCTTGAGAATTAAAACAATTTATTAGGACAGTATCATATAGAATCTATTTCGGTGTCTGTCTCTATGCTTTAAATAACAATTCCTGATGATAATAAGCTCAGCCTTAAATGCACACATGCCATGATCAAGCTGTGTAAGTTTAAAAATGCTACTTGTCTGCCTGCTTGTTTAGCTGGCAGTTTCACCCACCAGGAACACAAATGATTTTAAACCCAGATGCTGAGAAATCTGAGATGCAGAAGCACCCTACAGTGAAGCAATTATTGCCTTCAAGGATCTTATTGTCCTCATCATGACACGAATTCTACACAAAGTAAACATGCTTTCATTGTTACATATTTTTCAAACTACAGTATTGTAAAGAAAAGTTCTGAAAGAAGGTTCTTATCCCTAAATGTAAATCTCACCGTCCCCTTGCTTAGAGAGGCAACGGCTGCCTGCCACTTTCCTGTCATATTATATTAGATTCCCCCCACTTCACCTCACAGACCAAAGTAAGTAGTTGAGGAATAGGTCTTACTTGCTACTGACCAGAAAGTACAAAAGGAAGGTAGCTTGAGACGTAAACAAGTGTTACTATCTTGCCAATCCGTACTTGTTTCTCACTGTCAATTAAAATGCATTGAGACAAGTGGCCAGTTCACTTAACTGGACACCAAGAACTGCAAACCTCGGACGTATCTTTGGTGCCATCTGATCCTACCCAAGCATAATTCAAAAATCTAGTTTTCAGGTATTTACAGAACAGCAAGGATCTGTAATAACAATATGCTACATACATTGAGTAGGCTGCATGTAAGAAAACTGCAGTGCCCCATATTCTTTCCTGCATGGTACTCAAAACATTTCCTGAGTCATGTAAGAACTGCCCAAATTCATAATTGGCAGAGTTGTTTAATCTTTACATTGATTACTCTGTGTCTTTCTGTGCAATGCATAAAAGAGACCATATAGTTTCAGACCACATTGCTTACTTTAGAATACAGCAAGTACCCAGTACAGGAAAATGCTAAAGGAACAGCTTTGTATCAAACACTTTTTCTCTTCTACTTTCAGCAACTACCTGCTTCCTACATTAAGACCAAAACCACAAACAATAAAAGGAAAACCACCCAAACACATTAGTTTGTCTGGCATCAATGAGCAGTAAAATAGCTAATAATTACAGTAGTAATCATTATATCTGTATTTTAGATTAACTTTGATTGCTTTAGATAAGCATCCAAGGATATTTATACTTTTTTTTTTTTTTTTTTTTTTCCTAAACTACAAAATAAGCCTCAGAAAAGTTAGAGGGAGCATTCCTTTTTCTGAGGGGACATAACTAAAAGGCCTCTTTTGTAGATAGATGCCTCAAACCATTATGCTCTTACACATCTTGTTTACTGCAACAATACTCTGGTTAATCTCAGTTCTTCCTAGAGATGGTATTCCATTAAACATGATAATCAGAAACAGGAGTGAAGACTGAAGAATTATAAAGACTGCTCACTAAAAAGGTAGAAAATAAGATTCTCAGTTTCTGCTGCACAAGCAAACTCTATTACACAAAGTAGGACAGGTTCAACTGAAGGAAAAAAATATTGCTCCTAGAATATGATATTGCAGGAATTCTTCTGGGACATGAGAGTTTAAATTCCATCCTACAAAACAAGCAGCCTAACTGGTTAGATTGAATTAAATGGGATTTGACTTAAATTTTAAAATAACTTCAGATCAGACAAAACCCAAGATATTTTGTAGAATATGAAGTTGCTAAGCCGCTGGCCATCATATCTGAAAAATCATGGCAGTCAGGTGAAGTTACCGATGACTGGAAAAAGGGAAATATAACCCCCATTTTCAAGAAGGGGAAAATGGATGACCCAGGGAATTACAGACCAGTCAGTCTCACCTCTGTGCCTGGCAAAACCTTGGAGCAGATTTTCCTGGAAGGCACGCTAAGGCACATGAAAAACAACAAGGTGCTTGGTGACAGCCAGCATGGCTTCACTAAGGGGAAATCCTGCCTGACCAATTTGGTGGCCTTCTGTGATGGGGCTACGGAACTGACGGACAGCGGTAAAGCAGTTGATGTCATCTACCTGGATTTGTATAAAGCGTTCGACACTGTCCCACATGACATCCTTGTCTCTAAATTGGAGAGACATCAATTTGATGAATGGACCACTTGGGGGATAAAGAACTGGCTGGATGGCCGCGCACAAAGAGCTGTGGTCAATGGCTCAATGTCCGGCTGGAGAGCAGTAACGAGTGGTGTCCCTCAGGGATCGGTGTTGGGACGGGTCTTGTTTAACATCTTCATCGCTGACATGGACAATGGGATTGAGTGCACCCTCAGCAAGTTTGCCGATGACACCAAGCTGTGTGGTTTGGTGGATACGCTGGAGGGAAGGAATGCCATCCAGAGGGACCTCAACACGACTGAGGTGAGCTGGTGCCTACCTTATGAAGTTTAACCATGCCAAGTGCAAGGTCCTACACCTGGGTCGGAGAAATCCCAGGCACAGCTACAGGCTGGGCAGAGAAGAGATTCAGAGCAGCCCTGCGGAGAAGGACTTGGGGGGACTAGTTGATGAGAAAATGAACATGAGCCAACAGTGTGTGCCCACAGCCCAGAAAGCCAACCGTATCCTGGGCTGCATCAAAAGGAGCGTGACCAGCAGGTTGAAGGAGGTGATCCTGCCCCTTTATTCTGCTCTCATGAGACCTCACTTGGAGTATTGTGTGCAGTTCTGGTGTCCTCAACATAAAAAGGACATGGAACTGTTGGAACAAGTCCAGAGGAGGGCCACGAGAAAGATCAGGGGACTGGAGCACTTTCCATATGAAGATCGGCGGAGAAAGTAGGGGCTGTTCAGCCTGGAGAAGAGAAGGCTGTGTGGAGACCTCATAGCAGCCTTCCAGTATCGGAAGGGGGCTTATAGGGATGCTGGGGATGGACTCTTCATTAGGGACTGTAGTGATAGGGCAAGGGGTAATGGGTTAAAACTTAACCAGGGGAAGTTTAGATTGGATATAAGGAGGAAATTCTTTCCTGTTAGGATGGTGAGGCACTGGAATAGGTTGCCCAGGAAGGTTGTGAGTGGTCCATCCCTGGCAGTGTTCAAGGCCAGGTCGGACGAGGCCTTGGGTGATATGGTTTAGAGCGAGGTGTCCCTGCCCATGTCAGGGGGGTTGGAGCTTGATGATCTTAAGGTCCATTCCAACCCTAACTATTCTATGATTCTATGAACTATTATACACAAATATTTGTTTATATATACCTGATATTTTAAATTGTGATAGATCCATTAGCTAATACTGTCCAGAAAGAAGAAGTGGACTCTGCAGGTTTCACAGCAGCACAAAGTGCTCTGACTATGGCAGTGTACTGCCCCATACCTCTGGTTTAAGCTTTCTGATGTGAAACAGTAATAGTTATTATAAAAAGAAGAGCACCTGTGCCTTAGGAAATTTTGAGTGAAAAATCAATTCAACTATTTAAATTCAGATGGAGCTCTTTATTGTAAAGAACAGCATTAAAGAGCTTACAATATTTGAACCATTATAGTTGAATGTATGAAACAATGTAGTTCGTCAGTTCCAAGTTTTAAATATTTCCATTTTCCTAACAACTAAATCCCAAGATCAGCCAAGTCTCCCACTTGATCAGAATCAACAAGCTGATTAAAGAGAAACTGCACAGAACCTTTTATTACTTGAATAAAGCAAATGATCTAATCTTTTCCTATTGCACATTAATCACCACCAGGGAAGGGAGATGCTAGGAGCGTTCTGTAGAATGTTTCACTTCTGATGTCAAGTGGCAGCATATTTGGCTTTATCAAGATATTTACTTCTTAACAAATGCCTAATAAGAACAGAATCAGTCCTGTAATTAGAGTTAATGCTTTTTTTTGCTCATGCCAGCAATGCCAATGCGGAGCAGGAATATTATTTTATTTTGAAGAATTCAGAACAAGTCAGTGGGAGCTACTTTTCAGCAACCACAAGAGCATAACATCCTTCACTCCAAGATATCCCAGTGCATGTACATGTGAGCATAACACAATGTAGGTTAAATAAGCAATAATGTATAGGGCAAGAACAGTACAAGTTGCTATTATCTGGATAATACTAACTAGTTTTTATATGCTGGAAAACAGAACTGCGACAAAAATTATTTGTAAAGGACTTTGCAACTTTTTCTTAAATGTCCTTTTTCATGTTCAGCTTGAGTTGCCCAATGCCTGTCTCTAATCTTGGGAATAGCCATCAAAATATTTGGGGCTGTTCCTCAAGAAATGCATGCAAGAGAACACTGCAGTGTGCTTATTGAATTTGTGTTTTAACACACCCACACAAATAAATCATTCATCATTGTAAAATGAGGATTTAAACACAGAGTTACTCGGTAGATTATCCCTACTCACATAAAAAATGAAATCACCTAACAGCCAGGGTACTAAGACCTAACTTTGTCCTCTGCATTACCTTTCCTGCCCACATACGTGGGCTAGACCTGGTGCTGGCATGTGCACCATCTGGGTTTAGCACAGGAGGGAAAACTCAAAGGTTTTATAGACATTTATAAAACTTTACATGGGACAGACGCTACTATCCCCAAAGTAAAGAGTTGCATGAGTTTTGTTTGTTAATATTCCCACAGTCAATCATGATATCTCCTACCAGAGGCAGGACTTGTAAGTTATTTCGTACAGTTGTTCCAATCCTTCTGTGCAGTTACTCCACTTATGGTCAATTATGGAATTATTTAGCATTTGTATACCCTTCTAAAACCACTTTACTCACACCTAACTTTCAACTGTTTGTATCTGTGATTAATTTGGTCCAATGCATTTTGCTGCTGCGGTTGTTGATTTATTGTCAGCTCAGGCTTATAGGTACAGCAATTGATTTGTCTTAGCTCTTCTCTGTCTTTCATGCCCTAATTTTCAATTAATGCCTATTCACTAGTGCTTTCTTTCCATTAAAAATCCACAACCTTTTCTGTTGGTGACTTTTACTGGTTTGCAATAAAGAAGGGTCTGCTTTTTATATGTCTGACAGGCCTGATTTTGTATTCCTACTGGCAGAAATAACTAAGCATGTGACAGTGCCTTTGTACTACTGATGGATGTTGTATGACATATGTCGAAGCTAGAGATCTAGAGAAAGGGAGGCACTCTGTTTAATACCTACACATAATAGTAATACAATGTAACAGGAAGAGTGGACCTCTGCACCTATCTACCTTTTTTTTCCCCCCTTTTTTTTCCTCAGCTCCCCTTTCTGTTTAATCGCAGCCTTACATTATGTGCAGCACACTTGCCTGGATGCTGTGTGGAGAGCAAAGGCTAATGAAAGCTAGATGAGAATTCTCAAAAGCACAATGGAGTTAAAAATTGCATGGTAAGAATGAAACCATATGTTTATGAAAATGAAAAGAAATAAATGCCCAAATGGCTCAACCTCATAGTCAAATGGATACTTTAGCTATTCTTAGGTACTTGTCCATTACTACTCATTGCAGCGAACATAAGGTAACATGAATTTTGGATTTTTCTAGTTTGTTGTTTTGTTTTGTTTTGGGTTGATTTTATTTTTTTTTAATCATTTTTTCTTGTAACATTAACATTTGGGACAGTTAAATAATACTACTTTTTGCAGATCAGTAACACCTCTTCCGGAAAACTATGTCTCTACTGATGCACAGTAACTTTACCTAGATTCTGACCTGTTAAATTTACCAAATACAAAATGCTAAAACCACACTTTATGCAGAAAAAATTCCTTGCTCGATCCTGAAAGGAAAGAGGCCTAAGAGCTCTTCTGAGAGGTCACCAGATGGAGTGGAGGTGCTCTGAGACAGGGCTGAACTGCATTCTCAGAACTGAAAGACAGCTAAATGATAGATGCCATGGATGAGCAGCAAGATGAGCTCTTATTCTCTTCAGAAGATCAACAAGAGACCATCAGGCATTCTCTGTCAGTAGAAGCTACAGGATCAAAACACAGTTTAAGGTGTTAATTAGAAAACAGAACAATAAACTAAAGCGCAGAAGCTCCTTTTAGTCTTGCTACCACTGTATCCTCTAGGAGTTCTGCCACTGACTTCAACAACAGCAAAATGTCAGGTAATTATAATGCCTGTGGCTTACAGAGCCCTCTACCTTGACTAACAAAGCTCCTCAAAGTGGAACACTTCAGGGACTTCTCTACAGTCTCCTTCTACAAAAGAATTTATTTTATAGTTACAGTTGTAAACAGTTAACTGTTTACAGTTAACATGGAGTTAAAAAGCAACAACAAACCAACAAAAACAACAAAAAAACCCAAACAAGCAAAACTCAGAAAATACCACGAACAAAAAAAGCACACTAAAATTAAAGAGTTGAAAACAAACATGTCAAGGGCCTTAAATCATTTTGTACTGGCCTGTAAAACTTCACAGGAACGAAAGAGAAATTACCTATGTTAAACTATAACATTATTACTACCTCACATATAGTCCAGCAGTAGGAAAGAACCTTATTCAGAGCAGCTTTTAAGTATAAAAGATTCTTAAGGTTAAGAATAAGCCCCATCATTGACTTGAACAGAAACTAAAAAGATTCATAAAGTTAACTGTGATTTTAAGCACTCCCTTAAATTCGTGATTTATTAAGCACTGACTCTGCTCAGTGATTTTTTTTTATGAGTGCTACCAAGATGTATACAGGCACTTATGTTTCATGATATGGCTAATATACATTAGCCATAATAGAGATGGGGACATTCTCAAACATTAAAAAAATTCAGGGTAAGTTGGCAACACAGGTAAACATGTAACATAGGTAAACTGGGCTTTATTTATGTGAGGACATTTAATGAAAATTTGACTCAAGAAGGGGCAAAATTGGAAGTACATTCACACTCCCATGCTTATATTCCTGGCTTTCATTTTGCTAATCTCAAAAAAAATTAAGCAAATGCTTTTATTTTCATTTCAATTATAGTTAGTAAATTTGAACATTTTATCTACACAAGGACTATGCAACATAGACTGTAGTAATATGAGCTTCCTTTAATTTTCTTCTTTTGCCAGATAGGAACAGATGAAAAAGCAAAGTTTGAATGAAGCTACAGTAAAATTTCTGGTAAAGCAATAAGAAAAAAACCAGATAATTTTCTCACAATACAGTAAGAATTCTGTAGTGCGGACTCTACAAAACAGAGAAAACAAACTCCTTGACCCTACAGTCACTACTGCTGTTGGCTTTATGGACCTGGATAAAATGTGAATGTTCAGAGATTGTAGGTCTTATCTGCAAGCTTCAGTACAGACCTTTTGTTACAGCCTGCCCATAAAGCATATAGATGGATACATAATGGGTATGTTGCGGCTTCACACATTATCAAAACAAATGCAAAGTCTTTGTGTCTAACATCCAATAACTTTAAATACCTAGGTGTTATGAGAAAAACAAAACAAAACAAAAAAAACCAAGCCAAACAACAAACCCCCAAACCAAAAACCAACCAACCAACCAACAAAAAAAAAAAAACAAATAAAAACCCAAACCAAATCTGGAAACATATCTGGATGATACATACACCTAAGAATGGAAAAAACTGCAAACCCAAGAGACCTCGCTGGGAGGCTGAATTTAGGATTGAATTTACAAAGGGACTCAAGTGAAGACAGCATAGCAATTTCCAGGTTCACATGTTGCATGTGGATACTTCCAAAATCCTTCATTAGCTATAAAATATACATCAGAATAACCTGTGCAAAATTATGGCTCTAGTAGAAAGGGATGAAGTGTGGGTAAGTGTTCATAAATCAGATGTAGAAATGAAAATTAAAATTGTAAATTTTAACTTGTCACATCTAGATTTACAAAAGCTATCAAAATACAGCCACTTTTTTTCACTGGGCTGGTTTCTTTCCGCTTTTAAAGAAAGAAGGACAGGATGCAAGTACATTTTCCTTTAGGATTTGTTTAAATTAAAATAGCAACTTCTATATCTACATCTTTGTATTTGTAATTTACAAAAAAAATCCTGAATTTCTTATTACTACAAGTATGAATGTGAAAATAAATAATAATAACAACCAAAAATGATTTGTTTCAGACCTGATGTAATGGTTCCTATGGAGTCATTAACTTGCATTATTCCCATAAATTCAGCCTCCATGCAATGAACTCTTTATGAAAGGGCATTTAATTACCTGATAAAATATAATGGCTCATTTGCATCAATAATAAAGTCAATAATATGCATTTTTTTAAACCTCTCTGAATATCCATTGACACAATAGGTTCTTCCAGTCCTCAGTCCTTCAGGTCCATTGGAACACTAATATAAAAGGTTTGAAACTATTAAATATACATTTAACATGATAGAATATTATGAGTCTATTTCAGGTCAATGCCATAAAACTATGCCTCTAAAAATCCTCATCAGTAAAGTAATTTATGACATAAAATATGTTTATTAAAACTCCCTGAATACAGATTTATGTTATTTTATGTGAAGGCTGCAACTGAATATGCTTGGGGACCAGTCCTGCAAACACTTTCCATGAAGTTCAGAGCTTATTACCTACATAATCCCTCTTGGAGTCAATTGGAATGCTCCCAAGGGTAAAGTTACTCATAGTCACTTGTATTTGTAGCTTCAAACTTGTTTCAACAGCTCTGCCTCTGATTCACTGTGTGATCTAACAACTCACTTGATTAGCTATGCTTATATGACAAAGGGAGCCATTTAGTGGGTAAAGTGTAAGATAAACTGTATTTTTGTTATGTAGTTAGATACACAGCACTACAGGTACTAATTGTTACTACTACTGCTTTTATTAATCAGCTATGTCAGTGGTACAAGTGGACCAAGTAAAGAAAGAAAAATGTTCTCAGATGAAAACCCTTTGGGATATACCTCTAAAAAATTAAGTGTGCCTCCTACTCTATGCAGTAAACCCCTTCCTAAGCCTAAAAAAAAATAAAATAAAATAAATCAGCCATGCAGGGCTGTTTATAGAATATTTAGAATATTTATTAAAAAATAGTGCTTTTCTGATGAAAATGGTTATAAAATTTTATTAAAAAAATTTTCCACCCCCGTATATCACTTATCCACATATCTCTGTTTTCCCAAAGGTCACTTTCTCCATGACACTGGAGGAATGCATTATCACTGTACCTGGGAAAGAGCAAGAGCTATTAAAGAACTGCATAATATTGATTTCATTTCTGTGCTTGTATAAGCTGTGGGAGTGATGATTTTTACATTAATTTCAGATATAGCTTTGAACATATACTAAAGGAAATGATACATTCTCACCAGCCTGGCACAGGAGAAAGTTTGCTTCACAATAAATTAATGAAGAGCTTATTATCAGCTAAGCTCACAAGCTAGCTAACAAGGTACAGTTTGCCACCCAGGCATGGAATGGTCACACTTAGTCATTCGTGAATTGACATCACTGTCTAAACATTCATAAGGATAACCAACAATTCTCATGGAGGAATGCTAATCTTTTAATATCCCTTCCATAGGGATATTAAAACTGCTCAAGAAAACTGTTTGTAGGTGAAGTACTGAAGTGAAGAATGAAGAAATAAATCTGGCTAGATCTCCCCACTGTAACAGCAGAGGATTTACATATGTTTGTAGGATTTTGCTCATTCTAAAATAGAATTCTTTAGTGATACAGAAATCTGCTTAAGTACTGAGGCCCAAATACAGAGCTGTGCCACCACGTTAGCAGGTTGATGTGAGGGATAGCAGGATGACAGTGATTTTTTGAGCTCACTTGAAGCATACACCCACATACACTATACTCCTTTTTTCTAGATACCTGTCTTGAGCCCTGTTACTGTGCTGTGAGAAGGGCTGACAAAGAAAAACAAGACAGTGTTAGTACCTCACACTTCAGTAGCAAGCTTTTTTACTACTGGAGAAAATCAGACAGTGAATCTTGCTCATTCTGGACTCCTTACTACATAGTTTGATTTCTGGGGGGTTGCCAGCCACCAGGCAACAACAAAAATATCACACCCAGCTAATGGAATTTATCCAAGTCTTGGTTACAACACGAAAAAATGGTTTTGATGATATGGCCTCCTTATAAATATTTTGAACTTCTATCAGTTCCATTCTAAATGAATATGACTTCTCCCCATTAGTAACTTATTAATAACAAGTAAGAAATTTTGAAAGTCTAATGCTGCAGACCTTAAGATTAGACTTTATTTTAATAGAATATCTTCAGTTGCAGTACACAAAGAACTCTATTGACTGATTTATAGTTTCTGTGTGGAACTGACATCCCTATAGTAGAGGTAGGATAAATATTATCACTGAAAGGAGGGCTGCATATGACTATTTTCTTATGAAAGACCCATCTAATCTATGTGCTTCAACACTGCCCCCCCCCCAAAAAATAAATCTCCAGTCTTTCTATATTCATAGCTTGTCTTTCCCTTCAAAGCCCTGAGTTGATTCATCATAAAAAAGTACCACATTACCATAAGCTAGGAAAGGATTTTCAAAGAATTGTGCTACCAGCTGATAAAGGATTTGGGAGACTGTAAATCCTGCATTATTTGTGTAACACACTCTACATGAAAAGCAGGGTTAATATACAGTTCAGCACAGGCATATACCATAGTAAAATATTTGCCTTTAGGTAAAGACAAGAACTAAAGGAAGACATTCAAGGGTTGAATGCTTCCAGTCACAAGCCAACATCTATTAGGACTAGTAGTAAAAATTACATAACAGCCACCAAAATAAACAAACAAAAATCCCCATAATTTGTTTTTAAATGAAGTCTAAAATGGCAAATGAGTCTGTTAGCAATGTAGGACTGACTGCCTAGGTGTAAAGCCATTGCTGTGGATGACAGCTGAAGTTACTGAGGTCACTTCCATTTCCAAAATTTTCTTATGACTCTGCTTTGAGAGGTGAAGATGTAAAGAGGGATTTTCAATTATGGGAAACTTATGTGGCTGGCCAGCAATTAGTATCACCTTGGATCTAGCCACTGTACTAGTGACCCAAACAAGAACTGTCTCTTCCTGACCTTAGACACCTGATACATTACTGACTGCACATTCATAACAAATAAGGGGACCCCAGAGCACTTGTTAAGAAGCTGCTTATTTTAAGGCTGCCATAATTTTTTCCATAAACTTAGCTGTACTATGTACATAGATCTCACTAGATCCATGTGTGGCATTAAACTCTGGTCTTTGAAACATGAGCCTTGGAATATGTTCAGCACCAGTTATGATGAGCTTTCTGGTAGCTAGATTTACTCCAGTGACTAGGAGGAAAAAATATAGTATCAGTGGCTCAAATTGTATCTCTTATTTTCGTTGCTAATCCTTGTGCTATCTTTCAGAAGTGAGAAATCTTACAAGAAGATATAAAATTTATATATTGTATGCCTATCCTTTCATTATATTAATTATTTATAAAAATTACCAATTCTTACATTAAAGCTACAAAACTACATTTACATTTAGAGATCTAAGGCACAGAGTCTTTGAAAAAAGGTGGGGGCTTTTTTTTTGCCTTTTTTTCAACCCTCACCAGTGAAAACAATTGGAAAAAATTAATTCCCCCAATGATCCAGTTTTGCATAAGAAAGAATTTGCTGTAGACTTCACCTCAGAAGAGTAATGGTGTACTGACATTTTAATAGGAGAGAGATGAGCAAGGTGTGTGTGTGTGTGAGCACTTTAAAAAAAAAAAAAAAGAAACAACAAAAAAAGTGCTCAAAAGAAAGATGGAGTCTTCCAAATGGCACTGAAATTGCCCTGAATCTCCACATTCATCTGACAGACTCTGGGAGGTGGGGATGAGAGAAGGTGGTGCACTTTATGTGATTGAGCTGGCATTTTAAGGCAAAATAAGTACTTCTGAAGTACTTAAAATAGTGTTTGTGGAGCACAGATTTACTGATCAGTATGACTCAGATCTTGCTAAATGCTCTATAGAAAATGCCATTCAGGATTTCAGAGGAAATACAGAGGGATTTGTCCTGTAATGCAAGCCTAGATGAAGGTTACTTTCCTATAGGCCTGGAAACCCTAATTTATCTGTCTAAAACAGAAAAGATGCAACGTTTGATGGAATGCCCATTTATACAGAAAAAAAAATAAATATTTCAAACAGTAAATTCCCTTTTTCATGAGCTGCTGGGACAGCATACAAAAGGTAACATTTCTACTCAATTTTTTATCTTAAACGTGGTTTGAAGCAATTTTTCCTGAAAATTCAGGAATACTTCAACATACTAGCTGAAGACACAAGCTCCCCCTGCCCCAAATCATAAAAGTTAGAGAATCACAGAATCACGGAATAATTTAGGTTGGAAAAACCTTTTAAGATCATGAAGTTCACCTAGCACTGACAAGTCCACCACTAAACCATGTTCCAAAGCACTTCAATGCAGCTTTTAAATATCTGCAGGGATGGTGACCCAACCACTTCCCCAGGCAGCCAGCTGCAGATCTTGACAGCTCTTCTGTGGAAGAATTTTTTTCCTAATATCCAATTTAAATCACTTCTGGTACAAGTTGAGGCCATTTTCTCTGATTCTGTTGCTTGTTACTTGGGAGAAGGGACCAACAACACCTGCCTTTCTAAACCCTTCTTTCAGGTAATCATATAGAGCAGTAAGATCTCCCCTGGGCCTCCTTCTCTTCAGGCTAAACAATTCAATTTCCCTCAGCTGGTCCTCAAAAGACTTGTGTTCCAGACCCTTCACCAGCTTCTTTGTCCTTCTTTGGGTGCACTACAGCACCTCAATATTTTTCTTGTAGCGAGGTACTCAAAACTAAGCACCATATTTGAGGTGTGGCCTCACCAGTGCTGAATACAAAGGGATGGTCACTTGCCTAGTCCTGCTGGCCACATTATTTCTGATAAAAGCCAGGATGCAATTGGTCATCTTGGCCACCTGGCCACACTGCTGGCTCTTATTCATCTCTCTGTACCCACATCCCTAGGTCCTTTTTCCCGAGGCAGCTTTCCAGCCATTCTTCCCCAGGCCTGTAGCATTGCATGCAGTTGTTGTGACCCAGGTGGAGGACTCTGCCTTGAACCTCATACAACTGGCCACAGCCAGCCTATCCAGATCCCTCTGCAGACTCTTCCTACCCTCAAGAAGATGAACACCCTCAGCCAACTTGGTGACATTTGCAAATTTACAGAGGGTGCACAAAGTCCCCTCACCCAGATCACTGATACAGAACTTGCACCAATACGGAGCCCTGGGGAGCAACACTTGTGACCATCACCAACTCCACCACAAGTCTTTGGGCTCAGCTGTCCAGCCAGCTTTACATTCAGCAAAGGCTACACCCATTCGAGCCATGAGCAACCAGTTTCTGCAGGAAAATGCTGTGGGAAATGGTGTCAAAGGCTTTACTAAAGTCCAGGTAGACAACATCCATAGCCTTTTCCTCATCCACTAAGCAGGTCACCTTCTCACAGGAGATCAGATTGCGAGGCAGGACCTGCCTTTCATAAACCCATACTGACTGGCCCTGATCACATGGTTGTACTGTACATGCCTCACTATAGCACTCAAGATGATCTGCTCCATAACCTTTCCTGGCACCCAAGATCAGACTGAGAGGTCTATAGCTCCTACTTCCAGCCACTCTTGTAGCCAGGCATCAGCTGCTAACTTCCAGTCAACTGAGGCCTTCCTGCTGAGCCAGGACTGCTGATAAATGAAAGTGGCTCAGTGAGCACTTCCACCAGTTCCCTCAGTACTCTTGGGTGGATCCTGTGCGGCCCCATACACTTGTGTGTGTCTGGTGTAGCAGGTTGCTGATCATGTCCCCTTGGATTAGGGGGGCTTCATTCTGCTCCCTGTGTTCCAGATCAGGGGGCTGGGTAGCTAGAGAACAGCAGGTCTTACCATGAAAGACTACAGCAAAGAAGGCATTAAGTACCTCAGACTTTCCCTGATCCTTTGTCACTGCTTCCCCTGGTGTCCGATAAGAGATGGAGATTATCCTTACTCACTTTAGAGGGGCTATACCTTCAAGAAACTGAAAATGTGAGGAGATAACAGTTTCTTTAATATGATCCTGTTGCAATTCAAAGAATCACCTCTTACTCAGTGGAATCCCGTTTAGGAATAAAAGGATTTATGCCTGCATCAGTCAGGAGAAACTAAGAGCATCATTAAGCAACAGAAGAAGAAAAAAAACCTCACAACACCACAGGGGCTCTTAAAATTTCTGAATTTTCATGCATTTTTTGGCAGCAGAAATCATTTGAGTGTGAAAATAGGGCACAACAAATATCACAGTACGCCACGAATTTCTCGGTACTGTTCATATGCTTCCTGGGTAAAGCTCTCCCCTTTCATGTTTTTCTGGAGCCCTGTACTAATTTTATGTATATACTAAGCTACAAAAACTAAGAAAGAAATGTATCATTTGTTGTTGATTTATATGTTGGAAATGTTGGAGCATAGATTTCCTTTTTACGGTATTTCCAGCACCTAGAACTTTGCCAAAAGTTAAAACAGGAGTAAAATGAATATGGGGTTTGATTCTCCTTTTTACTCGCATTGATAAAACAAGGCATGTAATTCCTTTGACTTAGACAAGTTGTTCTTTATTTACATTGACATAAAAGGAAAGTGAACTACTATTCTATCAATCAGAAGAACCTGTATCGACAGCTAACATATGAAAGAACTCAATAGTGCATGACAATCATACCTTAAAAACCTGAAGATAAAACGTGCAGTAGCTGGGAAAGTGTTAGATTTTGGTTTTTTTCATAGCCAGAATTTTGGAGCACAGCAAAGCTGTGGATCAGCACCAACAGCATAGCCGTGACAGAGTCAGCCTTAATCCCCATGACGTGAGCACTTTCCTGCTCTGGCCCCAAGTCCTCTGTCTCTGGGAATCAAGATACCGTAGTGTCAGTCTGATGTAAATGACAATTTACATCAATTTATTACGCAGCATTTAGTCACAAAAAAAAATATTTAGTGTCATAGAAGCAGAACTAGATTGGAAAACACTTTCAATACATTGGAGTTTTGTCAGGAAGTGCCATTCACTAAACCCAAAATGATTTGCCCAGAATTTCTCTCTTTCTGAGATACATACCATCAACTGAATTCCTGACAGGCTGCAGGAAAGACCAGTACTTCCACACTGTGTAACACAAGGCGATAAGCTAAACATGAACTCACAGATTCACTGCAACAGAGCTGACAGATTCAGGTTTCTCACACCACAGTGCCAAACTTCATGTCAGGGACTTCATGTCAAGCCCATGTATCCTGGGCTGCATCAAAAGCAGCATGACCAGCAGGTCGAAGGAGGTGATCCTGCCCCTCTACTCTGCTCTTGTGAGACCTCACTTGGAGTATTGTGTACAGTTCTGGTGTCCTCAACATAAAAAGGACATGGAACTGTTGGAACAAGTCCAGAGGAGGGCCACAAGGATGATCAGGGGACTGGAGCACCTCCCATTTGAAGATAGGCTTAGAAAGTTGGGGCTGTTCAGTCTGGAGAAGAGAAGGCTGCGTGGAGACCTCATAGCAGCCTTCCAGTATCTGAAGGGGGCCTAAAGGGATGCTGGGGAGGGACTCTTCATTAGGGACTGTAGTGACAGGACAAGGGGTAATGGGTTAAAACTTAAACAGGGGAAGTTTAGATTAGATATACGGAGGAAATTCTTTCCTGTTAGGGTGGTGAGGCACTGGAATAGGTTGCCCAGGGAGGCTGTGAATGCTCCATCCCTGGTGGTGTTCAAGGCCAGGCTGGATGAGGCCTTGGGTGATATGGTTTAGCGTGAGGTGTCCCTGCCCAAAATTTTGGAAGCACTTTGCTCGTACATTTTAGCATTGAAAGCTTAGGTACAGAAGTAATGTGGTTTGGTACCATCATTGTATCAAGTATTATTGAGGATACTGTGATATAGTACAACACGGGACAGCTGGGATTACCCATTAATTGATCTAAGTTCATCTTAGAGCAAGGCATTTCACCTGTTTATCTCTTTATCAAATTGTGAAAACAAAATCACACTGCTACCCTCTGAAGAGAGCTTCCATAGGTAAGGATAGATGCACTGCTGTCGTGGTTTAAACAAAGTCAGCCATAAATTATGCAGCTGCTCTCTCACTTCCTCCCCCCTCCCTTCTTCTCTCCCCTCTCCCCCCGCTCTCGGAGGAATGGGGAGGAGAATCAAAAGAATGTAACTCCCAAGGGTTGAGATAAGAACAGTCCAGTAACGAAGGTATAACACAAACCACTGCTGCTACCACCAATAATAATAATGGTAAGGGAATTAACAAGGGAAGAGGATATGATACCACCCACCAAAATGAGTCTAACTGAGAAGAGAGTGCTCTTCCTGGTAACTCCCAGTTACCTCCCTGGGCATGACATGCTGTGGTATGGAATACCTCTTTGGTTAGTTTGGGTCAGGTGTCCTGTCCCTGCTTCCTCCCGGCCTCCCCTCCTCCCTGGCAGAGCATAAGACTCACAAAGTCCTTGGTCAGAGTAAACATCAGTGTTATCAGCCCTGTTCCCAGGATGAAGGTCAAAACACAGCGCTGTACCAGCTACTAAGGAGGAAAAATTGCTACTGCTAAACCCAGGACAACTGCCAAGTCCATGCTTTGGCCACCTATGTACTATACAACAACTTCTTCATTTATAAAAATACATGCTATATACCTATAAAGACAACACTTGCACCTGTAACAAGTTGTACTTTAATGGTTTTACACATCTGTCAGGGCACTCTTCAGTTAGTTTTCTGTGCATGACTACATTTTTCATTATGTTTAAATCCGTTAACCACATGAGCAGAATTGGCAGTGGGAGACTTCACAGAAGTAACCTCTGCCATTTGAACTAATGATAATCCTGATAACAATGGCTATTCCCTAAAATGATCAACGCTACAGTGGAATGATGCTTTGCCAGTCAGCAAGAGTGTGTGGGGAAAAAAACACAGGAGTATCAACACAGTCATTCTCTTCTGCCTTGCTTCCAGCCACATTTCCAATCATTCTGCTCCCTTTCTGCATAGGATCTGTCCTGAGTTCAGCTGTAGCAGTCATTTGTCTCCTTCTTAGTATCTGCTACAGTGCTGTGTTTTTCAGCCATTCTGGATCCTTATATCCTGTCTGTTCAAACAACAGGGGTCATACTACAAGCATTAGCCACTAGTCCAGCTCCTAATCCACTTTTCTACCTTTCTCTTCTATGCTTTATGCAAAAGTCTTGCCTCTGGTTCTAGATCTGGTTCAGTGCTTTTGCCTCTGCAATGCAATAATGATGGAGCAATACATTACAATTTAAAAGGTAAAGTTTAAAATTACTTTTAACTGTTAATATTTCACTGACTAAGAAAATAACCTGAAGGATTGCCAGAAGATCTGAAATACTGGTTATAACATCCCGTCAACTGCTATCATAATTTCTTCATGTTTAAATGTATTTTTTCCTAATAAACCCCTGTGACTCATTTGAGAATCTGAGTTCCATATCCCATAGTTAATTACAATTTATGCAAGAAATATTCTGAAGGCAACAGGAATAGTTCTAGAGCTATTAGGAGGAAGACATTAGACCAATAAGAAGACACTGGATATTCAAGTTACTGTAAAATACAGTAACAGTCCAACTTCCATTTCAGCATTGTAGGAACACTAACATTGGAAATTCCTAGCATATGGTAAGCTCTCTCTTGAACTTTACAAGACTACTTTATTTCAGAAGGTCAAATTATTAACTTATTGTTCCCTGCAATAAATGCTACATACAACTCAGAATATTTCTGCTCTCTGATTGTAACATACATTAGTGGCTGTAACTGATTTTGTATTAGTCTTGCATACTTGACTTTGTTTAACAGGGTGCACTGAGCGCCATAAGTACTTGTAAGCGGATATGTACACTTCTTTAAAATGTTGATGAGTTGGCTATGCATGAGATAATTGTTGTACTCCTTTACTATATTGTTTGATCGGATTTCTTTTTCTGTCCATAAAAGTTCAAATTTTTCCATGAACAGTTAATACTATTTTTTCCAGTATCCAGTGTTTATATGTCGATTTGTTCCAGAGAGTGACACAGATAAAGAACCCAGCAAGTCTTTCTCAAATAACAGCAGATTGGAACTAATGTGAGAAAGTCATGTCCAGCTCAGGTGAAGTGTGTAAAGCAAACTCATGAAACTGGTGTAAAAAAGAATATAAATAAGTAAATAAAATAACAGGAGAAATTTGTCTCTGTATACAGGATATACAGGGTAAGAACAGATATAACAGGCAGAGGTTTCTCACAAAAGCGTCTTTCATCTTCCCTGCAATGATAATGTTTGTCATGTAGGTTAAAAGAGAGTATAGTGGAAGCTAGAATTGGAATAAGCAATACAATGTCTGCATGGTCAGATTCGAGAGGCACGAAGCGGCTCTGGCTCCAACTTTAAGGATGCACCAGTGGATGGGGCTGCCTTTTATAGCTAGCAGTTTACTTGTTGGTCTAATAGCTTCCTAAAAATAAAGCTAGTTTCTCCAGGTTGAGACTAATTTTTCATGTTATTGCAACTTCTCCTTTTTTAAGGACAGCAGAAAGGCATACAAGACCATCTATGTTTCTGCTCTATTGCCCTATTTAGATTTAAGTCAGGAAATTAAAATAATGACTAAAAAATGCATGTCATGCCTAAAAACCACAGAATATTATGAAGGGACTACAAAGGCTGACACAATGGAGGAACAAGCTAAACAATATCCTGAGACGTCAAAACTGGCTCTGAATGAAGTTTTCAGAGAAAGGAAATAAAAACAAAAAGTCTCCTTCAGATGTATAAAGTGGAGTGAAGCTGACAAGAGAATACATTAGACCGTGGCAGGATATTAGAAGAAACTTCACAAAGAAGGAGGATAATACAGCCCCAGAATTTAATGAGGTCCCTGTAGTGTTTGCAAGAGGAACTGGAGTTGAAAAGCAAGCAATAGACAACACACCTAAGTATTTCAAAACGTATTGTGCCTAAAGGCTATTAGGTTAATGTTCAAATTTAATGAAAAAATGTACAGCTGAGGGTTAAATAGCATACAGCCAAACTCTCCAGACTGGCTTAAGTCTCTTCTGGGCAGGAGGGTTCAGTGGAACTCCCTCAAATATAAAACTCAGTCAAACACTGCATGAGGAGATAGAATAAATTATAACTATTTCTCTTCTTAATGAATATACACTTTCTTTCATATTTTTTGAAAGTAGGGCCAATTTATAAAAATAAATTCAATATTTTTAAGAAAATTAATTGGAGCATATAAAAATAGACATTTATATTAATGATATTTCTTACACTGTTTCTGAGCCCAGCCTTCCAGGTTCACCCTCAGAGAAGTTAGTCTCAGTCACAGGAAGTCAAGGCTCCTGAAGGCTGTAACACTGGAGATGGGCTTTCCTTTTCAGGGCTGCAGGAATGCTCAAGGACTGGGAGGAGCTGGGCAGGTGAGATAGAAAGATGATTGCTTTCTCAGGAAGAGGTCAATTAAAGAGGCATGCTACTGCAAAATATTTAGATTCAAAGGGATTTCAGGGCTTTATCTGACAAAGTAAATGCCACCAGAATATTGCTGTCTGGCTTCAATAGACAGTCCCATTTCCTTGTATCTTGCAACTAGCAGACGCTGCACATTATGGAATAAACAAACACCTGGATCCACAGTCCCTGAAATCATTAGATGTTCCATTGACAACTGTGGGCTTCCGATTATAGACCTTTAAGAAGACATTACCTATTTCAAATGACTGCTTACTATGCAGCTAAAAGCAACCACAGATAAGACATTTTTTTAGCTGATAAAAAGCCTCCAGAGCAGTGGTTCAAAATTAGAGTTGCAACCTGAGGTTGGGGTGTGAAGAGATTTTCCTGCAGGGTCGCAACATATTCTACAAACTTAAGATCTCATTGTAAAGGAAATTACTTCAAGCTCTTCTGGCAGCAAAGATAACCTTCAGAATGTAAATATCTGAAACAGTTTGGTTTATTGAATATACAATAGTAGGGAATACCCAGTTCACGATGCTTTCTGCAAGATTAGGAAACTAGTCTATTCTGATTTTATAAATACAAAATAACATCTTTGTAAGCGTCAAATATACGTACTATGCAACCAAATATGATGTAGTAACCTATTTCAGCTGGGTTTTTGTTAAAACAGCACCAGTGTTTCTGACATAAGTCAGAATGCAGATATGTTGTGAAAGAATATAGGATGGAAATGCCCTGAATTTAGAGTTTCCTAAAGAGTAATGAGTTTAAGTTTCAAATACCCTGGTTGATTAAAGATGAAAAGTTTAAGATATGGGAGACTAAAACCTGCCACTGTTTACGAGTTGTAATACAAAGAAAGATTAAAATAGTTACAGTTTCATAGGAAATGGGGGGTACACTGAAAAAAGAAGCGCAAAAACTACAAACAATTTAATTTTTCACCAAGAACAAGCATTTGTTTATCTGTGAATTTCCTGCTTTCCATGATAAAATTTTACTACACATAAGTCACATCCTTTAAAGTTGACTGGTAATATACTTCAGGGGCTGAAATGCATAAGCACTTAGCCGATACAGCTGAAAGTGCAGAACTGTAATTCTAACTCAAAAGCAGTGGTTGTATATAATAGGCATTGGACGATCCAGTCCTTGTTCACCTCATCAAAAGCACAATCTGATACCTATGGAAGTTCACAGGTATTATTCATCCATTGTTTTCACATAGGGAAAAAAAAAAAGAAGGATTTTTTTTTTTCTTCTCACAAATAATCTGAATTCTCAGTGCTTCAATAGAAGTTAATACACAGAACCTAATCTTTTCAGATGTCTAGGCTTTTTTCTACTGTAATTCGAAACACTTGTTGCTAAAAAGTTCTTTGATCCCTCATTTGCAGGGTACTCATCTATGGGGAAATGGGACTTGCATTAAAAGGGAATAAGATGTGAATTTTGGAGGAAAAGCTATTCTATAGGGAAAAGAAATATATGTGAAGAAAAAAAGCAGACTAAATCAAGTATCCAAAGCACTGAAAAACAGGCTCTAATTTCAGCAATACACATAGTCAGGCATTTGGTCCAATATCACTGAACTGAGCTGTTGTCATAAAACATATAAAGAAATTCAAAAGAAACCTAGGGAGGGCTGTAAAGAAACAAGGGGAGTAAAGAGACACACAGTTCAGAGAAAAGGAAAAGGGAATGAACCTGACACAACAAGTAGCCTTCCCCTGTTTCATAATTTTTCCAAGAATAAACCTATTTAAAGAATAAAATTATTGCAAATCTGTCCCTACGGTTACTGTAGCGATAATGAATGCCATTAAAATGAATATTTGATAAATGAATAAATGAATAAAAATGAAAGGAATAAATGAATGGTAAATGAATATAAATACTAAATGGCGAAAATTAAATGAATAATTCTCTTAAATTAATAAATCCACTGTGCTTTAGTTTGCTAGTGTTCTATACAGATTAAATTCCTCTTAAACAGCATCTTGAAAGGAGCTTACATTGCACCACAAGGATATATATACTTTGGGGCTGCCAGGATAATAGAAAATAAAGATCTATGTATATATTATCGCTCAGTTTCTTTAGCACATACCAAGCCCAACAATTTAGTTATTAGTTAGACTTTACAGTTAGAGCAGTCAGTGGCTGTTGCCAAGGCAGCAGTATCTCCATTTTTACCCGAGTGGTTTAATTATCTTATATCAGCTCTGCATTTCCTGTACTGCTATGTATTAAACACTGGTATTCTTGGCACTGTACAAGACACTAATATCGGTATGTCCAGAAAGCACACAGTCTAGAAGTCAAAGAGGAAGACAGGAGTTGAAGGAAGAGAGAGAGAAAGATTTTTCAACACAGCAGTACCTCTCCAAAGAGGAAAAAATTAAAATTGATGGAGCAATTACTGAACCTACAAGTGAAGAAATATTCTGAACAGGAGGCCATAACTATACAGATTGCAGACAGAAGAAAATTAATAGATACATAGGACTAGATGAGTAACTGAAAGATTGAATAGCAAGGTCAGAAAAAAGAAATATTCGTCAGCAGTTAACACAAACTAGAAAAGAGTTCCCTAAGTCACATTACTATTACTGAGAAACTTTATCTGTGAAAGGCCAATCCGTTGGTGGTTATTCATCCCAGAACCCCATTCTGACTGGAATTTGTGACAATAAACTTGTACCTCAGCACCTTTGTCATCCCCTTACCATTAACATTTGTGTGCAGCTGCCTCCTTGCTTCCTTATTCAAGGAACCCTAAAGGAAGCAAAATTTTGACTATGGACCTTGTAGAATCTACTGAAAATGAAAACATTTTTTTCACTGTTTAAAAGAAAAATTGTAGCTCAACTCAACTGGGAACTTTTAATAATTTTTAGCTATGGAATATTGAATTGTCCTTATGATGTATAAAATGTCCTTATGATGTATAAAACATTCTTCCACTCACCACAATCAAGTTCTGAGTGCTCTGCAGAAAC
The DNA here is from genome assembly GCF_033783945.1 of Neopsephotus bourkii. Lineage (NCBI taxonomy): Eukaryota > Metazoa > Chordata > Aves > Psittaciformes > Psittacidae > Neopsephotus > Neopsephotus bourkii. The sequence continues at coordinate 1,308,446 of NW_026901852.1, read as the reverse complement.
ACAGCTCTCAGTAACTGAGGTTCATAGCAGTCAATACAACAAAACCCCCACAGTATACATTAGTAAATAACCACCTGAACCTCATTAACAGGTGAAATAAAGAATTCCTCAGATTTAAGCACAAGCACACTTGTCCTTAAGCACACTTAATCTATTTGCAATACAAAATTCTATCTCTCAATAAACCAAACAGTTTAAATTTCAAAACCAGAGTCACATAATTCTCAAAATAATACTGCATACCTGAAACACTGAAAGAAGCATAACATCAGTCCCATTTCAAACTGTTGCTGCAGATTTTACTTCAGTTCTCCTCTCATCCACTGAAAGAGATACAGTAAAGAAAGACAACCAGAAAAAAGCCAAAACCACTATGTGCTTCTAATATAGCTGCACCCTGCTTTGGAATTAGTGCTGCACAGCTGCTGTTATTTGGTCACTAATGTCATCATTTCATAAGTAGATCTCACTGGAGAATTTAGGCTAGCCTTTTTGGCAACTACTAAGTAACCCTGTAAGTTTAAGTTAATATGGCTCATGATGAGGTACCTGTTTTTCAACTGTTGCTTCTCATTCCAGAATGTGTTTCTTTTAGCTTTTTCCTTAACAGAGTTTAATGTTTGTAACTCAACAGAATTATTTTATTTGCATCAAAAGGAGCGTGACCAGCAGGTCGAAGGAGGTGATCCTGCCCCTCTGCTCTGCTCTCGTGAGACCTCACCTGGAGTACTGTGTGCTATTCTAGTGTCCTCAACATAAAAAGGACATGAAATTGCTGGAACAAGTCCAGAGGAGGGCCACAAGAATGATCAGGGGACTGAATCACCTCCTGTATGAAGATAGGCTGAGGAAGTTGAGGCTGTTCAGCCTGGAGAAGAGAAGGCTGCGTGGAGACCTCATAGCAGCCTTCCAGTATCTGAAGGGGGCGTATAGGGATGCTGGGGAGGGACTCTTCATTAGGAACTGTAGTGATAGGACAAGGGGTAATGGGTTAAAACTTAAACAGGGGAAGTTTAGATTGGATATAAGGAAGAAATTCTTTCCTGTTAGGGTGGTGAGGCACTGGAATAGGTTGCCCAGGGAAGTTGTGAATGCTCCGCCCCTGGTGGTGTTCAAGGCCAGGTTGGACGAGGCCTTAGGTGACATGATTTAGCGTGAGGTGTCTCTGCCCATGGCACAGGGGTTGGAACTTGATGATCTTAAGGTCCTTTCCAACCCTAACTGTTCTATGATTCTATTCTATGATTTGTCAGTTGGTAATTCCTTCCTATTTGATATCTTCTGTAGTTTATGTACCCCAGTTCTGAAAATAATTATTACAATATATATGTTATAAATCATAACAAAGAAAATTTCAAATACAAAAGTCTGCATGAAAATGGCTAAGCAACCTTAGGATGGGTTTGTATCCTCTTTTGCTGTGAAAGGAGCCAAGACCTGCATCCCAGTATTTTCCAGTTTTGATATTTATATAATTACTAAGTTAAAACAAGCGGATGGCAATTAAACCAGAAAAATGAATGGGGTGTTCAAAATCAATTAAGCGCAACATATTTTGCCCTGTTACCTATTTCCTTTTTCTGATTCTTAAAAAGTAGGACCTGTACAGTGAACACTTGATATCTAACTATTTGTTTCTCCCTCTTTATCTATATATCTGTCATCTTGGTAAATTTACAGAATTAAATTTACACTGGGTTTCATATCTGTCAGAATGTTTATTTGTTTTTTAGCAATAGTTTTATTTGATTGGTTAACTTGGTTTTGAAGGAATAACTGGGAAAGGCAGTTAAATAGCATTAATTCTCTACACCACACCACATTAGAAAACATTTTTTAAATTATCTTTGTTATCATTCTATTGTTTGCTAAGTCCCAAAACTCTTGATATCCCTCTAACACTTTTAAACTCTTTAAGTTAAAACAGGATTGATTAACAGAAAAACTTGAAATACAAAGTTCCATGTGATCTTATGAACTCAATAAACGTCAAAAAGCCATTTTGTCCTCCTCATTCCCTTTTATAGCTATTGACTGAAATGTTGCATCAGTATCAATTATGGGGATTTGAAATGGTGAGAATGGTGGAGAAGCAGAGAATGAGATTTCAAGATCCCATCAAAGCTATGAATATTGTCATTCTTACTGTTCTAATGTCATTTAAGCTTTATTTACTGGTTAATTCATTGCTAAAAAATCTTTCAGGTTCATTTAATTTTCAAGAATGTGGCCTTGTTAGCATGTTGCAAGGGCTTTATTTTAACAGCTAAGTTATATATTATGTGGCATGAATTATAAAGCAGTTGTCATGGAGATGTTGCTAATGTGAGAGACTATATGCTCTGTACTTTGAAAACTGCAGAGCATATCTGTTTACAAGCACCTTTTCTGAATGCCTTGCAACTGGTGGTTGGGATAGTACCTGGATAGTTCACTGCCCTATGCCTTATGCTGTCACAGTGATACATCCCCAGTAGCTCTCACTTTACACCTGCCTAAACATTACACTGGAAATTTTAGTGGTATTCAAGACTGTAAGGAGGCGGTGCATTGAAATATACTGAATTGCTCTGCAGCTTATGTCTTCTAAAAAAAATGTAGAAATTACACAGAGCTGAAACAGGTAACATTAAGAATTTGAGATCTAGGAGTTCTTTTATTCTTTTGATATATCAATATTAATTAATTTAGCTAAAACCAGTAGGTATAAAAAAGCAATCTTAATGAACCAGTGCCTGCAATCTGGTGGCTCAAGATTTGCTTTCCTCTGTAAGATTTTGGTAAGTAGGTTACAGAACTGTTTCCCTCTGTTTGCACAGCTGTGAAATGGGGACATTTATGCCTAATTATCTTTATAAACTGCTTTAGAGCTCTCACAATTGAACACACCATTTAGATGCTAGAAAAAAAACACACCTCTATCTCAAAAGTTTTTCAAAAGATAATATTCACCCATCTTTCTTAATAGTTGTACTTTACTATATATTCATTTGGTGATATTAATTTTAAGGAATTTTTACTCTTGAAGCATCACATACGATCCCTAACAGTCAGTTTGACAATGTTTTTGCTTGCATTACCAAGCTGGCATGTAAACTTGTTTTGTAAGACATGGTTTTGAAGGAAGGCTTGTAGTACTAGAAAATCTCGTAACAGCTAAGTATCATAATCTTCCTATCTTTGTGGTAGTGCCTGTAGGAGATATATACCAGATTTTCTGATGGAAAAAACAAGATACAGCTTCACTGAAAATTTCTAAGTAGATTTTGCATTAAGCATCAAGTTCACTATTTCATATTTTCATAAATATGTAGAAAATCATGATGCCTTGCAAAATGAAACTTAAAAGACCAGTTCATGAAAAAATTATATGCTCCATTTACTCTGCCCTCCTATGTACTTTATTTTTTATTAACTCACTTATCCTTTATATGCAGAAGACCATCTCTCCAATATGTAACCCATAAGGGTGGACTGCAGAATGGGGAGGGAGTAAATCAAAAGAAGCATTTGCTTTTCTAGCACAGAAAGCACATTCAGAAATTCACCCCATATTAGAAAAGAAATGAACCACACAGAGTTCTGTTGTTGCTTTGAATGTTGTTGTTTGAATTTTGAACAAAATTAAAACAAACAAACAAAAAAAAAGAGGAAAACAAAAGGCAGGAGGGAGGAAAAGGAGGAGGAAAGGTGAGAGAGAAAAGCACTCTTAAGGGCTTTTGTGGACAGCAACAAGTATTTTACACATCCAAAACCACTCCTTTTATTGCCGAAGGAAGAGTCTACTTCCAGTTATTTATTTTTTTTTCTTCCCTCAGTTATTCCATGTTTTTCTTACCTTTTTGATTTTGGGGACAAATTCATTCTGAATAGCAGCTAATTATTATTTTACTGCCCTGGTGGGATTTAAGGACCAGAAAAAATTCTGTTGGAAAATGCCTGCTCACATGTTCCACAAGCAGGCAGGCTTTGTTTTTCTCACCAGGTGAGTAAAAATTATGGTTTTTTTGTTTTTTTTTTTTTTTTTTCCTTACAGATGACAGTTGGTGTCAGCTATGGTTCTGCTGCAGAAAACGTAGTTTGTAATATTCCTCTCTTTTGGAATTTTTCCAAACTAGTTAATGCATGTGAAATCTCCAAATGTCTCACCCTTGTTAGACTTCTCCATTCTATTAGCTCATGCTAATTATAGTGGATATGACTGCCTTTTTTGCCTACTGGCGTCTATTAAGCCTTATTGGTTTTTTTTCCCCACTACTATCAGTTTGTCTTCTGTGGTTTTCTCCTGACTTCGGTGGACTGGGAACTCAGTGTATTGGTACAACCTCTCATGAGGGTGTACAGAGAAAGATCTTCTTACTCATCTGCTGAAATATTCTACTCTTAAATCTGTGACATATGCACTAGCAAAGTAACAAAAACTATTTTGAAAGTTGTATGCAACTATTCTCCCCTTGTTGTGCTGGTAAGTTTGGTACTTTAGAGAGAAAAGCTGAGGGAACTTGAAAATAAAAACACAGTTAAACATTAAACAAGAAGAGGTTTATCACAGTCTTTTATCTGTAAAAACAATCCACCTCACCAACAAACAAAACCAAACCCAAAAGACAGATGAAGTTAGAAATGGACCTGGCAAGAAAAGGAAGCACAATATAAATTAATAGAATGCTGTCAACTTACCACTAAGGATGATGAAGGAAAAGTCCACAAATACTGTGAGAACCCAGATTATTTTTTTTTCCTCTAAATTTTCATACTATAAAATGATACTTGGAAGTCACTGGTGATCTTTCTGTGTTTTATCATTTACAGCACTCAAAAATAATTCCCACAGTAAACCATGATGTCATATTATCCATATGTAGTTGCAGTCTTAAGGAAATGATTTAATTTTATATTGAAATGAGATGGGGTTTAAAACTAGAGGGCAGGTCTGGATGTTAAAATAACTGAGTTCTAATCCTAATAATGAGATATCAATTATTTCAACGGTCTTAAATAAAGTTTAATGTCCCTTGTTTGGGCTTGCTGTTTGCTGATTTCAGATGTTGAAGACTCTACATGCCGAAATAAATAAGAATTCTCTTCTTTCACCTGCTCCTAATGAAAGACAACAGATTACGGCTTAGAACTGTCAGGAAGCTTAGTAGCAACTTTGCGTGCTTTACAACCTTTACAGGGTCTCAAAATCAGAGAAAGACACAGGAAACAGAATGGCCTGGTGAACCCTTATAATCACTATAGTTTCATGCATTGGACTTGTGTAGATCCTCTTAATAGCAAAAATGACACCAGTTTATATAAATTTTATTACATTAGTAATGCCTCATGTAGATTAGAATGAAATGCTCTGGAAATAGCAGTTAGGAATTGAGTAAATTTCAGGCAGAGCTAACCATTAAGGATGGCTCCTAGTCTTCATCCTGTAAGGCATCATTTTTTTCCCCATGTCAATTCAAAAGCATATATACAGAACTGGAAAGACATTAAAGTCATTCCTACCATGTGACAGTGAATCATGATAGCTGTTCCTATTGTATAGTGGAAAACAGGAATGTGTGAGTCTGTAGAGACATTAAAGTAATCATTAATCCTTTTCTTCTTGTCAGTCAAAAATGTTGTACTCTTGGGGTAAGAATATGTTTGGCTGAGAACAAGCTTTTAGTAAAATAGATTTGGCAGATGCATATTTGCAGATGCTCATGAAAGATGAATCATGACATTTCCTGGCAACAAACATACCAAAATGTCTGTTTTGCTACTCTCTTTCTGTTTGGTTATTGCATCAGCTATATATACACTGTATATGTATGTGTTAATGTATAAATCAATCAAGCACTAATGAAAATACTATTTGCCACCAACATCAGAACACAATACTACCATAACAATATCCTGATCACACAAAGAACAGTGAGGAATAATCTGAAACAACTAAATAGGTTCTTCAGACACACTGTGATCTGCAATTGTCACAATGGTAAAGGCAAATTCTTTGATAATCTATGATTGTTATGTTTTCATAGGAGACTTTCATTTTTGTCACTAAATCTTGTCGAAGATTAATTACCTAAAAACAATTTCTCTGACATCTCTAAACACTGCCAGTGTTCAGAGGAAAGAATTAGAGGAAATGTTGATTTTATCCTGTATTTGAGTAAAGAATAGGAAATCACTGGCAAAAGGGATGACTAAATAAGTAATAAATGAAACCTAATTTATCTCCCAGTGCAGTGTTGTTTAACGTTCCGATTTTATGTTATTTAATCATTAAGAGATTTGTATGAACACCAAATCAAGCCAGCAAAAGGAAAATGAAGCCAATAAAAAGTAAAAGTAAGAAAATGAACACAGGAGAACACCAATGAAGTTCAAGCTGATGCTAAGAACCACATCAGATGCCATGCAAAATATACCCAATCTCAGAGTAGCCTTTGACTAGCTGAAGCAATACAAATTCTCCAAGCACCGGGGATCAGGTTAGGAAAGCTAAAGCCCTGATATAATTATATCTGGCCAGGGACATCAAGAGTAACAAGAAAAACTTCTGTAAGTATGTTGGATATATAAAAGGAAACAGGAGACCTGGTTACCTGGGATATGGACAAGGATGAGGGGATCAACGACTTTTTGCCTCAGTCTTCACCAGCAAGTGCTCTGCCCACACCACACAAATTACAGAAGGCAAAGGCACTATTAGGACAATGAAGAATCTGTCTATGTAGGAGAAGATCAGGTTCAGGACCATATAAGGAACCTCAAGGTACATATGTTCATGGTACCCAATCAGATGCATCTGTGTGTTCTGAGGGAACTGGCTGGGTAATAGCTTTAAACTGAAAGAGGGTAGATTTCGATTAGATATTAGGAAGAAATTCTTTACTCTGTGGGTGGTGAGGAACTGGAACAGGTTGCTCAGAAAGGCTGTGGCTGCCCTATTTTTATGGTTTAAACCCAGCTGGTAACTCACTACCATGCAGCCGCTTGCTCACCCTACTTCCCTGCTCCTTGGGAGGGAAGGAGAGGAGAATCTAAAGAATGTAAGTCCCATGGGTTGAGCTAAGAACAGTTTAATAACTAAAGTACAATATACTACTACGACTACTAGTAACAATGATAAGGGAAATAACAACGGGAGAGAATATAAAACTAAAAGGTAAAGGAAAAAGAACTCAAATCAATAAACACAAGTGATGCACAACACAATTACCCACCACTCACTGACCGATACCCAGCCTGACCTGAACAGCAATCAATCCCTTCCGGGTAACTCCCCCCACATTTATATGCTGACAGTGATGTGCTGTAGTATGAAATATCCCTGTGGCTAGTTTGGTTCATGTGTCCTGTCTCTGCTCCTTCCTGGCTTCTTGTGCCCCTCCTCACTGGCAAAGCATGAGACTAAAAAGTCCTTGATCAAGGTAGGCCAAAACATTTGTGTGCTATCAGCATTATTGTCAGACTAAAGCCAAAACACAGCAGTGTACCAGCCACTAGAAAGAAAATTAACTCTGTACTCTGTACTTGCCAAAACCAGGACACACGTCCCTGGAAGTTTTCAAGGCAAAGTTGGATGGGGCTTTGCGCAACCTGGTCTAGTGGAAGGTGGGCCTGCCCATGGCAGGGGAGTTGGAAGTGATGAGCTTTAAGGTCCCTTCCAAATCAAATCATTCTATGATTCTACGATTTTGCAAAGTTAGATTTTCAACACCCACTATCAAAGATACAGGTACTCTCTTGCTTCAACATCACATAATTTTTTAGCCATTAATAAAGTTACAGCTTCAAATTAATGTTGACGACTACAGAAAACCTCAAGAAAATCACACTGAACTGAGCTCATAGATTGCTTCAATCTCCTTCTTTCTTTTGGGATTTTTAGGGTTTTTTTAAGCTGTTTTGTGTGTTTAGGTTGTTGGTTTGGTTTGTTTTTTTTTTCCCCTACTGTTTTCTTTTAAATTATTTGCCTTCACAAGGAGGAAGAATCTGGCTATTCCATAAAAAACTTGTTATTGTGATACTTACACATTAAGCTTACAGTATGCCTTTGAAGTTGAATTCTACATGCACTGTACAAGCTGTGACCTCCCAGGTGATATATACTAGTCTGACCTGTTGCAATCCAGAGCATCAAATCAATATTAGTGAGAATCAGATAGGCCTTCAAAACACAGATGCTACTAATGTAACAAAAGTACAAACAAATTTGGCATCAAAGGCTTCAGTTTGGTGTACTAAGCTTTACAATACCTTTGTTCATTCTTAAGGATTTTGCTCCTAAAACTACATTTAGTATTAATTAGTTCTTTAAAATGGATTTAAAGGCAAATAACCACAATGTATCACAGTAATCTGTTACTCACATTCATTTTGCTTGAGCATAATAGTTACATTTGACCAAATAGTATCTTCCAGACAGTATCCAGACTTGACATGAAGAAATCTACAGACTATTTTGCTTGTCTACATGTACAAGTAATCATTTATAAAGACATTTTGCTTCATTTTTACTTTTAAATATTCAGCTGCTTTTTCCAGAGGAAGTTGCCACTGCATTCTTTACCTCCCCAGCTACGAGGAAAGACTAGGGGCAATTGCTACATTCAGTGGGAAGTACGTGCCATCTTGGAATAATGATATATCCTTGGTTCGTGGATTGAAGGTATTTCACCAGTATGGCTTTAAACAGATTGTCTTTTCTCACCATCACTCACTGTTTTTGTATTCAAATAGTCAGGGTAATCATTGTTCTTTGCAGATGAAATCAAGCTGCAGTGCAGGATTCTCTTTCTGGCTGAGGGTGTTTATTTCTTATTAAGTATAATATAGTGAAAGTCACAGCAATGCTGATGGGTGAGGCTGATGGGTAGGGACAGAAGCCTTCCATCACAAATTATTGAGATGCACTTCTTAAACTCAAAGATGAAATGTTTTCAGCTCATTGAAGTCAATAAAGATAGGTCCTTCATCATCTGAAGGAATGGAGCCAATAACAAGTAACAGAAAAAAAATCATAAATCATTATTTATAAAGTAGAATTGACTATTATTTGCAAAAATGCCTTTCATGGGGAACTTGCAAACTGCTACTTGTTGAATGACAGTAATAAAGCAAAGAGGAAAGGTCACAGGGGACACAAAAAGATAAAATACTACTAGATTCTACTGTATGTGATAGCAGGTATTGATTTACAGAATAACCTACCAAACAATCATGCCTGAGAGTTCAAGGCATCCAGCTAGCATGGGAGTCTATTCGTCTAAGAAACCAATCTAAATTCCTGGCAATTTTTTGAACAGTTAGCTGCTCAGAAAGACCTGGACACTCTAAAAAAAAAAAAACGAAACAGCATATATATGTATGTTTTATTACTGCCTACTTCTTGCCATCAACTCTGGCATCAATATGTAGGGGTAGGTTTTGCTCACAAGATGGCAGTGTTGATTATTACACTGCTTCAGTGAGCCTTCGTCTAGCAAAAGGTCCCAATGCTGGTACCCAGGAAAAGCCACACACAGTGGAATTCCCTAGAGGGCTGTTTCTCCACACCTGCTTACCCAGAAACTGGATCATCTGACCCATCACACTGTATATTCACTACCCTCAGAAATAAATATACAAACTCATCTAAATCTCTGAACGTCCTAATACCCAAACAATGTTCCAGTTCTTATTAATTTAACGTCAATAGAAAGCATTTTTTTTTCCATCCTTACAGATGGCTTTTCCTCTGTAGAGAGTATGGATGGTCTCTAAATTGGTAGGGCTCCAAGTTTCTAACTTCTGTTACATTTTCTTTAGCAGCCAAAGGTTCCACATGATTAACACAAATGATTATCAATGGTATTTGCAATGCAGATCTGCTCAGGTAGTTTTGGAGAGCCTGTATTAAGTAACATTCAAACCTCATAGGACATTTTTTCTGGAGCCAAGAGGCTGTGTCCTACCAAATACACTCACAACAGATAAGAGCTGGAACATTTTCTGTTGAAACTCAGCAGTGCTTCTTTACCTACCAATGGCACTTGTAAAATCAAACAGGTGCAGAGGACATTTATCCAGCTCTTCTTCAGAGGCTGAGAAGCAAGAGCTTACCATTGCCACTGAGCATTATGGCATATTTTGGAGAGCTGCTTCAAATGCAAGAAAACAAAAGGACCTGGGATTTGTTAATGTTTATCCAAATCCAGAAAAAAAAGACAAGAATTTTTGATGCAGATTGACAATAAAGGGAGATTTATGTCAGTAAATGAGAAAATAAAGCATTCAAAAAAGGGAAATTACACTCTCTTTTAGTAGTGAGCCTAAGTTAACTGCAAAAGATGTAGTAGAATGAATGACCATGACAGAAACAGGCAAACATACAAACCAGTTGCCAAAACAAGTTAACAGAGCTTCTGGCTGCAGGTGGTGTTCCAAACAACCAGAGTCATTAGGGCATAGAGAAACACCTAATATAAACTGAGGCAAAACTGACAGATTCTCATTATGTAAAAATGAACCACAGGAACAACATTTCTTTCAAAATTAGAGCATTAAAGATTCTTTTATTTCCTTGCTGTAAAATTGAAAAATGCTTACTTAAGCATTCCCACTGATGTGTCCCCAATAACAAAAGAGATTTTAAAGTAAATGAAATTTGCAGTGTTTACTCTTGAACATCACATGCAAGATGAAGCTTTTCTTTAAGAGCTGCAGTGCATCCAATGAGACAACATTTGCTTTGGACACTGTAACAAAGGCATTTAACATTATGATGATAGTAAAACTTCCACTCAATCCCAACAGCAACAAGATTCAAAGTCCAAGCTGAGACTGCATCTGAAATGCAACCAGTTTTGCTTACACACTGCGGCACTGACTGCACTTACAGCTTCGGATCACTCAGGTTTGGTGTCACTTACAATCTAACACAGTATACTAAAAACAGAGTTATGCTCCTAAAGTTGGAATTTCCTGCTTTGCATAGATAGTTAAATATTTACTGTTAACATTAGTAAAGAGTTTTTATTAAATTAATTTGTCACCTACATGATCCATATTTTGGAGACATTCTAGATTTTTAAAAGATGGGCAAGTTATTTGACTGTAAAATCTTCTCAGCAACTGTGGTGATTAAATGACTGAACCTATCACAGCTATACAAAGACATTCATCTATGCTTTCTTGCTGACAATGGGGAGCTGAGAGGGGAAAAAGTATTTCTCATCCATGGAGAGAACTCAAGACTGTAGATGGAAGGACACTTTTTCTCCCCTCTCCCCACCACTGCCTTCTATGTAGTTGTTTCTCTGACACTTCTCATGAAATGATTATCAGCAGAGCACTGTGCTCTGAATCCATCTGTTGCAATGGCCCTGGCCTGGTTTGTGTCATGTCGGTTTTCCTTCCACTTTTTCAGTCATCAGTTCTGCCAGAACATCCGCTGTACCCTCCCCCTGTGAGTATGACAATGGATTCTGACCTTGCTTTCCTTTCCTTTCTCGTTCCTCTTAGAGCATCTGTATAGATATCTCTAGCCAAAACCACAGATTTGACTGGTGTCTTAGAAGAATATTTTTCTACTCCAGACCAACCTTATCTGGCCAAATGAAAATATCAGGTGATAAACATCCTGGGATAAGAAGTACCTTTTTTTGTATGTGTGTGTGATTATGCTTTGTATGAGTTCTAGCTCCTTGCATAATTAACATTTAGTGATGTTAATACATGGTACCATAACAGAAAATGAATCTGTTGTTCTAATATACTTGAACAGGCTAGCCCCTCTTTAATAACTTTCTACCCTCCCATTTTAATTACTGTTCCTTTACACTTCCCAGTCGATTGTCCATCTCCTTCCCTTCACAATCTGTACCTACAGCACAGGCTGAGTTCCTACTGATATTGATGAAGAATCTGAGTTTAGACTCTGCAATAGAGATCTGAAGAGTGCACTAGTGGGGAGAAACCTGCCCTTGGCTGCTGCATGCATGACTCACTGCAAACTGATATTTCAGATGCCCCAGATTATGACCTACTTTAATGTGCATTACTCAGAAAGAAAGGAAAAGACATTTCTGAGGCTGATACACCACTATTATTTTCTGTGGTAGCAAGGAAGAAATGCTTTCTTAAACATTAGATCAATTTTGGAATTCTTCTATCAATGATTAAAATTCCCTGGGGTCACCGTGCAAAGTCTACTGAAGAACTGATTTGATTTTCATAGGCTACAAATCAGATCTGCAGTCTTTAACTCAAATGCAAGGTGCATGTTTCCATACATAAGGGATAGTCTAACTGATGAAAGACCAAAAAGGCCTCCATAAATGGATTTACTGTTTGGCAAAATTACAGGATTTGTGGGTAATTTGTTCAGTACTGGCACCAGAAGTACAGTTTTCAGCCTATTCTGCAAGCCTCGTGTGGAACAGGCCTTAAGAGTCAGACAATCATTTAAGCATGTCCCTAAGTGCTTTGCTGATATAATATCATAGATCCACTGAAGTCACTGGAAGCTTTTCCTTCACTTTTATGGGCTTTTCATAACACCTTCTATGATTCAGTTTTCCAGGAATAAAATGCTAATATGAGTAACAGCTCTTTCCTCATACTATTTGTCAGGTCTACTTAGACTAGAAACTCTAGGGCAGATCTTTTATATGCAGGTCTTGTGCATAGAGCAATAGTCCCCCAGCTCTGGAGGGGAACTAACTACTACCATAATATTTTGCTCCAGGTCAAACCAGTCTTAATTTATGGAAGCTCAAAAGCCAATATTATGCAGAGGGACAGGCTAAATCACCAAACTCTTCTCACTCTAGAATTTAACATGAGTAACTGAGTTACAGGTAGTGAAATGCAAACACAGCTCTGTTAATCTACTGCTGCTGGAATTTCTATGGTTCTTTGTCCATGTGTGGATTTATATATCCATGCCAATTAAACTTGCCACTTAATAAACAAGTCTTGAAACACTTGTGGCTCATATTTTGAAAAAGTTTTGAAAAATAAAGTATGTGGTTACACTGAAATCAGCTCAAAGATAGAAGCTCTTCCAGCAACTGCATGACAATTCTGTGGACAGAACACTCTTCATGTAGGTCTTAACTACTGCATTAACCTTAGAAGAGAACTGAGAGAGTTTAAAGAAATACCTGCTTTTTTTTTAACATCATAATATACCTGTGCTGGCCTTTTTTTAATCATATGCTGTAATATAATATGAACATCAATATGGGAAAATTATAAAACATCATCATTTTGATCTGTAATGCTTTTGGATAAAAAAAGTATTTTAAAAGTTCTATAGAAAAAAATATCCCATGTTCAGTTGCCTGTCTAATCTGCAAATGAAAGGCTGAGATAAGACATGGATGAAGGAAAATACAAAATAAGAATGTTTACCACGCAAATGAGCTTCATTAATACAGAAGATCTTTAGCTGGACCACTTAAAGGTTCCACATGGGTGGATTTTTCTGCTGTGAGAAATTAGGCTTTCTTTTGCAATCAACATTATATAAAACCATTAGCATCTCGTGGACTGTTTATCAATATAAGTGTAAAATGAAAATTAGAAATCAAAATGAAAAAGATCCAACCTATTTTATGTTAAGATTTAAATATGGTATATCAAAAATTATATTCAGACTATCAAGCAACCCAAAATATTGCTTAGATTTCTAAGTATGCATGTTTTCAATTTTTTGTTAATCAAATGTCCTTACCCAACTTGTATTTTATATCTATTATTTTAAACTTCGACTGATGGTAGGAATACCATATTCTAATTGTATGATAATTTTAATGAGTTAGAATAATCAATCAAAGAAGGATGACCACTCTGAATAGAAATTAGGAGTTTCCTATTATAATTCACAACCAAATACTTCTACCTAAAAATTGGATGTAGCTTTATCCTAGAGGTTCATCCTAATGCCTTTAACAACGTCAGAAAGTGACACTGGCATCTTCTTATCTGCTTATTTAATTTGGTTATAAAATTCTACCCTGGGCCAGTACAAGAAGAGTAAGAGACTTGACAATGATTAGAGAGTCTCAACGCACTGTGGTAATTACATTCAGCTTCAACATTTCTGCAAAATGTCACCAGTCTTTTGAAGACTTGCTTGTTGGGAAATGGGAAATTTAACCTCAGAATTGCAAGGAGCAAGAGTTTTGTCTAAATCCCACTGAAGTAATGGAAAGACTTACAGTGATTGTAATGAGCTTTTCAGCAGACAGAAAACATATATCAACATAGAATTTCTTCCTGAAAACATTAATCTGGCATACCACAACTTCCTTAGGTTTTCTATTAATTTATGGTATTTTTAGAAAAGGATTTTAAGAGCATGGATACATAACAAGGGCTTATCAGCTATGCAGTATTACCATGAGTTTAAGATGAAAACCAGACCGCCGGAACTACTACTACTATTATTACTGTTGCTGCTGTTAAGGTATGGGGTACTATCTAGAGTTTCAGTGCTATTCCAGTAACTATATGGAACTTCCTCTACTGACATAACACATACTTGCAAAGCAGAAAAAAGTTCTGATTCATATGCTCACTTTTTGAAAAGCCCATGACATTTTTATGGTGAAAATACATTAGAAAGTAAGCACTTCTAATAAACTCAGTCTAGAGAGCTGTCACTAACCTACATATACTGTCACTAACCTACATACAAATATATCAACAGAATCACTTAATCACCAATTATGCGACTGCAGCTGCCTGCCTCAGATCCTTTCTTTCTCAGTATCACAGTAAAAAAGTACTCTTTTACAGTACACCCTTCAAAAACTACACCATTAAGTAGACACACACAAACATACACAGGAATGATACATAAATTATTTTGGGTTTTGGTTTTGTTTGGTTGGTTTTTGTTGTGTTTTTTTGTTTTTTTTCTTTTTACATTTGACCATGTTTTCTACTCACAATCTAACTTCTAAAGAAAGAATCCAAAGTAACATAAATCTCAATGGTGGGTTGTTTGCACTCTGCTTTCATTTAGCATATGAAACAGATCTCTTACAGTAATTGCTACTAATTTCTTTTTCCTGTGTATAAATACTTTAATACTTACAAATGAGGCAACAAAGAAAGTCAATTTGACATTTAATGTTCCACACAGAAATCACAGACACTCTGCCAAGGAATTAATTGAAATTACAGACACATAATAATGACACCAACAATAAATACTCATACACAGGTAATAAATTAACTCATTAATTCAACCAGTATACAGTTGTAAATATATGAAAATAACAAACACTTTCTATCAGGGCTTTAAATGTTAGCCCTACTTTTAATACTGAGTTTCCTTCTTTGGTTGTTCAAAATAATTATTCTTTAATGGGATGTTATAATGTAATTTATTAAATAATCTGGAATAAATTGGTTGGAAGCTTCCTAAAAACACTTCAAAAAGATTCACAGGCTTTTTCAAGTTCTGCTTTACACATGAAACCAAAAATCACAGCACAAAAGCATCAGATGCATGTGTTTATACATATATATATGTATGTGTGTATGTGTGTACCTGTATATGTATTATATATACCCATATAGACACACAAAAAAAATATATATCTGCAGGCTCAAACATTTTACAAATACATTTCATTGAGGGATGCAAGATCATTCTTCAAAATATTTTTAGTGAAAAATACGATACATGTATGAACCACTTTAATTCTGATTAGCAGGAAATTGTCGGCTTCTATGTGCAAAATTGTGGTATTGTATTGCAGAGATGTACAGGCAAAACTCCCATCACAGGGAAGCAATAGATCACTTATACCAGTTTGCCACAAATAGGACATCCCATGAGCATCTGATATCCTTTTGGGCTGCTGTGTGACTGTGTCAGAAAGAAACCCCATCAGTCTATCCTTACAAGGAGAGAAGTCAGAAAGATTATGCACATCTTTCTTTTCCCTATTGGCATATATAAATACCTTATTTTCTCTCTCTTACAGCTGTTTCTGAGACATAATTTAGAAAACCAGAAACACTGTTCTCACTTCAGAACCTTGCCTATGCACCCATTAGCCACTGCAGGGAACCTGCTGATAAAACTGGTGTCAACACATGTTGTCACCCACCCACAAATCCACACAACATGTGGAAAATTTATTAACTGATCATTTTAATTCTCCAGCGTTTTCAATAAAACAGAATTTGTAGGCACTGAGTTACTATGAGCTTTTGGTTTACTGATACAGTCTTTGGTAGTGAACTTAAGAAGATACATCTACAATAGAGAGCAGAATCATATCTGTATCAGCAAAACCATGACATACTCCCAAGTTGCCAGTCAAGAGCAGTTTTACTCCCATCATGCTTATTTATTGCAAATGAATTACTGGATATTGAAAATAGTATCTAAAATGAACCAAATTATCACCAACCCATATAGAATTATCCCATAATTTAGATTCTCCTTCATCTTTTACTCTAGATAATATATTTTTTAAAACAAGCTGCCCTATTTCATGCTTAATGTTAAAATAGGCTTGATAAAGCAATGCTTTTGAGCATCTTCAAAATTTAATATTTGGTCCACTTATGAAGTTTCTTCACAAATAATTTCTTTCCTACCTTTGAGTAGAAGTATGCTGCTTTGTAGTAGAATCAACAGATTCTTCATACAACATTTTTTCAGTTGTTATTGACCCATAAATCCTTCAGGCAATGATTTCCCCATAATAGAATATATTTTAAATAAGTAAGCTATCTCAAACTGAAAAAGATGAACTAGTTTATTTTCATTTCTACTATAAATATAGAAATCAGCTTGGTACTACTGGTCTGGTAGAACAGATTCATTACAAGAATAGTAAACTACAAAAAATAACAACATACCATTCTTCCCCTGAGCCTTATTCTAAAAAGACTTCTACTGAATGGTCACAAAATGTACTAAGGGCTTTCAAAGAAAAATAAAAATTCAATTCTGCTTAAAATTGTAGTTACTTTGGCTGCCTTGACTGTAACTTTATATACTAAAAATATATTTCTGTAACAGTATCATATTTTTTAATACCATACCTGAGATTCATTTACATATATATCCTGTGTCAAATAATGGCCACATTCTTTACAGAAAACTGCAAAGATCTCAAAATTATCAATTTCATAAAAATTGGCTTATAGCTTTTATTTCCCTAATCATCTTATTAACTTCATCAGCTCAAACATAATCACATTTCTTTGCTAGAATTGTTTTCCCATCTAATTTGCTATTATGTTATACAGGCATCCAATACTATATGTGCATGCAATAGAATCAGAAGTCATGGCATGATTTTTTTGCCATTCACCTGAAAAAAAGAAAGTATTCTAAACGCAATATATTTCCAGAAAAAAGGAAACAAAAACAACCCCCCAAAACAAACAAAAAAACCAACCAACAAACAAAACCCAACCTGTATCAGAGAGGATAAAGAATAATTTTCAATCTATGGGGCTAATTTTCTATTGGTCAATAACACTAAAATGATTTGCGTAAGTTGAGGGATTTGCCAGTAAGTTCTCTTTAACTTGATGTCCTGATAGAGATGATGTAAGGGGAAATTTAAGAACAACATAGATGTGATGTTTTCATGGCAGGGGAAGGGAACCAGCAAGCCAAGACAAGCTGATAGGTTTTCTCATAATTTGCTATTTCAGGTGAAGGAAACCAATGAGCTGGGTTAGGCCTTAACATAATATTGTACCATAGTAGCAGAAAGGGGATCATTAAAGCCAATATGGGCCATGGTGTAATTTTTGCTAACCCTGAGAAAATACATTTGGCATTACTTGTGGTGAGACAAGAAGTAACCAAATTGCTGATTCAACATAACTGTAAGGCCTGAGAATATCTACAAGCTGTGGCAGGAACTGCTGAACAAACAAATGGCTGATTTAACACAATAAATAGCACATACGAAAAATAATGCAGTAACAGCACAGTTAAGACAGCTGCAGAATGAGAGGAAAATGAACTCTTTGAAAGGAACATTACCTTTGGAATATGGAATTCAAAAGCCAATATGGAATATTTAAACAGGAAAATATGAGAGCTGATTTCAGGAAACCAGTTTCCCAGAGAAACATTTCCCAGAGAAACAGAAAAACCTCCATACTGGGAAACTGACTTAGCAGAAACAATGAACTAGCAGTCTGGGAAACTGAGGAAGCATAGGAGTCCATAGGCTATGGACTCTTGAGGGGATAAAAGACAACTCAGAAAACTAGCAAAAGCAGATGAGCTTTAAAAACCCCAGCTGCTAAGAATCAACTGCTGTGGAAGCATATATCTCCAGGAAAACCTGGGGCTGCCAGGAGCCCCGTGCTGTAAGTGTGGACTCTAAGGACCAGCAGTGGTTCCTGATGGGCCACAGTGAGTTGGGAATGCTTCTCATAATGATGACATTGTGCCTTTAATATTTCTGTGGCTGTATGCCGAGTATTTTGCTATAGCTGTCCATTACCATTAGCACCATTAGAGTCATACTGTAAGACTGTCATTTGCCATCCACTGCCATTCTCGTAATTACATCAGGATCCTAATTGTCTGTTGCTATTGATTACTTATGGCTATCTGTCTCACAGTTAAATAATGATAAATCATAGCTGCATTTGGTATTGCCATGCTTAAATTTACACAAGCTATTAATCAATGTAAATTTTTAAAAGCTGTCCTGTATACTTCATGCAGTCCCTTTATTCGCTTCATTATATGTTGTCCACTTCCCTCTTTCTCCACCTCCAGATCAAATTAGGTAAATCATTTCCCACTACCTATGGAAATGAACCCAGTTAGATGATCTTTAGAATAAAGATAAACTCCTAGCTAGCTAGGTTCTGATCAAAATGAGAGTTTACATAGGAGACAGATACAGAAATACAAAGGAAAAGTGTAATATAAGAATTGCAAGAGTCACTATGTATTAAAACTCTGGTCCTACTAATCAGCCAGCATGACTTGTACTATGTAAAACACAAATCATATCTATTTTAACAGTAGTCTAAATGCTGGCAGAGGACAGGCTTGAATTAAGAGGTAGATTGAAGGGGAGAACAGTGTCTGTTGAGGACAATTTGAGGAGCAGTAGGAAAGTGGAAGAGAAAGTTGCTTTTTCCACAGACAGCAGTCACAAGAAGGCAGATGCCAAATGGAGCCATCCTGAGAGGAATGCTGGTAGATACACAGGTTTGTTTAGTTAGAAATAGAAATATATATATATATTGCTATATTATTTTCATTGGTGTTTTATAGACAGAAACTATAATGAACTCTGCACGTAAGACCAGCAATTAGACTTCACCATGTTTTGGGGAGACTCACCTTCTCTTTTTCCTGGCAAGATGGCAAGTCCTCTGTCCTTTTTTGAGAAAGCAGTGACTTCACATATGTAAAGCAAATGCAATAATTCAGTATCTTACACAATTTTGTAAGTCAGCAATTGTATCGGGTGTTGGTGGCAAGGCACTGCATAGGCTGGAGGAGAGGCTAAGGCTGTCCCATATTGGACACAGCCAGTTCTGCAATGGCCCCACTGCAGGGCACAGCTGAGGACTTTCAGCCATGCCGGTGGCTAATAAACAGGGAGAGAGAAAGGTGGTGTTTTAATTTTTGTCATTGCTTCTCACTTTCCAGTTCTATTTTAATTGATTTAAAACAGATGAGTCTGTTTTGCCTGTGACAGCAATACTTAGGCATCTCCCCATCTTTATCTTAACCCACAGCTTCTTCACATTTTCTCTCTGTCCTGTTGAGGAGTGCGAGAATGCTGGGTGGGGATTTGGCCACAGTTCAAAGTCAATCACCACCACAACAGAAATTGCACTGATGTATTAAGAGTGTGTCTTGGTACAGTGGCTTGTGAAGTAAAGGCTTGCACGAGACTTAGACACCACTTGGAGTCGGATAGCCTACCTTGTTCCAACAATGAACTTACAAGCACTGGTACGCAATGAATACATCAAGTATTTTAACTAGAAGAAGGAAGTATTTTCTTTTTATAATTATATTGTAAAAGTGTGGCAAACTTTTCTGAAATAAATTTTTTTAACTTTTACTTTTTCCACATTTGCATCCACACTGATTTTCTTCAGGATATGAAAGTTTGGAACTGCAATAGAGAGAAATCAGAGATTCTTAGAACAGCTGTGTAAAATTAAGTACAACTGACATAAGGCATGTCTTGAGAGCAGCTAAAAATACTCAGCACAGAGAAAATACCAGTTTCCTCCATACCTTGGTCTCTTTTGTTCAATCTGCTTTCAGTCTGCCAGGATGAATTAACAAGGAAAAAGAGATCAGGAAATTACGTGGAATTTTTTGTTTGTTGGTTGGTTTGTTTGTTTGTTTGTTTGTTTTTAAGTTGCAATCTATTTGTGTTATCTCACCGACCAGTCCTGAAAAACTTGAAGCTGCTCACTTAGGACCAAATTCTCTCAGTAAGCAGTACATTAGTTATCATAACTGGTAAGCCATTCTTGCAGCCATGATGTCAAAGAACATCAGCGGAAACTTTCATGAAACTAACATATTTTTTTTAGTCATTGTTTCCATGTTTAACTAAATTCATCTCATCCCTTAATGTTACTGGTGAGAAACTACAGGCAAGGCATGAGGCAGGGTATTCTAATCAACAGTAGAAGTCCTACCATTAGGGCTGCTGGAATCAACCCATTGATTCCTTTCCCGCAGAGTACCAAGTAAGAAGCTGAAGTTCATTAAAGGTGGAACTTTGACTAGCTTGGCTGGAAACTACAATGCTGGGTTTATTACATAATGTATTTATCTGATGTATATTTTACTTATCATAGATTATGAATTAATAGAGGCAAGATTTTAGATAAAGAGATGGAAGGTAAATGTCAGCAGATGATAATATTCTCTGTATCAACATAACTTATGTTGATTCTGCAGAATCATCCCTTGAGGCTAAATCTGGCAGGCTATGATTTATGAAACAGTTTAAGGTGTATATTTGATAACCAACTATTCTAATTAGCTCAGTCATTATCAGTCTTCTTGATAATTTTGGTTTCATTCCAATGTCTATTGATGTCTATGAGAAGGCTGTATTATTATCAAGGGAAAGCAGCTTATATTTCAGTTTGACTGGTTTTCAATAGCTGCCACTGGATCATCATACAGAAGCAGAAAGTTCTTAGCTTTAGAAAAAGCAAAAACACTGACTTTGGCCTTTCCTTTTAATTCCTCTTTCCCTTTCCCTTTCTTTTTTTTTTTTTTTTTTTTTTTGGCTCATCTGACAAGCTTTCTGACCATCTGATATTTACCATGGTACTCAGTCTTGAGGATGCTAGTAGGAGAGGCTTGAATTCAAGTCAGTAAAGTTTCCTAAACCTGACAATTTTATTCTAGTTTCTGTAAAAAAAAAAAAAATTATTTTTTTTATATAACTTATTATTACTGTTAGGCTTCTTTGTGTCTTTACTGCCTTTAAAACAGAATCTGTGTCTTTTCATATCTCTCATTTTTGTATTAACAATTTATTCTTTCAACAGATGTAAACCATTTGATGTTGCTAAGCTCACACACAGCTATTGTTATTGGTATCAGTATTAGTAATGGAATCATTATCATTCTCATCACTAAAAGCTAGCTCATTATCTGATAAGTCAAAATTTCCTCCCAAAGATTTTGAGGCATTTGATTTTCCTCATTTGTATTCTCAGAAGTTGTTTCTTCCTCACTTGCTGGAGATGAAAATGCACCTTCTGTAAGTAAGCTGCCATTCTACTCATTATGCAGCTTTGATTATTAATTTTTCTTTTCTCCTTTGCAGCACAAGAATGATTGCATTTTTAACTGGTTTGTGGCTCACAAGTGATTTCATTTGAAAAAATATACTAGAAGTTAAGTTGTGATTATGTGGGCTTGAAACAACTATTGACCCAGCTACAGAAATCCATCCAATTGGCACTGGTAAAACTGGCAGTTGAACCACAGCATCAGCTGGTGAGTGAGTTCTTGGGGAATACACTTTGGGAAGAATTTGAGATAATAATAGTGACAAGATGGCTTTTTACTAGGGCAAAAGATGAAAGACTGTTGCTCTTCTTTTTCACCCATTTCTTACCTATAGTGACTCAGCCACAACCTAGTCCAAAGTCCTATTAGCCTAGTGAGCTGCATGAGCTCAAACAAGCTTTTCGGTGTTTGCTTTCACTTTGCAAATAGGTGACTATTTCCTCATCTGTTAAGTCCCAATGCTGTAGCTGCATATGCTGTTTTTTTTTCCACCTCTATAGACAGCAACTCTGTGGCTGCTCTTAATCATCACTAGTCAACTGTTCTAGCAAAGAGTATTGACTGTCTTCATATCTATGTGCAAGACGAGGCTACAGTTTGTCCAGCTTTTTTACATCAGGTTTTGTTTTGTCCCTCTCTGACTTCTTGACATGATACAAAGGGTGAGATTTTCTTTTCAGAAATGCTTTTTTGGTATTGGAATTGTTTTGTGATCTTTCAAGCATGTGGTTCTCTTATGAAATGCTATTTCATATGTAATTGGGCTGAGGAACAGACTTCTCAAATGAGAAATGTCACCACATTGAGTGTGCAGGATACTTGGGAGCAAAATGTAATCAGTCTGGAGCAGAGGGGGAGTTTTGTGTTTGTTACTGTTTTTGTTCTGCTTTTATCTCACAAAGAAATATTTCTGATTATGTGGTACAGAAAACTACCTGACATGTGAGCTGTAAATAGACTTTAAAAATTCAGTTAACTTTATTTCATGGCATTCATGCGTTTGTAGCATCAAGGAGTCACATTACTGAAAATTAGTTTCAGTAATGTTCTTCTAATATTACCGCACAGCTATTTGTTGCCAAATGGAAAGAAATCTAATTACCGGACTAAATCATATTTTAAATCTGAGATATCTGACCCCTTTAGAAAACTGAGCACTTCTATTTATTTAGATGGACATTCACAGCCAGAGAAAGAATTTAGATTTTTGATTTCCATTTAATTGTCAGACTTTAAATTATCAACTTTAAAACAAATTATACCTAGAAAAAGTCCTTTGCATGCAGCATCCTGGCATCAGCCAGCTAGCCAGGCCACGGCATTAGGCAAATCTAACAGCTTTATATACATAACTCAGCATTTTTTCCCAGTATACTGAGCAAAGAGTAGTTAATATTTAAGTCAGCCAGCCTTTTTAGAGAAATCCATATGGAAGCCATGTTTTAAAGCTTTAAACCATACTTTTTGCAGAAAATAACACAAATATTTTAAGGATCTGGAATATTTTCTCAGATCTTATAGGTCATTTCACAAATTGGGAAAAAGTGTTCTTTAAAATGTCACACAAGTATTTTGTCTACAACACAAATGTCAGTATTAAAAAATAAACTTGTTAAAAATAAATTTAATCTATAGGAACAAAATGAATCCATCTCAAGGCCACTGGCGTCACAGTCTGAGCAAAAATGTGGAAACCAAGGAGTGATAATTTTTAAAGATAAATGGCAAACATGTTTCAGTAACATTACATTGATTGCACAGAACGTGAAAACAGCATTTTTTTTTAATGGGAATTCATCTTTTCTTTGCATTTTGCTGTAAATTGCAGGCTATCCAAGATTAAAAATGCAAAATTAAACATGGTGCAAACTATATCAATTTAACTTCAAATTTATACCTGATATAAGAAGATGCAAGACAGATTGAATACGTAATGTTATGTATCTTAGCTTATTTTAGAAAGAGCCATAAAACATTACAGATTTTTCATAAACTCCCCCATATTTCATAGATATAATTTCTCTATTTTTCATTTTCTATTTTTTTATTTTCCCTATTTTTCTACAGAGTATACTATGCTGGCTAAATTACATAAGTAGCATGAAACCTATGAGAAACAGGAAAAAAAGAATTCAAACCAGATATTTTCTTGCATTCTTTCTCTCATCTTACTGTCCTAGCTGCTCTGTTATAGTGTAGAGAAAATGGATGCTAATTACAAGAAACCCCACAAAAAACAATAAAAAAAGCCCCCGAACTGATAAACTTGTTACAACTTGTATTTACATAACTTATTGCCTTTTATGGGAAAAAAAGATACTGAGGACATGAAACCTTTACATGCGTTATATACATATTTGTCACAGGAAGCAACTACCATTATAAAATCAACATTGACTTGACAATGTACAATGCATCTGAAAGTGTACCGTACCACATCCATGTTTAACTGTACATTTCAGCAGAAATTTAATTTATTTTGAAGTTCTCCCGAAAGACCTACAGAAAGGAGACCAGCACACCGACACCTGCAGGAGCAGAATGCTGGTGGGTTCCCCAGGATTTCTTAAGCACCTGATTCCCAGTGTTGGTTGTTTTGCCTGAGAGCTAACAGGCTTAACAGAGAATGCAGCTTGTAGACCACAAGCCAGCTCTTCACTGGAACTTGGTAATTACTAACTGATCCTGAGTCAGCTGATATTTTATTTCCTAGTGACATTCATTTCACACCTCAATTCTTGTGAGGTCAGCAAATATTTAATGTGACAAAGCAATTTCAATATGAAATTAAGCACAGAGTAAGCAGTGATATAATTCTAACTTAACCCAGAATTATGGGGGAATTTACTAAACCAATCGATTTTCCCTTTTATTTTATCTGAGCTAGACCAAAACACATTGCCAGTGTTTCTGCTTACACTGTGTTCACGGAATGCAAAAAGTTCTTACCTGCATACACGCACAGCATGGCTTAAGAAATACAAAAGTGCCTTATTTGTTGTGGACTGGATACCCTACATGTGATTGAAGATTTCTTCAACATATTGACTTTAAAGACCTTTAAGGATTGATACCTTTCCAATAAAACCCATCTTTTTCTTAAATCTTTTCAATAAAGAAACAATATTAAAAAACAACTTTCATTCTTCTCCCCCTAACAGAGGCAATATGGCTCTAGCAGAGAACATTTACAAGGATTTTAGTTGTCTGTTATTCTTTTTGCTGGTGCAACATGAAAGATTTTTGAGTTAGATATTCAAGTTAGATATTGTACAGAACAATTCTTGAAAAAACAGATGGAGCTTTTGTTATTTTTATTGAACTTACCACAGGGAACAATAAGATAAAGCCTCTGAAGTAGACACAGAAGACTTTGCTTCTTTTTTTTTTTTTTTTTGGCATAACTGTATCATGGATATGAGTCTATTAACTTGCTCAAGAAACGTTGAAAAATGCCACACCTTAATGAAGAAAGATAATAAATTATGTAGAAAAGAGTTCCCTGACTATTTGTGCTGACTGAGATGATCTCACGTAGATTTTTAGGCTAAATGCATGTCAAAACATCTGCATAGTCAACTAGAAAAAGAATTTAAACCCAAACACCTACCATGCAAAACAGTAAACAAATTGTAAGAGTTAATATCTTTACCTTCAGGACAGAGGTACAGAAATATAACCAAGGCAAGCATGGCTGAGGAACCTCAGCACAGCAAAAATGTTTTGTCACTGTTTGCTCCTTTGTCACAACACTGTGAAGTTACATGCCACCTTGCCCAGTAGTGCCATTGAAAACCTGCAGTTCTCCCAGTTTGACAGCCACATAAGATGCACACTGGGGGTGGTACTCATTCCAGCCTCCCCTTGTTGGTTGCTCTGTCTTTGATGACAGAATGCAGTAGGCAATTTCCTGCTGATTTTAAAAGTTTCTGTACATTGCACAGGCCACTGTGTGGTATGCAGAAAAGCATTGCTTTCCAGTGAATATAACAGTGGACCAGAGATCTTGGAGGTTTTGCCTGAGTTCTCACAAACTGCTCTGAGCATTACATTTATGTTTAAATTTCTCACATACATATAATGGAACTACAACACTTACTGCATACAATAAAGCACTTACCCAACCTGAAAGACAGAACAGATATTTGTAGCTTCCAGCAGCTCCAGACATTGGCCCTCTTCCTGTTCTTCACTGACATAATGCTGCACAAGTTTCAGACTTTGAAGTATCATTTACAGATTAAACCACTTGTAGTTTTTAAATGGCTTCTCTGTCCTTCATTTAGAGGGAAACAAATCATGTAACATTGAACACGTGCTAGAATTACCAGGAGATAAATGGTCTTTGATTTTCAAATGTGTATTAATGGGTCAATATTCTCCTTTCTTGCCATATACGGATCTTTCATTAATTATAATGTCACTATAGCTGCAAAATGA
The DNA here is from genome assembly GCF_033783945.1 of Neopsephotus bourkii. NCBI lineage: Eukaryota > Metazoa > Chordata > Aves > Psittaciformes > Psittacidae > Neopsephotus > Neopsephotus bourkii. Next base: position 1,282,234 of record NW_026901852.1, on the reverse strand, counting down.
ATTTGACCTTACCCGTTGAGCACCATGTTTTAGTATTAATAGTTCTTTTTTTTAACAGTGACTGAGAAATACACCCAGACATGTGGAATGATATATTCCTATAATTCAAAAAATGCAATATAAAAAAGGGTGTTAACAATTAATTCTTTATTTTTTTTAACAATGTATACATGTGCTTAATGCTGGGATTATATGAATTTAATATTGACCTGTGAAACCAACTTTCTCTATGTGTCTTAATGTAGTAGAAAAGGCTTAAATAGGAATCATTATGCACTTCTGGACTAAGGTTCTTAGCACAGCAATTTGTTCAATTTAGCATCTTTTTTTATAAAAATAAATAGCTGAGTTAGTCCAAATGAGAAAATGCACCACATTAAAGGTTAGTGTATGGGTAACTCTCCAGGAAGTATAATGTCTTCAACTCCCAGGAAACAAGGCTTTGGTTTAAAATTCTGGTCCTGAAAAATACCACAAATTAACTAAGCAAGAGTTTGACTTAATACAATGTTTATACCAGGAAGAAAAAATAAGCAACAGGGATATTCTATAATAGATAACATGGGAATGAACTGAAACACAGAAACACATTTGCTAAGGTAATATAGCACTGGTTCACCATGAAATTCCCAGGCACTGACAAGAAGAATATCACAAGGAAAGGCTTTATGCTGGAGAAATTAATCATGAGATAATAGTGAAGCTTAACTGGACAATATTACAGAATTTTTTTATGCAGCCCAAACCAGCGAATTCTTATCAGGAATTTCATTCAAGCTATTAAACAATATCAATGTAACACTTCATTTGAATGGGTGAGAAATAGAAAAGCAATAATGGAAAGTGTCATTAGAATAATGTCAAGCCACAATGTCCTTGAAACCAATTAGGAATATTCTGCAGGAATTGAACTGACACGAGAATAGAAATCTATGCATAAGGAGTTACAAAGTAATGCAGATAAACAAACAGGCTAGCTTTGAACAAATTATTTGTCTCTCTTGCATAAAACAGGATAAACTTCAGGATAAGTTTAAGATCAATACAGTGACAACTATTCAGGATGAGGTACAGTATTCAAATTTAAAGTCTTCAGATGAAGTCCTTTCTCTTCAAGGGTGAATCCTTCTGGGTAATTTCTGCTGTGACAAAATCAGTTGCCCTCCCAACCCACGATCTTAAGGAATTGTGAAGTGATCATGTTAGCACTGCGAGCCACTGCCTTCCTCTTCCCTTAGGGCCATTATATGTACAGGTAACCACGACTGGCAGGGCAAAAGAATTTAATTGGAACAAAACTGCAGTAGTTTTAACATGGAAGAAAACTCCACGTTCTCTTCAGTTCTGGTTCATTTCCCATATCCCTAGGATAAACTGGCCTAAACTCCTCTTTGCTCAGCCCTAAGGAACTGGATAGGGTTCCTATCTATGTTTTCCTCTCCCTTTGAACAGCAAATCAAATTGGTACACTGGAATTTTGCACAGTTCATCCAAATCACTTTTGGTCATTGCTGCCTTGGATGGAAGCGTTTTCTAGAGTGAATTATTACACTGTGGATCACATGAGTCTTTTGTAACCATGAAGAGGCTAACATTAGCTACATCATGGTGTGTTAAATTTCATATATACCCCTCTTCCTCTTAGACCTGTTGCTGCAAGGTCACAAAATAAATGGGTTTAGTAAGTGACAATTTTGAATTTTTGCTTTAGTTGTCATGCTCTATTCTTCAATAGCTGCCTAGCTTGAATTTAGCTTTAAACTAATTACATTGATTAAAATGTTTATTCATATTAAATACAGCTATTGTTCCTTGTGAGAACTGTGACATAAGAAAATATCTTACATGCCTTGAGCTAATACATTTGTTTCATACCACTGTCTAAAGCACAATCACAGAGAAAAGAATTGAGTCATTTTAAAGGCTACTGAACACTGGAGATGTGAAATCAGCACTAGGTTATTTTGCACAGCATTCTTTTTTTTGCTCAAAGACTCTCCAGCTCACACTCAAAATTGTAACATTTGGTGGGTTACTCCATAATACAACAGTCTGAAATATAAAAAGCCAAAAAGTAATACCCCCAGTCCCTCTGCAAACAAACCCCCATCAGCTATCTTAAACTCCGTTTTGTTTCTAATGTATTATTGTCTTTTGCTTATATCTATTTACAGCTACTTTCACAATTATGCATTTCCACCTCTGTTCCTTAAACACAAACAGAAAAGTTCCAAAGGGTTCAATGTATTGGTATCCTCTTTTTTTACCAGTTTCTGTTATTGATAAAGGTTTTCAGTTACTCTGAGAAATCCAAATAAGTTGAGATATCTACCAAATGGAATAAAGTTTAGACACATTGCTTTAGTTTGCTTAATTTAAGTATAAATGTGGAGATGCTTATTTGAATATGTCCTCTGGATACTTAAGCACATGAACACGTTTAAATTAGTTTGAAGGATCTGCCTTACCTTAACTGTGCTATTATTTCCTTTTAAAACAATTATTCCACAACAAATGTTTCCAGTGCTGAAACAAAACATGAGGAAGATTTTGTCCTCTTCTATAAGCAACAAAGGTTTGGCAAATGTCAGGGTGCTAGGACCACGGGAAATGACATCCTATTGAACCTGGTATTTTTTAACAAAACAGTGACCTGTTCTAAAGATGCTGCTCTGAAGGACACTCCATGAGGGAGCAGGTTCATTTAAATAAAATTCTGGTAATAATGCAGGCAAACACGTTAACTTTAAATCAAGGAGGCTGTTTAGTTCATCCTCCCAGAAGGCTCAGACTAGTCTGAAATTTGATGTCATCTTTCCAGATTTATAAGGGTATGAGTGGGTACAGAGTATGACTTGCCATTTTTGATTTAATAAAATATTCAGGCACATTGTTTTCAACTTTAAATGTGCAAGTCCCCTCTTTCAGAGTCAAATTCTTCCCTGATGGCACAAACTCCAGAGTGATTCCAGTAACTTGTAGAGGCTTTTCCCATTTACTCTATAGTCAGTGCAGTGAATGTGGATTTAAACTAGTGTAACTGGGAGTAAAAGTTGGCTTTTGAAGTCTACATGTATTTTTAAAATCTTCTCTGTCAAGTTTCATGAGGTCAGATGCAAAGATGAATCTGTTGTTTAAGCTTATTCCTCCTGCAGGCAAAAAGCTTAATCATTTTTTCCTACTGACCTTGTCTTGTCTAAAGATGAGTCAATGAATCAAGTTATGAATGATATATCATGAATAAATGATTTATTCCTGATCAGATCAGATATGATGTATTGCTTAGGTCCTTGAGTATTATTGCATATAAAGATTTATCCAAAGTGTCATACAATTGGTCAGGGAGAGAATTCTTAACTCTCTGTACGTCCTCATGGGAAAAAAGAAAAAAAGAAAAAAGTATCTGTTCTCTGACCAGAGAAATTTATCTTGGCAAAATCTCTCGCTTTGACAAAGGTTAAGAAGGACAGTTCAGCAGTTAGTTTCTCTGCTGGTATGCAGGTATGCCCGCCTTTTTCTGCTAACTCCCTTCTACTATCTATAAAAGAGGAAAATAGGAAACCTCTTTAGGTCATAAGAGTGTTCAGACACTGACCAGCTTAGAGCCCCTGAGATGCTCATACAACACAGCAATTTATTTTTATGTAAGATTTACAAGAGTGATTTTTTTTATTATAAAATTATTTGCTAGATCTGTATAACTTTCTGTCTTAGCTTTCATCATATGCATCAGTCATTATTAAGTTCTAACAGTACTGGAATGCAAACACCTTCTGTGGCAAACGTTTATCAGAATCACATTGCCACAGTAACCAATGCCCTCTCTTAGGAGAGTTGAGTAAATTAACAACAAACTTGGAAAGCAGTTCCTCATGTGGGCTACATTAGGGATCCCTGAAGTGAATTGGCTGTGGCCTTGCCATAACTCTGAGTGATTTCCAGAAAGAGAACTGGTGCAGAAAATTTATTAAAATAACTGATTTAATTATTCTCAAAAAGAAAGAAAAAATAAAAAAGAAAAAAAAAACCCAGTTCTATCAGTATCAGCCCTTTCAACTTCCTGCTGTTCCCATCCTTCTCTAAATCTGATGGCTTGTGGTTCCTCTCTCTTAACAACTTAATTCTCCCAGTTACAGTTGATGCTGCCAACCTTCTCAGAGTGTGACGGATATTCAAACCACCAACCATATTGCACCTTACTACGTAATCTGGTTTATGTCTACTTAATGAGTTACCTAACATGGTAGATCATTCATTTTAATTTATTCTAGATTTATAAAATGATGAGCACGAACACATGTAATCTGAATAAAATTAATGTAGCCTGAAAAAGCCACTTTCTCAGAAATATTAATAGATGACAGAAAAGTTGGGTAAATAAAACTATTCTGAGAAGAAAGAAATCCTCTTATCCTGAAAAAGCAGTATTACCAGCAGGCGCTAAATGAATAGTTGCTTATGGCAAATGGATGGTGAAGGCCTCATGGAAATAACAGCAAACACCATGAAGAGACCAATCATCTATCAAATAATTTGCACTGTACTGTGACCAGAACTAAGTATCTGCAGTTCATTTACAAAGCTGCATCATATTGCAGAGCCTTAACTGAATTCCTTGGATGGCCAGCAAAGTAACTGAGGCAGAATTCTACCAATCTAAAACAGCAGTCAGGTGTTGCATAGCTGGTTGGAAAAAAATCCACGAAGCTACAAGTCACCACAAATTTTTCCCTCTGAATGTAATGATGAGGTATCAGTGAAGTATGCCATGGAACATCAAGTTAAATTCTACATAGATTAATAAAAATGTCACATGCTGCAAATTTATGTATTGGATTTTCATACTATAAAAAGAATTATTTAAAAAGCTGTGTTTTTATTTCAACTGCTACTTTCCCTGCTATTTTATAATAGTGAATGATAAGGAAGTTCTCATTTTACATATAGGATAATAAACTGCCTTGCTATGAACACAAGGCTATTACTCACTCATAGGGTCCTGATTATGTTGTGCTAGGGGAGTGTGACAAGTGCTTTATGAATGGCACAGTCCTGAACGTGAACTCAGTCTATGTTCATTATAGGGTCATCCTCCTAGAATCTGAAAATGTGAACTTCATGTGTGGGGATAGGATCTAATTTTTCATGCTCACTGTATAAGTAACAACTGCAAATCAGGGTCTCCCATCATAGTTCTGCATCTTCATTTTAGATAATTCAATGATCTTTCACTTTAGGAAATGCAGTGACACATGACATATGTGGAAACTTACTCAGCTAATTTGACCATCTTTCTTTTATAGTCCCATGCTGACAAACACCTGCCTGTCACCCAGGCTAGAGACAGATCCATCTTTATGAATTCTTACACCGAACTCTTTTATTATTCAGAGGAAAAAACAGAAATAAAGTTAGAAATGTCAACCTGTTTGTGATAGATGCAGATAGCAATATCTTTTCTCCCTTGTTTCTCTGGATGCCTTATTCCATTTCAGATGGGTTTTAGACATTTCAACATCTGACTAGTCATATGGCAGTACACCTTCTCTCACATTACAACATACACATATCCATATAACTTGGACTTAGACAAATTTTTATCCTTAAGGTTTTCCCTGTGTGTTCTACAACAACCTCCAGAGATTTGTATTATCAGAACAATGGCATTTCTCAGCCATTTTGCCTCTTCAATATTGACACAATATCTTCCCATTTTGTTTAGCTTCAGATACTAGTTAACTTTCTAAATAGCATAACCAACAACATGTGAACACTTCTACTGTTTTACATTTTATATTTCTGTATTTTCAGCTTTTATGTCTCTGCCCTTTATTTTCCCTTCTTCCTGTAGAAGGTAGTGACACAGTTCTGATAGGGCACTGTGCTTATAACCTTCCTCTCTAATCATAGCTCAGGGATAAAGGATACTGTATGAAACTGCATTAAATGATATAAAAGCTTATACTTAAGGGATGACAGGTTGAGCTTTGTTTAAGGGAGAGGTCCAATTTTGAGTACAATACTTGCTATTAAACCAATAACACATGTTAAAAGGAAACAAAAATTGGAATGGTATTACTCTCATTATGTGTTCTCTTTTGCACAGGAAAACCCTTAACCCTTAACCCAACAGGATAATTAATCTCTGGCACAGCACTGACCTCAGTTCACATATACCAAAGATGAATTGGAGTCATTGGCTAGAAACCTTAACCTTTGTCTTGAAATGAGACAGCCAAGCAATGTCACAAAATGCTTCCGTTTGAGGCTGGGCTAGAAACAGCAGATCAGATCTTCACTTGATGCACACAGACAGCCTCAAAGGAGCAATCTTGGTTTACAATACTTGAGTTACAGCTCAGAGCTTCTGCAGTTGAAGGAGGAGTATAAGCAGAAAGAGATTGAAATTTATTAGAAATAAGGTCAATGGACTCTTCAAGGTCACTGTACTAAAAGAATACTTTGGTGCCTTTGTGCATTTGTCTCAACAAAGCCTCTAAGACTTTTTACGCTCAGATATTTAGTCCCAGCTTAATTTATCCAGTCTTAAGATCATGCATTCTAGAGATTGCCTGTTAGAGAGAAAATGGTGATCCAGCTGCTGTTACTAATTATCTCAAAATCAATTCATCTCACTGCACTACTCTCTTCATCACTTTCATATTCTCTTCTGGTGGAATATAGAAACTAACTCACAAAGCCACAAATTTCTCTTTCAATGACAGAATTTGCTACTGTTCCTAGTCTTAAAGGTCTTAGCTTTTTGACATGTTGCCCTTTCCAAAATTATAGAATCACAGGATGAAGCATACAATAGTTTGGGTTGGAAAAGATCTTAAAGATCATTTTGTTCCAACCCTCCTGTCACAGTCAGACACATCTTCCACTTAGACCAGTTTGCTCAAAGCTCTATCCAACTTGGTTTTGAATACTTCCAGATCAGTTTGGGACTGAACTGCTCCTATTGGTCTGCAGTACATTCAGAACAGATTCAGAGCTGGTTAAACAGGCATCAAGAATTCTTTGGGGAAGAGCAAGCCCTTCACTGTATGCTTTCTGGTACTCAGTGCAAAGGAATCATCTCACCAGCACCTGCCTTCCCCAATGTGCTCTCCTGGCACTCTTGGAAATTTCACTGTTGGCCCCCTCAGGCAGCTACCACTGGCCAGCACCTGTTTCTACTCCTTCACTGCTCGTCAGCCTAGTATATAAACACTTGACTATGGCAGTTGCATGGTTACCATACCTGCACTTCATATAAAAAGCAAATGCCTTCATAATTACATGATCCTTAGACTCCACTCTCACATGTATCTCTATGCTATTACTTGAAAAATATAGGTGCAAGAAATGCCACAGAAATCTCAAGGTTAAGAAAACCAGTGGAGAGGACTGGTTATATTCCCTTCCTCTTGGACAAATCTGGTCTATACCTTGTCTGACTACTTGGAATGCTTATATGTTAAATATACATTTCCCCCCACCAATTTTCTCAGCTAGATGCTTAGTGAAAGAAGGCAATGGTCCAATCTCACAGAAGATTTTGATACCTTTTGAACATTTAATTTCAGTGACATTTTTCAGATATATTGACTTAAAGAGATCTATCAGCAGGAATTGCAAATAAATAAAGTTGTTAATATACAGTTGGCTTTTATTTTTATGGCACAAGTTTACACGGCTTAAAGGACACATATTCTGAAGAAATACGTTCCTTTCACAAATTAGTTTTTAACATTACATGAGATATTCTAGTGAGAGCTGCACTTTCTATGGAATTAATGTATCAGACTAGATTAATAATCTAGCCATGATTAAAAATACTAATAACGTATCCCTTTTATTTTTCCTTTTAATATGGTGAACAGAAAATCAGTCTCCAAGAAAAAAACACCCCTACACAAAATGGAAATACACATTCATTTACAATGTAACTCTTTTATTACACCTCTCAAGTGCTTTGTAAGTACAGAAAAGGTTCCAAGTTCTCATATACTATAAGCAGAAGATGTAATTCACGTTTTCATGAAGTAACAAATACTGTATAATTTCATGAACTCTGAAAGACAGGAAAAAGCCTGATCATATGATTTTCATATAATAAGAATATTACATATCATCAAGATTTTTGGAACTGTTTCTCCTCAGGTAGTTCAGTAACCTTTTTTTTTTTTTTCTTTAGAGTCTCATCCTGAATACTCTTGAGTTTGTTTCTATCTACTTTTCAAGTTCTTGATTCTCAAAAACATAGAGGGACCATTTCTTCCTGTCTAGAAGACCAATTATCTGAATATCTGGGCTTTCTATATATTAGCACCTAAAAAAGTGGATACTTCAAAATTGACCTGTCAATAAATTATCACACCCCAGGTTTCGAGGTTCTGTCTAGTGTGGGTTTGTTGTTTTTTTTTTTTTTTCTTTTTTCCTTGCTTTTTTAATTCTTCCCATTATGTTTTAATGCTCTGGATCCTGGTTACTGAATCAGCAGCTTGAGAGGCATATGTTACAGCTCACTGGCAGAACCAATTAAAAAAAGAAAGTAAAACCAACAAAAAAGCAAATGAATATAATTCCAAATCATTCAGTGCAACATACATTATACAAATCTTCATATTCCAGTTTAATTTCTAGCAATAATGTAACTATGGAAAAAACATTGTCCAATTCACAACCACTTTCAGAAAATGTCTATTGCTGAATTTCAGTCCACAGTGCCTTCTGTACAAATACTCTCATGGACTGTAAAAATCATATTCATAGCACAAACAAGTAAAATGTGCTTCTTAATCAAAGTACGTAGAATTACATTAATGGCCAATATTACCTTTTTATTACACTATGTTATAAAAGTACAAATTGATACAAAGTAAACTAATTTTGCAAATATGCTATTTTATTCAGACTCAACAGTCTATAATGTGTTATAAAAATCAACCTTTCATTGCACATTTCCACATAATATGATATTTATTGGTTTCCAGGAATCACTGCACCAAGTTTGTATTAATGCATGGTCAAAAAGCTGAGTTACTTAATATTCTGAATCGACTAGCCATCAATTCCTGTAACTTGATTTTACTACATAAAAATTTAGAAGTACATGGAATGAACGAGTCATCATTCAGGCATCTCACGTTCTGTGTCAAAGCCTGACAAAGATAACACAACTTGACAGCACTTCTTCTGCATAAAAAAGGCAGAAATACTTGCATATTACATCTGATTAGGTAAACTGTAAGGTGTCACATGACATAAAAATAGTAGTTCATATGGAGACTAATGTGATTGCTGGTTCACATTCAATTTCCATTTGTCTCAGAATACCAAATTATAATATATGTGATAAGAGCATGTTACATATTAACTTGCATAAACTGCAAGTGAAAACCAAAGAGAATTTGTATTCACCTTAAGTGAATATTAAGCACCTCTATATTTCTCCTCTAGTGGACTCACAGACTAGAAGATGTTTCAGCTGTTGAGAACTGCAAATCAGACCACATGAAAAAATCCAGTGTTTGGAATGTTTTCAGAATCCTCAGTATACAGTCTAAGAACACCAAAAGTTTGGGAAGCATTTACAAAGTATTATATTTAACTTTTTAAGGATAGGAGGCAACAGCAGTTTCTGCAGCAAGCTAACACATCAGTCAGAACTATCTATCTCACCTTGGTGTCATTCAGACCAGAATTACGACTGTGCTACATAAAAGCTGAGCAGGACTACAAGAGATGCTAATTAAAAACTTTGGAAACACACTGACAGCTCAGACACCGCCCCTAACTTGCTGTCTGTAGTATGAGCTTGTGCCAGGTGCTAAGAGCACTTGGTACTACATTGCTTTATTACCACTATGCTCAGGAGAGAACAGTTTCAAATGGTGGAAAATGAGCAGGTCTCTGCAGTATTATTAAAAAAAAAAATAAATCATTCTCTTAAATGTGTGCCTCCAAGCAGCATAATTGCATACTACACCACTGCATAGCAAAGGCAGCCACTCGAGCATGTAATGGCGTATACATTAACTGGATCAGTAAAGGACCTTCTTCCAAAGACCATGCTTTGTAATACTACTTTCAATTCTACCAAATAGTCCAGGAATGATCAGACAAGATGTTACATTGTCATAACAGATGATAAGCTTTCCATAAACACTAAAGACAGTGCACTTTTTTTTTTTTTTTCCAAGAGCACGACTTTCAAAGGCTGCTGGAAAATAAATCAGAGAAAAGTAGCTCAAGCGAAACCTTAACCTTTTTTAACCAAATGGAGTAGGCAGATGAGTGAGCCTATACTACATTTTTGCAGCAAAAGAACTTGTTCCATACCTATATTCTAATTAATTTCTTAAATTAAGCCCTTGCATTACTCCCAATCTTTGAAGTTCATAAGAGAATGTGTGCAGTAATCTGTGCAACATTTATAATAACTATTAAACTAATACTAGGTTATAATACATCACTTGTACTACACATTTATACCCTGTGGGTTTACTTAACACTGATCAAGAGACTCCTGTCCACTTTTTCTGAAAACTATACTCTTGTTTATAATAATCTATGTTGAGAGATTAAACAGACTAAACACAAATAAACAATATTCTGATAACAAATATTTTGGGAAATTCCATAAACAGTGGCCAAATTCTGCTGACCTCACTCATGTGGAATAGTACCCTGATGAGCAGTCATGGTAAAGTCAACCCTTCTGAAAGAAGCAAACCAAGTCAGTACACTTGAGGAGAAACATAATCTTTCAGTAAATCTAAACCTGCAGGAGTACATATTCTCCAGTTATGATGTGTATGAGCAATTACAGAAATAACCAGCAGCAATGGGATTAAAATTAGGGAAAAAAAAAAAAAAGGCTTGATAGCACCACTGTTTTAATAAACATACAGTCTAATTTAGATATTCTTCAATTCATTATTCTAGGTACTTACTAGGTTCAAGACTGCATGTTTAAGTACAGGATTGTGCACATGGTTTTTGCCCTTATCCGTAATCATTTAAACCACTGCAATACATAATGTTTACACAAGTAACGTTTGCATGTAGCCATCATGTAATGAAAGGTGTTGGATGGTGTGCACAAGGTCATAAAAAATTACATGCTTATATACTGCTTATATTATTCAGTAGGCAGGTAGTACCAACTCCAATTAAGTTTGTCTATCATTTCTTATACATCCAACTTCAAAAATTTTATTTCAAAACTGTTTATCACCTACTTACACTGATATTTTTGAGGGAATTTTCTGGTCCAGATATTAGTGAGAAAGAATACAGGAACAAATACTTTGCAGGCCTCAAGAAAATCTGCTTCTATTCAATCATAGAATCATAGAATAGTTAGGATTAGAAAGGACCTTAAGATCATCAAGTTCCAACCCCCTGCCATGGGTAGGGACACCTCCCACTAAACCATATCACCCAGGGCTTTGTCCAGCCTGGCCTTGAACACCACCAGGGATGGAGCATTCACAAGTTCCTTGGGCAACCCATTCCAGTGCCTCATCACCCTAACAGGAAAGAATTTCTTCCTTATATCCAATCTAAACTTCCCCTGTTTCAGTTCTAACCCGTTACCCCTTGTCCTGTCACTACAGTCCCTAATGAAGAGTCCATCCCCAGCATTCCTATAGCCCCCCTTCAGATACTGGAAGGCTGCTATGACGTCTCCATGCAGCCTTCTCTTCTCCAGACTGAACAGCTCCAACTTTCTCAAATTATAATTGTAAAACTGCTGTCTGCACATACGCAGAAGACACTTTACAGTTGAAGCCTCCTTGGTTTTTATGCATTTGGATCTCAGCAGGACTTTTGTGTCACTTTCAGCTCTTTATTATGGTCAGCTGTAATAGGAATATGAATCTAAACTTAAGAGAGGTAAGCTGAAAAACAGATGGGGAACAAAAAACATGGCTGAGATCACAGGAAGGAAAGAGGGGGAATTAAAGGGGAACTTAAGAGGTGGTAGTTAGTAAATTAGTGTGATGATTAAGTACTGATAAGAAACCAGAATGAAGACAGAAAACTAGTAGGAATGACCAAGAGAAAGGTGATGAGAAATAGGGAAAGTCATCATATCACATGAAATTGTGGGAGAAGTTGCATGCAGGGGTTAGGAGAAGATGGTGGCAAAGTCAGAAAAGACACTGTTGGTTAAAGCTACCAAAACTATCTGGGGTGATGAAATCCTATCCCTGCCTAAAATATTTTTTACCATTAATATAATCTGTGAAAGACAGTGATTAATTGTGTATTTTTGAGACATTTACTTCCCTTACTGGAGTCTCCATCCCAAGTCTTCCAGACTCAGAGCTCCAACAGAAAACATCTATGTTTTGAACATTTTAGTGCTGTATAAGACTAAGTGTTTTCAAAACTCAGGTCCCACGCATCTTAAGATGAGATTTGTTTCCTATCACTCACCTTTCTGTGACTGGCAGAATACTGCTGAAATGTTATAGAGGACTAAAGGGATAGAGCATGTTTCACACTATTCCTGTTTCCTGTTAGCAACCATAATCTGCGTCAGAGGTACGCATTTCTGAGTAACCCAGATAACAGCTTCTAATACAAGGCTTTTGAGGAAGCTCTTAACTGCTCCCTTGAAGATATAGGCCCAGACATAACTATGTTTATAATATTTAGTAGATTTTAAAATCAAAATGATCCATAAAATTATCTTGCCTTTCTGCATAACACAAACCATAGAACTGCATCGATCTCTCAAAGTTTGGTTAAAATAATACATAGCTACACATATGATAATGGACATTTTTCTTCCCTACAATTTCTAATCCATCTTTTATTCTTGATCACTCTTTCAATGTATATAGAAATCCTGTGGCTGGGAACAAGGGACCATACAAAAAGACCTCCAAAGATAAAGGCACTAGTCTCTACAAATTAAAAATAAAACCCATGACTTCCAGGACAAATCTTGTGTGAAATTTCCAGCAGTACTAGCTGTGAAATCCTGGAGACCTTGGCCAAGACATTTTATTGAATTAAGCAATGGTTATCTTTCGAATGTTTGCAATTAAATCAACTACAATAATTTAACAGCTAAGAAATATAGGTAGATATTTGGAGAAACCCAGGACACTACTGAAGAAGGAAACACTTTTCCTCTGTGGGGATGACAAAGCACTGGCACAGGTTGCCCAGAGAGGCTGTGGAATTGCCATTCTTGGAAGATAATCAAGTAATCTGAACATAGTCCCTCCTGGGCAGCTGTGTCTAGGTGACCCTGCTTGAGCAGAGAGGTTGGACTGGATGACCTCCAGAGGTCCCTTCTGTGATACCCAAGAGATCTAACTGTTCCCTGCCTACTGCTGCAGGGAGTGAGGTCAGCTCCACTGACTTCCTTTAAACCTCCAGACTGAAATACTTCCCTAAAAGTTAAGTGAAGCAGTGTAAAGTGTTTGCTGTTTTTTTCATGTAGTTAATATTGATGTCTACGTTTACTTAGAAGAATCATATCATAGCAAGCAAATGAGTGTTTGTACAATGTTTTGAAGATATAAAGTAGTGCATATTTGTGTGTTTGTGTATTTGCACAGATACCGTTTTTCTTGGATGATAAAAGCAATTCACTGCCTTTTTTAAGGTCAGTACTCAAAACCCAGCTCCCAGGTACCTATTATTCATCTGAGTTGATTGTACTTCAGCTTCTTTATTGACTCTTTAAAATATGCACTAATAAAATCTCATTAGCTCTTTATTATCAACTGTCTCAGCATACAAATATTGCAAGCTGCAGGGATTTTCTGGTCACCATGAGCATGACTCTAGATTACTTCACAATCGATGTATTTGTTACTCTGGCAGTTGATGTTTTGAAAAGGTAACAAACTTTTAGTATCATTCAGGTAATTGCAAACATACTTCTGCCTTTAAGGACACTCCATTTATTTCAATGTAAGAGGGGAATGAATTCAATCTGGGTAAGCTACTACGAGTTACTAACCTCTTCCTTCAGCTGATGTTCCACAGCTGGCTGGAGAACAGTTCTGTTAGAAACACACTGGTACTTAACACCTTAACTTACTACACATTCTTTGAGTCCAATAGGTAGGATTTAAAAATCCATGGAAGGACATTGCTTAGAAGTGCCTTTTCTGAAACTATAATGGTACAAATATGATCACTGAATATTCCCTTATACTTAAAATCTGAACATTTCAAATAAAAGGCTAGAGATCTAGAAGTGTGAGATGGCAGTGAAATCAATTGATTTACGTCTCTCAACGGCTTATCTGATTCATCTCACCAAAAAGAATATATGATTGTCTTTAGAATAGACAGGCATTTATAGCTGCAGTGCTTTTTGTGGTGAAGTACTTTTAAGTCTGCTATTTTAAAAGTGGTTATAGAAGGACACTAGTAAGAAAACAAAAAAAAAAAAAAGGCTTTAGTGAGGAATTACATGGTTAAGAAATCAATACATGAGGGATACTCTTCTTAGCAGATATCACAGATTTTGCATGAGTACACTGTGGTTACATCAGAGGTGATTTTGGTGGAATATACATACAAGACAGACAAAGCAGTTATTAGATTCACCTGGCAGAGTTAAAGGAAATGTTGATTTCTATTTTTGGCCTCTTAATGGCACCTGACTGTATCATTTAAGACCATAGATGCTGGAGATTTCGGCTTTATAGCAAGTCAGCACTCTAAAGAAAATATGTTACTAAATAAATTGTTTAGAAGAGAGGTCCATATTAGAAAATACAAGTCAAATATAGTGTGCACAGTACATCCTCCAATAATATCTCAAAGTAAACATATAGCTCCAATGTGGTTATTCCACCCATTTTAATATTCCAATAATAAAAAATAATGGTATCAGGGGGATGAAAAACATTATAGTAGCAGAAAAAAAGGTAAAATTCTCTCTGCAGTAAACAGAATTTGTATCATCATTAGCAAAAGAATAATCATATAATCTTGCTTATCAGACGCCAAGCAAAGATAGGAGATAATAATGTCTAAGTTCATGCAGTCATGCTGACTGATGTTGATGTATTCCCACCTCAGTTGTAGCCATTCAACCGGACAGTCCAGCCTCTGGTCAGACCCGGGACACTTTTGCCCATGTTATGATAATAACTTGCAAGAAATGTATCAACATCATAGCTAGATGTATCTAGTCACGGGTCATTGCTAATAGAGACCCATTTGTCAAGGATTCCTGGAAACAGAAACACAGATCTACAAACTTTCATTTCTTGCTATGTCAACATGCACTTTAAAGTCTTACACTAACTTGTGCTCCTTGAAATTTTCTGGAAAGCCATTTTATTTTTTACGTTAATAGAGATACTTTTTCTATTTGTATTGCAACTTGAAATGTTTCTGTAATGTTTCCATGGCAAACTGAATAACAATACATTTAATGCTTCCATCAAATAAATAATATTTCAATTCTAAGCATCTATATCAAATAAATTTTTGAGCACTAAACCCAGAATCATCTCAGATTGTAAAACTCTAAACCCAATAGGGCTTAACATTTTCAACTGTTTATATTATTTAGACCTGCAATTTTCAATTGTGTCTATTATTGCCTTACAGGTGAGGACACTGGACCTCCTGATCCTTTTCTTCAGAGATTACTTCATGCCAACAAGGTAATGGTGTGATTACAGACTTTGTACAGGGCTTCCACCAATGCAAAACAAATTTGAGTTTTAGCTCTGCAATATGATTCATCTGATTGAGCCTTCAGAGGTGAATTCCTGGTTCTACAGTAGGAAATGGATATATGATTGCCTTGTGCTTTTTTGACAACAGTCCAGATCCTATATGCCAGGCACTACTTACAGAATGATCCATGGAATAGTGGGTGGTGTGGCCAAGTGGTGGAATACCAGAAATGTTCCCATAAGTTTGAGGTCATGTTTTCATTTACTGCTCTCTGGAAATTTAAGGAGACCTTGAAGTAGGCTTTTTCAGTAATGTATAAGCTTATAAGGCCGGTAGCTTTGTAAAACTAGGCAGTTCTTTTATTTAACATAACGATACAAAGTATTTTTGTAATTACTGATTCAAACCTTTCAATAATTTGAAATTATAAAAAAAATTCTCTTGAAGAATTACTAGGGAAAACAAGTCTTTTTCATATAGAAATGGGATAATGAAAGTCTATCTGTACTCTCAGAATGGAGCTATTTATTGTTCCACAGGAGTAAAGATGTTGGATTACAGTGTTAAGGGTGTTCTGTACATTTCCTGATTAACCCCAGCACTGGATACCCAAGCAAATGTCACAGACTTCAACTACTTACTCTGAAAGGAGTAAGGCAGAAGATGAATGTGTTAAGGAAGTTAAGAAACACAAGAAGGCATAGAAATCTCACCTGGGTATACATCTGGGGTGTCGCAGAACCACGTCTTCAGCATATTGCAGGATGTGCTCAGTACTTTGCAAGATTGAGCTGTTACTCATAAAAAATAGATTTTACATATAAAAATACAGCAGATGACCCTCAAAAATCGTATCTTAAGTGTTATTCCACCTCATTGTTTTATACATTCAGAAACAGACATTTGAGATATACCATGAACAGTGCAAAAGACTGTTTTTTATTTATAAAAACACACATTGTGGTACCTGTAAGCGCCAACTGAAAGAAAAGCTGAGAAAGGTTTCATCCTCAGATAAATTCTGGTCCAAGCTGAACTTTTGTTTAGCAAGCTGTAAACAATTGTCTTAGAATGCAGAGAATTCTCTCATTTCTTTCCACCTAAGGTAGTCTCAAACACATCAAGTCCTGCTTTGAAGTAAACCTGAGCTGAATTGATGCTGTTCAGCACCTCTGACAAAGCTGCTTGAATGGTCTCATTTGACTGATGTAGTTTGCAGTGCTCCAGTGCCTCTAGCAGTACTGAAAACTGGCTTGTCCTTTCATCTAGTCTGTAAAGAATATTTCTAAAAGAGAAAAATGGAGAATGGTAAACTTTTTACTCAAAACAATTCATCAGAAACCATCAAGAAAACCTGCAAGTAGCAGCCGCACTTTACAGATGATACATGTTAAGCACAGTAAAGCTGACCCATAGCAAACTGAAAGACAATTGCATATTTATTACAGCCTTGTAAACTGAATCTGTTCATTGATCTAGGTGTATGTACATTGAAACATTCACTAAATCTGCCAAAAGAAATCTCACCATCTCACATTTCCCTTTGAGCATTCCAGATTTTATTCAAAATCATGAGCCCAGACCTACCATACCCCTCATGAAGTATTTCATGTTTCGGTTGGATTCCACTTATTCCCCTCTAAAATAGGTTTGGTTATTCCTGTGGACCCCAGACACAGATTTCTTCCCCTCCTCCCGCTCCACTCCCCCCCAGTCTGCTCCTGTTATTTATTTCACACTTCAGAGGTGAAATACTAGCTGTAGTCAAGTCAATGGTAAAACTCTCACTGCTTTCAGCAGAGACTTTTTTTCCATTAATAATCCTTGGTGACATTAGAACAAGAGCAACCCATCTTTAATGCTGAATACCTGAGGAAGGAAATAAATGGAAAGTATAGTTAAATCCCAACGAAATGAAATCTATGTCTTCCTATAATATCTGCAAGACTTTTCATGGCTCGTAAAAAATCACATGCAAAGGTAACATGTGAGCCCTTGGAAATGTTACCTATATGAGGTGTTGCAGGTTCAAAATTAAAAGCTAGTCAGTGATTTCAATGAGATTCTTTGAAGCAGGCTCTAAAACCAGTTGTAAACATTATCCTAATTAGAAGAGAAGGTAAGTATCATAAATCTCCACCCAGGAACTCCTTTGATTGTAAACAGAAGTAAGAAATTTGAAACAGGAGAGTTACATATGATTTGGTGCAGGAGCTCATCCTTAAATACAAGGCAGGTGTTCAGGGCAGAGGAGAAGTTATTTCACAGAATGAAACCAGCAGGACAGCAGAACATGGATACTCTGTTAGTAATCTAATTGCATGACAGAACAGGCCCAATGGCAACTCCAAATTAGTAATAAAACTGCCAAGTACCTACAAGACAGATTACTACAAAAGTGTATCTTATTATTATATGAATCACCTAATTGCCAGTCTACAAGGGGGAATGGTAACAACGCAGCCCAGCAAGTGACACCACAGAATACCTACAATCTTCTGTCATTTTTTTCCAGTTTGAAAAAATGCTTCAAATGAGGGGAAATGTTTTTCAAAGATGAAATAACTCTTACAACAATTTTTCTGTTCTTATGCTTTTATCTACCTATACTGGGTATACATCCAAAACCAGTGATGTGCAATAGGAATGGTAAATTTTACAGCCTGACAGCATTATATATAGCCATTTCAAGTGGTCTGCAATACAATACATAACAGTTTTAAACAGATGAAAACAGAATCCAACACTGTAATAGGATAGCTTACATAGAGAATCGTCACTGACCTTATCATTTGGACTGAAACAGGTTAGGAGCACTTGCAGAAAGAGCTCAGTGGGGACAGAAACCTCCATCAAGAGGACAGTAATAAACAGATGTGGCAATAACTTCTTCATCTCACGCTGCAGCAGTAAGAGGACAACTGCCTGCTTCCTCAGCTCTGAGCTTCTACTATTCCTTGAGACTATAACACAGTACACTCAAAGGTGACTCAAGTTATATCACTGACTGTCCCTAAAGCATCTCTGTGATGCATTAAATGAAACTGTGTGTGTTGAGAACCAGATAAATTCCTGGTTGGTTGTTTTTAAGGCCAGGCTGTACTATGGGAAATACTGTAGTTTTCAAAGCAGAGGATTGATTTTGCTCCCTCTGAAATCAATTTAGGGACTCCTGCTGAGATCACTGCTAACAGAACCATGCTTTTGAAGAACTCTCTTCTAGAGTTCCTACAGTTTACAGGGAGACAGAAGCCTGTTCACAACCCCTCAAACTCCTTGAATAGCAGGGGCAATGCTAGAGATAATCACTTCCCCACTCTCAGGAGGCATGCGACAGTCCTATCTGTTTGCTGGTAGCTGGGAGAGTTTGACTAGGCTAGAATTCTGATAGAATTCTGAAGGGTCAAAATGGGAATGCTCCAAAAGCCTATAAGACTGGCATCTTGATCTGTAATGGGATCCCTCTATTCCTGTATTCAGGGCAATGTCAACTAAGAAAAATGTCATAAGACAGTAATCATCAGCAGAGCAATGCTAACTTCGACTGCTAGAAAACAGACTGTAAAGAGAGGATGACGTGAAGACTGGGGGAGTTTGGGGATTACTGAGAAAATGTTTTTGGTGAATGGAAACAGATTTTCTCCTATTCCAACCTCCAAATGTGCTCCTAATAAGGACACAGGCTAAAAAGAGGGTTTACCTTGACATACAAGGATGTTAATACAGTTTAAACCTACTGCTGTGATTTTGGAATAACAGGTGAATCACAGTAAAACCACAGGCAGGTGATCCACAGTAAAGGACAGGTATTCCTAGCCCAGCACACCTGACTACAGTACAAATCAGTGTCTAATGAGAAAAGCTTCACTGTTTGATAAATGAAAGACAAGCATTCTGCTATCATAACTTAAAAAAAGATTGTAACTTCTGCAATAGTAATGTGAGTTTGGCATAGCTGATTGCATAGTATGACAGAACCTACGTTTTATTTTTATGGATGCAAATAATAAGAAACATTATATGGCACCTGTTTTTCCAGATTTGCTGTTAGGAATTCTCACCAGGGTCTTAAATTTTCCAATTACTTCTCTTTGCTTGGCAAGCCACGCTGCCCCTTTGTTGCATAAAATGATTTCTCTCTTTATGCATGTTCATAAGAGTTAATTTATACGACAACTTATTTCTGTCCAAGCTTCATCAGATGAAATGGTTAACCTAGTTCATGACTTTCAAACCTTTACAATTCAAGAAGTGTTTTCGTTAAAGATTACACATAAACTGAAAAATAAAACCCAGCTATTCTACTGGCACAAGATATCACTATGTGACCACAATACGCATAATGATACCAAGAGACTTTAATTTATACTGTGAAACTCAATTACTTGAACATTCCTTAATACAAATTGGTTTTGTAGCCTACATCACTAGAACAACAATTACAGCCTCTGGCCTAACTGCTTCAGTATCTATCTTCATTTTTAATTATTTTGATCTTAAAAATACATTTTGCACAGTTTGCCTGACCCACACAAACTGAAAAGGGACGCCTAAACCAAAAAGTGCAATGCATTGACGATACTAATAAAATTACAACCCCCATCATTCATCTTAATGGTTTTGTTTCAATGGCACATCACAGTGACCTGAAAAGTGTAAAACTGAAGTAAGAACCTAATTAATAACCTCAGGCACTACCACTGAAAGATGCAAAATGGCTCCAAAGAAAAAAATCAGCCATAGCAAACTAAAGCAAATAAACTATAAAAATGAATTGCAAAAGAACTTCTGTAATTTTTAAGAGCCCTCTGCAGGCCTAGGAAAATAAGCATTACTTACCAAAATAATGCCAGAGAGTTAAATGATGTTTTACACTATCACAAATAAGGATGCAACTTCAGCCCCACCATACCAAAATGAATTTGACAAATTCTTGAATGCCAGATCACCCTAAAAATATATTCCCTTCAACACAACTTCAAACTGTTTTGTTGCTTATAACAACTAAACAGTTCAAGATAAAACTGGATTATTACATTATTCCTGCCACGAAAAATGATATTTTAGCTTACAAGAAAAGTTATGTACAACACAAGCTGAATTATTCAGGTACTTACAAACAGCCTCCTATTTAAGAGATTTTGAAAAGTAACTATTAAATCATTAGGACACGACGGCAAGTATGGAATCCCACATGAAATGAGTGTAGCTTTTTTCTGTGGAATCGCATTAGAATTGCTTACAGATAAATGCTTTGGGCAGCCTCTGTCTTTTCCAGTTATAACTCAATATGCTGTGACCAGAGATGCTTCAGCATCCTCACAAATTCAGTTTTATAAATTCTTCCAAGAATAAAAGCACATCAGAACAGGGATTCTCTGTATTTCCATTTCTCTTGGTAATGTTAATTTTTGAATGCACTTCTCTTACATGTAGTAAGTTGTGGGGGTTTTTAATTCATGTTTGCAAACACATAAAATATTATTAATTTGGTAAATAAACAAGTCAATGCATCCTAGTAACGACACTTCATGTTGGGACTTCCAGTTCCACAGGGTGTTTATTTATTGTGGGACATAAAAATATTACAAATCCTTCTTTCCTGGAAACTGCATGAGCTGATTTATATTAGTTTTTTTACACTGGTTTGTACCTCAGAAAACTTCATGGTGAAGGTACTGAAAGCCACCGTTCTTCCTCTGGGTCCCCTATCCTTCTGATCTCCAACAGAGCTTCTCATTTCCTCTTTTAAAACTTTTTTGACACCTACATACCTATTTTATTTCACAGCACTATCGCATCAGGTTTATAACTATAAAATTATTGCTGGTGGTCATGTAAGACCAACTTTTACCAGGACAAAATTCATGCACTGGTGAACTGTTATTACATGTTATTGTAACTCATTCAGGCCAAGAACCCTTTTCTACGATGCTCATTTCCTGCTGGATAGAACAGTGGAAGTCACTGGCTCTCGGGCCGTGTGACTGAACATGCAGGGAAGATGGGGATACAGAAGACAACCTTTTAGGGCAACTCATCTGTAAACATCACTTCATTCCTTCACTGTGCTAAACATCCTACACTTTTTGAAGAATCATCAACTGCCTTCACTTAGTGCTCTCATTTATAATTCTGCAAATTGTTCTACTGGTACTGATTACAGAAAATGATATATTTAAACCATGTACACTCAAAGGTGTCTGCCAAAAATATATGTATTTGCATGTTATCAGCAGTTGATAGGCTACAGGTAATCTGGGTATCAAACCCAAAGAAAGTCTAATCAACTGAAAGACATTTCAAAGGCATTGTTATGTGACAGTGGTAAATCAGATAAACTCTGTTCCTACTAGATGGAAATTTATCTTGCCTAAGAGACAGGAGTCAGGACACCTCTAATTTGAGTCAATTATAGCAAAGGGAGTTATGGTAAGGCTGCATCTAACAAAAAATTGTTGGGACATGGAACCACAAGAAGGTAATTACTCCAGATTTGAATTAATTTTGGCAGGTCAATTTATAATAGGGTTTGATAAATAATAAAAAAATAAAAATCCTGATTTTGGCAACTTTGTAAAGTGTCTTGATGCTTGGTTTGGCTTGACCGCCTGCCAAATAAACAAAGGTAAAAAAGAGAAGCCAAACTGGAATGATAGCTGTTTACAAGACACATTATCTTTTATTTCCTCACAGTTATATTTGATTACAGTACTTTTTTTTAAAGATAATGAATCCATTGTTGTAAAGCACACCAATCTTTTACTGAATACTGTATCCCAACATAAGAATGACGTGGATCTATTGGAGCGAGTCCATAGGAGGGCCATGAGGATACTCAGAGTGCTGGAGCACCTCTCCTATAAAGACAGGCTGAGAGAGTTGGGCTTGTTCAGTCTGGAGAAAAGAAGCCTCTAGGGAGACCTTACAGCAGCCTTCCAGTGCCTAAAGGGGCTGACAAGAAAGCTTGATAGGGACTTCTTATCAGAGCAGGTAGTGACAGGAAAAAGGGGAATGGCATTAAACTAAAAAGAGGGTAGGTCTAGATTAGATATTAGGAAGAAGTTCTTTACAGTGAGGGTGGTGAGGCACTAGAACAGGTTGTTCAGATAAGCTGTGGCTGCCCCATCCCTGGAAGTGAGCAAGGCCAGGTTGGACAGGTCTTTGAGCAACCTGGTCTAGTGGGATATGATAAGGTCCCTTCCAACCCAAACCATTCTACAATTCTCTGATTTTATGAATTACCACTAAAGCCTAACCGTAACTCCAGCATAAGTTTCAGCTTGATGCACCTTAGATATTTGTCAAGGGCTCAAGTGCACTAAGACTTCTTACTGTCCCTGACCAGCCTTGCCTTCCACTCCCAAGCCTCCCCTGCTGGCATCGCTTGGGCACAGCCGGGGAGGCCCCTGCCCTGTGTCCACAGTACCACAATTGGCTCCCCATCATGTAGGAAACAGCTAGCCCTCATCATCACCTGACAAATTCCACCTAAAAAGGTGACCCTGTGAGACTAGACTTATAAACTACCATCCTAACCTTATCTGCAGACCTTCCCACCTTTAGACCTATCCTGTTGATCCATTACAGATTCATCTACTAGATTCCAATTTGCATGTATGAGCATTCATAATCCTAAAGGGAAAGTGAAATATCTGTTAAAGAATGATTTATGCTATGCTTGCTTTTCAAACGAAAGAAACATTGCTTATGCTGAATAATTTGGAGGAAACTATTTTTCTTTTAAGGATGTCTCAGTCTGAAATACTCAAATTCAAAGCAGATGTGCTACTATTTCGAAGGACTTGAGGGAAGTGAATTAAAAAATTATTTCCAAATGACTCACAGCTGATGTTCTGAAGGTTTCATGGGGATTTTTATTTAGAAATTATGTAAAACATTCAATTCCTAAGGAGCAATACCATTTTTAAACAAAGCAGCAAGGAGTGTCAGGTGTTTGATGCAGCAAACTGGCTTGACCTTGATCTTTAGCTTTGATCCCAACTAGATTTATCATAAGTCCATACCATGAGACATGATGCCATTAGCATCACAGCCAAAATCAGAAAGGTCATTATCATAGGAGTTAAGTATGGATAAAAAATTAATTATGTCATAATATGTTATTTAGAGAAATGCCTCCAGTTATATTTTTACTACCTTAAATGGAATGCATACACACAAAATTAACACTTAATCCCTGTTAAGGTAATTTTCCTGTTCATGACTTCAAGACCAAATTCCTAAGGATTATTTCCTGGGTAATATATCAGTGGGGGAAGTATTACACACTAACTATTTTTCCAGTGAATTTCACTTATTTTTGTACTATATTCTAGAAAAATTCTCGCTAATATTTCATATGTACATGAGTGATTCTTATCTGTCATGACCAAACATGTGGAAACATATACATGGATCTAAAAAAATATATCAACCCTACTGTTTATAAGAAAAATGAAATAATGTATAAAATATTAAGTTTCTGTCATGTTTAATAAATTCAAAATCCAGTACTTTAGGCATAATAGCTCTGTTCTAAGATCACCGAATAGCTGGCTGTAAAAGCACTTTTACAGATAGCAGAACAACTGGTGAGCATGGGCTAAAATATGTAGTAAGTCCACACATTCAAAGAAATGTCACTGTGCAAGAAAATCCAGGTTCTTCGCAAGGTGAGGACCATGCACATTTGTGGAAAGCATAAGAAATGTGTTTCCTGGTGTCTTCTGGACCACCATTCCTGTATTAAATTTCAATATACATAATAATACTTCTTGTATTATTATTATTATTTTATTACAAAAACGTAATGAGGCTGATGCATACTACAGACAGAACTCTAGGTGTAAAATTCAATTTAATTAAAAGGATGGAAGAAAATTTATGAGAATTGCATACAGGAAAAATAAATGTATATACACCCAGGTCTACCATTCATACCAGGGAAGTGAGAAAGCTGGTTTCCAGCCATGACATAATCCCTAATTACAGTGGGTTTCTGCTTTTGCAGGTGTTATGAAAAGATTTTCACGTTCCCTGTTTAAATAAGCTTTAAAGTCTACCATAATTACATCTCTGCAGATGGCTAATTCAGTAGTATTTATGCAGCAAATGCTCTTTAAATAGTAAAAATTTAGAAGACAACAAATACAGTCATTACTTCATGGTCATTACATGTACTGGTGCTTCCAAAGGAAAAAACATTTAAATAGCCAGTCAGATGCATCAGGTGTTTTGAGTATGAGTTACACTCACTTAATTGCATCTTCTCACTATTAAGAGAGGTCATAATTCAGCATGATTATCAGTCATGAGAAAAATAATAACCATAGCAAGAATTCACAAGATCATTACCAAACTAGCAATTGCTACTGATTTATGATAGGACAAATGTGCTGCTCCACACACGGATGAATGTTAGAGTCAATATCCCAGTGAATGAAATTCTATCTGGCCTACAGCCAGAACAACCACAGTGTGGTTCAATGACCATTGGAGAGGCTGGAAGGACTAGGTCAGAACGGTTCCCAAAGTTGCTCAGTGCACAGAAAATGCTCATGCTGTTAGAACATTGTTCTTACTGGTCCATCATGAACTAAACAGTTCCCACACTTCCCTAACTAAACCTGTCTTGGGGAGCTGCGCTGGTAGCAGAAGACATTTTGGGGAAAACTTCTTGAGCTAGTCAGAGTTATGGCTTAATTTCAATACTACATTACAGTGATCCACTGAAGCAGCAGACTAAGGACTGCCCCTCAAGTTCCATTTTGAGTACCTGTAGCATCTGTGTGAATAGGAAGTGATCTTAATTATGTCTGGCTTCTAGTAGGTGCTCAGGAGAGAACTTTTTGTCCTCCCACCCATGTTATATCCCAATGTAACACCTAGCTATAATGCTTCAAAGAAGTACAGTGAATAGAATACTTTAGTCCCCCTTATATCAAGGTTGTTACTCCAGATTCTGCTAGTGACCCGGATATATGATTTTGACTCAAATTTTAATTTTAAACTGAAATTAGTGTGCCAGACATGTCACAGCATTTTTTTAGAGACAGTGATATCTATATTAATGCTATTAGAATCTAGTATTCAGGATTTGATTGGAAATATTTCTTGGTTTGTACCAACCTAGTTAAATTCAAATCACTGCTTGCCATGTCATTAACTGACTGCTTTGCCTGTGGTTTTAGAATTAGGAAAAAATAACCTGGCAGTTAAGAATTGTCATTATATTCTCATAAGTTTTTTTTTGTTGTTTTTTTTTTTTCTAATTAGGATTGATCTGCAGAGATGACTATTCAGTTTTATGATAAAATCCACTTCAGACTATGTTGTAAAGACTCTGGATACTGACTGGGGATTGTCACCACTTCTGTAAAGTCTGATCACCAGACACACAACTTCTATTTAGAGAAGCATATAACCAATAACACAATCCTTTCATTCAATGTCTGCTACCAATGACTGGGAGAAAAATCACCCTCCAAGTAAGCAGTAACTAAGATGTACCAAGCACTGCACAGCATCTCAAATCTTCTGACTGCCTCGCTTCCACTGTTCACCTTTCTGACGAAACCTCTTTTTGCTTTCCCAGATTCTTGGGAAGAACATAAAGCCATCCTTTGAATATTTCCTTTGTGGTTTTTTGCCATTAGTTTATGAAGTGAACAATGGAGCGTTACTGAAACTGTGTCACTTCTGTCCTGAATATTTGAGGCCATCATCTCTAGTTTACATGTGCATTGACTACAGTCAGACCACATAAACACTATAAAGTTTGGAGGAAGAAGGTAGAAGAAAAAGGGAAGACATTTTAGGTGTAAAAAATACATTTGGACAAATGTTCATGAGAGAGAAGTGGGCTGAACAAGAACTGCAGAGGTATGACACAGCAGTGAAGAATTAGAAAGTGAAGCAAGTAATACCACTAATCAAAACTCCACTTCCAAGATGTGGAACAACTATAGAAGAAAAAGAGATGTAAATTTTGAAAGATATGAGATATTGGGTCAAAAATCAGATGGAAAATCACTGCTGTGCAGTAAGATGAAAATTCATTTATTCTGGCTGATCATCAAAATCTGAAGTACACTATTGTAAAACCAACACACAATTCTTGCCTTCTTTCCCAACCTTATTCTAGTATTGTATTTAGAAATTGCACATGGCAGATAACACAAAATGGAATATTATCTACTACTGACAATGCAACATGAATTGCTGCAGTATTTCCCACACTAAGGATCACCAGCACCACATCAAATCAGTCCCTGCTCAACATTATACAATGCAAGACAAAAAAAATTTTCCAAGTGCTTGGATCAGGGCAGTCAAAAATGCCTCGATGACAACAAAGTATACAGGCGTATTTTCTACTTGAAGCCCCAAATGAAGAGTTCAAAACAAAAAAAACCCACCAAACCTCCAAAGAGTTTATACAATAAGTCGGAATTAGTGTCTTCTGTAGAAACTCTGTGCTAGGCTGTTTTTTTTCAGCTGCCATTGCACTACAAGTTTACCCTTGTTACTGTGTAAGATTAGCAGGATATTTGCATCTTTAATGCTGTCCTTCATAAACCCAGTGAGCAGCTTGTTTACACATGGAGATTTGATAATAACTTTAATTTTTCCTACTAAACATATCTCTAGCAACTAGAATCTAAGGGCACATGAATTTTGACACCTGAGAATCTGCTGCCGTTTATCAGCAGAACAGAAACAAGTAGACTCCCTACATGTGTCAGGAACACATGTAACAAATCTCAGTCTGAAAGGAAAATACTTGCTGTAGTGAACAACAAACACTTGAGTGGCAGAACAGCAGCAATGTAAATCACCTTTTTGTGTGATGCTAAAAACATCTTTTGATTGTTCTTTGATTTCATTATGACAAATTCAGGGTGCACGATCTCTTGTTGCTTATTGCAGGTATTTTATTCAGAACATTATAACATACTGATTTGCTGTCATTTATTTAAAAAGATGCAAAAGAAAACTTTAACTTGCACAAAGGAGCAATAAAAACTGTTGGGAGGTCCTTTTGGAAAACAGATTGTTTTCTAAATCCTTATTTTTCACCTACTTATGACTCAATCCATGCAATTACATGTATTAGACATACCACAATGGCCCTTGTGACAATTCCATGAATAGTGGTGACAGGTGCATACAGCCTTAATGGACAAGTTAAACTTGGCAAATGAAGATGAAACTCTTAAATGGAAGATTTTACACAAGTTGACTTTGTTACTTGTATAAAATTGTTAAAAGAACTGTCAGTCACAACACAACTGATCCTTAAGCAATGGCCCATTAGGAATAAAACCACCTAACTGGAGCAGGAATGACAGCCTTGTGTGTCTTTCCCCCCCCCATTCCCCCCCTTCCCCCCTTTATTTTTGAAGACTGAAGAGATAAACTCTGGTCTTAGATGTGGAAATCTTTGTGGGATCATCACATGGTATTTGAGGAAACCCTGCATTCTTATTATTGGATGCATCTGGTACCAACAGCGTCCATCAAAAATGCAGATTAGACAAGGACCAGAAGAAATCAAACACTTCCGCTAAAAGAGGACATCTTACTGCACTGAGTGTCCTGTGTCTGATACTCTATGAAGGCTTTTGATAATTTCATTCTTTTGCAATATTATTATTCACTGTTCCAATGCCAACATAGTGCTACACCTTTCAAAAAAACAGATACAAGCTCTCTGCGTGAATACCTAAAAGGAGTGAACACAAAGACTTGACGGATACTTTAGGCTGACAGGTTTTCAGAAGCTGTAGTGATCAGCACATGCAAGACGTATAATAAAATATTCAAGGAACAGTAGGAATGGTCTTACTCAAGGCAAACATAAGGTTTGAGCTCAATATTTATAAACACCAGGAAGACACATGCTGTCTTGTTTCCCATGATGTTGCTGGTATCAGTGTTTTGATAGGTATTTTAGACTAGGGAAAAGTATGAAAAAGCATGACAGTAGACTTTTAGAGACTAAGAGATTTAGGGATTAGCTGATGCACCAAAGAAAGATGCTCAAGAAAGAGTCAAAGAGGTAGACCCATCGCTCAGCATGGACACAGTTGCCAGATTAGCTAATTTACAAATGTTAATTTACAGACATTAAAACTGTTCTCCCTCAGAAGCCATGCAGAGATTTGGTTAATCAGTATGAGAGCAGGGGGTCAGTGAGAACTTTCTTAACCTTATCAGAAAAGCTGCTTTCACTGAAGGGAAACTGCCCTGGGTCTTTGCTTCAACCTATGTTTATTTAAGACTGAAGCACCTTTTTTTTTTTTTTTTTTTAAGACTACAGAGATAAAGCATCTTCTCCTGTCCCTAGCAGGCAACTACATGTGCTTCATTGAATGCTGATGAGGGTAAGAATTTGGGTGTTTCTTACTATATATGGGCATTTATAGACTCACCTTATATTTCTGCTGAGGCTGACAACCTCACTGAGAGGACAATATGCTTAAGATCATCTATAGTTTTTCCTGTCTATGCACAGTGCCTAAAGTAACAGAACCTCTGTTCTTACCTTAGCTTCATATATGCCACTGCAGTGTAATCTACGGTTATTAGTACTAGCAGTAAAATATGATCACCAGAAAATATACAGAAATGTTCAGCTCAAGTATATATTGTAAGAGTGGAAAGCAAGAAATAGACAGAGGAAAGAAACAGGCATATAAATTTCTACCGACAAAATGACAAAATAGAAATCAGAAAATAATATTATGATTATGTTATGAGAAGAAAAGGCAGATAAATGAAGAATACAAATAGTTATCCTGGTTCATTCACAAACATTTATATTGGAAATAGAAAACCTAGCTGGGGTTACCACTGGGAATCACAGAAATTCTTCAAGTACAATAAAACTCAGAGATTTTGTCTTAACCCCAAATCAAGCTGCAGGGTAACCTTTGCAAAGCAGGATAACATTTTTCAATCTATTATTTTTCATTCTGCCTAAATTTCTGGATAAGACTAAAATACCCTGATAAAAGCTGTACTTGTATATTTCCAAATCAGCTGGAAACAGAGAATCACAGGGAAAGTATGCTATTGTCAAATTTTCAGTTCAATGTAATGAAATTCAGGTAAGAAGGATAATCATCTAAACTACAGTGTTTTCTTACACTGTACTGAACAACCTGCTAATACAAATCATCATTATTTAGGCTATCATAATATAATTATACAAAAATTAAAGTAATTTGAATTCTGTTAGTAACTTTTAATATTTTATTGGTCATTATAGATGAATAATGCATCAGTTGTGGTCAAATATTGCCCTATGATACTCACTAGAATGACGCACGTATTTTTTTAAGTACACACACATACAGTAACAGACTACAGGTGGAACAGTGCGTGTACAGACCATACAAAAAAAAAAATAAAATAGAAAGCTATATTGGTTTCCCTGGAGTGGACATGCACAAGTAGGCTAAAACCCACTGCCTGCAAGAAAGAAAAAAAAAAAAATCCACCTTCTTTTTTAACTCAAGTTCTAGAAAACAGTATAGATCCAGAGAGCTGTGAATTAGGACAAACACAAGCCTAAAAATGATGTCTAAACTTCAGCAAATTTGTCAAGTACTTTGATTGAGGTTGAGAATGAGTCCAAATGGGTATACAGGAAGCAATCATTTTTTCATGAAGAATACGTGCTTTACTGTGCACACAAATTCTTCCTCCAGAAGACTCTAAATTACAGTATTTATGGAATCTTAATGATCTAAACACAGTTGGAGCCTGAAGGTCAAGGCTGCAGGCTGCATCCTAAATTTCTGTTTACAGATGAAGCATAGTATTTATTGCTGCACTGCTTGCGCTGCTATAGTTAAAGGGCTGCCAGCATTTCCATTATAAACCACTATTTCAGGGGTTTATAACTCGCCTATCAATCTTCTGACTGGGATGAAACACAGCATACAAGGTCCTGGCTGTGAGACTGATTTTCTCATTTGTTTTTCTTTATCAAATTACAAGAAGAAAATCCTAATGTTATACAAGGAAAAAAAATCACATCAGTTTTTTTAAAGTATTTCTAGTGTTGCTGTGATGCAATTACAGCTTCAGAACATAAAATATATGTCTGAATCAATTAATAGAAGAACTTTCAATTCCTAAAAAGTGAAAAATAACTCAAATAAGGACATATCATTAGATGTTGGGGTTTTGTTTTGGGGAAGAAACTGTGCTACAGATTTTTAATGGCAGGAAAGTCAACCTCGATTCTGTCTGCATTAAAGGTAAATCTACACTACGGTTACACATCTTGGCACAGTACAAAGAATGCATTCTTTTAAAATAAGTGTCTAAATGATAATGATACACAAGGTGTACTCTGCTGTTACATGCTCTAGTTGACATTAGGCAAAATAATTTAAAGTCAGATCAAAAGTTTTTCCACAAACTACAGTAACCTGATCATCTACAGCTAAACCTTGTATCAAACTTAATGAAATCAAGAGGGGAAAAATTACAAAACTTTCACTTCTACACTATCAACTTTGCCACGGTGAATACTGTGCCCTGCACTGAAGTACTGCTGAGAGCAGGAAGGTGAAAAAATTAATCCACATATTTGTTGCATACCTAGCAATTGCATCTTGTGAATAACAAAATCAATACCACAAATAGTGCAAGAATTTAAATATTAGAAGACCTCAAAAAACCTTCTTACTGGAATCCTAACTTTTGGCATCATTTATTTTGTTAAATAAAGAACCGGGACATATTCTACAATGTGTGGTTTTGATGCACACAGACACACTACATTCTACTATTCAGTTTTATGGCCCCTTTGCAACACTGTACCAGTTCAGACAAGAAATACAGCAGTGCTAAATCTGGAATATTAGACTTTATTTAATCACATTTTGGTTTATTTTTTTATATTATAAACCCAGTCACAGCCAAGATGCCAATTAATCCCTCCCCAAATATCACTCTTAAATTTTATTATAGCTATAGAGATTTTTTTTTTGTCTGTTTTTTTTTGTTAAAAGATGGCTGCGTTTGTTTTATGCCATTCCTAATGCTTGGACTCTCTTCCTCTTGATGCTGTAGCTTTCTGCTTTTCTTCCACAGTCTTTCTCTATCATCTGTCTATTTTGTGCCCACTTGAAACAATCATTTGCACAAGACATTCAACAATTTTTCCCATCAATTGCAACAAAGTACCAGTTTATTACATTAGTTTGGTTTGGTTGCATGTACATTTATATTCCTAAATAACATAGATGCTTCATTCAGTTCTGTGTCGTGGCCCCTGTCTGTCTCCTGTGTATGTATGTCACTTCACTTCCAAGCTCTCCTTTTTGAGTATGCAAACCAGTTTCCCCTGAAGTAAACCCTGGGTATAGCTTTAGGAACACTTTTACTTGAGGAAGCCTCCTAATGGGCACTATGGATAAACCTATGGATAAACCACTGGCTACCTTCAGCCACAGAGTCCTTCAAAATACTCCCAGTAGGCTTCGTGAAGCCAAACTGCCCACATATGCCCTTGCTTAATAGCCCATTCAAAACATACCCTTGGGGTCAAGCTATGAAACACTACATCAATGGGCTGCAGTGCAGTGGTTTGGACTGCTCGTACTGAAGCACCTGCTCACACTTTGTTACTTCTTCTGAACAGCCAGAGGGCCAGTCATTATTCAGAGCAGGCTTGGCCAGTTTTTACTTTTCTAACTTTTTTTAAGGTTTTTTTTTTTTTTTTTTTTTTGAGGTATCTATGGTAAGAGATACAGACCTGTAGCCTTCTTTCTTAGAAAGTGAAAGATGGAATGATTGTGACTTCTTAGAGTCAACCTGGGTAGTGCAGCTGACTACATATTGGAGAATAACTCTAACCAGGATGTTATGAATTGTGACTGACAAATTCACTCCACCGTACTGCCTTGGACTGGTTGAAATGCACCCAAGAGCACTGCTATATAATTAATTATGTTAAATAATGCTACACAGTATCTTGTATAATTCTGAATCTTCAATGAACTGTAAAAAGTTTTAAATAAAATATAGATAAAGCTTGTCAAGCAGTATTCGACTTCAAATATTTTCTTCTTCTGAAAGCTTACTGTACTAACAGAAGTATCTGTCATGCTGCTTGAGCTGCCATCACAATGTACATCTTGTTAGCAGTGATGTCATGACCTAAATGCTACAGTGCTGCATTTTAATAACTTCTTGTATTGTAATGAATTAATGTTTTTACAGAAAGGATGAGATAGGAAAAAAAAAAGCTTTAGTCTTGGAACCTCAGATAATTTTTTTTTTAAAAGCAGGACAGTTTTGAAAACCGAGCAATGTGAGATTACTGCTTTTGCTCAAATGAAGAATGCATTGAGCACCATACCTGTAAAGTCCTGGAGGAGCTCGATGAATCAGGAAGCTTTTCTCCAGACTTTGTAGCACATCATTGAGCATCCTCACTCTGATAGGAGCTCGCTCCTTTGGGTCATTAGCTGGGCGCATCTCATCAGATTGGAACAGTTCTGCAGTGTCCCTCAGACGTGATGCCACTGCAAGTAACTGAGGAATGTTTACTTCATCACCTAGAAACAGGAAGAGCAAGACAGTTTCTAGTGATTGAGAGAAAAACACTTATTACTCTCACTTAGAAATCAAAATTAATAGTCCAATTAAAACCCAAACCTCTTTTCCCTTGTGAGCATTATGTAATGAATTAAGAAAAGTCATAGATCATTGTGCATAATGATCTATATTTCAAATATGATCTGATCTATTTTGCAAAGATGGTCAATTTGGGCTGTGATGTTTTAAGAACTAATAAGCTATGAGGAATTACTTGCAATTTTTATTCTGATTATATAAAGAGTCTTAAATGTCAGCTATGCCTTTTCAATAGGGAGGGTGAGATGAAGGAAAATACGTACTCAATATTTATAAATTAAGCCAACCAGGCCACCCTTTTAAACATAAAAATCCTGTAAATCATTCCCACTTCTTCTCCATAGCAAGTATTTTTCCCCTAAACCAACAGATTTTACTTTACAGTTCCAAGTAAAAAACACTCTACATCACACTGTAAGCCAAAAACTCTTTATAAAACTAATAATCAAGCCCCCTTTTAATACTTAAGTACAAAACGTGCAAATGTCTATGGCTAGTGTTACCACCGAGAACTAAGGATACAGCTTTGAGGCCATCAGTAGTTTTTTATGGCAACATACTGAACTTCACTACCAAGGGCAACTGTGATTCACACTCTTCTCAAGTTGAGAAGCTGGGAGTGGAAGTGCAAATGATTCTTAAATAAAATAATGCTTTAACTAATAATGTCTTAAAACAGCTTGTGATACTTCTACAGAGAAAATAAACTTGCAAGTGTTACCTCACTTGAGAAAACACCACCACTTTATTGTATTTTGTATTCTTTGTCTTTTTGTCTCCAATATGAATCATGATGAATCATCTAAAATTGCTGTTTAGTTGTTAAATAAATAACATTGCAAGTACAAGAAAGTGACTCAAGTGTATGTATATTCTTGAACAGAGAATTACACTGTTGAATTTCATTACACTTGCTAAATATAACTGGATTTTATTCAGAAAGAGGTTACTCCAAATAGATATTTATTTTTACAGACACTGAATACAAAAGCTTTTCCCTGTGTAACTGATTGCTCTTATGAAAATTACTGCTCAAGAGTAACATTTTTAAATTGTGTTTGTGCCCTCTGGTATGAATGCACTTGCCTATGAGTACCTACAGGAGAATGAGCACAGACAAATCAGCAGCTGAAGGCATGACACTGGCTCACCATGCATGTGAACATGTGTTTTCATGTAGGAGAGGGGGAAAAGTGCTTCAGGTTTTGATTAGCTTGCAAATTCAGGATCAGCTACGGTGTGTTGCTGTATTCAGTAGGAAGATTTTTCATGCTCTGCGAAATTGGATGATCAGGCCTGGCAGTGAAAAATCTGAATGGGAAAGCTTTGTAGAAAGTGCCCTAAAGGGGGCAGAAACATAAATCCACAGACATTTATAGTGCAAAGAATATGTTGCCATCAGCTTCAATTTTGCTACCATGACAGCTACTGTCCAAGCAAACTAATCTGGTGTTATTACAAGTCTCTTTTCAAAGAGGTTATCATTAAAAAGGCATGTTGCAACATATTATTTTGCATGTCAATACAGAGTGAGGCTGGAGAAGAGAAGGCTCCAGGGAGACTTTACTGTCATCTTTCAATATTCAAAAAGGGCTTATAAGAAAGATGGGGACAAACTTTTTAGCAGGGCCTGTTGCAGTAGGACAAGGGGTAATGGTTTTCAACTAAAAGATGGGAGAATTAGACTAGATATAAGGAAATTTTTTTTTACAAGGGTGGTAAAACACTGGAGCAGATTGCTCAAAGAGGTGGAAGATGCCCCATCCCTGGAAGTGTTCAAGGCCAGGTTGGACAGGGCTCTGAGCAACTTGTTCTGATTGAAGATGTCCCTGCTCATTGCGAGAAGGCTGGACCAGATGACCTTCAACAGTCCCTTCCAACCCAAACTATTTTATGATTCTCTGAAATTACTCATGATTTTGTACACAGCTGCTAAAACATATACGGCCTACTGATGCAGAAAAGATGTTCATCCTTTTCCTTCAGCAGCAAATACTTTGTCTATGGAAAATGCATTTTTCCATATTTGTTTGTTTTTTAAAGGGTGATGAAAGGTTTGCCAGTACTAACATATAACATCCTTGAAAGATACTCAAGATGTCAGTGTCACGTGGTAAAGAACATATTTCTGTCATACATGCAGACAACTAACTATTGCATTTTTCACCTCTGTAGCAGTCAAGAATAATGGGTGCGAACAGTAGTGAGGGAACCTTCCTGAACAATGCAGACAGATGGGAAAGTAACTCTGAAAAGCACCCAAAAAGATCAGGGAAATGCGGTCAAGCAGGTAAAATGATGCCAAATGGAAGACTAGCAGACAGCTGTAGGCAACGACTATGCAGCCATCAAGTAAATGACAGCGAAATGTTTCTCTATTGATTTTTCTAAGGATGGAGAGTTTAGACTGATATTTTGAAATGTATGGGTTGTGCCAGGGCTATGGAAAGTCATGCTGACTTTCTGGAAATGGCTTCTCATAAACCAGATTATTTTTAGACTTCTGCTAGCACTGCCTACTATTATCACTCCAAGCACTACAGCTGCTGTAACATCTGTAAAACATCCATTCTGGGGAGAAGAAAGGGCCTAACTGATAGGAAGCAACACACAACTGACATCGTATCAGCCAAACACCTTTAAATTACAGCCCTTGCTCTCTGTGTACAGGGAAAATCAGAAAATCTCACCCACACTTAATTTGTCTTCATAGGCCTCTGTCGTAGCTTAAACCCAGCCAGTAACCCATCACCATGCAGCCACTCCCTTTCCCCCTGGGTGGGATGGGGAGGAGAACTGAAAAAATGCAAACCCAGCGGGTTGAGATAAGAACAGTTTAATAACTGAAGTACAATGTAATGCTACTAACTAATAACAACAAGAAGGGAAATAACAAGGGGAGAAAACAAAACTAAAAGGGGAAGGGAAAAAAACAAAAAACAAAACAATAAACATAAGTGATGTACAATACAATTGCTCACCACCTGCTGACTGATACCTAGTCTGACCTGAGCAGTGATCAGTCGCTTCCTGGTAACTCCCCCCAGTTTATATACCCAGCATGATGTGCTGTGGTATGGAACACCCCTTTGCCTAGTTTGGTTCAGGTGTCCTGTCTCTGCTCTCTCCTGCCACCTTGTGCCCCTCCTCGCTGGGAGAGCATGACAGACAGAAAAGCCCTTGATTGTGGCAAGCACTCCTGAGCAACAACTAAAACATCAGTGTGTTATCAGTGTTGTTCTCAGACTAAAGCCAAAACACAGCACTGCACCAGCTACTAGAAAGAAAATGAACTCTAGCCCAGCTGAAACCAGGACAGCTTCTCTCAGCTAGTACACATGAGAGATGCTTACAGTTCATCACATTTGCTTACCAGCTACAGAAAACTTTGATGGCAGTTAAGAGTATCTTAGCACATTTGCCTGGTGCTACTTAGCCACAGTCTAAGGCTGGGGCAATAGGTATCAATTTCTGAAAGGTCTGCATGAGCCTAGGTGGGCCCAGGGATTTGTAATTATGAACAATACCAAATTCTACAGCCACAGCACCTAAAAGACAGACATGGCTAGTATCAAACCTGGTTACCTTTATTTCTGTAAATTGTGAGATTGAACTTGTCATTGCTGACTCAGGGAAGTGGAAAGGTACAGAAAAGCTTTTAATCCTAATGAGACACTTTGACCCCTCCATCATCAATCCCTGAAGTTTGCTGTAAAATATACTAAATTTTGAAGAGGCTCTAATCCAGTGCAAGACAGGCTACAAGGAGCAAGTCCAGACTGCACAGTCCTATAAGCGCTTAGTGTGTAGTATGTGTATGTTTTGAATAAAAATGCTTACATATAATCAAAATACTTGTATACAAATGCTTATACATTTGTACTTGCATATGCATACAAAATACTTCAACTGAAGTGCTTAAAAGTACCATTTGTATCCTTGACACATCAGATTTGACATGTTGTCCACACCCTACCTCAAAACATAAACTGGGTTTTCACAGCATGCAAGGCCTAGTGAGATGTTCTCGTATTTAAGTTGCAGTGGGTCTTGATTTTAAGTGTATGAAAGGCTCAAACACTGCTCAACTGCCATGTGTAGATAATGAGAATATTTCAAACTGTCATTTATGAATTTCTCTAAAATATCACAGCTGTCATCAGAGAGATAACAGCCTGAACAGCCCTGGGGATCTGGATTTCAGTCTTGGAAGCCATCTCATATTATTTAGGACCATGAGGTTTACTGTTAAACATCAGAGCATGAGCAGATGCACAAAAAGAAAAGTCTCTCTAGCCAGAACCCTTCTTTTCTACCCAAAAGCAGTAGATTGTTTCCAAGAGTTCTGGTGTGTGCAAGAGGAGAGAACACATGTTGCTTAATAGCCGTGTTACATCTGTAACAGGAACAGGCCTCAAGACAGATGTAAACACGCTGCGGATGACACGGCCCTATGACCTGCCACCCAGCCTACCCTGAGTATAATAAATGGTTTATAAAGTGCTGAGTAACATCCCATTGAATTTAATGGAGTTAACAATACAGACACCCACCACATCATGGAATTAAACCCTTTGGAAACATAAATAAATGCAGTATTAACACATATTAAGACACATGCATCCTTTGGTGAGGACATCCAGGAGATGGCAAAACTGTGACTCAAATATTTACACAAATGATTTAACTTCAGTAATGTAAGAAAATCCAACAGGCAATAAAATGTGTGTTTAAGTGACTGACTGAACCAGATCCAAGAGGCACAAAACTAAACCTAATGAAAAAAAATCTTCTGGCATGTTGTGTGGATTTCCTTTCACCTTTTTTACATTTGCAGTTTCCACCGAGTTGGAGAAGGAAACAGTTTACTACGAGAATGCAATTTTGAATTGTAAATCTCAGACAGCATAAAATCTTTTGAAGAATGAAGAAGTTAATGAGCCATGTTAAAAAAAAACCAAATTCTCAGTTAAGTAAACAGAAGAAAGACACTGTCTTGCTGGTTACCAAACTGACAATAAATATTATTTGACGCAAGTCACAGATAGACATGGAAGTTATGAGAAAAGTAATTAAGTAAAACTCCAAAGTGAACAGCTGGGACAAAATTTATCCTGCTGGCCCCACAGCCTAGAAAATAATTTTCCTTCCCTTGAAGTGGTTGAGGTAAATGATCTAACTGAAGTTAGAAGAAAAAAGTCAGTTTAAATCATTTCCTGTTACTCAAAAGAGCAAAAAGGAAAAACAATAGCAGGCATCTCATGTTCAGTTGAAGAAATACCACCTGATCATCATTCCCTGCCGTGTTTAGCCTGAACTAAACCAACGTTTATATGGCACAACAGAGCTAAAATTACTTGTGTTTTTGTATGCTCACTGATTCCAAACCAGTGCTAGCCTATGGACTCCTAGGTCTTGACAATGATGGATGGCAAAGATTAAAAAAAAAGGCATCACACTTTTATGAATGTGTATTACAGACAAGTGATACTTTATACTGTAGGGAGAGCATGAAAGGCAGGGGAAGCCCCTCAAGACTGCAAAATATCTGTGAGTTTGAGATAAGATTTCACACTCTGATAAACTATAAATAAAGTTTTGGTGTGATTTTATAGCACTTATATCTTTATTTCACAGCTCAAATTCCACAGATTTATATATTGAAAAATTATTTTTGATAGGCATTAGCACACTGCAGGTAATGTGTATCAGAGACTTAATTGGAGATGAGGAAAATAACAATATGGTTTTACATAACTTACGTTTTTCTACTATGTAACAAGAACGTGTTTTGGAGCAGTCTTTCAAATTTTGTGGGGGTACTTGTCAGGGATCTACCTTTTAAGTTCACTGAATTCTGATGAGAATACTGGATTCTGAAATATCTCAGTTTGTACACATTAAAGGAATAATGATAGAGTTTGGCAGCTCAATTATCGTAATATTTAATCTCCAAGGACTAAAGTTCTTACGTGCTCTCCACATCCGTCATACTTTCAACTAGTCACTTAGAAAGGGAAGAAGAGCTAGATACCACTTGTATGCACTAAGATACTAGGAAGCTAAGGAAAAAGAGACAGAATGGGAGGAGGAGGACAGATAACATTGAAGGAGAAAGCTCTGGATGAGTGACACTGGACAATGTTAGAACCCAGACCTCCTTTTCCTCCTTAATGCTCAGGACTGGAACTAAGACATATTATTTTCATAATAGATTACAAGAAGGTTTATTGTTCTTTTGTAGTCTCAATAGTAGCAGAGAACATATCACTAACATGCAATGGGCTTAGCTCCTTATAACATATCAACATTTTTGTATCAACTGTAGGGAAAAAAACCCCAACAACCTAAAAATCCCCTGAAAGAAAACAAACCACAAAAAAAGAAAAAAAAAGAGCCCCCAGAAGCAAAGGGACGCTTGTTCTTTTATGAAGTCCTAAAAGGCTGCAAGACAATGGAATGAGCTAGAAATGAGAAGCTAACACAGGAATATTACTAATACCTCCACAATCTTGATGAAGCAGTCCGATATCAAGATATTCATCCTACACCTAGCAAACAGTGCCAAATCCAGAGCCTATGAGAATTACATCTCCATCATTTACAAATTACCCGTAATTTCTATTTACTTTCTGATTAGGAACTTTCAGGTCCATCTCACTAAACCCAACCCCCTGCCCCAATATTATGAAGATAATTTCAATACAGATTTTCCACGGTCTCAGTGCTTAATCAACTCAAACAATAAATATTAGTAAATTAATATGCTTCATCATGCCTGAGAAAGGAGAAAAGTTAGCATACCTTGCCAACAAGGTGAGTTAATGGAATGACCAGACAAGGAAGATGACTGTGAAAATTAAGGAGCCAAATGGCAACGGGATTAGAAAACTTCTCTTGCTTGTACTGAACAAAGCCTTGAAGGGAATTAAAATCAAGTTGTGAGAGAGGCTGCTACCTTTGACTCTAATTATGAGATTTTAATACTATTACTTAATTGACAGAAGAAATATAACCTTATTTTTTTATTTAGTAACAAAATCTGTGATTTATTTAACGTAAGATAATGACATTAGCAAAAAACACTGGCTATCATTTAAGTAGAAATTGAAAATCCACATCACAGAGTAAATGATCCTTTTTTTTTTTCCTTTTTTCTCAGTATGAATGGATAACAATATTGCTTTACCAAGAATTACCTTTAAGACTGTTTTGAACCTCTAACGCGATGTCGAGGGCATTAAACGGCAAAACTGGTTCACTGGCAATTTGCAAAGTCACTTGTCCTGTTAGCTGAAAAATAAAAAAAAAAAACCCAACAAACAGTCAAATAATTTCTACCATATTTCATAGCCAGCACTTCTTCATTATGTTGGATTTTCAGGGAAAATTAATAAAACTCCATAAACACATCTTTGTGAAAAAGAATATGACCTAGATCATTGCCTTTCTATTACAACATTAAAAGATGTTAAGATTACATCTTATGACCCCACACAAGAATTCCCTGCAGTATTATTTCTGTGGGCCTAGGTTACTGCAGGAGTCTCTGAAGGGCCTTTGTTTCACTTTGTTGTCAAATAAAACATTTCAACAGTCTAAAAACAGTAGTAAGGTTTATTATTTTACTTAGTTTTAGCTATGGGATTTTGAGGGTTCACCCAAGTAAAAAAAATCATAGACATAAATGAGCTTCGGGTCAAGCCCATGACTGAAGGTAAACTGACCTGAAAACCTAATGCCTTTGAAGAGATATGTGACAACATAATGCACACAGATGTACAACTTCTAAACTGGACAGGACACTACATTCTCTCAGTAACTTACAGAAAGAAATTCCCAAATGAGTGACAGGGAACTCAGTCTGCTCCAGACTAGACATTAACACCTGTCATGAAACTCAATGGCATGAATGCTTCTTTTTGACAGCTCCAGAGATGAGGCCAAGGACTGACTGGCCTGAGTGCTTTTTTTGTCACTTACGGAAGATCGGCTCTCCAGCTCAGGGCTTAGACATGCTACAGGGGCTGTATATTGAAATATGTCTTTCTGCTGAACTATACCTAGCTTGTGATTAAACAGAGGATTTCAGTCTCCAGGCTGCCAAGTCCAGCACTGTTCATGGGAGCTATAAAAACACAGTGACAAAAACATGCAAGAAGCTTTCATTCATCTTCTTCATATCTCGATATTGCAAAAGGGAAAAAATACCTGTAGGGCTGTGATCTAAAATGGAATGATGGCTGCAGGTGATGATGACCATATTGATAAAAAATGTGGACTGAAAAAAACCCATATTGTACAATACTTCCCAAGGTGTTGGGGGGGGGGGGGGGGGGATTATAACAATATCTATTCTTCAAAAGCAATATGGTAGTCGCTGTGTGGAAAGCAGCATTTTAATTCCACAATACAAAGTAGCAGGAAAAGACAGCAATCCTAAGCAATATTAAAAACAATACTACAGCAATTGAAAATGAAAACCATCTCCCAGGGAAGTGGATGAAAACAGGGTAATATCTGAAATACAAGCTTCCTGGAGAAAGATTAACAGAACCCCAACAACATTTCTCAGAAAGCATTAAGGAATGACGTGGCCACAGACTGATTTGGGTACAGAGAATGAGGGAACATGCTGTATATCAGGCTGCAACCCACATCTGAGCAGAGACATACTGTGAAGCTATTGAGATTTACCTCTAGAAAATACAATACTGCACAAGGCATGAAAAAAACCAAACAAACCCTTTGTCATACGTACAGTGAGAAAAAAAATAGAGGAATAATGACATGTCAAGCTGTTATCAGGAAAACTAAAGAACTAAGAGTGTACTTGAAGGAAGACAGAAAAATACTGTTTGTACACCTGTGCTAAAATATTACACTGCTAACCTCTCATGAAACTTTTCTCAAAAATTCGCAACTCCACAGGCCGTTACTGGTTGGAGAGCACTGTGTTTTCTGCCAGTGATTTTTCACAAACGTCTCTGGGTTGAAAATCGTTGGAAAACATTTGGCTTAGTAATATAGAGAATATTCTCAGGAATATTAGAAATACAAAAAGTAGAATTGTGAGGGCAAAGACAAATCTGTACAAAACTGTATCCAAACCAGGTTCACAGAATCCATTCATAAGCAACTGTAAAAAACCTGGTTCTAATCTTCTAAATGCCATGCAGAATCATTCCTCTTCCTCCATGGAAGTCTTCAAAGCTATAGCTGCCCAAAATATTAACAAGTAAGTTGCTACAGAAAAGCAACGTGTCAATGAAATAACATCCTATTAAAGAGAAGGCATTCTATGTAGAGCCCAAACTCACTGAATCCTAAATATATATACTATATATCACACGAAACGTTCAAATTCTTCCCTGACACCTAATTGCTGCAAAAGCCTTCACTAAACAGTAATGCAAGATACATAGTCAGAGATACATTTAAGGGAGGGACAAGAATATTGCTGCAGTGCTACTGATACTTCTCAATCTCTTACCACAAAATTTAAGAACACAAAAGTGTGGAAAAAATGTTTCCTTCCTGAGGCATGAAAGTGGCATTATAGAGGAGAACACTCTAGTATGCATCTTTCCTTTTCATCATTATCTTCGACAGAATCTGGCTTAATTTTTGTAAGTTCTTGCTTTATTTCCATTGCTTCCAAACCACTGTATTTTGCTTTGACTACGTAAGACCAAAGTTATTTTCTCTTTCCTATTCAAATAAAGTCATACTGTAAAAATCTTATGACTAACTGAAACATTTTGGAAACTTTATAGTATCTCTGAATGTAATACTGCAGAAATTTGTGTGTTAGTAAACAGGTAACAGTGTTTATTAAATCATATACTTCCTAGTCTAATCTGGAAGAAATCAATCACATAAAGCAAAGCTCAGAGCATTGATTTGAACAGAGTAAATAATAATGCTGCAGAAACATACATCAAGGCCACATAATGCAGCAAGACAGAAAAGGCTACTGATTTCTTATTTATAGTCTTATTTTTGGATATACCATTCCCCCGAGTACAACACTGAATATACAAGGAAAATAAAGACACACTTCTGCCCCGTTTTCCCTGGTGAAAAATGGTCCAGACTTACTATTGAATTACTAAAAGCAAGAATAACTTAGCAAGAGTAAAGACAACAATTTTCTCATAAAGTGAAATGCTAAAGCACAATAATGGATTTTATTCCCTTACAGGACTCATTACATCCCCTAACAACAACTTCTGAAATAATTTATACATAATAATATATACATACCACACAAAAATTGATGTAACATTTGCACAATCATGAAGACTAAAGAAAAAAAATAGCTCAAATGCTAATTAATTCTGAAAATCTTTTCTATATAATTTAAATTAAAAAATGAATAATGTTTCTACTGCGCTTGGGTTTACTTCAGTAAAGTAAAATGTATTTAATGAACTTCCAGTTACTTTATAGATAAATATTAATATAAAGCATAATAATTGTAGAGTTATACTGCAGTTCTTCACTATGAGGGTGGTGATGCCCTGGAACAGTTTGCCCAGAGAAGCTGTGGTTGCCCCATCCCTGTCAGTGTTCAAGGCCAGGTTAAGCAGGGCTTTCAGCAACCTGGTCTATTGGAAGATGTCCCTGCCTGTGGCTGGGGGTTGGAACTAGATGATCTTTAAGGTCCCTTCCAACCCAAACCATTCTATGATTCTATGTATATTGCAAAATAAATCTGAATATTCAAAATAGGTTTATACTGTGGTAACAATTTTTTCAAGGTCTTTTAACTTACAGCATATTATTCATATTTACTATTTTGCTATTACTATTTAGTAGGTATGAAAATATTATGCATGACAGAGATCAATCTGCTAGAATAAACATCAGCATACAGCGTGCAGGCAGTTTCTTTAACACAGTTCACAGGCCAGTCTTGCTTTTTTTTGTTGTGTTTTTTTATTTTCATTTTGCGTGATGTTTTTTTAATTTTGTGGGGTTGTTTTGTTTTGTTTTTTAAATCTAGTGGAATTTGAAACTGTGTGCTATATGTGGCCTGCACACTAGGTAAACCTCAGTGGGTGTATGTGCGGAGACATTTTT
Organism: Neopsephotus bourkii; assembly: GCF_033783945.1. Lineage (NCBI taxonomy): Eukaryota > Metazoa > Chordata > Aves > Psittaciformes > Psittacidae > Neopsephotus > Neopsephotus bourkii. The sequence continues at coordinate 1,237,828 of NW_026901852.1, read as the reverse complement.
AGTGCTAAAATCTAACCAGACATCTCAGATCTCTTCATATGCCAAATTACAAACAACATAACTTAAAAAAACAGGTATTAACATGTTTATCCTTCTGTGAACACTGCTCTTCGATAGTGCTGTACTCCTGTTTTACCTCCTAGAATGAATTTGACACAAGTAATTGAAAATGAATTGTGCAGTGGCAACTCCTTTTAATTTCAAGCATATATCTGTGCAACATACTTTTTCATCCTTCCTGCATTCTGTAATTTTCAGGGTTTAATATATAACTTTATTCTATGTATATTAACAATACTTTACACTACTGATACCTGTGCACTTTCAGTCAAAACTAGCATACATGTGGCAGTTAATCTACCAAAAACATGACAAATATTAGAAACCAAATACTGTAACGGGGTAGTGTATTAGACCCATGTATATTCCCCACTACAGATTCAACAGAATTCTACATAAGAATCCCTGCTACAGACTCAATCTTTGCAACTGATCAGTGTGTGACACTGAGCAACTAGTTTGAACCCTGAGCCTCAACTTCCTTTGACATCCAGTATTACTTTTTCAAGTCACATTTGCTCTCATACCTCACACCTCTCCCTTCACACATTATCCATGCAGCTCATGGATGAGGAAAGAGCATGAAAAGATACTCTGCTGTTGAGGGTGATCAATAACAGTGTGTTGAAAATAATGTATCACTTTTTTTTTTTTTTTTTTAATCTTTTTTCTTGTAAAGGGGAATGAAAATGTTTAACTTTTGTGGCTGGCTGCTGCACTGCCTAATCTCAGGTGTTCATCTCTTTGCACCAAGGGATCTGTCTTTCCAAACATACTGACTAGAAGAACAACCTGCTGAGACCTTTTGACATTAACCCAAACATCAACTATGGTTTCAGTGCATGCACCCACATAAATAAGAAATAAACCTCTGAATGTACTAAGATCCCCATCTCAGTGCCATAACAGCAATCTCACATATCAGAATAATCAGCCTTCCCCAACCTCTCCACCCCGCAAAATTAAACTGGCATTTTTGATGATATGGGCAAATTTCCTGAATTTGCTTTCTGCTGATTTCCTTCTGTCCCTCTTGACTTCCTACAAGTTATCAATTTATTTTTAATTAAGCATGAGAAATTGAGTCTATATAAATGAAATCTGTGATTCCCTGGCAATAACATAATTTCAGCACCTAGCATTACTAGATGAATGGCAGTAATTGTGAGACTAATGATAAATTAATGAGCATTTTTAATACTGGGATCTAAACTTACTGTAGAAAAATTTCCTGCATAATCAGTCTACATAGTTGTTTTTATTATATTCATCAGTCCCCCAAAGAGTTAATAAGAAAAGTCGGAGGCAGGAGCATGGGAAAACAACCAGTTCTTTGACCCTCTATTTTTCCGAAGATCCATATTCCCTTGATCAGACAAAGAAATAGAAACCTGGTCACAAACATGTTTGCTTTGCACTAAAGCTATCAACTTTTGAAAATTCAGAACTTCTCAAAAATTCAGTGCACCATATGTGGTTTTGTTCTTACTAAAATCTACCTTGACACTAGGGCATGTATTAAAACTACAGAGGAAATGATATTTTGGTGTATCTGACATTCAGTTCAACATACTGTATTTTAGGTCAGTAGAGGGCTCTCTGAGAAAAGAGTATGATGGCTACAGGGGGTGAACTACAGCATAGTAATTCAAAAGAGAGCTGTGTCTGATCAAGGGAAGTATGAGTACTTTTAACATTTTCAAATATTAAAAAGTTTATTTTGACACTCCCTTCCATTTTTATTTTTTTCTTTTTCTTTTTTTTCTTTAATTTATTTTATTTACTCTCAGTACAGAAAAAACTGTAGGTCTCCTGTGCAATCTGTATTATGGTAGCACACAGCATTACGCATCCTGAAAGTTACATATGAAGATATGCCAGAATTATGGCATCTTGGGCTACTTATTCTGTAGTACAAAAGAGTTCTTTTTACATGATCATATACCACATGTTACCACATCATCTGGCTCATTATGAGATTCTGGGGCCCTGAGAAATTAAGGTCAAAAGTTTTAATTAATTTAAGTGATTAATTTGCTTAAAATCTAATTTGTTGGCCAACTTAGTAATATACAGCACTTAGAACAGTGGAATTACATTTTCTATAGTTTTCATACACAACTGGGAGGGAACATTCATCCCACTGCTTTGAAATACTTGTACAAAAAAGAAACTCATACTTAGCTCTGCTTTGTTTCCTGTGTACATGTAGAAATCCCTACCTTTTCAATTATATTTACGTAAAGTATATGGAAATATATATTTTGTGCATATTGAAATGCATTCAGGTTAATCTAATATATTAATATATTAAAAATATATTTTAAATTGTATTAATTTCTAGTGAGCGATTATATGCCATGCCCTGGCTTCTAACTCCATTATACAGAGTGTCTTTCTGCTTACTCGTACCTTCTATTCAGATCACCAGTGAAAAGGGATATGAATGAGGACATGAAGGACTCATCATGCTGTTCCTCACACAGTGGCAGAGAGCAATCCTCCCCTCTTCACCCAGCACAGAGCTGGCAGAGGTGCCTTTGTGTCCTGCAATATGTCACTGTGCTATGGAGCTCACTGTCACGGCACATGCCTGACACCAAGAGCACAAACAGGTTTCAGACAGGACTACACAGACTCAGGCAGGGCAGTGCATTGCTGATGCTAAAAATGATGCTCCAATTCAAGCTTCAACTGTAGTCACAAGGGAAACACTCTTCTGAAGTGTTCATCCCTAGCTGTGGTCAAAGTCTGGGAACCAGTTGAAGCCTGGCCCACTGTGGCAGTTCTCATGCTCTTGTTACCACAGCAGCAGAGAACAGTGATTATTAGTTCAAATTCTAAGATAATAGCTTTATTGAGTTAGGCTTGGCACTGTGTAAATGAACTTGTACTCAACCCGCTCCGTTTGGAACCAAGGCAGAGCAACCTCACGTCCATGCAGAATACAAAGGGTTACTGCCTACACATGTGGGCAGTTTAAAGTGTAAATAAAATGGTAGAGTTACCCAAGTGCTTTGTTATTTTCCCTGCTCCCTCCACCCCCCAAACAGAAATTGTCGTCTTTGAAATACGCAAGTAGCAATTATCTTGAGAAGAGTCTCTAATCATGTATTTCATGACATATTTATGTATACCAAATTCTAGTGGTATCTTGGTGCAAAGAAAGTTTCAAATTAACTTTTAGAAAGGCCACCAGCTTCAAGATCTTGTTAAAAAAAAGTCACTTCACTTCCCTCTAGTGTATGGTTTTCAGCATTCAAAAGGATATCACAGAATGCTCTTCTGCACTTCACAAGCTCTGGGTGAAGAGATCACACTGTGACAATACCGATCTTTACATCATTACAAATCCCCCCACTAGATTTCTCAAACAGAATTTTAAAAATTTGTTCTAGTGTTAATTCTTTTTTATCTCCAACTTAAAAGCCAGATTGCTTTAACTACCAGCTGCAGACTTTGAGAGGGACAAATACAGAAAACTTCCTGTTAAAGCTGAATGATTTGCATATAGCATTTCCACAAACCATGATGCCATCATTGCATAGAAAGTATTCTCTTAAATGCTTTCATTTTCTGACCCTCTTCAGGTACAGCAGGAGGAGGGGGAAACTAGTGTTAGATCCTTTTAAAAGAGGCACTGTTAGCAGCCTGAAGCTGGTTACAGGCAGTCTTGAGGAAATAGATTTAGCCATTGCTGTGGTACAAAGAGAAATCTATAATAAAATATGAAGCAAAATTTATTTCCACATATGAAATGTAAAGATCTCTAATGAAAATGATCATGTACAGAAATCGCACCTTGGACAGATCTTTTACTGCAGATAAAACAAGCAGCAGCAAATGTCTCCATCTAATCCCCCAGGTTCTCAAGTCTACAGAAACATAGTATGTTTCTAGCAAACAGCAGACTGCCTTACAGTCCTAAATAATGAAAGCAACTTCTCACCTTTCAAGGTACATGAACCAAGAATCTTCCTGATTTAGGACCAAACCCTGGATCATACATTCAAGGACATCCAAGTACTTGCTAAGTTTCTATCTGACCTGTAAAGTAAGTTCTTCCGCTGAATCTGCAGGACTCTCTCTGAACTGACACATTGTTAAAAAACAGATAATAGTCATCAGAGGAGTGCAATAATAAAGAAATCTGCAACAGGAAGCTTCTACTACAGCTTTCAGTCTAAACCTTGATATCATCTTTTTAATCACTCCCCTTTTACAGAAATGGATTTAATTGAACTCTGAAAAAAAGTCTCTAATCACACTTCATCAGCATGCAATTATTATTCAAAGGAAACCATACGTACTATTAGGCACTCTTTATTAAAATAATGCATATAATCTGCTTCAGTACCTAACAGTTATTCTTCCTGATGTTCATTATTCTTTTTCTTCTATTATTATGACAATACTTTTTTTTCCTGGTTTTCCTCATCTATCCCATTTAACTTACACAATTTTCCAACAAAAATGATGTTGAAAAGACCAGGACAGTGAGATGCATTAATATGCCACCATCTTTAAATCTCACTGCATAGCATGAACTTCAAAGTTACTCAGACCTGACTATAAAGATTTGTGAGAAAAGGCTGAGGAAATGCTACAACTGGAGTCTTAAACTGTACTCTCTTTTGTCTTGAATCTTGCTTGCAACTGTGTTGACTTCTAAGTGGCCATATTGAAAGAAGAGTGTATGCTAGGCAGCAGTCACTCCTTAGAGAGACAGGATTTGGGGAGGACCAGGGACAATGGATGGAAGAAACAGAATCTAGTAGTTGACTCGGTTGATACCTGAAGAAAAGCATCAGTGAGGGGCTGAGGCAATGGTTCCTTGAGGAACTTGGAAAACTTGGACAGTCAATTCAACATAGACTCAACAGAGTACACATTACAAAAAGACTAACAAGAACATTACATATCGGAGTCCTCCTACCTTCTCAGACTCAGAAAAGCTCATGTATTTCATGGTTATTGTGTCAGGGACAACAGATAACGGTCCGTGGTGAAATACACAAAGATAGAAAAGTACTGTTTGTCTGCTTTGGTTTCTCTCTGGAGAATTGTGCTTTGGCTGCTCCCCAGAAAGCCCAGCTTTGGTTCCTACCCAGAACATTCCACTTGAGAACTCCCCAGAAAAGTCTTGACCCTTGGAGACCTATCTACATATTGCTACCCACTTCTTCTGACGTAGGCTGGCCCCCTCCGTCAGAATGAGTATGCATTTTTGTCAGTATAAAAGCCTGAGCCTCATGTGATGTGGGGGAGGCAGAACCTCATACCACCGAGTTCAACATTGACCCTGCGGGGATGCCTGCTAAGGTTGAGCCTGCCACCTCACACTGCAATGATGATTCTCGGAGCTCGTTTCCTGATCGTCTTCACAGGGTCCTTGGGGTTGGTAAGATATACACTCTTCAGAAATATCCTTTACTGTATCTGCTAGGTTCTCTATATTTTCCTATATTAATAAACTAGTAGAGTCTGTCATTTTCTCTCACCTGGAATCCTCGAACTCTGGAACAGTTACATAGAGAAAATATTGTTCTTTTCTCTCTTGCCATCTCTTGAAGCAAAGGTGCCTCAAAACTTTCCACTTAGGTCATCCTAATCAGGTTTGAGCACTGACAGTTCATTAAACATGACAGACTAGCCCTGAGGGAGAGACAACAGTGAACCACAGTGCTGAGGATCCAAAGGGAGCTGAAAATACTTCTGTAGTAGATAGCTCATAGAAAATACCCATAAACATTAACAGACACAATCCACTTCAGGGCCAAACTGGATACATAATATTCTGAGGCTACCCCCGGACACCAGGATATACCTCAGTATCCACAAAAAGGCTTAATTTCCTTTTTAGGCCACTACTTCAGATAGGGTTAGATTCCGCTCTTGGATATACCTGTATAGCAGCTACCAACCCAGAAAGGTATTTAAGCTTCTTCATAACTCAAAGATGCAATTTCTGTGAATTTTTCACACTACTTTTCAAATCGGAATATTCAATCTTCAGGGTATACTATGCGACATACACAGAATAAAAAATAATCAGCTGAATTACATTAACAACTGGAAATTTAAACGTCAAAAGGAGATACCAAATCTTCCCCTGTAATTAAACAGTATAAATTATCAAATAAAGGTGAGGGAAGACTGGTTGTTTTATTTTAAAAAGAAAACATTAATTAAAGATGAATATGTTTGGAACTGAGTAAGCTCCCCTCAGGGTTGGGGAAAATGCCAAGTCTGACAAACTTACTGGGTCCTAGGGAATCCCAGGTCAGCTTGATGAACCTACTTAAATATTTTATAATTAGCTGGCAGGCTCTTGAGGCTACCAATTTACCTGAAAAAGAATCTCTCTCACCTTTAAAACTTGTCCCTGGAGAGTAATGAAAAAAGACCTAGCAAATAATGTTTCTCATCACAAAATATTTATATAAACATAGAAAGAAAACACAGAATGTCCTGTGCTATAGAACAGCCCCCAGAATTCATAAGGAACCCTAGCAATAAAACTCAAAACTATCTGAGGGTAGAAATGAGATTTATTACACATATGGGGCTGTAATAATACACCTGTTTCTAAGATAGTTAAATTATGATGGCCATTTAATTCCACCACCATTCTATCTTTATGTGGGCTTTGTATTAAAATGCTAAAGGCAGCCTGATATAATGGCAACAACAAAGATTAAATAGAGAAGTGCATTTTAAAAGCATATAATGTTATAACACTGCAGGAAATGTTAAACTTGCTCAAATGACAGTAGTTACTGCACCACGGTTGCTCCAGGTACTACCGTTTTAAACATCTTTTTATTTATAATCACCATTAGTTTCTAAGCACCAAAAATATATCACATGTTACAGAAAACAATTCAAAAGACATCTACTCTGAAAGGCCTGTCACTTATCTTGGGGTTCTCCAACAGAATCAAACAAAGAAACAGGGGTATGGCATATGAATGGCACAGGTTACATGAGACTATCTGACAAGCCTTCTTGTAAGAACTCAAATGCCAGGACTCACCTTGTAAGCACCACATTTTTGTTAGCCTCTGGTCTTGCTACAGATTCCTTTTGTTTTGGCTTAGCTGAATACCTATTTGTCTCCAGTTTTAGATTAACTTTCTGGAACAAACAAGTTCATCATAAGAGATCTGAATATAGGCAAATATACAGGAGACAAGTTTTGCCTGAGTATTCCAAATATAAGGGCAGCAGGAATGGAAATCTGATGACTGTAGTGAAAAAGGAAGATGAAAGGGACATTCTTGAAGAGACTGGAGTGCGGAAGAGATAGGGTTTGGAAAAGGCGAAAGAGTTAGAAATAAAAACCAGTTGGAATTTGCTGCACAACATCAACAGGAGCCTGGGGAATTTCTGAAAGAGGAGATGGCAAGATTATAAGGACAGCTGAGGAAGATAATTTTGGCAACAACACTATAGATGGATTGCAGTGAGAAAAAAAGACTTGCAAGGCAAGTATGTCAAGACAAGAGAAGGTTACAATGCAGACAACTGGTTACATCAAGAGGGCAGGGAAAAAGGGATGGATTTTTAGAAATACTACAGAATGAGAGTGTATCAGAGGAAAATACTTAACAAAGTCCTTCAGCATACTGTAATTAGTGTTTACTCAGCATAATTTCCCCATAACATGTAAAATTCCAAATAAATTTTCCCCGAAACTGAACAAGTACTGAAGAATATGGCACTGCTACATAGTGAACAAATAAGTGGGAGTGCTGATAGCATCCAAAGTGATATATGCATGCATGTGTATGTAAGTAATTGTATACACAGATGAGAGAAAAACTTATCTCAGAATTCTTTTGTATGTTAGATTTGAAGACAGATGCAGTTACAGATAAAATTAGATTTTCACCCCAAAATAGAAACATAGAATAGTTAGGGATGGAAAGTACCTTAAGATCATCTAGTTCCAACCCTCCTGCCATGGGCAGGGACACCTCACACTAAACCATCTCACCCAAGGCTCTGTCTAACCTGACCTTGAACACCACCAGGGATGGAGCTTCACAACCTCCCTGGGCAACCTATTCAAGTGTCTCACCACCCTAACAGGAAAGAATTTCTTCCTTATATCCAATCTAAACTTCCCTTGTTTAAGTTTTAACCCGTTACCCCTTGTCCTATCACTACAGTCCCTAATGAATAGTCCATCTCCAGTATCCCTATAGCCCCCCTTCAGATACTGGAAGGCTGCTAATCAGTTTGACTTTGTAAACTGTAAGAATTTTCTTGCCCCCACACCCCGTGCTGCAGTAGAAATGTAATGTGTATAGGTATTTGATGTACTCTATGTATCTTTAAAATAAAGGTAAATAATCTTCAAAAGAGTTTTGACACTGGAGTGAAATTTCAAGAACATTTTTCGCTACGTCTACATTGTACATAAAAATACAAACCACTTATCCTGTTTTTGTTTTTTTCATTTATGTATTCAGAGAAACTAAAAAGCCCTACAGAAACTGTTCTGCTCCCTTGGGTATATTATAAGGCTGTAACAGTTGCTTGAACCCCAATTAACAACATTTTCATCCGAGCCACATCCAGTAACAAGGCTATGGGGCATTTCTGGGGTGATGAACTGATCAGAATGCATACTTGATACTGGAGTTGAAAAAAAATTGAAGAAGATACAGCTTTCATTTATGGACCTAATGAAAAAAAAAGTTCAGAATTCACTCACTGAGTAACCCAAAAGCATTAGGTGACAAGTAACAAAGTGCAAGCTTTTTAACACCTTTTAAACTCCCTTTCACATTATGAACACTGAACACTTAAGATATTTGAAACAAGAATTATGTAAATGACACTCTAAATCTTGTGGTTTCTAGGGGCAGCTAACTGCATGTTGCTCAGTGGTCACAGTTTGTTCCAAGAGACAGCACATAAGCATCTCTGTGCCTCCATTCCCAAATGTTTAAATCTTCCATACGAAGAATAGCAGACACAAGACTCAGTGCTAGATTAGACCCCTACATTATCCTCATTTCGGTAATGTTTGTTTTACCTCCAGTCCTCCACCATTCCCTTGCACAAAAAAAAAGTGGTTTTGTGCAAGGGAAAACCTGAGCAGAGGTTTAAATACATGTGTTCAGTCAAGCTTATTGCCTTTTCTGCTTAGTCCGCTCAAGCAACAACTGACATTTGCAAAAGAGGGGATGAAGGAGAAGACAAACACCGCCTAAGCAGAGGGTTTTATTTGTGCAGAACATTACATTAAAAGAGCCCGGCAGCTATTAGTGATTAGTAATCTTCAATTACAGTAATAGCCATATTTAACAAAAAAAGAATAGGCTATGCTGCAAGTCATGAAAAAGCCCTTTTAATTGTCAGCCCTGTTAGTCTAAACCAGCCTTCGCCCTATTCATTCAGTTATCATTCTGTAGTTTATAATTAAAGTGCTAATGTATAACAGAATTCTTTGATCTCAAAATAAAGGATTTTTTTACCAAAGAAATTAAGAACACAGCAGTTACAGGAAATTCAAATTTCCAAGTAAAAATTAAAAGGATAAAAAAAAAAGTAATGAAATTAAGGAAAAACTATTTCTATTGAACAAGAGAAGGTTAAAAACTTTCTGAGTAGTCATTCTGGACTATGGAACAGTTGATAAAGTGGGAAAAGACCTTTCTCTTTGATAGTTAAATACAATCTAGGAAGAAAGGAAGTAAATGTGCTGCACCAGCAGGAATGAACTAAATGATCTCAAAGCTCTTTATCTTAAGCTAATGAGTAGAGGTAATTCATATGTCCTGAAGTCGAACTTCAATTAGCATGAGTTATCATAACGATTTGTAGTAGCTCATCCATGATCTTTTATTTCCATTCTGATTTCATATTTTAGGAAGAAGATAGCCAGCAGCATGTTATGTCACAAAATCTCTCTAAATTAATTCAAATAAAAAGAACTATGTGTAGTCACCTACACCATGTATAAGCATTACCCTAAACACTCAAGGTCAGCAAAACTCTTTACATGTATTCACATCTCTGTGTCTTACTGATTAAAGACTTTCTTACTGAAACCAGACTTTACCAGACTGAAACCAGGGAAATAAAAATTCCAGATTTAATTTTGGCTTTTAGTCTGCTAAGAACAATCTACCTGGGGGGTTAGAGATGTTAACTGAGTATGTGTTTCCCCATGCCAGGTTAGAAGACAGGCGCTAAACAAAGCTGGTAAATAAAAGGCAGAGAATCAGCAGCTCAGAAAAATACCACACTGATTATCTGCCAGTACCACCAGCCACTCCCGAAAATGGAACCTGAGCTTCAGAAAAATCTTTCAAAAGCAACTGCTGGTTCAAAGACAAAAGTGGGACAGGCAACCTTAGCTTTTACATTGTCATCCCTTCACTCACAATCTTTTTTTGGTTTTCTATTAAAACCATGTGACTCAAGATCATCTTAAGTATTTCCTACATGACTTCTAAAGGTTTCTAATTTTGCTGCCTTTTGAGACACTATGAAAGGTAATATTACAGAAACAGACAGTAATTTTAAAGTTATTAGTTTTTCTTTCTCAAAGCCACAGTTTAATCACTTTTAAGATCCAACTAGTTGCATAAGAATGAAAGTTCAGTCCACTACGACTACGAAAAATACGGTAAAATAGTCCAAGAAACAATAATGGATCAGAAGACACTGCAGAATTTTACCACAGTATATTTCCCAATGCTTTGCTCCATTCTTCAGAAAATACAGGCAAATCACACACCCCCCAAAAACCAGTGTTGGCACATATGACTTCACTAATTCATTGCTTGACGTAAGTTCAAGTAGGTTGGCAAAGCTTAGGCAAAGACTGCACAGGAAAAATGGTCAGTATTTTTTTTTTTCCTAATAAAATTTCCAGTGAATTAAAGGAGGGTCTGAAAAACAATTTTCTTCTCTCAATATTAAATCTTGGTTACCTTTTCTTGCAAAAGCTTCAACTGCTTCGTGCATACAAATAGAAGTCAAAAGTTGTTAGAAAGATTAGTATGTGCTTCCTATAGTTTCTGTGAAAATTTAGGGAATTGTTCAAGATGAGAATAGAAATGTTAAAGTACTGTCTTCAACTCTCATAACCTTTGGAATTTCACTATTTTCTTTGCCTTTTCAAGAAATGATGAGTAATAATCTGTAAATCAAATTAGTATATTTCTGCCTGTGAGGACTGTGATAGTGTTACTTTAGGCAATTACGTCTTTGTCTTCCAAAAGTACTAAAGCTCTAAGATGTTTCACTAAAATCCCTTTCTCATAAGTACAATAAAAAGCATAACGATATAAATAGCTTTAAATGAAATACTGAAAAGTCATGACAAGAACATATTTTAAGGCAAAGAGGTGGTTTTTTGTTGTTTCCAGAATATTCTCAGAAAAGCAGCTCTATTTCTATGGTCTGTACCAGTGAAGCAATTCAAGCTGAAATGTAAAAAAAAATGAAGGGTTTAAATGAAATTAAACATATTCCAGCAACATATGTCACAGCTTTACTAAGAGATATTCTAAGCACACAGACATTCTCCAGTGAATGGAAGCAAGTTCTTCATTTCATATATGCTCATAATTATCTCAAACTTATATATGTCTTAACAGTAACTGAGACAAAGAAAGCACAATAAAAGCAAACAATCATACTGTTTTCCATTTTTGTGTTCACCAAGATTCTCGCTTCCTCACTTTAGTTTCTAATTCAATGTTGAAGTACCTCAGTGACTATAAGAATTGTTAGGAGTGAAGTCAGAACGTACTCATGGGCAAAACATACAATAATTTTCAAAAAAAATGCAATGAGAAAAAATTAATAATATCAAAGCTTACAGATTTGCTATTACCTCAAATAATATGGATTTTGATAATGATGTCATGCAAATAGTGCATGTGAGATGGATGGTATCTTCAAATAGCCAGTACCCACAGTCTAACAGCACACTAAGCAAATCAGTGGCTATTGGCAAAAAAAAAGGCAGGTATACTACCCGACACCATATAGAAAGCATCATATGCCTTCCAGCTTTAGAAATATATTAAAATAGTTTATGTATTATAAACAAGTTCACTTAAGTTCAGTGTCGTGGGTCTGACAGTTTGGGGATATCAAGTCTATGCTCAAGACTAGAATCTGGCAGTCAACACAACTTCATCAATATAAAATAAAACAAAATGACCATGTTTAAGTTCTGAGAAGAATGCACTCCTAGTCTTCAGCTTCACCTCCCTCTAGAGACCTGGGACAGGCAGAGCTGCAGAGTGAAATGCCCATAAATAGCACCAGTTCACTACTTGTGAATATACTGGAAAACAACTTTATGTACTCTAATATTTTCTAAGGGCTTGCTATTTTATAAACTTTGTATATATTTGTAAGTATTGATCTCTTCTGCTTTTAAAAGTCCACCAGGAAAACTTACAAGCAATTTATTGTACATATAAATGGAAGATGAAAAGTAGATTGTTAGCACTAACATATCATCTGTTTCTTGACAGGCTGAATGCATAAGATATTAAATGGGACACAGATTTATAGCTCTTTATTTTGGAACTACAGCTCACTTCTTAAAAACGTGCCCATGTAGCTAGTCTTACATTACATGATTGCAACACAACTGTCCAAAGCTTGTCAGAATTTGGGTGCTTCTGCCAATGTTGGAAGATGCTTTCTTCAGCAGGCAAGAAAGTAATTTCTCTTGTCCATATCCTACTGCTAAGTCAACAGTAAAGGGCTTCCATCTCACAGGACACATCTTTCCCAGTGGTCTGCTTATGTGGGCTGAAGTGCATCAGCCAAGTACCTTTTAAAAAGTCCTCCACGCTCCTGCAACATGGCTGGGAAAAGAAGTGACAGCAAAGCCCAGCAGGAGGCATGAAGAGGAGAAAAATCACAACTTCCAGTACGGGTATAGTTTTGCTTTTCAAAAAAGATGCCAAAACTCTTCTCTGACAGCTAGTCAATGAGAGACTGATGATATAACAACTCCTAACAGTATGATGAGATACAAGCACTTGCTGTAGATTCAGATATTGGCTGTACCCAAGTATCTTTATTTTTATTTACTTCTATTTCCTTAAGAAAAACAAATGCCTCTGGAGTATCCTTGTCCTTTCCTGGCAAATACAGATTAAGTAAAATATGTGTCAGGTAAACAGAAACAAGATTTAAACTGAATTCTGACATTAAAAATTCATCTTATCTGTTAACTAGGTATCGTAATTCAGAAAAAAAACCAAAACAACTCTCTGAGGTAGACTGTAATCAAATATGTTTTAGAGCAATGCTGTCATATTTGATGTGGCAGCATCCACAAAAACATGGTCCATATTATGAAAATGGATGTTGACACTCACATTGTTTCTCATTTTGTATCTTTTCACAGGTGTGACAACAAGGTTTTCTAAGAAATAATTTGTGTAGTGCAGGTGAAAAACTATCTTGTTTTGGATATGCTCTGCAGGGATGTATGCAGTTTCGTATTAATGTTTAGAAGCAGATGGTGAGGTCATTATCAAGAAACAAATACTATCATAGTCTCATTAGGATCTCACATGAGTCTCCCATGAGCTACAAGTCTGTTCAGCTTATATCAAGAAAAAAGGAAGAAAAAAGATTAAAATTTTCCTTAAATATTTCAGTCAAAAGGATTGCACTGGCTCGAATATCAGTATCAGAAGATACTTCATGTCAGTTAAGACAGAATCTGTCTGTGGTCCCAATTTCTTTAAGACTTTTAGACTAGATGATATTTATATAATAGTCCAACCTGACCCTGCAATGACACCAAAAATCAAACTGCCATATAAAGGTGTTTAGTTAATGATTCCAACATGCATTTCTCTATGTGCTATTTTCTTAGCTGAAAAGTACTTTCATTGAGATCACAGTTTCACAAAAGATAAATGGTATTCAAATTTGTATTGGCCAGGGAGAGCAGGCCTGACATTCAGTCTTAAAGCATTTCCTTATTTGGCTGCTTGAAAATTATCAAAATTACAAAATTCTGGTGATTTATCTGAGATTCCTCTGCAGGCTATGTTCATTTATATTCAAATTTACTGCTCTGTGTTCCAGTCACCCAGTACAGAAGTACTCTGCTTATTCACTTTCTTTCAGGTAGCTATGATTTGCAATAATTGTTAAACTAAAGGGTACATTGTATCAGATCTTTGATTCTAAGAGACATAACTGTTTTAATGTGCTCACAGAATTTTACAATCTCTTATTATCATGTCTTTTTTTTTTTTCTGTTTTTATTACAATATAGCTGTTAGGAATGGCGACTGTTAATATTTGAGACTGCATGAGTTTTCTTCTTACATCAAAATGAAGGTATTAATCATTAGAGATCAGAGCACTGCTCTAGTACCATGGCTTTTTCTTCAAGGACACAGTTAACATGAATGAGCCAAAGAGGAATATGGCCATTTCAAAGAGCTTTTAAGCAATGTGTACTGTGGTTTCAAATCTGGGACCTACAACAATCATCTACTCCAACTGCTTCACCAATTCAGGACTGACCAAGTTAAAGCATGCTATTAAGGTCATTGTCCAAATGCCCCCTTAAGCACTGACAGGTCTGGGGCATCGAACACCTCTCCAGGAAGCCTGTTCCAGTGTCTAACCACCCTCTTGGTAAAGAAATGCTTCCTAAGGTCCAGTCTGAACTTCCCCTGGTGAAACTCTGAACCATTCCCACATGTCCTATTACTGGATTACCAGAGAGAAGAGATCAGCACTTCCCTCTCCATTTCCCCTCCTCAGGCAGGTGTAAAGAGCAATGAGGTTGCCCCTCGGCCTCTTTTTGTCCACAACAGACAAACCTGATGCCCTTAGCCACTCCTCTTACATTCCGTCCAGCCCTTTCACTAGCTTTATCCTTCTGCTTACCGTCCTCTTCTTGGCTATCCAAAATCAGAAAGGGAAAAAACTTTAAACGGCTATACAGGGTCATCTCTTTTTCATATCTGATAAACTGGTTGTAGAAAATTATAAGCTGGCAGTGCCATTCAAGACAAAAAAAAATATAGCTTTGAGCATATCAGCATATCTAGTAAAATCAGAAGATGCAAATCTGCCTTCTCAGAGTTCACTTCTCATTAACTCACCATAAATACTGCCACCACTAAAATGGGAATGCATTTTCAGGAATTTCACTAAAACGTATACTTCCTTAAGAGTCAAGTAATGCTTATCTCTTGGATTTTCAGCAAATATTGCCTAAATGGATTTACTAATATTAAAGCATATTTACAAACCCTGCAACAAATTAATAAAAAACATAACAGATATTAAAATCTCACCAACAAACCCGAAATAAAGTTTTGATTAAGGCATTTTTCATGTGCACTTTACAGGTATAAGCAACAGATATATTTCTAAAGCACAGTCTTGGGGCTCAGCATTTAGCAGCGAAATTACAAATACAGCCTTTACACATTAACTCTTAATTAGGTATTACAAATTCCAATCAGAACTTCCACAGCGAGTTCTTGAGTTCCAGATGTAATAACAAGCTCCACAAAAGGTTCTGTAATCTCCTCCTCACATCCTCCTTTAAAGTTCAGAATAAATCACATTCCAGCCACAAAGCACCCTAATTTTTTTGAAAAGTAGCAATTTGTTGTTATTTGTCATGTTTAGCCAAGATACTTCTACAATTCTACTGAAATAACAACAGACAGGAAAACAACTTAAATTTAAGGCTTGTATTTTAAGCAGATCTAATTATCAACTTGCAATAGTTGATGTAAAGAACTACTCTTCCCTGGGTCAATTTCAACACCCTTTCAGTTCAAATTTCAAAGCCTATAAAAAATTATGCTCTTGCTGAAATAACTGCTTCTAACCTACTCTATGCATGCACTTCTCACTCTCATCCTTACACAGGCACTAAAGCTTGTATGGGAAATCAGAACCGAGAGCTAAAACCAAAACAAATCCCTAAAGCAAAACCAGAAAAAAACCCAAATGATTACTTTTCAGTCCATCGAACTTAATCCGTCTCATTCTGTGGTAGCATTCAGATTGACCTAGGGGAGCTGTGAAACTAGAA
This sequence comes from Neopsephotus bourkii, assembly GCF_033783945.1. NCBI lineage: Eukaryota > Metazoa > Chordata > Aves > Psittaciformes > Psittacidae > Neopsephotus > Neopsephotus bourkii. Next base: position 1,221,696 of record NW_026901852.1, on the reverse strand, counting down.
AGTCATCAGCATTCGACTAATGGATACTTCTGATGATCTTCATTATTACATTAGCTTCAAAATCTTTGGAAAATCCAATCCCAATGGCAGGTGCTAAAAACTTGACATTCAGCTCAGAATTTGATGGAATGTAGGTGATAAGAAGGGAAGATGTAGCGAATCAGAAGTGGTGTATCAAAGACACGGGGAAGAAAGCATTTATTACTTCAAGAATTTTTTACTTTTCCAAGATACTTCTAAAAAGGAAAAAAGTTGAACTGAAAATTTACATTCCAATATCATTCTTTCAAGGTAAAAAAAAAAAACACTAAAACCAAGACGTGTAACAGTAAGACTTCCAAGTTTACTAGCTCTTTAAGTACTTGTATAATTTGCTTTAATTATATTTATATATTTAGTTATATTATATATGGACTTTCTATGGAAAAACCTCTTTTGCCACAATCAAAGATCACAGTGTGTTGAGGCACAAGGTGTGCTCATACAAGGGAATGCTCTCCACATCAAGTGATAACGAAGAAGAGAAAAAGGAATTTAATCTCTTTTTATGTTCATTTAATCAATTTTGCTGTTTTATGATACCTAAAACTTCTGTAGCAGAGTATTTATTCCACTGAGCCTAATCAAGCTTTTAGTTGCATAAATACAAGTATCTAGTGTTTCGTCTTCAGAATGCTCCACTGCTTCCTTTTAAGCTTCAGGACTGAATTCCCCTCTCAAGTGCAGCGATGTCAATGTGGCACAGTGCTGGATGATTACTGTTAGGATGCAGAATACGGCTTGTAATTTAATTCTCAAATGTCTTATATTCACAAAGCAGAATAAAACTACAAATTTATTTCAAAAAATAATGAATTATGTACTTCCAGCCGTGCCCTCTCATTTTGCACCTGAAAATCTGCGAGTGCATCTCTTATCGGCTCATACACTTCATGAGCAACTAAAAATCTGACAATTTTTCATTATATGCACACTTCATGAGACCTTTGGCTCCTACGGTGGCTGAAGCCAGACTGAGCTCCACTGAAGTACACTGAACGAGTACTATAAGGGAAATTAGATCTGGGCTCATCTGTTTAAATCAGGTTCATTTATCTGACAGGACACTAATCCTGTGTTTCAAAATTCCTCAAGAAAACAACCTACAGAGTTAAAAAAAAAAGAAATAGATTAAAATGATGCAATCTACACCTTTGTGTTCTGACGCTGTTTGAATAAAAGCAAGCAGTAAATCCCTTAGAATCATGGAGTAGTGCAATAGTATGCTAACTTGAGCAGAAGCTAGTGAGTTACTGTTTGGTTTTTTGTTGCCTTGGATATTTTGGGATGTTCAATGAAATGTCTGCCAGTCTCTATGCTGTGCAACTGTAAGTATATTGAGCTAGAAAACTGAGCTTTTGTGGATTTGAGTATTATCAAAAAGATTTTTGAAATTGTGTTACATGTAAAATATCTTATAAAAATATAGAAAACATCACTGAGCCTTTAGCAACATCTCTTTTTTTCTGTCAAAGTATTTGCATTTTGTGAACAGTGTGTGTGTGTGTGTATACAGAGCTCAATTAAGTAAGTGGAAGCATAAATTTGTCAACTAAGTGCTTTAATTAAAAATAGAAAAATCCAAACCAAAACAAAACCTACAACCCAAAACCATTAAGAAAAGCAAACCCAGAAATTTTAATATCTACCATGTAAAAAAACCACGCACAAAATAGAATTGGGGGGGACACTAACCTGTGATATCAGTGGTTGTGTTTTGGGTGGCAGTGTTTACAAATTGAGCTAGTAATCAATAAAGGAAAGCTATTTTGCTGAAAGTCACTGCCCAAATTTTCCCCAAGTTATTTAACTATCAGAACTTTTGAAAACTTATCCAAGATGATGTAAAATCTGTAAGGATGCCCCACTTCAAATTAAAAAAGTTGTGCCTATACAATGCTGTTGATTAGAAAGGAAGGGTGTTTTAGCGTAACAAGATGTCACATTTCTTCTGAAAGGATTAAAATCAGTTTGTATTCAACCATTTTCATACTTACTTTAATCATATGTTTGAAAAAAGCATTCATTTCTGACAATGCTGATTGTATCATCCTTAGTACATGTCAATTTTTATCTTACCTTGATTGTGCAGCCCATTTTTTTTATTGGATGCTCTGAAATTCCAGTGAGCTTTCATGAATTTTGATGGATTAACCATGCTATTCTCCCTTTCCAGGAAAGTTTGAGATAAATGGCAGGAAAGTCTATGACCTTTGGGCAAATTACTCTCCTTTACTACAATATATATTGATGAATTGTGTCAGTATGCATTTACATATTTGTCATTACCCAAATAGTAAACCCCACACATTTCTGGCTCCATCAGAATGAAAGGAGGGTACCATAAATTAGTAAACAAAGGTATTGAAAAGTTCACATTTAATTAAATCAGAAAAACATAATGAAATTTGAAGTCAGATACAAAATTATTGCTATTTATTCCGCCATTTAAGAATTAAAACTAATTTGTCACAAAGAGTTTCATTCTTCTAAAGACATAATTACATACATTTTGATGGATCATATCTCATGGTAGCTAAATAGAGATTATTTTACTGCTTATCTGTAATGATTTAAAGCAGATTAAGTAGAAATTTACCATTTCCTCAGAATACACACATGCATTATCAGTGCACACCTGCTACTGATATATCTAAGCAACAAAATAAATGGGCTATCCTTTCATTTACTGAAAAAACAAGAAGTCTCTGTGATTGAAGAATTACAACATAACTGTAAGAAAACACTACTTTTTCATGAATGATTCTTCAAAGGACATATCGTTCAGGACAAAAACTTCTTCTAAACAAGGTTAATAAAATAAGGTTAACCTCTATTTCTACATAATCATAATATTTGCAGATGAGAAAAAGGCTGCAGCATACCAGAATATACTATTTTGCTACTCCAGAAAAAATCTGTATCCTTCTTTCCTTCAATCCTTTTGAATTCGTGCTTTTCTTTTTCTCGTTACTGGATAGTTGTCTTAAAACATTTTTAAGTCCATTTCTAGTACTTTGTAATATTAGTTTAAATTTTGAACTAAAATTAGTTCAATAGATAATACAGATGCTGTGTCTTTTAAAATCAGTATTGTATGTGCATGGTTGGAATTAGGCTGCAATTTATGAAACTCCTGGCCACTAGTTTTACAAGCAGGTATTAAAATAAAAAATAGCTTTGTAGCTAGCATATGATCTCTGCTTATGAAATAGAAATATCATTCCCACTGTAGGACAACACATCTTTTATATTCCTTCAGTTTTATGGTTAGTTCACTACAGTAACCAGTCCATGGCCCAAGGAAGTGCTTGCTAGCTATGACTCCTATTGTTTGACTAAATCTCATGCACATTATGTCAACACATGAGCTCAAATCTATTCTGCTGGACTCAGAAAGGATCTTACTTGAACTTTTAAGTCTTGAAGGCAAAAATGACCAGAGGAAGTCTAATCTTATTTGCCTCTGTCCCTTCTTGCTGTCTAAGCAGGAATACCCTGAACTACCATGTGACTCTGGCAGCCAGAAAGTCCTATTCAGTACATGCATACCAAGAATAAAGATTGCATCTTTGGCAGATGAAGTATTTGGTAACCAATAACAAATGCCTGTGGTAATACTGATGGATTAATAAAATCATACTCTGATAAATTCAGTAACTAAGTGTGTGAAGCGGGAAACATAGGGGAAAATTCAAATAACCCCAGGCATATTTCTACCTATTAGAGCAGCAAGCTTCATATTTGTTTTTTCAGTGGTTGAACACAAATCAAATGATCCTATGATTCTATAAACATGTGTTGACATTCCTTAAAAAATGTATGCATATGTCCAATTGTTCACTATCCTTCACAACAAACTTACATTTTCAACATAAAAGCAATGGATGAAAAATAAACTTTCTCATCACATAGTGCAAAGCCACTATTGGACCAATTGTAAACAATCATTTGACTTATGCAATAAATATCCAGTGGCTTCTCCACACAGACATGATCACCAACCAACAGAAAAAAAGACATCTGTCACAAACATTTTTGCTGAGAGCCTGTCACCTATGTAGCACTCAGCAACCAGCACGAGATACAGTCAGATCACAATTCTCAACATAGCTAAACCAAGGCACTGCAAATTAAGGTATTGTCGTAGGCACTGTAACTTCTTTCCACGCCAGGTAAGTCCCACTAACACAGGCACTCACACGGCTTCAATACATAGTAAAAATTTTCCAGTTGTTCACAGCCAGTAGCTGTAATTCCATCAAAACCCAAGTAAGTGCTAAATTCCAAAGTCGTAAATCTAACTTCAGCTTTGAATTATGCCCCATTTGTAACTACAGTATCAGATGAATCACTATATTCTACAAGTTAATGCTGAATTCAGGTATTGAGAAGTAGTTGCTCAGTTACTCTAAGTATCATTTTTGACCCAAGCTATTTAATTTTCTCATATATAAAATTGGGGTTAAACTGCTTCCTCTTATTCCTACCTTATCTCCTTTTGTTTAGTGAGATTGCTGAAATTTGGAGGAAAACACACCTTGTGTAAAATGTACAAACTACACCAATCTTGGGGTTTTATCTTAAGATTTAAAGTGATACATTATGTATGAACTTATATGTTTATGCTGTGTTTTGATTGGATCAGACGGAGTTGACATGTATTTGCTTACTTCACTTACACTGCAACTCCAGCTTGAAAAATGATGCAATGATTTTTTTTTAATTTTCCTGACAGTTTGCTGACAAATTTTGAAAGCAACTGAGTAATATTTAGGTCTAAAAGAAGAATTCAGGAGCTGTGTGGTTCTAAACAGCAATCTGGTTAAGAAACAGTCGACAGAAGCCAAAGCTAACTTTATTTTTTTTTCCAAGAACTTGCTGCAATATCAAAATTATTTAAGGTACATAGAATTTATTCTCTCAGAGAATGGATCAATTAGGATTGTACACAGACAATCCATGGGAATGGTTTCCACATGAACCATGCTACTAATGATACCTATGTTTTCTCATTCATTCACCTTCTTTTGTTTATTGGAGCCACAGTTTCCTGGGTGTTTTTGATATTTTCATAGCAGTCACAGTTCTTTAAACTGAAAACATTAAATTCCAGCTACTCAAAAAGAAGCCCACAAACAATTTTGAAACAGTCAACTCTTGACATCTTTCCATGAACAAACAGCACAGAAGGAAATGCAGTTAGTTCTGTCCTGCAACACTTCTTCCATTTTGGAGGAATTCTTAACAGAAAAGACATGAAGAATTTCAGGGGTATAGAGGAATGAAGTTGATTTTAGTAATACTTGACTGAACCCAGTGAAGCTGTGTTGGACATTGCAGCTGGTTCATCAAATTTTTACCAGGGGTTCTGCAATTTCAGCTTATTTCTATTACCTATTTTTTATCCACCAGAATTCAAGCATAAAGTGAAAAGTCCTCCAGGCTACTTGCTTTTAGTAACAAAGAACTACTGAAAAATTCCAAGCATATCTACCCTGAGCTAGAGCACATAGAGAATATGGTGTCTGGCCAAACACAGTATGACTGTCTGTCAGAACACCTCATGTCTTTAACAGCAAAGTCACCTCTCTCACATTTAATGCTGAGAAAATCCCCAGACAGATTTTTTTCCCTTTGAATGCTTTCCTGTTCACCACAATTCATACAGCATCCCCAAAGTTACTGTGCAAGTTTATATCACTAGATGAGCTCTTGTTTTTATTGCTGCTGACAATAGCTACAGAATAAAATACACATTGTTAGAAGGAAGTTCTCAGCAGGTTTATATTTACCCTCTGCTTGAACTGGATTATATGCTCTTTTGTGCAATAAGGCTAAATGTAAAACAAAACCTCTCCTTCATGTGCTTAACAGAACAAGTGTTAAATCAAAACACTTCTGTGAAATATGCCCATGCTTCTTTGCAGAAAAATTTGGGTAAGTTTGTTTTTTGTGCAAATTCAGTCAGATTGTCACCACAGACAATAGTTTGCACATCTCAAATACCATTAAACTGTGAGTCCCAGTAAGATCCTCAGAGAGGGGCTGGAGTAAAGCAAAGGAAGTCATTTAAGTCCCAGAGAGAGTATTTGGCATTTGGCACATTGCACTACACCTATGCTGCTACACCACCTTAGGGCAGATGAGAGGTGCTGAAACACTGTGAATTTGCTGCCAGCTGCAGGAGGACAAACAGAAAAATTAAGAGCTGACCCAAGTCATCCTGCAATTTCTCAGGCCAAAACGCCCATCCAGGTGCTTTATGCATGACAGAGAAACCAACAGATACTGCAGACAATTCTGATATGTCCAAAACAAGTTCAAACTACACATCTAAAAATTCAGTAACAGCAGCAGATTTTCTCAAATATTGATACTGATCAGGCCCCCCAGTTGGGTTTTCACTGCATACACTGAGACCCGTGCTTCCATTATGTTACCTTCAGCACCTCTGTCACCTGCCCCTGGGTCCATATTCCTGTTTTTTGGCTGGAGACTTGGATAATTTGTTTTCAAAGTACAAAATCATAGCATAATTTGTCTTTAAAAAAACAAGAGAATTCTGTTTGCCTGTGCAAAACTATTGCCTTAGGAGGTACGATGAAAAGAAATGGAGAAATGAAATATACCAGGTTTTTTAGTGAAAAACTGGCACATGTGACTGGAGACAGGAAAATTTAAAACTATATAACGAGGCATACAACACTGAAGAAGGTTAACTGGAGAAATTACCTGTGAAAACTGAACTCCAAAGTGTCACATTTTCATTACAGAAATCATAGCATACAGCAAAAATTTCCAGTTAGCACACCATATAGTAATACAGGTAGAGGTTGCCATATATCTGCCTGGGCCTTTCAAAGATAAAGGGTTTTCTGGACTTGCCTTGGATATGCAACATAATTGTGTGAATCAGACTTTTATATTCTGAGTATTTCAGAGTCATTCTGCAAGTGCCACATGAACACTTTAACACTTTAAGTGCTGCAACTCTGACTGGAGTAATACTGCATGTCTGCTGTTTGGAAATGCTGGACAATTCTGAAAGATCCTCTAGTTATACACAGAGGAAATTTTTACATGAAAATGGAAGATACATCAGTGGAAATCCAAATGTACAGATGCCCTGCTGCAGAGGTCCTTGGGATGCCTAAGCACAATACCACACAGCTTTTTCAAGAACAATCTGATACTGAAAAGGGTATGTTGTAGTTGGAACAACACATGAATGTGAAGGTACGCTGCTATAGCTATGCCAGCAATAACACGCTGGGAGAAATGTTTCTGGTAAATCTCTGCAGCATAGACATGTGGTACATGGTTTGTGAAAGTGTTTCCATTTCATATTATGGGGATTGCATCCCTGCCAAAACTACAACAGATGCTTCAATGAAATGCAAAGAAATTTCAAGCTGGCTGGCTACAATGAGATTTTGAACTCTGGCAGGAAAGAGCATTAATACTGTACTTGACAATATTATCCTACTGATTAAAAATTTCCATTCTCGGTCTTTGGCATTGTAAGGATTTGCCACCTTCATGTTAATTTAGATATGTTGTGTTATCTTATTGTGTTTAATAATTTTAATATTTCAGCAATTTACTGTAATCTCATATAGCAGTTTTATATATAACCATACATTTTGCTTTTGCAGTACAGAAGCACAAAAAAAAAAAGCAGCTCATTCACAGATACCATGCAGGAAGATGAAAATATTTAGCAGAAGTAGCATATTCACCAAACCAGAGATGTTAATTTTCAGGGAAATTACAGAGAAAGAAACTATCAACGTTATGGATATCACTGCATTGCCGAGAGGAATAGGTTCCCTATGTTTTGTATTAGATAATTAATGGGACCAGACTACGGGTAAGTGGGAATCCATCATTCCCATGCTTCAAATGAACCTGTTAGAGGATTCCTGAAACCAGCATTCCTCTGCTGTACCTTATCTATGGTCAAAATGTGAATCTCATCTACCATCAGCCCTGAAGTCCAGTACTTTCATTTCATTTGCCTCAAGAAAAGAATCTGCCTGTCATTTTCCTGGAAGTGCTTATCTTTTAAAAAACTGGAAAAAAACACAGTGTGTTACATAAAAGACTCCTTATTTCCCCTAAAAATGCAAACACTTCTCCCTATTGCTGTTTTATTTAATGTTTAGAAGTTAATTCCATTATGGTTGTTAGTTCTACTTTATGCAGCTCCATAACTGAAGTGTAGAATAATGAGGATCACTAATAATTTTCTCAAGAATTATCTGTCAGCACCCATAACTCATTATAAAACCAATTATGTCACTTCTGGCATACCTTTCAACACTTTGGTGCCTGCCAAAGTAAAAATCAATAAAAGTTTATTATTATTCCATGCCTGATATTGGTTAAGTGGCTCCAGTGGCACTCCCTGATGGGGGACTGCCATTAAAGATTTTAGAACTGCATAATCCCAGCCTTATTAGGCTACTCTAGTGAGCATACTTCTTAAGTGTTTTCAAAATTGTTAATAACTCCAACTGACTAGTTACGATGAAAAATGGTGTTGAATAACACTGGTGAAACTTCTTGAAGAACAGCACATACTTTTTCAAGTATGCATTTGATAACAGTGGAGTTTCACCTAACTTCTCCTAGTCTGATGGGAAAATCCATTCTCTGTCACACAGACACAATTTCTCCATTTTAACACTTGATATAGGTATTAGAAAACACATTTGAAATTATAAGGTCTGCAAACCTCACATGAGATACCACTAAATTTTGTACTGCAACACTCAGCTGTAAGGAATGCCTTTGTTCTTTGCAGGTGGTCACTAAAGGAACTGAGACTGTAATTCTGAAAACAAAGTCTCTCACATAAGCAGCTGTAAAATACGTACTTCTACATATGGAAAATGGATTTTTTTTTTTAGTGCTATGAAACTTCACTTTTTCTTGCCTGTTTAAGCATAATTTTATTTGGTCATTAAGATTTGCCAAAGGAAACAAAATACAACGATTATTAACGGAAGCAAAAGTTATTGTTAAAAGTTATTTACTGAACGTGGATGCTATAGTCAAATTAGCAATCATTGAAGCACAAGGAATTACATTAATATACGAGCACATCATAGAATTTCCTGGGTCTAATCCTAATCTCATGCCAGCCCTCTGAACATCACAAAGTCTTTACTTCAGATATAGCAGAATATTACTCAGTCAACAATAAGCTGACAACTACTGACCTACAATATTGTGGATTTATTTTCCAAGATTTGTATCTCCAGAATATCACAGGTCTTTTCTCAACTTCAGCTTCCTACAATTTTAACTTCTACAACCTAATATCATGGAAAACTTGATAAATGAAGATTTTCGCAGTCTTCCATGTCATTATAGCTCATTAACAGTGTTTTGCACTACTCTGGTTCTGTAAAAAAGGGTTTGAATATTTGGATAAATAGTGCTAAAATAACCAGATATTTATGTGAATAAGGCAGGTTGGAATATGACATTTTTATTTTGTCAAAATTTTTAATAAAATATGTTTGGTAACAAGAATAAAAAGTTACAGTTTCAAATATTTTCATTAACCAATTCTAAATAAAAGAAACAACAAAACAATAAAATTACTGTTTAATTCATTATATTTGAATATTTTTTAACATGAAAAAATTTGGGTAAAAAGTCTTTTGAAATTAAAAGTTAGAATTTCAGAAGCAGTTATGATACCTAATTTATTTGCAATTACAATGGAGCATGTACAGTCAGTTGGCATGTATGTGTTGAGGAGCATTAACTTCCAACTGAGAAGTCTAAATTCTCTACCTGTGAGCTAGCCTCTCACTATGGATTTATTTTTTTCAAGTATGAGTGATTTAATATAAAGCTGGAGATTTATAACCTTCTGAAGATACAACTTGGCTTCATCTGTTCACAGTACCACCATGAAAATATGAAGGTTTCAGATTATAGAATAGCATCTAGAGTGCCTAGTTTTAACTAAATAAGTTATAGCATTAAATAAGTTATAGCATTTCCTTTAAATCCCGTATCCAGTTAATATTTTTACTTTAAAGACTTCAGTAAGAAACTAAGTCTTGGTCACTCAAACTGTAAGGTTTTCAAGGTGCTCAGAGAACTGCATCAGAATTTCTGTAGTTTCATGAATACAAAAATGGTTTTCCTTTTAGCTTGCTTATAAAACCCAACAAAGCTCTGTTTTCAACGATACAAGATGAAATGGTATTTCAGGATATATAACATTCCTGCATTTCATCTACTTCTCTCACTCAAATAAAAATGTATCTTATTTAATTTCACCTGTATGAGCTCAAAGACAACCATCAGGCATATACAGTAACAGGTAAATAGAATACATGTTAACAATGCACTTTTTACTAGAACCAAAAATTATGGAATCAGAAAGCATCATGCATCATTCATGTGCACAGTATAATACCTAGAATTCTGCTAGCAGTCATACACTGACCATGGATAACCGATCAACTGAACTGTGCAATTTAGATACTGTTTAAAAGATTTGTACCTCCATGTAACTCAAATTTCCTTTCCTTTCCTTTAATAGTTACAGATGTTTTAATTACAGCCAAACTGATATTTTTTTCTTCTCAAATTAAAAAAATAAATCATAATTCCCCCCCCCCCCCTTCCCCTCCTTAAAGGGCTCACATTGAGAATTATGTGCACAGCATACACAGGACATATTTAGAGTTTTGATAATGGAGATAGGAAAAACCACCACCATGACCAATGTCCCAGGAACTTTTCAGGTTGCCCAAATCATGGAAAGCATTCTCAGTTTAAAAAAGGAAATTTCTAAAATAAGATAACTCTTTAGAATTCAGACTACATATGCAGCAGCTTGTCTGCACTAACATGCAGCCACTAGAATCAAACATAGGGCTGAAAGAAGTTCTTACCAAGGAAAAAGTTGATATGACGTCACCTCAGGTATGAAGCTCGATAAATATTACAACACAAAGCTATACTATGGCCTTATGTAAAATACTGTATACATTTCAGGACATTTCACATTGGAAACACTTTGGAACAGACGGCAAACACTAGGATAAAGGAAGGACAAAGGGAAGCCCATTTTGCAGGAGAAGAGAAAGACAATGTTGGCTCAGACACTGAGGGGGGAGGAGTGGAGTGAACCACACGGTAACAACTAACTGGAAAAAAGCATCAACTACAGATGAAATTTAGAAAATTTTTGCTCTTCAAACTATTCAGAAACTACTTCAAAATAATTAAGCTAGGGTAAAGATGACAAAACTACCAGCTAAAGGGCCTCACTCCACTTACATGCACTATTCATCTTTATAACAGCATCTACTGTTGCATATACTATTCATCTTTATAACAGCATCCTGGGCTACAGTCTGAAAAGCAAAACAGAAATACAGTCATATCCTAATGCAATTTTCATCAGGTTTTGTCAAAGAAAAATTGTAATGCTCAATGACCGCACTTGAAATAATGTGTAATGATTTAAACAGGATCAAAATGCTCGAAGTCATCCATTTAATAATTTTTTTCTCTGCTCGTTAACAATATATAGCAAATACAAAAATATAGATGATTCAGATTATATAGGGCCTCTCACACACCAGCTAGTTAATCGCAAATCAATTGTGTAGCAAATAAACACACACCCAGTTCCATCAGTCTCTGGAAAGAAATTTGGTGAATGTTTTCAGTCACTTTGGCACCAAGGATGGCTTAAAATGCCAGAAATTCCATTTAAAGGGTTTCAGAGAAGACTCTTGTCTTACAGTTGTTCCATAACTGTCAGTATCTGCCAAGCTTCAAAACAATGTCTAGGAATATGTATTCAATTTTTTTAAATAAAACCCATGACAAACAAACAAAACCCTAAAACCTACAAGATCAGCCACTGCCTATTTTGCCAAAGATTCTGAACTACCTACATGCTAAATCTGAATGTCTGCTCTTTGTGAATTTATTTTTCTTATTGCCATAAGAAATATCTCAACAGTAGCTGCTTTTCCAAGAGAAGTAGCTTCAAATAAGTAGCTCCAAAATCTGTTTGTGAGGTCTACAAAGCTCAGGTTTATAAGAAATCCAGGTATAAGAAGCACACATATCTGTTAAGCTTGACTCAGTTGCAGCCATGTGTCTTTACAGAAATCGGGCTTGCTGATTGGACAGAGTAAAGAAAGAGTAGTCTAGAGTAAGGAGTATTAATAAATAACACAGAGGGAGTATTATATTGGAGTGACAAGAGGGGAGTCAGAATACATTAACTTTTGAAGCATTCCCTGTGTAGAGACTCTCCAGATTCCTGGGATGGCCACCCCTTTCTCCCTTCTGAGCACCCCAATGACAGCTCATAAAGTGCATGCGAAGGTGCCCTCAGAGAGACCTCTTCACTGACAAAATCGACAGCAACATGCCTACTACTTCCTGCCACCTAGTGAGGTTTACTGCTCTGCACTCGTGCCAGGAAGTGTAATGTGAACCATACAAAATACAGCTGAATCACAGAAAATGAATCATTTGCATATAAAAGGATTTTGCTTACAAAAGTTGACCAATATAACAGTATTTTCCAAAGATGAATCTGACTGAAAAAAAACCTACACAAATTTTTACTATTTTCAAAGTATATACAAGAAAAAAATATCTTTCAAAACTATAAACAAATTCAAATTTGGCTACGTGAAGGAAAGCATGTATAAATTAGATCTCAATTTCTGTTACCTTTGCAATGTTCTCGTGCAGGCTGAAGGAGGGATCCAGTTCTTCAGTTTTTGTTGTATGTACAGGAAAAAGAGCTTCGGAAAGAAAGCTAGAATTCTGTGAGAAAGAAATAAGAAGCCTTTTAGGATTTCTCATTGATTTTCTTTCAAATGCTTATTGGATTTTGTTGAGAGATTGAAAAACCCTTCAAATTGTTCTTAAGTTTTGCCAATTATTAAACTTATTTCACTGATCTAATTAACTGATTCCAATTCCCTGAAACAGGAAAAAAACCCTAAGTCTTATGGCTTTATTTCTTGAATGGCAGTTGTCTTTGTAATTATGCTTCCCAAAGCAGCTAAAAATTTTGCCTTGAGGGAGAAAAAATATCCACGCATTTCATTTGGAGCTAGGCAGGAATCAGACATTTTATTTAATACATTATGATTTGGTCTTCAGAAGAAATGTAACACATTAATCAAAGAATATACTTTTACCTTATGCAATCATTCTGCTTCTGTATACAGTAATACAATTGACATAATATGGAGGTTTGGTGAATTCTCTAGAATTATATTCTTCAGGTTGACCACTCTTTTTATAACTAGCCTATCTTAATAATTTATTTGTACAAGATGTTTGCCTCTTCTTGTACCGTAAGAAAGCGAGAAGTTAGGTTGCATATTTGCTGTCACAAGGCAACAGCAAACTGAAACCCAGGTGTGAACTGAAAAAACGCAAAACAATTTAAAAAACCCTCAAACAACAAACCTCAGAGGTGCACAGATGCCTAAACTGAAATTACTTTAAACATATATTCCTGATCTTGGTATAATAAAGCAACTGAACTAAAAAGAAAAACCTATCTTTATATTGCTTTTGTGGCGCACACCTAGTTTAGTTTTTCAGACTTGACCTGAGATACCTCTCTCAGAAAAGCTAGGAACCTAGTGCCCATCTAATACCCACCTGATATAAAAATTAGTGTAGAGGTACATCTTGGAGGACTGAGACGCTTGATTTGGTAAGCATACTCTGAATACACTGTTCATCAATAGCAATGGGTTCAGTACAGAAACACAGAAAACATAGCCAAAGTTATTTCAGTGACTGGACAGAGAATACGCTAGTGCATGATTATCATGCCATTCTAAAATATATTAGCCTTGAACAGTTCTACTAAACATACTTGCCAAACTGAACTCTGATGCAGAAACACCATCCATGATGCAGAGATGCATCCACTGCATTTACTTACATCCTGAAGAGGAGCAAAACATCACCTCAAGCCTTCTGACAAACTCTGATTAGCCCTAGGCAACTAAGTTCAGCATCTCCTTTTAGATGATCTAAACCCTTCCTTGTCCATTAATCTTATTCTGGGTTTTTACTTTAATTTTGGATGCCAGAACCTAAGTATATTATTGTGTTTAGAGAATACCCTAAGTTTCTCTATTGTATTTCACATTTAGTGTACAATGCATTGTGCACCACACAGGATTACATACATACTTAACAGAGGGATCGATTTGTGACTGCAGAGAGATTTCAGGCTTTTCATTAACATACTTCCTTGTAGTAAGTCTTTGCATCAGAGTGCTGGGAAACTCGCCCTGTGCTTTCTTTGTCAGCCCTGGCAGCGTCTCCAGGGAATTATTCAGTTTCAGACCAAGTTAGGCTAGTTCTAGCATTTTGCATGCATCTTTTAAATGACACTGTTTTGGGTTTTCTTGTGTGGGCTTTTTTTTTTTTTTTTTTCTTCTGCAGAGGGACTGTAATAAGAACATAAGAAAACATGGCTGCTAAGAAAGGTTAAGCAAAGGAATGAGACTCATGAAATGAATGTATTTTCCAGATTCATTGTCGTGGTTTAACCAATGCCAGACAGCTTGTCCACTCACTCCCCCGCGCCCCCCTTCTTGCCCTCCCCTACTCTCGGAGGGACGGAGAGGAGAATCAGAAAGAATGCAACTCCCATGGGTTGAGATAAGAACAGTTTAGTAACTAAGGTATAACACAAATCACTACTGCTGCCACCAATAATAGTAATGATAAAGGAAATAACAAGGGAAGAGAATACAACACCTCATCACCAGCCGACTGATAACTCGCCCCCCAGCCGAACCAAGCACCGACCGATACCTCCTCCAACCCTGCCGTCCACCCTAGCCGTTTCCGGGTCACTCCCGAGTTACATCCAGGGCATGACGTGCTGTGGTATGGAATACTTCTTTGGTCAGTTTGGGTCAGGTGTCTTGTCCCTGCTTCCTCCCAGCTTCCCTCCTCCCTGGCAGAGCATGAGGCTCACAAAGGCCTTGGCCAAACCAAAACATCATTTTTATCAGCTCTGTTCCCAGCCTGAAAGTCAAAACACAGCACTGCACCAACTACCAAGAAGGAGAAAAAAATGACTGCTGCTGCTAAACCCAGGACATTCATGATCATACCATTTTACATATGCTAGTTATGGAGCTTTACACTGGACCCAATATAAGAGTACCCCAATTCTGAGTGTAACTTTCATGGTCTATGAATTTACATATAAAATAGCACCAGCAGCAATAAGCAGCTGACAATATCCCTGTTTCAGACATGCCAAAGTCATCATGAGATTATACTACGATTACATCTTTATGAACAGAATTTTTGAAAAATGCCTGGAGTCTTTTCAGACTTAATTCCAAATAAAAGTCACAGAAGCCCATCGTCCTGTATTTAAGCTGAATAATTTTTCTGGCTTAGATTATTTCCCAGCCTGTAAGGATATATTGACAATGTTCAGGAAACATGTCCTTTTCAAATGCCAGTTTCCTGTATCTACTAAGTTAATACTTCTTCACTTTCCTTCTCTTGATATATACTGGTCTTCAATAGCTTCTGTCCTTGTACTCGAAAAAGTACTCATACTCTGTATTTGCAAGAAGTGAAGCCCCTTTTTAGGGGCATTAAACCTGGTAACAATGCCAAATACATTCTTCAACCACCATAAAGTTATTTTCAGTGGCCAAATAAATCTTTGGTTAAAAAGTATTAAAAGTGACCTGAGCTTTAACAGGATTGATTTGTAAGGCTGACACTCCACTACCTTTTAGAAAACAGTACCACTTGCTAAAAACACTCTGCAGGGTTGTTTTAAACATCAGGAAGTGAGCAAATCAGAGAGATAAACAATTTAGATGCTTTGTTTTGGCTTGCATAACCTCTTCTTATGTGACTGAGCTCTACTCTTTTGCATGCTGGGTTCTAAGCCATAAAAAGACTGAAGAAAAACAGTACTTTAGTGAAAAGCGCTGTTAACTTCAATCCAAACACAGGAAGTTAAAAAAAAGCGGAGAAAAGCTCTTACCCTCTTCCTTGAAACAAACAATATAAAGTATCTTACTCATGTACCCCTGGGGATAAAATGGTGGTATATGATATATGCCTGCTGAATCAGAATTATATTTGTACTAAACAATGCAGTACATCACATGGATCCAAGAGGTAATTCTTAATTGGGCATGGCACTATTAGCTCTCTTCCCAAACAAGCATGAGACATGAATTTCTTATAATCATAGCAGTGATGTGGTATGGCAATATGCTCTGCTTAAAACCACTCAATGTAGGAGTAGCTCCCTGCAGATGCCCAATCCACCTCCTGAACTAGTACATTCACAACTAAATTAAGCTTTTTTGAAAAGCGTTACATGGCTCATAGACATGTTCAAGACGGGCAAGAAAACTCAGTGAAAGGCAGGTCTCAAAAAGGTATGTTACATTGCTGCTAAGTTTGCTTGTTGATTTTTTTCTACAAATTAATGCCTCCATGATCTGTATTTGAGCAGTATTCCATGTATTTCTAGAAGGTTATTTCTGGTTGTAAGCTCCCACCACTTTCTTTTTAGGGGGAAAAAAAAAAAAAACAACACTGACTGATACAAATTTTGGTGTTCAGTGATGCGTCTGTGTGTTGCCACAGAAGCACCAGAATAATAAATGAAGTCATTCTTCCGTTCAACTATTTGGTTCATTTGTTGGGTTTTTTTTTTTTGCACAAAGTAACTTATTATAAAGATAAAATACATACTTCAAGATTATTTCATAACACCTATTCATCTTTGTTTTAAGTCTGCACACTAGTTTACAGAGCTATATCATTTATTTGGGGGAAGGTTGAGGAACACTGTCATTCTGCTATGGTAGTGCTAATGCTGTTCATCATCATTCACATAATTGCAATCAATAACTTACAAAGAATTACACTATTTATATTCATTCTTGAGTACCTTACTGAAAGTCAGTGAAGGGAATGATTACTGAATTAGATTTGCTACACAAGATCAGATTATTGCTCCATCTAGACAAGTACTTTTCTCTGGAATCTAAAACTTGATGGATCAGATGCTTATAAAGCAGGAAAACACTGCTTAACTGGCTTTTATCCCACCCTACTCAAACACACCTATGGGGCACAGGTTAGGATTCTAGTAATCTTTAACTCATATCTCATGCAGTAATGGGATAAACACTGCAAGTATACATTCACACTAATTCTCTTCAATTAAGTGCCTTCGTGGATCAGGTTTTGCTCCTCTTACAACACTTGAATGAAAAAAAAATACTGGGTCCTAAATGAATTACACAAGGAAGTGGTAGGATTCAACCCCAAGTCAGCTAGTTCTGATGTGGATTAGTCCTGGTATCTTCCCATAGGCTAACATCTCAAAGACAAACTTTATTTTTCTTTAAAACTACGTTTTATGGAAACTGCATGCAAGAAAACAGCCTTTATTAAAAACTGAACAACAATTTTTAAACAAACTTTGCCTATTATTTCTTTGAACAAAGAGTCATTATCTTTAGGCTCTTCCTCAGTCTAACACTGACTTCCCATTTTGCAACAAACTCAGCACAGTCTCTGCTAGAATCCTCAGGAAAAGAGTTAGGCTTTTTTTACACCTGTCTTGTGGTCAGACTACAAATATGCCCCTTTCTCTGCTCATCAGTCCCTTCTGTACTTGAAGGCTTGGAGGTCTTTTTGATTTTTATTACTGTCCCGCTCTCATACCAGCACCCTTTAGCTCTCTTTTGTTAGCCACATCTGTGCTCTGGAAAACTGACAGATTATTCTCTTCCTCTTCTGAATGCCACTGAGCAAGCAACCCTCCTTCCAAAGGCTTCCAACTTAGTCAAGACCACAGCAGACAGGCAAGGTACACATGTAGCTTTTGCTACTGCCTCAGTTGCAGACTTTTAAAGGAACACAATGTGAATAAGCAATGACCAGCAAATAAATCCAAACACATTTTTTCATCAAAAGAGCAAGCCATTTTGCTCATGATGGAATCAAGACCCTCTTGAAAAGGTGTCATACAGAATCACTGCTTTAAGCAGGCTTGATCATTTTTACACAATTAAGCCCCAGAACACAGAGGCTTCCCTGTGAAGTGTACATGAAATAAAACAAATTCCTACAATTTTAACATATTTGTACGTATCTAGAGATAACACATTATTGTCTGTGTGTACAGATAGTACTTGCAAATAGTTAATCCAAGATTATTAGATTTTACTAAAACAGCTTTTTTTTTTTTCCCTTCATAAAACCCACCTCCATAAAAAACTACTAGAAAGGCAAACATGCTCTGTTTCTCTTGCCTTTTATTGTTTTTCAAGCACTAGGCTCATCAAAGAAAGCTGCAGGAACTGTCCAAGTAACAGAAGCCCACTCTTTATCCAAGGGAGCACATGGCAGAGAAATGAGTCTAGATGATGTTTCAAGAGTACCTCTCAGCATTTAACAGCATGAGCAACACTTTCCAACAGAGAGAAACTGAATCAGACTCCTCATTTATTCTTTGAGCAATCTCAGAGTAACAAGCGGATGTTTTCTGGTGGTTGTTTTTATGTTTGTTTTGGTTTTATGTTGTTTTTTCAGAGTCTTTTTTCACAGTAATTTGCTAAGAAGATTTCTAGTATATACACACTAAGAAAAAGACATGATAATCCCAAGATCACTAAACCAACTATATTATTCCTTTATGTTTTTCACTCACAGTACAAGTTACAGCTATAGTTATTGTCCTTGTACTCTCCCCCTCTCATTTCCTAAACAAAACTCATCTGCTTCATTTCTAGTCAGGCACTAGTATCACCCTCACCTTTACAATGGTCAGACTGTTCTGCATATTGTGCAGCTGAAAGTTCTCAAGATGCTATCAATTTATGGAAAAACCTTTTCAAGGTCAGACCACTGTGAATCACCCTAAAATTTAGGAGGCTCAACTTCCAGTCATGCCTTTGAAAATTCCCGCTTTGCTGTTCCTTGTCCTTTGTAAATCGTTCTTTAGGTACATCATTAATCAAATGGATTAAGTATATTTGCTCTTCTGATATGAAGCTACGCTTTTATCATACAACGTGTACAATCTAGAAATGACCCCACCAATAATCCTTCAACTCCCAGCATAATGATTTGGTTTCTCTATGAGCTCTTCAAAAGAGATGTGAACCTGCGTAACATGAATTTGGAACCAGGCTTCCGAAACTCTGTATTTGTCTCATCTTCCTTTTGGAACGATCAGTTAACCTGATCTTTTCAATACTCATTTAATGAAGCATTCTGTGAAATTAGAAAGACATTGATGTTCCACTTTTCAAATAATGGGTCATTTCTGATTAAACTTCGATTGAACATTCAACTTTCAATCTTAAAACAAATTGCCTCTTTTTCTTTTTAACTTGAACCCAATTTCCTGCTGCCCTCGGGTCTTGTGACAGTAATTAATTGATTTATGAATCAATTAAATGGGGATTGAAAATGCAGAAAAAAACCTGTCAAAGCCCCTAACCTGGCTTACTCTTGCTTATTTATGATGGACACTTGCGCTAAAATTCACTTCTGATTTACTAGACTCTTTTTTCTAAGTTGTCCTTCCTCAACTAATTAAGTGAACATAACGCTTCACCTTCTAAAGGTACTAAATTTGCATCCTTTGTGTACTGTCTTACAACATACCTTCCATTTATATGCCAACTTTCAACCAATACATTTTAAATCATGAATAGATTCCCACAGCACTTCCGGTGATTTAATGTAAACCATAGTAAATATCAGGACATTAGAGATCAAATTTTATCACACACTATTTTAGGACTGGAAACAGTTCTGTGGTACATGCAACAAACAATTCATTTAATTATTTATTTATTTTTTTTGGAGGCCGTGACAATGCTGCATCTACAAGAGAGAGTCCTGTTTTCTTGACTATGACTTTAAAACAGTTCAATTAGTAGTTAGGAAACTTAAATTATGTAACTAACGATTCCTCAGTGTGTTCTCATTCCACCCTGAATACATTTTTCTTGCCTGCTGAATATTCCCAGCATTTATAAGAAAACATCCCTCTGCCCTTAACCTGGTGAATAATACACAAATACCTCAAGAATTTTGTGTGTGTTTTTTTCGTTTGTTCTTTTTTTGAAAGGAACATGCAGTGGGTGTTTCTTCACCCAGAAAAAACTCTCAATCTGGAAAAAGACAGTCCTAAGACTCAAGTTCTTTAATCAGCTTGACTTCACCCTTGCTTATATTTGACTCTATCGTCTGCATTTGTGACAGCTTCGCCCTTCAGCACTTCACAGTATTTGCACCATCAATTTTGTACTGCACAAAAGCAAAAGTCCCTTAGAAAGGTACAACAGAGAGCAAAAACCTGTCTGAAATTTGTACAGGTAGGCCAAACAATATAAAAATACCAATCTAACACTGCAAAAGTCTGCAAAGCAAATACAAAAAAGAAGGATGAAAGCCAAGAGAAAGCTGTTTATTTTTTCACATAGACCAAAGAAAAATCTTTTGGAGAGGAGAATTGAGGGGTATAAAGATTCTGCTGCATCAGGACTGAGAATATAATTGGTTACCTGTCCACATATATGTGTGTGTGTCTGTGCTATGAGCTACTACACTTTCACTTTCTGCCTTTTCGTAATACAACAGTATGAAGAGTAAAATTATAGCAACCTGAAGAACACTCACAAACATGGAGGGTCTGGTAACTAAAACACAAAGCTAGTAGTCAGTGCTTACCTTCATAATCATCCTGGGAAGCAAATTTAACTGGGAGGTTGATTTTACCTGCAGAGCTCACGTTACAAACTTATGCTGTGCCCAAAACTATTACCCAGAAATCCAGAGGCTTACAACTGCATGAGGACTTATGTACACCTGTATTCAAAGCACTTGCCAAAAATTCATCATAACATGAAGGTAAAAACCCCATCAGAAGAAAAGATAGAGAGCAGTGAGAACAAAAACACCAGTGAAATCTGCACTGCAGGTTCTCACTAATTCCTTATTCCATTTTACCCTAGCATCAAGCAATTAGCATGCGATGTTTTGGCAGCAAATACGCAATTACATCCCTTTGTGAAACAGGTGTGTCACCTCAGCTGGGCTAAAAAACCATCTCATCTCCATCCATTTTCCTTTTTTTTTTTTTTTTTCCCTGGCAGGGTGTAAGAGATTGAACCAGAGATTTGACTGGAACAAAGACAAAAAAAAAAAAAAGAGTAAAGGAAAAGAGCATCTCATATTCTAAAATATGGCTTATCGTCGGCTATCTGGAGGACTTTTAGTTTGAGAAGATGCAGTAGACTGAAGTAGATTTTCAAACAGATTTACTGAAAAAGTGGATTATCTAGCATAGAACATACTGAAGCCAAAGTGTAGTACTCTGATGTGTGGGTTAAACTGAATCAACGGCATAACACCAGGGATTGATGTACAGCATATAGGATTTCTCACTATTAAAGACCCTTAAAGCTGCAAACATATTGCAGAATAGTGTATGCTTTTCCACCTCACTAGCAGGCTGCCTGTTCCCTTTCTGGCAAATACCCTCGATATCTAATTAAATGTTCCCCAAAAACTCCACAAAGGATTATGAAGTGATATAAAAGTTAGTTTTCACTGTAAGCATAAGCCAATTTTTTTTAGAAAGCAAGTCTCTGCAGTTGCCACAGCCTACTGTGTGTCAAAAATCTCATTCAAAGTCAGAATAACCCTATGTCGTGAAAATGGGCATGCTGTAAGGAGTTTTTGACAAGAAGCTCTTCTTTAGAATTTTTACAATTTCAGTTCACTGAAGAACTTTCAGAAAAGAAACAAAACCAAATCTACCTATGTTTTTAATATTCTGGTGAAGCTCAGTGACCCTGTGATGTCATCAGATGCCGGACAAAATAAGCGAGGCCTGCCAAATCACACTACACAGAAAATGGAAAAGGCAGAATTGGAATCAGTGATGCACAATTTATTTTATTATTCAACTCAACTGTAGCCAGAAAAACTCAAGCCAACAGTAATCAGACAGGAAAAGAATATAACCACTTTACTCTCATCTATTTTAACTTCATGTTTTCTTCCTTGCAATAGTAAGTGAATTGAAATAATCACTGTAAAGCTATAAATTCAGACTGCAGCATAAAGAAAGCAACTTTTAACACATCAGGACACTTGCATAGCTTTATTCTTCTCTAGAATTTTCCCTCGATGCTTTTTAAACTGAAAGCAGAATCAGCAGTTTAAGAGGAAGCATCACAAAGCCAGAAAACTGGAACCCTCAGAGAAGATCTTTCTCAATTTTCAGAATTTTGGAAATAGGATGGCTCAGTTCAGCTTTACTACATTTAAGAGAGAACACCTTTTCTTGGATGTGTCATGTGCATGATGCAAGAACACTTTGTAAGATCAACTGTGAGCATTCAAGTTACATGGAAAACATGCAGCGCCAGTAAGATCATTCTAACAACGTCCTGCTATAAGCCATGAATTCATAGAATCATAGAATCATAGAACAGTGATAGTGACTGTCACACAGAACAGAATTCGAGTGACAATGTCTTTCATAATCACAAATATTATAAAGCATGATGGTTTTATTTCCTGATTTGATGCTTCCTACTTCTATTTTTTATTGCTTTAAAACACTGTATAAGGTATTATACTGAATGAAGAAATCTGGACAGATATTGTGTAGGTGGGAACCTCAGTATTTTACAGTAAGAATCAGAATTGGCTTTTGCTAACAACGTCTTCAAAGACAGTATTTATTTATTGAAAGCCTTGTTAAACAGCTATTTAATGGCCATGATAAGATACATCAAACACTGCAAATTTTGAGAGGATGTATCGACTGAAATCACAGCTGTTTGATAGTCCAGTGATCTTGATTACTTTTCCTGACATACTAAAAGACAAAGCTGAGTGCCACACTACTAGTATCTGCTGACACAAAACAAGTTCTGATACTTATTCCAGACACTGCCAGAAGATTTTTAGTTGGTCTGTTGAATTTAGCCACTCAGAATAACAATGCTAAAATGCTGTCTTGAATGCAACATGCCATTTACTTCTCCAGGGAGGACATAATTTAGTGTCTTGTACCCTTAGATAATACACGTTTCAGTAACTAGATATTTCAGCAGGCTATCACACAGAAACAGTAATTGGTGTCTAAGCAAATGTCTCGTATGTTTTCCCACATCCCACTGAACCTGTTAACTTCTAACCTATCTTTCTTCCACTGACTTTGAACAACCTTCAGCCAGTTCCACGAAAATTAAGAGTCTATGAGAGAATCTGTAAGGACATGTATTCATGCAGTGTTAGTGCTAAAGAAGCTGTGCATTTCTGTTACTGTAGGTAAAGAATATTCCCCTTCTGGATGCACAGTGGAATGTTTGGGACATCGAAGCACTAGGATTTGTGAGACCAAACAGATGCTTTTGGAACAAAGTAATGCATCCAACTGATGAGAACATCATCAGTTTGACTAATACTAGTGGAGTAACAGAAATGCTCTTCCATGAAATTAAGTAGCTAAATATTCATATTATTCAATAAAAAAACCTCATGCAATCAACTGAACATCAAATGTATTTTGTCTTGTAAAACACTGACTCACTAACCTTAACAATTTCAGCATGCTCTCACTATCAAATACAACTAAATTAGCATCCAAGCAAACAGATGGACTAATGTATTAATGTATTACTGATGAGTACTACACTGAGTAACCTCTAAATGTACTGAGAAATTAGAAAGCACTAATTTATGCTAAAGACAGACAGAAAAGAAAACATGTTGGTCAGAAGAAATGTAGTATGAATAAACAAAAGCATAGCTATTATAAAGGCAGTATAGCCCATGAGTGAGAAAGGGACGACACACAAGCGGGTGTGGTTTGGACCTATTTTCAAAAGCAGTCCCAAGGTAACCTACTGGGGACAGTTTGAACTATATCTGCTTACACCCTGGCAGCTCGTCATTTGTCCATGAACAAAAATGAAACCTCTCTTCACCTTGATACATCTAACTCCCATTGCTACACCTTGTTGACCATAATGTTCTACTATGAAGTTCATAAAACCTGCCAGCAGCAAATGCAGCAGCAGCAAACTCCCTAGAGACAGTTTAGAAAAAGGAAATCATGGGTTCCCAAGCAACCTGCCATTCTGAGGCTGATACAGATTTGATTCTCTGCAAAGAATTTCTGGTGTCTGTTATTTTAAGCACACTAGTACTTTGACTCTTTCATACATGCATGAAACATCTCCTGTAACTCCCCACTGCCAGCTACCAGATGTGTATTTCCTTAAAAAATGAACACACCTCAGGGAGAAAGGAGTAGTAAAACATAGAAAGAAGGGAGCAATGCAGAGCCTATTTTCAGATGGAAAAGCTACCAAATTACAGGTCATCACAGCAACACACTGCTGTTATGGAAACATTCATTAATCTAGATACAGAAGGGGAAATATGGTTTCTATTTAGGGTAGGAATCTCCCTGGAATATCAGGATCAAACAATTGGTGCTAATTCTCTTCTAAGGACATTCATGCATATGCCATAGGCCCGGAAGATTTGTTTTGAGCAGCTAAGACTTGAAGTAAGTACACCATGTCTTCATATATGGTCTGCCCTGATCCTTCAAAGAAAATGATGTCATGATGCTTCTAATTGAAATTCTTGATAAGTATAGCTTGATCTGATAAATTAATTGGTACTAGGTGACACTTAACCCAGGAGGATGTTATAACAGACGAAAAACATAACAAAATTTACCAGAAGAGCCTAGTCATCTGTAGATCATCTAAGTAGTCAGTCTTTCCTGCCAGGAAAGGGACTGGAGGACATACCAGAAGTAAAGGAGAAAATAATCTGGATGTGGAGTAACAGTGAGATTAATGATGTGATGCAAAAACGTTTCGATAATTGCATTAGGAATATAGAGATCTGAAACTTCAGAACATAAATGACTGATCTTAAGCACTGTAACTGTTTGACTAGTGAACTATACTAGTGATAAAAAAAGGGCTCAGTAAAGGGTACCATTCATTAGACAACTCATGTTTGCTTTAGATATACACACACAGAGGTACAAGGTTGTGTTCATGGAATTAATTTTCTTGTTTTACACAGAATTTACTGACAAAACTATACCCCAGACTTTTCTGCCTTCCACAATGCCACCTTGATTTTATACTTGTATATAAACATATGCATATAAAAATAAAGTGTGATTACATATATATATATATATCTTTATAAATAATCCTTGACAAGAACTTTGCTAAGAGAGAATGCATGAGAACATTGGTCAGAAATTCTCAGTGGCAGTTATCAGGGTTTGTTCCAAATACATTCAGCTGCTTCACATTACAGTCCATGTTACATTCCTAGGCAAGCTGCAGCTCAGACATTATAACTAGAAGACAGAGTTTGTACCTGTTGCTGGGGATTATCTGTCCTTGAGTTTGCAAATTGTTTACTGGTTGTTTTGGGGTTTGTTGACATATACAGTCCATTCTTTATCTACAATACAGAGACAGAGAACTGTTCTTTCAAAGCAATGGCAGATTTTAATAAGTTCTGGCAGCTAGAGAAATGGTAATAGCTCACCAGCAGGCAGAAATTACATTTATTTTCATTGTTTGTTTTGAGAAATCTATGTAACAGTGTGCTGGAGGTTATCATGGTAAGGGACATGGCTATTCCTGTGGTAATATAGCCGGTAGCCATCAACTGCATTATGCTGCTATGACTGATACACCAGTTGCAAATTTGAAAATGAAAATACTCCAAATGCTTCCGTCAAGTACCACTTAATTAAGTTAAACTTCTCACAGAGGTTAACTACTTAGACAATTTCACTGAACTAAAATTGAACAATACAAACATCATGTCAAGGTCATAACTGGAACCAACTCACTGTATCAGTGAATCAATACTGATGGGAAACAGACTGTCCCACTCATCAGTGCTACAAAGATGTTTGTGGTAAAATCCCAGGCACGGCCATTCTGACTGACTGCACAGAGAACGTTTAACCCTTTACACACAGCCAACATCCTGAACTTCCTTGTCATCTGATTTCTGTGAATTTATATGATCAGTTCAAAACTTTACCTGGAATCCCCCAAGAAATAAAACAGCAGCTGAAGGTCCCCCCATAACACAGGATTACAATGGTGCTCCTAACCACTGACAACTGAACCCCACAACTTAGGGACATTCAGTACTGTTTTCAGTCAGAGAAAAATTGGTATGAACACCAGTTTCACATTCACTTTTAAAAAGACACAAGGCAGATGCACTGAAGAGCACTCCATACTACCTAAGCCCTTCCTCTAAAAGAACATAAGCACATGAAAGACAGGAAAAAAGCATGCAGCACGGGAGTTATTTTTAGGTAAACTAGGCCCTAAGTTCTCTCTATCAAGGACAGCTCCTCTGCTTCTTTTCTCATAACAAAGAAAACATGGAAAGCTTTTGATTGCTTTTGAAAGAAGCGCATGATGTGTCAGCCTAAGCATGTAAATACTAAAATCAAGAAACTGTAGTAAGTTTCCCTAAAGAGTGTTAAAAAAGGAAAAAAAAGAGAGCAGGACAGGAGGGAAGGGAAGAAGCAGAGACAGATGGTAAAAAAAACAAACCTGAGGGGCCACATTCATTGAAGAGTTAAGATTTAGTGGCTTCGTTTTTACACAAGTGTGGGCAAAAAAATCAGTTTTAACGGCTCTAATGAAAGTTGAAAGTTACCTTCAAAAAGTTATGCATATTTCAACAGAAATAAAAATCATTATGCATTCTCTCTAAAGAGGACACAATCTCAAACTGTCAAAATACTAAACTCTTCTACATATATTACATACAAATGCCTTCTATAAAGAAACCTCTTTTCATTTTTCTTCTAAATTAGCTTAGTGGTCCATGGTATTACACTATCTTGATCTAGCCTGTGAATAATGTGACAGGTAATTTTTATACTTCTTGCCTGTGCTTAAGTCTGAGTGAAGATACGGAAAACAACTTTTATGGCCTAGGTGTAAAAATAAATGTTCTATAAACCCTGCATATCCAAACTTAGACATAAAATATTTCATGATAAGCATGTGTCCATCAATAAATAACAAAAAAGAGGTTTGGTTTGTGGTTGTTTTGGTTTTTTTTTCTTTCTTTTTTTTTTTTTTGCTATTGTTTGTGTGTCGGTTTTTTGTTGTTGCTCTTTGGGGTTTTTTTGGTGGGTTTTTTGTGTGTTTTTTTGTTTTTGTTTTGTTATGTTTTTTAATAACAATGTTCAGTAACTTTTTTTTCCTCAAAACAGAATGATAATGCTAGCACTGATGTAACCTACCACATAATCACAGACAGGATTTAAGATTCTGTTATCAGATAGGATTCAATTATGTACTAGTATGCACTGAGAAAGGTAAGTAATATGCAGACAACATAGGTAATCATCTAGCTATAATGTAAAAACTATATTCCTCATGAAACTGTTGACTGCAATGACATAGAAATGAATATTTTCCATCTTGAAAATGCTCAAAATGCTCCTCTACCAACTTCAGTTTTCAAGTGATTGAAACAGCTTCAAAATGTTGAACACTTTAATATTTGGTTTACAGTGCTGAAGAAACAATCATATCTCAAGCTGAAATAATGGCAAACTCAGATTATATTTTCTCTTGTACCCAAAGTAAGGCTATTCCTCTGTTTCTACTTTAGTTATGTTCCAGTACTTCAGCAACTATGCCATAAACTGTGCTAAGACAGACACAATCAAACTGAATTAACTTGCAACTATGGGATTGGTTCTTTTCTCTTTAGTGAAGAAGCCCACTGCTATATTTCCAAACATCAATCTTTTAAAAGATGCTTTCCTCTGTTCCTTCTCATAAAGGTAAAAAGACAAGTGCAGTGATCAGATTAAAATGCTCAATCCAGCAAACTGCATTTTTTAAGGTACTCCACCAAGAAGAGAAAAATTATATGGGATAATGCTTATATAAAAAGAAAAACTAGGCAAAAGCTAAAGAAATAAGGGAGGAAATAAAGAGAAACATACGCAGATTTAAATAGGAGGTATGGATAAACTCTTTAAGTTCTAAGTGTCTCTGACAGGTAAAACTATGGCTATAGACAAGAAAAAAATAATGTTATTTCCAGACCATGCTGTTGGTCCTCGTATTATATTTTTATATAGGAAATGCCATGTGAAAATGAAAGGAAGTATTTATGCCAAACAACTTTCTCGAGAATGCTGTAAATAACCCTGACACCCTACTGCAAAAGCTATGTCATATTTTAAGACAAAGAAGTAAAATTAACATCAATCTATTTTAAGTAAAAATTGGCAGAAAGTTGTTTGAAAGAGTAATGTCAGTCAGTACTTACAACACTATGGAAGACTCATGTGCCATCTCTCCACATACCTCAAGTACTGACACACATATCCGTGCCATGAGAGAATCTGACTTCCCCTTTCCATGTTTGACAAGGCGACTAAAGAAGCAGGATTAGATAATAGCCCTTAATTTTGCCTCAGAGTTTCAGTAATCCTATGAAATCTGCCTCTACTTCCTCAGAAACAATACCCTAATACCAGCCTTAAAGCTCATACCAAAAGCATGCAGGATCAGCCCTAGTCAAAACATATCCCAGCACATTTAGCATTTCTCAGTATATACTGACTGAAATTGCTATCTCTATAACCAACAGCTGTATAAACAACTTACATTTTAAATTACACCTTTTCCGTTAACAGGTTATACTTCTATTGCAATTAAAAAGTAATGGGGCAAAACACCAGCCAGATGCCCAAGAGATTTATTTTACTCTGCCTCTGTAGTAGAGGGAATTTATACTGCTGAATAAAGTCCTGATTGTGACATTATTTATATTACAAGGAACCTTTTGAAAAGTTCATAGATAAAATTCCAAAACTGTACCGAAAGTTGAAGTTTTCACATATTTTAATTAAATGACTACCATTTGAATACCTTGCATCCTTCTCCTGTTTACACTTCAAGCCTTTCATCAAGAGGTAGCATTGTTCTATTATATAAACGTGAAAAAATAATAAGACAAAAGCCAAACTGGCCAAAGAACCTAAACTTTTTGAGTGCAGTGACTTGACCAGAAGTACAAACTGTTTCTTAGAAATACCATTTTGATTATGTAAGACACTTTACAGATTTGGATTAAATATGTTGCATAGTGCCACTGCTAAACCCCATTCTACAGAAACAGAGAAATCACAGGCTTTTTTTAATAAGTAAAAAAGTAAGTTTGTTTTGTTTCTCTGAATATGAAGCAATATCCAGTTGAGTTCCATAGATATTAAACACAAATTAAACTGACACTATTTAGAATTGTGGGAACTCCTCATATTTAATGGTTGAAGCACTTCAGGATGGTCAGCTGGAACAAATGTCAAAATTTTGAAGGACTTTTGTTTCAAGTAACTCTGATTATAAAGAAATGATCTTAGGAATCTAAGCCACAAGTTCTCTTCCTCCATAGGCTTTCCACCCATTGCTTTTAAACCACACCGATTATATATACTTTCTCAAATAAATCATTCTATCCTCACAAAACAACTTGCTTAACAATTAAGAGTTCTCTTAAGTCTGTGACTTAAGCCACTTTATTTTATCACAGCCACAGATTTGAATAATGAGCCTTTTATTTCTGCAAAGATTAAGTTTCAATTATTTTAAACACTTGTATTTTGTAGACATCATTCACAAGAGCAGAGTTGGGTCTACAGTGACTGTTAATTCATATAGAACAAAACAGTTATCAGTCACACATCTGAAATAAACCAATTAATATTAGAATTTCCATTAATGTGAGAACTTTAAAAGGATGTTAAAAAGCAACAGAGGAGGATGAAAAAAGATGTGTAAGGTAAAAGAAAAAAGTAATATAGCAGTATTTTTGTTACACAGGCACACAATCAATGCATATTCATTCAGAAAGAAGAATAATGAAGAATGCAAATGTAAAATGTATGCATGCTCTTCAGATCACACACCACCGTACCCAATGCTTTCAGTTATTCTTAACTTACAACCAAGTAACCAAGAGCTGAGCTTTAATCATGCTGTTTCAAATATAAAAATGCCACAGGTGAAGAATTTAAATCTAAGACACTAAGCAGAATCGCAATGAACAGTGATGTATCCAAAATTACAGTTTTGTCCATTATATGCACAGTTTATATCATTATAGAGATATTTATGTGTTATACCTATTGTAACATTTTTCAGTGTGAAAATACACTGACATATAAATACGACTGATATTTTCAAGGGTACTGAAATAGTCCACACATGGAAAAAAAAATAAATCAGAATTTACTCACTTGCGCCAATTTGTCATTCCTGATATACCAGTGGTCATACAACTGAGTAATTCCATTGATACCTAGCTCTTACCGAAGTAGTTAAAGAGCAGTACAGAGCTTTGTTACTATAATAACAAAGACAAGCGTGTGATCTAGGACCTCTTTTACTTTATACTGCTCTTTCTTGTTGATGTAAAGCTAAGTGAAGATGTTTCTAATACTATTCTCCACTGAGGTGAGGACTAACAGACTTATAATAATGAGCTTTCACTGTTAGAGAAACTTAGGTTTTAAATCAACATTATATCTCTCTCTGGAGTCTTTATATGGTCACTTAGATGCAAATTAATCATTAACTTGAACAGCATGACACCTCCTCAAGTTAAGATAATCTGTGCTATTAGGAAAATCTTATCAGCCTTTCTCCTAACCGATTACAAATCAGAATGTGACCCTCATGTGGAGGTAAAGCCAGTGCCTCAGAAGTTAGGAAGAGAGGAAGGCTTTCTTCAGTAACTGCATGAGAATCCTTGGAAATTGGGTTAATATTACTTTTTTTTCCACTTGAGAAATTCTTCCAGGTTTACTTCTTACTTGCAGACTAAAATGCGGCATATTTTCTGCTAGTAAATAAATGAGTTACATTTCTCTCAGTCCATTTTTATACTAGTGGTTCAATACTTAGAATGTGCTTTTACTAGCTCACAGATCTGACCACAGGCATTTGCCATGCAGATTTAACCTCCCTGAGGCTATGTGGTTTGCTGTATTAGATAATTTCAAGCACGATAGTTTTACTTACTCTTCTGGTCTGAATGTTTTCTCTTACAACTTTTATTCCCTCTTATTTACTCCTTGGATTGCTGCCAATGAAAAGCTTTTAAAACCTCCTCTCTGAGAACTCGCATTACACTGACTGTGTAAGAAATGTATTTCTAAAGCTGACCTATAACTGTTGCTCTGTAGGCAGGCTGCAAGACACAGGTCTTTGGCTTTTTTACTCTAAAACTTTGAGTGTGGAATAACATCAGTTTTATGTGACACTGAATGCTGACAGGTGGATAAAATAAACTACTAATGTATATTCCAAAAGAAAATTTCCTGAGTAGGTCACAAGACTGAAAGAAACAGTAGAGGAAACCAACCTGGCAAAATGATAGTCTACAAAAGCATACCAAAACATGCCATTTCTGAAATCTGGTTTCCCAAACCCAAACCATGTTTCACAATGAAGCTGACAAAGCTGACAAATAGTTTAAAAAGCTGAATGGCTTGAAAACAAACCAACCCCACTCCATGCAACTTGAAGATTATTTGCAGTCACTGATCTGCACAAGAGAAATTCCTACAATATTTATTAGTACTGTTGTAAATCCAGAATAATTTGTCTCCCTTATAACAATACTATCCCTGTTTGATACAATAAACATAATCCCCAATGAACAGTTGTAATAAATAGTAGAAAATAAACAGATTCCTTGTCTGAGAGAATACAGGGGAGACGATAAGCCTATGTTTTAAGGGACTCTTAATAACTGCTTTAATAAATAACAAAAATATAGCCAAGAATCCAAATTTAGTAATCCTGTGTGACTTCACTTTTAGGAAAAAAAAATAAACCTCTTGCTAACAGAAATTTACGTATTTTGCTAACCAGGTTTATTTCTCACATAAACCAAAACTCATGGCGTCAAGATCTCCTGTGGTCTGAGAGGTGTAGTATATCAGCCTCAGGACTGAAGATTACACTTAAGTCTATTTCCAGGAAAAAAGTCTGCAAGAAGGACAAATGCTGAGTTTTCCACAGAGAATCAAATTTGCTGTGACATTTTTAAGCAAATATGAAAATATTTTCTTTTATGATTCGAATTACATTGCCACGTTTATCTGAGAGACAAAAATGCACATCTGCAAAGTTAACTGAACACTAAGAATAACTTTGGTAGGACTGAAATAGAAAATAGCCAAAGCAACCTTCAGTATTCGTACTATAAATGTTGCATAAATTTTGCTGGGAAATAGTTATTACTTTGATATACTGAAGTCTGCAGATCCTTTTTCATGCTTTATAGATCCTATATACACAGATCTGGAATTAAAATTATGTGGAATAGCTGCTAAGTGACAACAGAAATTTGCACCGGTCCACAAGCCTGTCACAAACACTGCACTCATAGGCCTCTTGCCTTCACAGTTTCCTTAGAGGCACTGCCTTGTGTTTATATCTGAAACAGAATACTTTGCCTAATAGCTGCAGTGATTTCTGTTCAGAAACAGAAGTCTCCTTATTTATATAAATTCTTGACTTAATCTATTTTAAGTTACACAACAACATGACAACGATGCTCCACTATCTGGCATATTTCTGTTTAGGTCTGCACTTGTTAAATAGAAACACATTAGCATGCAGTGCCAGGAAGCATTCCAGTTCAAATCATCTTCAGCTTTCCTCTTGAAATTGGAAAGATGTGGGCATATGTAGATAAGCACAGTGCAAGAAGAGAAATGAGGGGAATATGAAGTCACTGCATTGTTACATTGGCAAGAAACCACATACCTTTTCTCATGACCAATAACTAATGCCAGGCCTCCTCGTCCTCAGCTGACAAACTGAGGGGACGTTTGGCTTTTCAGGTGCAAATATAACCTACACTAGTGAAGGTTGAGGACAAACATGCTTTCTGAACAGTTTATCTATGTCCAATTCCAACCTGGTCTCCAAACAGTGTAACATGCCTCTTCCTTCTCCTTACCTTGCAGAAGACAATGGACTGAAAAAGAACATGGTGTTTTGAAGACTTCAATCAAGGATACAGGTGTATACAACCAACATATATACTAGAGTCATATTTTGCCCACAAGTATGAAAACAAAGTTAATTTTGAATGGTGTCGCATCCTACTGTGCAGGAAAAAAAATACACACCAAAACTTGTTTCCCCTATACTGAAAGCTGCTGGGTGAGATAATATGTAACCTATAATACTATCAGTAATATTACAATTTAATATAATGTCATGTCCCCCCCTTTTATTTTCTTTTCGTTTGTTCTAAACATTCATCTGTTTGCTTGAATGCCATACCTCTATAAAATCAGTCACTCTGAAGTGTTAATCTGCTGAAGATCTAAGAAGATGCACTTACAGAAGATGACTTTACAGTACAAGATGCTTTTCATGTAAGGATATAACCTTAGAAAACCTAATTCTATCTCTTTCTGGTATCTTCAATTTAATCATTTTTATTTCTAACTACCTCTGATGCCTTGATGTCCTCATAAGAAAACTGCGTGACAGGTACTCCGAGATGGTTGATGAAATAATCTGAATCTCCCTGTATCTGCACAGAACTCACATTAGATCCTGGACATCTAGTCTTTTCCACACACTTGAAGCTCTGGCTCTGAAAAACAAAAAGAAATCAGAATTCTAGTTACATATTTGCAACCAGGCTCTTAATGACTTGTATCAATATCTCATTTACACGGCATTCTTTGGATGGAAGCATCTTAAGAACAGCCTGGAACTTATACTGGTGTAAACAGGTATTAGCTGGTTCATACTTAGTAGTGAGTGAGTCTACAAACTTTTTACCCTCTATTGATATATATTGTAGGATCAGACATAGCAGATAATGAAGTGTGCAGCAACATGGCTGAGTCTTTCAAAGGACAAGGAAAGTCATATCTAATTGAAATAGTAGGAGTGGCAAGAGAAGAAGCCTTTGGTAGGCTATGAAATGTCCCATGCTGGGCAGGAGATCATAGGTCATCATGGTGCCTTTTGGAAGCATGTTCCCAGGTCTTTAATGGTTAATTAAGGAATTAATTCTGTATTCAGTTAATAGCATGTTCTCTAACAGCAAAAAGCTGAATGAGATTACCATATTCAGGATATCTGATAATGTATGAAATGCTGGCAACTTTTCTGTGTAAATTGCTTAAAACAATTCCAATCAGTGACATGTTTGTATTTCTTTCAAATAAGCATTTTATGTGAAGTCATAGCAACAAAATGGTAACAGATATAACAAGAAAACTGGAAAACAAGCCCAAGACTGAGTGCTACATACTCGTGTAGCTCCCAAATATATTAGGTAACTAAACACTTAATAAGCAGTAGGCACAAAGGCTTTCAGCATCTATTATAGCAAATAAAGTATTTAGGGTTTTTAAGAATGTTAGGAAGTTGAAGAACTAGAGATTATTTTGTTTTAACTAACAGTTTACATAGTGTAACTTCAGCTCCTCAGACCTACTTACTAAGTAATTACTAGCTTGCTACAAAAACAATTTAATACTAAATAAATAACGTCTAATACTAAAATGCACCAGATTCTGTATATTAAAGATCCTGAGCTTGGCAGGAAAATGTTATAAGAGTTAGAAAAAGACAAATCTGGGTATTTTTCCATGTTTAAATTAGCATAATTATTGCTTCACAGTTTCACTTCAGTGCTATGAAGAATGTAATTGCGTATTATCCGCTGTATATGACAGAAAAAGCCCAAACTATATACTTGTTTCAAAAGGTATTTTTAAATAACTACACTTTATCTTCTACAGTCTTTCTCAGTCAAAAAAATTGTATAGCAGTGTTGTGGTTAAGCCCAGCTGGTAACTCAGACCCACACAACTGCTGGCTCACTGCTTCCCTTCTCCCCACCCCACTCCCAGTGGGATGGGGAGGAGAACTGGAAGAATGTAAATTCCATGGCTTGAGATCAGAACAGTCGAATAACTAAAAATAACTACTACTGCTACCATCAGTAATAATAATGATAAGGGAAATAACAAGGGGAGAGTATATAAACCTAAAAAAAGGGAAGGAAAAACCCCCCAGTAAACTTAAGCGATGCACAATACAATTGCTCACCCACCGACTGATACCCAGCCCAACCTGAGCACCAGTCTGGGTCTTCCAGGTAACTCTCCCCAGTTTATATACTGGGCATGATGTGCTGTAGTAGGAATATCCCTTTGGCTAG
Source organism: Neopsephotus bourkii (assembly GCF_033783945.1). Taxonomy (NCBI): domain Eukaryota; kingdom Metazoa; phylum Chordata; class Aves; order Psittaciformes; family Psittacidae; genus Neopsephotus; species Neopsephotus bourkii. The sequence goes on along the minus strand of NW_026901852.1, from coordinate 1,186,284 downwards.
TTTGGGTCGGGTGTCCTGCCCTTGTTTCCTCCTGGCTTGTTGTGCTCCTCCTCACTGGCAGAGCATGAGAGACTGAAAAGTCCTTGACTTGGATAAGCACTACTAAGCAACAACTAAAACATCAGCGTGTTACCACACTGTTCTCAGACTGAGACCAAAACACAGCACTGCACCATCTACTAAGAAAGAGAAAACTAGGTGTTACAGCTGAACCCAGGACAAGCACACATAAAGGCATGTCATTAATTTTAAGCATATATATGTACACAAGGTCCATTCTTAAGTGATTGCTCCTTTCAGGAATTACGTTTTAAGTATCATGCCATGCACTATGCTATCGTGTAGATTAGACTATATTGCAACTTCCTCATACTGCCCAATGCATCTGGTCCGGTTTCATAAATGATGAGTAGTCTGTTCCTTCTTTAATGTTTAGAAGTTTACTGAATTACACAAAACACAGCTTTTTGCTTCAACAGGAAAATCTCTGAAATAAGCAAAAAACCAGTTACCTACCAAAGTCACAAATCGCAAAGTTAAATGACCAAATTTATACCAATAGAACTGTTGGACAAAATAATTCAGCATCAGAAAAGGACAGAGCTGAAGAGTCAATGATCCATAAGAAAGCTAAATAGTATATGGAAGGATCTTTTCTTTCTAAAAAGACCTGAACCTAGCTCTGAGTAAACAATGGCAGACAAACTCTTCAAGGCTAATGCTACTTGCATCTACTAAGAACTTAAGTAACTATCGTGACTATCCAGAATTAATTTTCTAGAAGTAATTAACAGAAGGGATATCTTGAAGTGTGGCATGGACCGTCAGAATCTTACCGTATACCTCAGAGGTAAGGAATTTGAGCAGGAAAATGAATGTACCTCTTTCCTTGTCAGTCTAAATCTTTATACCTTTCACTCTAACATTTCATCATCTCCTATGTATCTGTACCTAGAATTTATTGTGGGGTTTTCAGAAAAGGAATACTGTAAGCTGCTGCATGGAGGTACAAGTGTGGACTTGGAATTTATACCCAGAATTCCCTTTGGGGAGGGGGTAATAGAGGATAATCAAAAAGGAAAACAAGGGTTCATGCAACGAATAACATTTCCCACAGCAAAAAAAGCCAGAATTTTTTAATCTAGTCTGTGAGAAGTCAACTGGTGTAACTGTATGAATAAAGTTCTAAGACATTTTCTGCTAGTGCCATCTCACTATACCCCAAAATGGTGGCTAAATAGCAAGTCATCTACTAAGCAGGTTACGTTTCACATAAAAGCAATCGAGGTTATAGATACTGCATGGACACAGGTAATTAAGACTACTTTGATATTGTTCTGTATTGTTTCTAAGAAAATGATGGTAGAGTCAGTTCAGAACAGACACCACTTCTGTTAGCATGCAGAAACCTAAGAGACACCTTCCTTTTTCAGAAACCCAAGCTTTTAGCCAGCATTCTGTCCCTCGGAAAACACTACATTCCAATTTAACTGTTCAAAACCATGTCACTTTTTTTTTTCACTGTAAGCAACAATGAAATATTTTTTCTGTATGGAAGTTTACTTATGTTTACAGATTTGGTTAAGAGTAGAATGAGAGATGGTATTTTTTGGCTTTTGTATCACCAGCCTTCACAGTATAGGATTTATATTTTCATGACAGCAATATTCAATTCCATAGGGCTAGCATCCTAAGAGTTTAACCGCTTTGTTCAACTTTCACTGCTGCTAGGAAATGAAGGTCACTCCTTTGTAAAAGACTGCTAGGGGATGTGGGTCACAGAATTGACCTGAGTGGGAAAGAAGATTACAACAATGCCAGTGTCTACAAGCATGGGATTTAAAAGCATTTTAAGAGTTCTTTAATGCCAAATAACTTGTCAATCATCATGTAATAGAAACTGTGTATCACTTTGGCATTGAGGTGTCCCTGCCCATGGCAGGGGAGTTGGAACTAGATGATCTTAAGATCCTTTCCAACCCTATTCTATGATTCTGCTTTCCCTTTCCTTCCCCCCTATCCCAACTAGTCTGCTAATTTTACACCTTTAAATCTTAAACAGTGTCAATTTGATTAGTTCTAATTATAAGAATCCACAGAATCTTTCCTTTCATATAAGCAAAAAAAAATTATTTGTGAATTCCCCAGTCTGGAAAAAAAGTTATGCATTATTTCATCAGTTGCAGTCAGGTCCTACTTAATGAACTTTTAAATATTAGCTTTTATGTAGGGAAAAAAAAACAAACAAACAAAAAAAACCCAACATAAAAAACCCCACCAAAATTAAAAATGACTCTAGAATAAATTATCAGCAACACGGTTTGTAGGAACCACCTCCCAGTTGTAGCAGGCAAACTGCATTTCTTCAGCTAGTTAGTCTTACAGTAAAATACACATAATAGCACTGTTCAGATCATTTAGTTGTTCATGCTGATCTCCACTGTGTCAATCAAGCCCTCCCCTCAGACTGGAAGGAAATCAAGCCATGTGGTTAGACAGTAATCAAGGAGTGGTTCATGCCAGTGTAAGGATGCACATGCTATTCATAATGGAATAATTTTATTTCTCTGGAGTTCATTTTGGTTTCGGCATCGTGTTAGAGGTTTATTTTACAAATTTGAGAAAACCAAGAGCACCATATGGCCCATTAAATATATTTGATTTAGGTTAATGTTATAAAACAGATCTGACAAATATAAAGTATAATCAAGTGGTACTTCACTGCAGACTTTATTCTAACACTAATTAGACCTAAGCATTCATAGGTGCCTTTTGCGGCAATGTTAAGATCCTGGTATAAATAAAAGTCTGTAATAAAAAAGAAAAAAAATATCTTGGCCATTTCTATAGTTCACTTTTCACTGACAGTTACACATTTAGAGACATGTACCTGTCAGTTAGCTCTGCCTACCTTCCTTCTTTTATGTGACTCCAGCTGAAACTAAAACATTGGCAGCTTCTGAAAAATGATTAAAATATTTAAGTAGTTTTTCAACAGGACAAATGAAGAATGACCAATTATTCTTGCAACGATCCCAGTTTCAGAGTTAAGCAAGGAAGCTTATTCTTCATGAATAATCGAACTTTATTCCATGAGCTGAACCACCATCTTTATTAGTAGCAGGTGCAAGGAAAACACATTTAGGAAGCCAAAGCATGGTAGCCATCTAAATTAAGTAAAAAAAAAATATTAACAAACGAGAATAATATATTAAATTAATCACAGGCCATGTAAAAATGCAAAAAGCAACATATTGGCATCTTTATTACTGCAAATGTGTTACACTAAATTATCATCAACAGGTAGGAAGGGCCAGAGAAGCTGCATAGCAAAAGATTCACAAGTATATATCTCCTCTCATCTATAAATCCCTGCTACACTGAGAAACAAATCGTTAGAGGAAGAAGGTTTGACAACTCTTTAAAAATATTATTAGCTGTTTGCTTGCCCTGACTGCCGAAATTTACTGAAAAAAAGAACTTCTATCAACTCTATGGCAAGCATACTCCTCTGTTTTCTCACATCTGATTAACTGGTTTGGATATAAACAACTTCCTTTGCTCTCAGTCTTTGCTGACTGATCATATATTGCTATTAATGCAAAACACGTTTATAAAATTATTAGGGATATTTAATACAGTACTTTCCTCTAGAGACCTCAAAGTACTTTTCAAATCAACTAAAGATAAGCAAGGTGCCTAACATTTCAGTCTTGCCTAACGTCACTGAACAGAACAACCAAATAGAAACTGAGTATTTCCCAACTTTTGATTCAAGTATGTACCTAAAAATAATTTTAAATTATATCCACTCATTCTTTCACTGCACAAGAAAAAGAAAAGAAAATCTGCTGGTAAGTAATGTGCTATGTACAGAGAAGAGCCTAAATGTTACACACAAGTAATGTGATGAATGTACCTATATAAGCAATGCAATCTTACCTCCACTATTTTAGAGACATAATAAAAATATTAAAAATGGTATAGGCAGACCATAATATTCTACTACAGACAGTAATATTGTGAAAAGCTGTCATTTCAGTGCTTGTGCATATCTATCACATCTATTTTAGCCATGACAGTGAAGTTCAAAAAGTGCATACAACCTAGTTTCCCCATGATCTTTGACTTCTTGATACTGTATTAGACATTGAAAGAAAACTGAACAGCTTCATCTGATGATACTTACTCTATCTGTTCACACAGTTTAGTCAACATTTTTAACAAAGTACGAACATGAAAAAGAATGATCACTCTCTAGACCATGCCTGCAAGTGTTCAGAGTAAGATAAAGATGATTAAGGCTACACTAAGAAATCTTCTGGGGTAGTGTGAATAAAATGTGCTGACACATACACATCATCTTGTCACTAGGGAAAAACAACCTCCACAAGAACTAGTGTTTATTTAAAGATGTCAGGGACAAAATATTTAGCATCCATCACAGGCCAAGTGATTCTCAATCAGACTACTGCATCTGACAGGGATCACCACTGGTTCCTTAGAAAGTCCCTCACAATGTACCTGATGGTTTTGGGTACACAGAAGCACTGCATCTGGAAATTCCAAGAGTAAACTGTTTTTTAGCTTGTGTGGGAAGAAAATATTAAATATTGTATTTTCACTACCAAAAACTGCCTTTTAGACAAATCACATGGCTTTAAAAGAATTATTCTTTAAAAACGCATGCAGGTATCCTGCATGACAGAACATTTTTCACCCAAGGGGATAAGGGAAACTGAAACCTGTGTCAACTACAATGCTTATGAAAGGTCAGAGCAAATAGAGACTACTCAAGACCAAGTTGTGATACTGCATTCAGATTTCCACTAAACCAAGGAAAATTCAGTGAACGACAGAGCATAAGCTGCCATACGTAAAACTCCAGTTTTACCTTTCAGAAAAGTGTAAATTAAGTTTAGCTCTTTAATGGTGCCTTCCTAACTAAACTGGAAAACTATAATATCAGCAGTCATAAAACAAAGCATGGGGCAATACGTATGCTTGTTTCAAAATATTTAGATATATTGCTATACATTGTACTACTTTACAGATTTAAATTATTTTTTATTTAGTTTACAGCTACAAAACATGAAGCAAGCATGAACCCATATTACTTGTTCAGGTCTTTTTGTTCTATTAAACAGCATTTCATAGAATCATAGAATAGTTAGGGTTGGAAAGGAGCTTAAGATCATCAAGTTCCAACCCCCTGCCATGGGCAGGGACACCTCGCTCTAAACCATATCACCCAAGGCCTTGTCCAACCTGGCCTTGAACACTGCCAGGGATGGAGCATGCACAACCTCCCTGGGCAACCCATTCCAGTGCCTCACCACCCTAACAGGAAAGAATTTCCTCCTTATATCCAATCTAAACTTCCCCTGGTTAAGCTTTAACCCATTACCCCTTGTCCTACCACTACAGTCCCTAATGAAGAGTCCATCCCCAGCATCCCTATAGGCCCCTTCAGATACTGGAAGGCTGCTATGAGGTCTCCATGCAGCCTTCTCTTCACCAGGCTGAACAGCCCCAACTTTCTCAGCCTATCTCCATTTGGGAGGTGCTCCAGTCCCCTGATCATTCTCGTGACCATCCTCTGGACTTGTTCCAAGAGTTCCATGTCCTTTTTATGTTGAGGACACCAGAACTGCACACAATACTACAAGTGAGGTCTCACGAGAGCAGAATAAAGGGGCAGGATCAACTCCTTTGACCTGCTGGTCACACGCCTTTTGATGCAGCCCAGGATACGGTTGGCTTTCTGGGCTGTGAGCTCACACTGAAGCCGGCTCATGTTCATTTTCTCATCGACCAGCACCCCCAAGTCCTTCTCTGCAGGGCTGCTCTGAATCTCTTCTCTGCCCAACCTGTAGCTGTGCCTGGGATTGCTCCGACCCAGGTGTAGGACCTTGCACTTGGCATCGTTAAACTTCATGAGGTTGGCATCAGCCCACCTCACAAGCCTGTCAAGGTCTCTCTAGATGGCATCCCTTCCATTCAGTGTATCAACCGAACCACACAGCTTGGTGTCATCGGCAAACTTGCTGAGGGCGCACTCAATCCCACTGTCCATGTCAGCGACAAAGATGTTGAACAAGACCGGTCCCAACACTGATCCCTGAGGGACACCACTTGCTACTGGTCTCCAGCCAGACATTGAGCCATTGACCACAACTCTTTGCATGCAGCCATCCAGCCAGTTCTTTATCCACTGAGTGGTCCACCTATCAAATTGATGTCTCTCCAATTTAGAGACAAGGATAGCGTGTGGGACAGTGTTGAATGCTTTGCACAAGTTCAGGTAGATGACATTAACTGCTCTACCCCTGTCCATCAGTTCTGTAGCCCCATCATAAAAGGCCACCAAATTGGTCAGGCAGGATTTCCCCTTAGTGAAACCATGCTGGCTGTCACCAAGCACCGTGTTGATTTTAATATGCCTTAGCATGCCTTCCAGGAGAATCTACTCGAAGATTTTGCCAGGCACAGAGGTGAGACTGACTGGTCTGTAATTCCCTGGGTCATCCGTTTTCCCCTTCTTGAAAATGGGGGTTATATTTCCCTTTTTCCAGTCGTCGGGAACTTCACCTGACTGCCATGATTTTTCAAATATGATCGCCAGTGGCTTAGCAACTTCATTTGCCAGCTCCTTCAGGACCTGCGGATGGATTTCATTGGGACCCATGGACTTGTGCATGTTCAGATTTTTAAGATGGTCTCGAACCAATTCCTCTCCTACAGTGGGCCCAAGGTCTTCATTCTCACAGTCCCTGTGTCTGCCTTCCAAGACTTGGGTGGTGCGGTCAGAGCCTTTGCCAGAGAAGACCGAAGCAAAGAAGTCATTCAGAACCTCAGCCTTCTCCAAATCCTGTGCAGCTAGTTCACCCGAGAGCTTCCTGAGGGGGCCTACATTCTCCCTAGTCTGTTTTTTTATTTGCTATGTACCTGTAGAATCCCTTCCTGTTATCCTTAATATCCCTAGCCAAGTTTAATTCTAACTGGGCCTTAGCTTTCCTAACCTGGTCCCTAGCTTCCCTTTGCTTTGAAATCATTGTCTTATTTAAAAAAAAAAAAAAAAAAGACCATCAGTGTAAAGTCTTTACAATAAATGGGACCTCACAGGACTGAACCACATTTTAGATGCAAATTTTACATCAAACTGGTAATAAATACAAAAAGAAGGTAGTAAAAATTTATAGTATGAATTAAATTTCCTTTACTGGACTTTTTCTACATTTAACTTTATCTACTGACAGTCCCTCTCTGATTCCTGATGCTTTTTACATGACACTGAATTATATTTATCTTTCCTATACATAAATTGAACTCATAAGCCTCATTAACTCAGTTATACTTTTGCCAACATCCAGTACAAAGTCCTAGGAATTTTAATGTCTTTTTAAAGAGAGATAAAAATCAAGCAGGTATGCTCCTATTTGATAAAGAGAATTTCAGAGCAATCAAATATTTAAGAGCTAAAATTACATAGCATAAATTATATAAGTGACAAGACTGCAATTGGAATGTCACCAGAAGTTCCAAATATCTTAGTAACTTAAAAATTTAGAGAGTTACATGGTTTAACAAAAGCAATAAAGAAATTACAGAACACAGCTATGGCAGCTGAGTTTCTCCATCCTACCCCACTTACCCCAGATTCCAATACTCATCAACCAGAAAAGCACTGCATGAGAACTTTGCCCCTATTTTTTTCATAAGCACAGATAAAGGCAAGCTCTCCAGCACCTCAGGTACAGTAACTTTAAAAATTTGATTTCTATGATCACAAGCTCAGCCTCAATATTCAGTGGTTATTTATGGTAAAATATTTACTGTACTACTTATTTACCTATACATTTTACCATTACTTTTATTTATGGTAAAATTCAGAAAACAGCTTAAGATTGTATTACATTAGATGAACAATGCAGCAAAACCAATGCTATATTAACAGAGAGAACTTGTCTCCAGACCTAGCCCAACACACTGAAAACTGGGGGGTTATTTTTCTCCTTTAGAGCTTGCATTTTTGAATCAAGTTTTTAATGCAAGCTATTTGTGAGCATGGAATAGTTGCATTTGTAATTAAAGGATGCAGTTAAACAATTTTTTTTATTATGTAAAAAGCAGTACTTTCCTGGACTTAATCGTATTTAAGCTTTTTCTTCCAGGTATCCAGTAGCAGGAACACTGGTCAGGGTTAATGGTCACATACATAGTGAGATACTGTGAAATCAAGGTTTAACAAAATGCAAATTAATCAGTTTTAGTATAAAACCCTGATAAATTGGGACTTGATAAGAACTGCATGACTTCCCTAACATTTTGTGCTGTAGTAATATTTGCTGTTAAAAAAATCCCACACTGCTTAAGTAGGCAACAGGATTAGGATTTGATGACAAGACCTTGTTTTCAAATGGCTTGTAAATAATTTTAAATGCCTAAAGGCACTCTCATTCTACAATAAGCAGAAAGACTATGAACCCATTTCAGTGTAGTCTAACTCTGTCATGATCAGGTTCTGCCATGCTACTCAGTTGGGGATCCATCATGCAAACAAGTTTTAATTCATGACGGAAGTGTGATTACACTCTTGCTTCTCTGTATCCAACAGGAAGAAAAAGAAGTTACTTGTCCCTCTGAAGGGAAAAGATATGTACACTCAAAGTGTTATATCATGTTTCAAGATCTTGTAAATGTCCCAAACAGGAGAGTCATCATGAGGTTGGATGTCAAATTAATACACAGTAAAATAATGTTCAGTGGCCTTTAATTTAATTGCAAAAAGAAAAAAAAAAAAGAAAAGAAAAAACAACACCAGGAGACAAAAACTTCCACTATATACTTTCTGCTAAAAAATGAATTAAGGCTCACCTAGGAAAGCAAACTATGAAAGTAGATTTATGGATTTCTTAATTATCAATACGAACCCTGTTAGTATGCACAGCACACACCTGCAGAAGCTGTGTTTCCCAGTTACCTAACCAGATGGCTCAAGCTACCCCATCACTGTCCTACTTTAACAAAAATAACAAAAACCAAAACCACACACAGAACAAAATTTGTATTTGTATTGCAACACCTAATCTTAGAAGCTTGACACAGTTAGTTGGATATGACAGTTTGTACATATCGTAATTTGAATTTCGCCAAACTATCAATATTTTCTTCACACTTCCTCTTTCTGAACTACACAGTATTCATGATCTGTACTATTTCTACCAGAAATGTCTTCTAGCACTATTCCTTCAAAAACCCACTTGTGGAAGTGCAAATCAGCTCACCAATAACATCCTTCTGAGCCTTATCATAAAGCTGACCCAGAAAGACAGATGCCTCACATCTGCAGTGAAAGTCAACCTGCTACCCTTTCCCCATGGAGTGCAGTGTTTCACTGTGCTGAGCTCTACAATCTGCTACTTATGAATACAACATATAGTGTATCACTAGGGAAAAAAAATAATCCCTGATACAAATGATGTTACATCATTTATCCCTGTTACACATGTAAACATAATATGTGCCACACATACCCTTCCTGCTCTACACACTCCCAATATCCAGTATCATATCATATAATCCCATATATCCCATCATATCACCATATCATCCCAGAAAGTTGGGGCTGTTCAGCCTGGAGAAGAGAAGGCTGTGTGGAGACCTCATAGCAGCCTTCCAGTATCTGAAGGGGGCCTATAGGGATGCTGGGGATGGACTCTTCATTAGGGACTGTAGCGGTAGCACAAGGGGTAATGGGTTAAAACTTAAACAGGGGAAATTTAGATTGGATATAAGGAGGAAATTCTTTCCTGTTAGGGTGCTGAGGCACTGTAATGGGTTTCCCAGGGAGATTGTGAATGCTCCATCCCTGGCAGTGCTCAAGGCCAGGTTGGACAAGGCCTTGGGTGATACAGTTTAGAGCGAGGCGTCCCTGCCCATGGCAGGGGGGTTGGAACTTGATGATCTTAAGGTCCTTTCCAACCCTAACTATTCTATGATTCTATGACTCTTTTCCAGAAACTAAGAATCCTACTAAATCACCCTGCACATCTCATAACAATACACACAGAGGCAGGACAGACTCATAACATCACATCATCCAAGGAAGAGAGAACATGTATACAAATAAACTTGGCATAACAAGTGGCACAGTCAGGTTTTTAAAGCGCAGGCGAAATCTGCAGTCAAAATGTCTCTTTTGTTACTACAATCAAAGAGCAGAGTAAGTTCAATTGCAATATACACAAATGAAAAACTTTTTTTTGTAACAGAACACAGAAAATCACATGTAGTACTCTGGAGGAACTCTCTTGCCACACTGGTAAATTATTGTAAATCTCCCTTTATGGCAGTACCCTGGAATCAGGCCAAAGTAATTTACTGCTGGCAAAGCTTAACCTTGCCCTAAAACCTCTGGTCTGACATTTAAACTCCTTGAAAGCAACTATGCATCAACAAATCACTCCTTTCCCAGTCACATACAAAAATACTTTTCATTCTTTGAAATGGAAAGTCACTCCTATTAGTCCATACAGGGCATAAAGGTCAAGAAGCTACCATCATATTTTTCATAAAACACCTCTCTTCTGGATTTCAGGGGGAATTGAGCAAATGGAATAATAACAGTACATGCAGTTAAGATATCAAGTATCTCTATCAACTGCATTTTTCAGAAAGCTCATCACGAAGCAGATTTATTAAAGTGTGTCAGATAGCACCACAAATACTGGTCTCCAAGCTCTACTGGAAGATAAACGATCCAAAAGATGCTGAATGATTTTATTTTACAGCACTGGTGCAAAAAGACTTTGGGACAAATGAAGCACTGTAAACCCTCACTTAGGCAGTGCAATGCTCTGATGTTTTCTATGACTGGATTGTTCCAACTTTTATCTACTTATACCATAAGTATCTGTGATACTGCCTCTGTACTGGACAGGAAAACAGTACAATATGGAGAGCAGAAGAGTTTAAAAAAAAAAGTACAGAAGAGAAAGCAGTAGTGCATCTGTTACTAGTCAAATGACTTTTTCTTTCTGGTTTCCATAGAAATTCACTTGACTTTGGTTTCAAGAACAATGAAACATTAAGGCTTGGGATGACAACTAGTTGAATAAAATGGGATTTTAGCCAGACACATGAAACCTATCTAGTGCAAGTAACTCTGAAAATATTTTCACTAAAACACACAGGAGCCAACTATTAGTTAAAACTCATCATACACCCAAATGTCATGTTCCTTTATAGCCTGAAAAATTAAGGTTATTATCTGAGATATTTCCAAACCCCATCTACAGTACTGAATAGGGATGTTGTAATTGCTACATAATGTCAAGTATGGGAAGACAAAAAACAAATTTTAATTTTGATGAGAAAACATGGGGTTTTACTGTTTACAGGGTTCCAGGGGTATGTCACTATTCTTTCATAACAAGCAAGCAAATCCCAGATAGACTGATAATGTATTTTAGTTCAGAATTGGTACAGATCTATAAGACTAAAATGAGATAGCTTTTAACTACTGCAAAATATTCTAGAGAAAAAATATTCTAGATATTACATTATGTTTCAGGTTTAATACTCCATATTCTGATCTTTAAGTTAATTTTGCTGCAATGAAATCAAACGCTCTGAAACAATGCATGCAGAGAAAAATGCACTGATAAAACAAATTGACAAATTCAGTAATCTACAGCTATTTACTCTTACCATGTAAGGAAGACTAATGAAAGCTACATATACCTATTTTTGAGAATACTAAATAAGACGGTATCTATGTGAACTTCCAAAGTTGCAGATTCTAGTCAGCAGTGTGGAGAAAATTTACTTCACAACCCAATAGTTTTTAATTGGTAAAGCTTCTGATTCACATAAACTCATTTTTTTCTCTGTATTACATCCTTCTGCGTGCAGTCCACCTTCCACAGTTTGCATCTGTGCCCTCACTACCATAATTGTATATGTAAGTAATTTGATGAACAGTTTCCCTAAGCTCAGAAGTATTATTCATAGATATGAAATCAAGCAGGCATACACACACACACACATTTCCAAACGATAAACATACTGGAAATTCCAGGACATGATTTTCATTGTACTGGTTGTTGGTATGGCTGGTATTTAATAGAAATCATATGAAAAAACATAGCTCTGTTTAACAACATTCTTTCTGTAACAACTGACAGTTGTGGATCTGAAGCCAAACACAACTGTTATGTTGTCAAATTAAGCTTTAAAAAGAAAAAAAAAAAAAGAAGAGAATATTCTTTTACTGAGATCAGTTACTTTACTGCAAATAAAGAATACCATATACCCAAAATGCTAATCTCTGTCTATAGGCATTAAAAGATGAAATAATCCATCTTTTGCAAAGTAACTGGTTCTAATGTTTCCTTGTGCTTACTCTTAAAATACTGGTTTACAGTTCACATATGAATTTGTATGGTTTTATTTTTCCAGTGTTTGATTCTTATGCTATCCTTTATGTTTTACCATTCACATACTTTAAGAGTAGTGATTTTTTTATCCAATAAATAATGAAGGCATTGACTAGCACTGAAACTAGTGCTGCTGCCTGAAAAATGGTGGTAGGACAATCTCTATTTAATGATGGTTCTCTATTGGCAGGTAACAACTAAGATGATCTATCAGTCAGCTTGTGTAAATTTCAAATCTGTGTAATCAACTGCTATCCCAAGCCACTGTTCTTATTGTAAATTCATAGAATACTATACAAGATGTTCCATATACATCTGTACTGCTACCTCTATAAAAGAAAGGTATCAGTCCCTCAAAAGACTTAAAAAAAAGTTTTATGAAGGTGAGTTCTGTGAAAAAAAACATGACTGGTACTAATTATTCTCCTTCTACATCTTGTTTAAATCAATTATCACTACTTTATCTGTGATTATTATCAAAATTAATGAATCTACAGTTACACAGGTCATTGCAATTCTTTTGGCTTCTAGAACACCTGTGGTCTTCATAGTTCAGTGCTGTAACTCAGCCTACAGTTCAGGTTTGGTACTCTGGGCTCCATTGCATTATGTGATGTAGAGACCCTGCAAAACAATTACTTCAGCTTTCCTCTTCTTCAGTTCCTGCATAGGATGCCATAGCTGTCTAATAACTTTCAATTACAGATTCTGTGCAAAGTTAAAAACATGTTTATGTAATACGACTGATCAAATTAAACATATAGGTTTCCCTAATTTTTACGACATCCTATTAATCTGAAAATGCTAGTCAGGAGGTGAAAACTAAACCAAAATTCAGCTACTGACTTTCTGACTGATTGTTTTTAGAGTGACATTAATCTGAGACTGTCATTTTAAGAGGCAAATCACCAAAAAGCCACATTCTCAAACAGTTAACACTGAATAAGATCCAAAGCTCCTACTCTTTCCTCCTGTATGTCTTTAAAAGAACTGCAATTAAAAAAACAACACAAAACAAAAAAAAAAAATCAAAACCACCAAAGCCCAACCCCAGAAACAACCAACCACAAAATCACCACCACCCAAAAAAGCCCCCCTCAAGCCCCAGTTGTCAATTTGCACTAACCATTTCCCAATTTTATGCAAGAAAACTCACCTTACCACCAGATTTCAATCTGGTACTAAACACAGTTCACTAAAATATAACAAATAAGAAGGACTATTCAGAATGTGCATTCAAATATGCATTTGGAGTAAATCCCACAGACACACAAAGAATAACTGGATCTAGTGGTCTGAATGAGATTTCTACTTTCAAAAGATACATGAAGTACTAGCACAGAAAATTAGTAGATACTCTTTACCTAAAAACACATGCCAAGTTACTACCAACAGAGATAAGATGCACATGCATCGAAGCATATCTTACGTACCTATCATTCTCAAGACTACATAAAGAATGATCAATGTGTATGTAACTTCTCTACAATAAATAATCCTTTTACTTCAGGCCTTCAGCCTGAATAGCCAACACATTTTACTGTTCGCCCAAACTGCAAAATATTTATGAAAAGAGTAAATGTATCCATTGAAAAATACATCGCAGAACAGCTGAGTGAATACTCAAATTCTAAACTCTGAGTAAAGATACTAGACAATCAAACCTCAATCTGTCCAAATTGGCTACAAAGGTCAAATTTGGTCAGACCTTAACATCCAGAAACTATAACCAGTCATGTTATCAAATACCTAATTTACAAATGCACTAGGTCCCCAAGTCTCCCCCTGACTATTGATATGTCAGAATTGTCGAGATGTAGTCAACAGAGGAGCCGAAGTTCAGAGTTTTTCCTACACTATCAGTGTAGAAGCCCAGGTTTCACAGTTGACACGGCTTCCCCGAATACAGAGCTGCTGGTGCTGGTGCCAGAATGTTAATTTCTTAGCCCATTTTATTAATTTTCCTAAGTCTGAGGGAGAAGACCCCCAGACCTTCTCCACCCTAAAGTCACAAACATCTCAGTGCCTAACAACAGCTTTCTGAATCTATCTATCCAAGCCTAATATTTTAAGAGAAACATAAAAGGAAAGATATTACAATGATGTATTTAAGAAGAAGGCAAAAGATGTTGTATGAGAGCTTTACATAGAATTATAAGTAAAATCTCTTCCATTTTCTGGTGACTATTTTGATCATATTTGGCAAGTGTCAGAGTACAACTATGAGATAAGTAGCCAAACATTTAAAACCACATCTTTGTGAATATATTAAACTGCATTTAGTAGTTCCTCATAAAAATTGTGTACTAGGCGATGTCTGACCTATAAATGTAAATAAAAATGCTAAGGGCCTCGTGCATACCTGTTACACTATGATATACTTACACTACAACATATTTCACCCTGTATAAATTGCAGTACAGTGAAAGAATTAAATACGTATCTGCCTGCCTATTTTTATGCTGAGAAAACATTATATTTTTATCTGTTACCTGTATTCTGACTGTGGAATAACAGTGGTTGAAAAAAATACTACAACAGACTTATGGCCATATAATTTCTTCTATGTAT
This sequence comes from Neopsephotus bourkii, assembly GCF_033783945.1. Classification (NCBI taxonomy): domain Eukaryota; kingdom Metazoa; phylum Chordata; class Aves; order Psittaciformes; family Psittacidae; genus Neopsephotus; species Neopsephotus bourkii. The sequence continues at coordinate 1,171,273 of NW_026901852.1, read as the reverse complement.
TAGCATAAGCAAATGTCCTTTAGAGATCCTGCAGTGAACAATCTCCCATAAAGACTCCATATTGACCTACTGCTGGTGTACTGAGTAAGAAAGCATTAGTGAAAAAATATCAAATTCTCCTACCAAAAGCTATGACTAGTATATGCTCCTTCTTAACGTTCGGTTCACACCTTTGATTTGGCCTTCTAAAATATAAGGCTTAGATCTTCAGAAGTGCTAAGTGACCATTAGTTACTTGAGATACAGCTGATTGTCTCATGAATAGTACTTTGAAAAGCTATGAAAAACGAACTGAATAAATCTGAGGGAGACATATTACTCTCTGAGAAGTCTATTGACAAATACATGATATTTCAAGTCAAAAGGAAAGAGAGATTAGAATGACTTGCTCTTGTATGAGCCGTTTATTTTAAAGAAATAGTAAAATATTCATTATATAGATACAGCTCCACTCCTGGACCTTTAAAGGGAAAAAACCTCAAACAAACAACAAAAAAACTCCCAACAACAAACCAAAATCAAAACCAACCAAAGAAAAAACCCACCACCACCACCAAAAAAAACCCAACTAAAAACCCCAACCAAACTAAAAACCATCCCACCCCAAATAAAACCACCAAAACCCACCCAAACAAACAAAAAAACCTCAAACAACAAACTGCACAAAGAAAGTGCTGACCCAAAACGGGAACTAAAGATGAAACTTTACTGAAGCAGAAGTAAATGTAAGAAACTACTCACATATTTTTCTTAAACTGTATTTTTCCAAACCAATCTCCATGCTACTAAGACATGAGTAGCAATGGCACATTTGCAATAAAATATTCTGTTTCTCTAAGGATCTGCATGTTGACACAATACAGAAATACTAATAATTATCACCCACTATACTAACGTTTGTCACTTTGTTGAATGGTATTGGACAGCATACCTAGTTTCAAATTTTAGTACTTTAATATCTCTGAAAATATTATTTGGATGGCTTTTTAATGACTTGTATTCAAAAACAGCAATGTAGACGAATGCTAGAGCTGTAAATTTCACTTCAAGTACTTTATTTTACCATATTTGAGTGCAGCCTGATTGACTTCTCAAAACACTGAAAAATAAGTTAAAATATGAGCCAATCAGGCTGAATTAAAAGCAGCGATTAAAAAAAAAACCACAAACAACAAACCCCAACCTTTCTGATGCAGCGTTCAATATATAGAGAGAGACTGGAGTGGAGAGAAACAGTATACATTAAGGAGGCTAATGTTTTCCATTTAAAAAAATTAAAAGAAACATTTATGTCAGGAATTATTTTCAACTTGGTTCCAACACCACCATCAACAAACCCCCCATCTTTCTCATTCTTCTGCATAGCAAATCTGAAAGCAATAGTACCTCAGCATTTCTTAGCCAAGTCAAGGTTTTTATCACTAGTCAATGACAATTTTTTATTTTTATTTTCTTTTTTTATAAAGTAAAATTGAGTAATCTGAATTCAAGCATTTGACCTAATATCACTGCCTGTCAGGAAGGTGCTGTGGCACAAGCTGCAAAATATTTGGAGACAGCTACATGACTAAAGAAGGAAATAATTTATAAAAAAATGAAGCAAATGTGATACTAAAACATTAGGAAGCTCATCCAGTCAAAAAAAAAAGAAGTTGAATTCTATATTAACCAACTTAAATCTGGAATGTTGGATACATGCATGCTGCTTTCAGGTCAATAACAGATCTGATGCAGAAAATATTTTGCAAACCATTCCAAACAACAAACGAACTTGAGAAAATAAGGGGCAGGAGAAAAAATACATGAACAGAAAAGATTTAGTTCAGGAAATTTCATTCAACATTAATAAACCATTTACAGAATGAAACATTTTGCAAAATTTTCAACATTATAACTGAATGTGAAATACATCATAGTGTAAGCATTAATGCATAGTACATTAACAACTTGCACTATGCAATTTAAACTGATTCCAACTGCTATTTCTGAAGCATTTTTAAGATTAACAAGTAAACTTAATGCCCAATGTTTTAAGAGTGCCCAAATGTAGAACAAAAGACTAAGAATTTATACCTCTTTAGTCATTTGCCATGAGATCTGGATTAAATTCTCTCCTTTTCTTCATCTGTGACTTTGTCAAGTCCTATTCATCTCCCCATACTTCACTCCATCTTTAGTAAAAAAGGGATAATTTTGTTTTTCCTTACTGCTAGTCTATCTTGTCTCTTGGGATATAATTCAAAGGCCAATCAGCGAACCTTCTTTAACTGAAAGCCAATTAGGTTGAACACCTTTCTTTACCTGTATCTTTTATAATCTCCTTCATGTTAGAGTACTGCTGTATGATCATACTCACAATTTGTACTAATTTGAAACTATTATATCATTGTCAATACTAAATTATTATGTTTGTCTTAAAAGTAAATACTTTGATGGAGGAGACCAAGATGGCCTTAAAATGTTAATGCATGATGCCAAAGCAATGATCCAGAGGATGCTCTGGCTAATTAAGAAGCTCTACTCTCAGACTTGGAATGATAATAACGACAAAGATTTAATGAAATTCTAAAAGACCCTTATTGGGTGTGTGCTCCATAGGAAACGGAGGGGTAAGAAACAAGATGTGGCTAAGAAAAAAATCATAAAGATCTCAGTTTGTACAGTTAGAAGTACTGATACTTGCAAATATCTTATGGGTCAACACAAGTAATCACGCCAATGTAGTTGATGTAGCTAGTTCAGCTCAAAAAGAGCGATATCTGAGTGAGCATGGCTCACAGAGAAGTGAGGGCCTGTCACTGCTCTGTTCAGCTAGAAACATGTCCCTGTTATTGCAAGAAAGCACTTGTTAATAGTTGCCATCAAGTCAGAGGTAGTGCAATTCCTCCAGTACACAACAACATGGATGTGATGAACTACTCTACCACAGGCTTTCAGGATTTTCAGAAGAATCCTAGGATCTGTGTTCATGCTGTCTGAGATTCAGAGACTACTTAAAGAGAGTTCAGTAGTGCCATAATAACCTCAAATCTCTCATCTTTAACCCCAGTTTTACACCGGTATGGCTGCATAAGTCCTCATATAATTTCTCTCAGTGTACATTAACTTAGAGGAAATCAGAATAAGAACCAAAATATTTACACTAAAGCCCAAGGCAAAGTGTTCTTCGTGGAGCACAGACATTGTCTCAGTTAAAGGTCATGTATGAACTCTCCTCCTTTTACATAGTGTAATACCTCTCTTTTTAAAAGGTCATAGGTAGGCTTTAAGTTATCAGAATTTTTTGCCTTGAGCTACAGCATTACTATAAGCACTGCTGCACAAGTATCTAATACTAAATCTGCATGGCAGAATGCTGCATAGTAGTTGTGTCTGCTTTAATGGGGAAGTACAGGATGTCAGAAAGAAGAAATGATAAGCTATGATTATTTACCACTTTCTTTTAAAAGTGGGATTAAATACTAGAACATCAAGCTCAGGTGTCAGCAAGCCTACAACCTACTTCCAGAATAGGCTCCGGGGAGATGTTATAGCAGTCTTCCAGTACCTAAAGGGGACCTACAAGAAATCTGGAGAGGGGCCTTTTCCAAGGGTGTGTAGTGACAAGATAAGGGGGAATAGCTTTAAGGTGAAAAAGGGAAGATTAGATTAGGTGTTAGGAAAAAAATTCTTCACTGTGAGGACGGTATGATACTGGAACACCTTTTGGTTGAAGAGAAACTGTGGCTGCCCCATCCGTGGAAGTGTTCAAGGCCAGGTTAGAGGGGGGCCTTGAGCGACACGGTCTAGTGGAAGGTGTCCCTGTCCTTGGCAGTGGGGTTGGAACTAGGTGATTTTTAAGATCCCTTCCAAATTTCACCATTCCATGATTCTATGAAACAAATTGATTTTTTCATCATTCACAAGATAAGTAGTGTCACCTGTCTATCCAGGTTTTGATGAGCAGGACCAGATGCCTTCAGTAGCTCTGTCACCATAAAATAATGCTCTTTCTATGGAGAATACAAGCAATAATTTTTACTGCTGAAGGAGAAAACTCCATCATTCTTACAGGGAAATAAATTAGAAGTCAAGACCCAGTTCTTTTCTGTCTATACTGGTATATCAGGAAAAACATACTCAAATCCCTAGGGTTACAACATTTCATTTTATGGAAATATAAGTGAAACTAGAATTCATTCTTAATATTTCTCCATTACCAGAACAGTGAGATTGAAAAAAACCCACAAACGCAAACACAAAGCCATTTTGCAGAATAAGTGAAATATGTCGCAGCACTGTAAAACTAACATCTAGGGACTAACATTTTTTAAAAGATCTAAGGAGACTCAAAAGGAAAATGGAGATTTACACATGAATGAGAATTAAGAAAAATGTTTTATAAAAGAAATTCAGATAAAGAGAGAAGGCATTTGGAAGAGACATGCTGTTCCCAGATTAATTTAGCTTAGTTTATTAAAATGCCTTTGGTTCCACGTTCACTCACTAGTTAGCTGCTTTGGTTTACAAAGGTATATTCCAAATATCCTTTACTCTGAAGATGCATTATCCTCACTGGATAACCAGCCAGGATATCATTTTGCCTCATGCACCTCAATTGGTGAGGATTAAACAGATTTCATTTGCTAGTCTGAGACATACCAATTAATGCTAAACACTAATTTCATACTAAATTTAAGGAAGATGTGTCAATTTTCTGAAGCTGATATTCAGTGTTTAAAGTATGTAATTTTCTTTTGTGCATAATGACAACTTTTGTTCAATATGTAACAAATTCGTTGCAAAAAAAGAATAAAGATCACCAGTGGAAGAAAGATTAATCTTTAACTGTGATGACTTCAGTAGATGAAAAATAATTTCCAAATGGTACTGTGATAGAAGACAAGCAGAGATTATCTAAGAAAGTTGTAGAACCTTGTAGACTGGAAGCTAAAACACATCAGAGAGACTTAGTTTTGCAGAAGGATGAGGAACTGGATCACGTTATTGCTTGAAGTCCTTACAAGTTTTGGTATTGTACCATCAAAGGTGCTTTACCTAGTCATTAGTATGTACACTGTACCTAATCACACTGTATGTGTAGAATCTGTAAAATAAAATTCTCATTTCCTTTATACAAATAAGCCAAACAAAACCCAATAAACCAACCTACATTTCTGTTTCATTTACAACGATACATTAACTGAAAGGGAGGAAAAGACTTCGTGTGATTTTTCCCCTCCAATTCCCCAGAGCCCCAAAGAAATATAATTGGTTCCAAAGCACCCTCAATTCTGAACATTCAGTTCCATCTTAGTCTTGCAAGCAACTGTTTTACAAGCTTGTTTGAAGATATTTTGAAATTATGATCCCTTTGTGGTGTTTGGAGTTAATTAAATATTTTGTGTGAAAACTGCAAATAATTACTGCTACTTGCTTTAAATAAAAATTAATCATTACACGAAGCTTAACAGTCAGACCAAATGCAGCAAACAAAATGCAAAGAATTATGTACACCATGCAAGACAGGTTTCAAGTAATTATACAATAACATATCTAATCAGGGATCTATGCATGCTAGGAAGTTCAGAAGTTAGCATCTCTCCTAAATATGAGAAGGCTCTTGAAAAAGATCCTAAACATTAAAGTCTTAAAATAGATGGCTACAAAATTGGTTTTGAAATCACCTTCAAGGCTCTGTAAACAGACAAAGTTTTGAACTGTATCACCTTTTTACCTGCCAAAAAAGTTATTTGCAGAAACTTCAGGAAAACCATTTCCTGCATTTTTTCTTTTCCTGACATCACAGATTATGAGCTGTAAATTTTTTCCCTAGTATATTCAGTGAAGTCACATTCTGTGTAAAGACAGGAGTAGTAATACTATGGGAATTATGATTCTTTGACTCATTAAATAAAAGGGCATCTCAACTACTTTATTGATTAAAACCTCATGAATAATTTAAATATACAGAGATTTTTTTCACACGTTTGATTGGCTTGAAATTACTATTGAAATTTCCTGGTAATTCAAACTTCCAGTTATGAAGTGTCTTGATGATGTCCATTCTACCCCTATTCTGTAGTTTTTCACACAGAACAAAACACTGCCACTACAACCTTCTGGTAGTGAAGTGAGCAGATGAACAGTGCATGAAAAATGAATGAAAAGGGATTCCCCACAATAGTTTCAGTTAATGGTTGTGATTATTCAAGCTATGACAGCTTTAAATGCATATGAAAACCTTTTTCCCCAGTTCTTCCACAGCTCTGAATCAGTATATACTATTCTTATTTTATTTTGCATGTTTATACATAGTTTAGCCGTCACAAACTTTTGGATCTGAAGAATTCATCAAAGGCTTTTATTAAGTTCTTGCCAAGAAAGATGCCTAAACATGGATTTTCTAATTTTCTTCCCTCCTTTGTTTACTATCACTGAAGTGGTCAGGTGGGTTATATTGTTTGTTTGTTTGCAGTTTTTCTTCCCAAATTTAGGAATTTATTATATAGTTATGCCTATAGAATAGGCACAGAAATTCAATTAACAGCTTTAAAAGAATCTGGTTTATGTTTTCATGTAAAGGAAATGTAACCGCACCAACACTGAAATTAAAAGGACACTTTGGGTGACAAACTTACAATGTTAAAAATTAAAGATAACCCTGGCTGGTAAAAAGACAGGCATGTTATCAAAACAAATCAATCACTAAAATTTTAAGGTGATTTCCAAACCATTCAAATTATAACTTTGCTACTTAAGTCTATTTTGACTATATTTCCATCTAATATAGAAGTGAATGATAAAGCACTAAACAAAGCCAGCCAATGACGAGTTCAGAAAGTCGTGGCCACTAAACTGATGCATGCACTGCAACAAATTTCCTGAGCATGTGTGATGACAACTTCAGGATATGCAGGTGAATCTGAACACTAAAACACATGAGAATCCTCTATGCATGCATGGCAAGGGTGCATGGTAGAAAAGAGCTTCCAACCTCAAAATCCATTAGTATGAGCAGAATGACATGCTGTTTATTACACCCATTTCCCAGTGGGAATGGTGTAGGTCAAGGCTTTCCAAAGCAGTTACTGTCTTCGTATTCTACAGATATAATTTTACTCTCTCTGGAAAAAAGAGCTTAAGAAAAACAAAAAAAACCCACCTTCCCATATTTCTACAAATCTAGTGTTCTGCCCAGTCCTCAATGATCTGTGTTTATGTAGAAAAATTAAAATATCTAAAACAGTTAATCTATCATCTTTCATAAGAACTAGGAGTTTATTTTTGAACTCTCCACATAGTATGAAAGATTTTCTATCACTAAGAAAATGTCTTTCTATTAACATGAAAAATGTTAGTTCTGAAGGGAAATAACTAGGGGCAGTAAGATGAAATTAAACAAAGCAATATTTAGACAGAACTGAAGTCAATTTTTCTAATACTGTATGGATAAAGTCTCTGGAAGGAAAAAAAACGGTTCTATTACCTAGTACAGCTTATTACTTTGGACAGTTTTAATTCGATCAGACAACAGAAGCCTAGAATCAAAATCCATTCTACAGCAGGTAAGGAATTACTTAAAACTCCCTTACTTCAGCACCACATTTAAAGATAGGAAAATGTCCAGATTTCTTCAATTTAATCTGCAATGGCTATCAAAGTTGACATTTACATTTCAAAACAACAACAAGCCTCCTGAAAATATACATTATGTATGCTTTTAGAAGAAAAAAATAATATTTTAATTTCTTAACGATAGGGACGCACCTGGAAGCAGAAAGCTTGATTAACTAGAAACAAAGGACTTTCAGCAGATATTCGGTAATATTCATAGCATAAAACTAGTCCATTTGCATTCTTCCTTGCTAACGACCTTTTTTCCCTGTGGTTAAAAGCAAGAGTATTTTCATAACATCAAATTGTATGAGTAGGTTTAAACAATTAACCACTGTCTAGACTGGCATTTATCTATTAAAATTGTTTAATATAGAGGAAGAGTGAAAAAGTATGCAACAGTGGACAAAGCAATGTTTTGTCCAAGTAAGTGCATTGTTAGCAGATGGAAAGGACCTGGTGTAACCTGAAAATTAAATTAATCATTAAATGAAACTGCTTTTCACACTGGAGAAGCAGCATCTTAATGAATTATTGTCTATATTAACAGCACGTTTTTAATGTAGTTATGAATTCCTGAGACAAGTGTTCACAGCATAAATTTCTGATTCTCAAGAGGTTTATTTTCAACACAAATATAAAAAGTAACATCACCAATCCATTATAACACAGCAGTAACACGTAAAACCTGAAAATTCATGGGAAAGCTATAATCTTCTGTTACACGGCATACACCAAGCTACTCAGTATTTTAATGTTCTTTTCTTCTTTACATCCTACTGATACATGAGGATTGTAGATCTATTCTTAAATACTGAAGGTAAAACAAAATAAATAACACATATAAGTTGGAAAAATCAATGCTGATATTAATGTAAGATTGTTATCAAGAAATAATAGTAACAAGCATCTATAAAGAAGTTTATCTTCAATTCTACTTCAAAAAGAAAAAGTAGTTTTCTGTTAATAATAACACCTTTAAATCATAGAATCATAGAATGGTTAGGGTTGGAAAGGACCTTAAGATCATCAAGTTCCAACCCCCTGCCATGGGCAGGGACACCTTGCTCTAAACCATATCACCCAAGGCCTCGTCCAACCTGGCCTTGAACACTGCCAGGGATGGAGCATTCACAACCCCCTTGGGCAACCTATTCCACTGCCTCACCACCCTAACAGGAAAGAATTTCCTCCTTATATCCAATCTAAACTTCCCCTGTTTAAGTTTGAACCCATTACCCCTTGTCCTATCACTACAGTCCCTAATGAAGAGTCCATCCCCAGCACCCCTATAAGCCCCCTTCAGATACTGGAAGGCTGCTATGAGGTCTCCATGCAGCCTTCTCTTCTCCAGGCTAAATGTAAAGATGTTTTAAGCTTTTACTCTATTAATAGAAATAAATAATGCTAAATAGCTTGGAACAATACTTGGTACAGTTAGTTTTAACACTCACTATTTGATAGCTTTAAATGTCTTTTCCCATAGGAGACAGGAGCAATAATTTTTCTTGGGTTAGCAACAACATCAGACCTGGTGTCTGATCAGTAGCGGTCATACAATTAGTTAAAAGAAAAGAGAATGAATTTATGTCTCATAACTTTTTTACTTCTGAAATTTTAATTATAGAAAAATTCATTAATGGCCTTATTTACAGAGAATGAATGCCAGCAAACAAACAAACCCAATTTACCAATGACACTCTGCCAACAAATGGTGACTCATTAACTGAGCAAGAAAATTAACAATCATTTTCCTTAGAAAACAATAGTAGGCAAAAATATAATTTGGCATTATTTCCTTCTTATTAATGTGGACACTAATTAGCATAGCTATATAAAAAAGATTTGAATTAAATGTCAAGGTCTCAGAATTGTCTGAATTCCTCTTTGCTTAATTAATCCAAATATTTAAATTAGGTTCTTCATGTAATTTGATGTTTCAACCAGAACCCACTGAATTCTACTCATAGGCACATAAAATTATTGTTTGGATATGGCTTATGTAGCTTGCTTTTGAAACCTGCAACTAAAATAAAGATGTAATCTCTTTACATAAAATATCTTTAAGTCATGTCAGCCAAGCACTTATCCTATTCTTTAACTGACCACCAGATCTCATGTAGTAGACAGCTCATTAGGTTTGTGATTTTTCTTTTTACTTACACGTCTAGCATATTAACACAAACTACATTTCAGTTAAAAATTCTTCCCTAGTTTTCTCATAGTTTCCAGAAATTAAGGAAATAAAAGTGTTTTGGAAGCTGCAATGGTTAGTGACTGCCCAAAATTTTATTTTAGTAAAGCCGCATATTAATAGCACAGAAAGTAAATACTGTTGCATGCATCTGCCTATCTCTGTGATTTCTCCATATTTCTCTTTAAGGGATGGTCCTTGCAGCATTTATGGAGTCCTACACATTTAGTGTGATTTTTACTTTTCTTTCAGAGGACAAACTGCAAGTTGTTTTTTTTTCCTAGAATACCGACACTTAACCTTTTCAGTTTTTTGTAACAAGTATTAATTGGCCCTAGGAAAACAACATTCTTCCTCTGTTTTACTGAGAAGTGCCCACAATTTCAGCACAACTATGAGCATTGAACCCAACTTTGTCCTCGGTGCAAATAGTGAGCAGATCTTAGTCCCCCCCCTCCTCAAGAGTGTTACAACACTGGAAAAAAATAATTCCAGCTGGTCTTTTTTATCCTGATCTAAAAATGGGCGTATGACTTTTATTACTGAATCCAAAGGTACAGTGCTGTATATTCCATGTATCCATAAATTATGAAAAGTTTCTGTCTAACTAAACAAGACTGGTTATTTTCTCATTTTTTATTTATTAGAAATTCTCATTTCACCTTCTTTTTTATTTTAGCAAATCTCATTTTAGAGAATTATTCTTACAAATTCAAATGAGCCTTGTGTCTCACTAGTCTTTTTAAGCACTTCTTTGCTACCTGCATCTGTTAACAAGAATCTCATGTGAATGGACTCACATTTTCTCCAAGATGAGATGAGCTCCAGAAAGTGACATCTTACCCTTGACAATAATTTTGAGGTAATATGTAATTACACTGTTTTCTTGTCAGGTACTGGAAGTAGAATCAATATTCTTTATAAGTAGATCAGTCTTCCAGAGAAAATCTCCTAGACACGTGGCAAACTGGGAGTACCCTTGGGAACAAAACCAGATCTGTGCTTGGCTGTTCCATCACTGTCAATTCAGAAATCTAGCCAGCATTTGGAAGCATTAATTCCTTCAAATATTTTGAACATCACAAACTGCATTAATGTTGCATTAATTACAAATAATATTACCCTACAAAACCCCCAACAAACTATACAGATTATCTCATACACACTTTTTTTTAGATGGGGCTTCAAACAGTAAACAATGCATGCAATCTCAACAAAAAAAGCCTTAGCCACTAAAGAATCAGAGAAGAAATGAAGAGTGTTTACTGAATAAAAAAAAGATGGAGTTCTGGTCACGTTTTACTGACTGTAAACTAATTAACTGGGGCAAGGCAGGACATCTAAGAGATGCTGTATCTATACTACTGGACAAGATGCATTTGCTATCACAACAAGAATTACAAAATATTACATCACACTCAAATGGAACACCTAAATAAAGCAAGAGTGAAAAAGAGATTTCCTTTGCTTTCTTTCCAGAATAGAGGGCCTGACTTCAACACTTGTACTAAAGTGGCGCAAATTAGAATAAAAGAATCAAATCTTAAGAAAGTGATAAATAGATAATCATGAAAGTTTTTGCTCCGCAGCTCCAGACAGCTTACAGTTTTCAGATCACTGCCATGGATGATACTGTGAAGTCAAAGAAACAAAATGAGAAAAAAAAGAAAAAAAAATAGTTCAAGGACCTAATGTAATAAATGTATTCCTTTAAATGGCAAATACTTTTTTTCATAAAGAAAGGACTGCAAATACTAATAGGTTAGGAAAAGGATAGCAACCTATCAGAATAGTATTTTTTTTTAAATACAGGACCTAATAATAAATTGTTAATTGACATACCCATAGCACCTGTAATCTCACATATATGAAACACTATAAATAATTTTTCACAAAGTAAACCCTGAAAATAAATGATTTTGCATTTGCATTTGCCACAATACTTATAGAATAAAGTACTTTCCAGATCGTTTCCATGATGAAATTACCACCTAATCACTGGAAAGAAGTGGTTAAAACATTGCTTAGAAGCAATCTGACTGGTACCATTTTACTAACTTATTTGAACAACAACTGCCAAGCAAGATCAATCTTAAACTCCATTTGATTCAAGATGCTACTTTGAGCAGTGTTTTGTACGGAATGCTTAAGAGGTAAGTCAAAGAAACATCAGAAAACCTAATGAGTATTAGCTTGGAAAATCTATGTAAAAAATGCCTATAAAGCATACTTTATGAAAACAAAATTGAAATCCATTTTACACACACCACTTCAAACTGTTATCATTTAGTATGTACCTTAAATTATTTTCAATTTATTTTAAATATTAATAAATTCAGCAACCTCAGAAACTGCAATAAGGTAATTAGTTTAAATTAGTTTAGACCAGCCTAACTAATTACAGAATATTCTGACGGTAGACTAGTTACAAAGGCTTAGCTGAGCACTGAACCTGACATAATTTAGAGAGTATTTAGTATAGTGAGAGTAATACTCTCTCTGTGCATCATTTTACATGTGATATATATACAGGTTTAAATGCAAATTGACAAAAAGATTGCAAAGATCAGATTAGGAAGAGAAAAATGTGCTTTGTGTTGAAGATTAAAAAATGTTACTTTAAAGCTGACAAAAGGTGAAAAGGTTGTAGGACACGCAAGTATGTGGAGACTTGGTTGAGCTGTTGAAATAAGTTAATGCACCCTGTAAATTTTTAAATAAAATTCAATATGCTAAGGAAAAATAGTTCATATGTATTTGTGAGTTTAAAATGCTTAACAAGAACAAACTCCGCCTACAGTTATTCATACCCAATTGGCATCAAGGGGGTTAACCATGTAATCTAATAAACATGTGAAAGACAATATTTTATTTCTAACCTCTGCTGCCAGTTGCTGAAGAGAAGGAGATGCAACAGGATGTAAAGTTGAGTTGCCTGTGACTGGATTATGGAGGCTAACGTAAGCAACAACATTTCTTTGAAGAACTCTCTTAAGATCCTACAACAAAAGCAGAGCAATGGTTATTATTATGTACTTTTGTACTCTGTTATTGCCTAAGTATTACTTAACTACTACTTCTTACAATATACTGTTAAGGACTTCGAAGGACATCTTAATGTTATTTCTCTATATAGCATAAGATAGAATTCATTTCCACGCATCCTCCTAACAGAATGCAAATAGGCCTGGGAGGGATTAAAAATGACAACGTGTGTAAGGCCAACATTGAAAACATTACATACTGTGAAAAAACATGATGACCTTTTAAACTTCCGACAGACAGAAGACAAACTTCGAAAGTAATCATTACCAACAGTTAAATGTACTCAGAGTTTTAGAGACCAAATTTAGATCTGAACTGCATAACTTTCCCAGTATTTTCATTTTAGTATTTTTTCAGACTACAAAAATAGTATTTACAAACTGTTCCATCTCTGGCAGTGTTCAAAACCAGGTTGGACAAGGCCTTGGGAGATATGGCTTAGTGTGAGGTGTCCCTGCTCACAGCACGGGGGTTGGAACTTGATGATCTTAAGGTCCTTTCCAACCCTAACTATTCTATGATTCTATGATTACCTCTTTTAAAAAAAAAATTTCTTTTTGCCTTCTCAGTAATGAGTTACTCTTTGCGTGAAGCATCTCTTTATATTGAACAGAAGGGGTGTAACGCAATTACATCTGATGTAAAGCTGACTTGAAGTGGAACTAAACAAATTTTGCTTCCAGCCTGGATCTTTTCAGCTTGATTTTTTCACCCCTCTTGTTTTAGAAGAATAATCATGTTGGAAGTATGAAACTTCAGTGAGAGCTAGCTGCTTCTCACGCATGCTAAAAAGCCATTAACTCTTCATTTTATCTACTGTTTTAATTCAGCAGCCATGAACCTCTCTGCCAGCTATTCCTTTAATTTATTAACTTGTGTTCACTGTATGGTCAACAACACTGATTTTCTTTTACTAAGCTGGTTTCTATTCTGCTGAAAGAAAGAGCTCAAGGAATTGTTTGTGTCAGATTGTATCTATCTCCTTAGCACAAATATATGGAAAGTGAATCAGCACAAGCCACGGAGACACTGTAATGCTTATGTGATTAACGCAAACCATAGTACAGTTCTCTTCATTCAGTGCATTCTTGATTCAATTCTTCCCACACTATCATTATCTACTGCCACACTTTTAACTGATAAGCCTATCAATTAAAACTTAGTAACTGTTGAACCCCCAAGAAGCAGAAAAAGCCCTCTAAGCTATTCCTGGGCCTATGTTTTTTTTCTGAGGTTTCCCCTCCCTCTCCTCCAAAGTTTGGCAATGCCCTTTTTTACAGTCCTCTGCTGAATTAGGGAGGGGAACAGTTCCCAAAGGCTGTAAAAGCAACATCGACAGCTATAGAAACTTGCCATCTTGTTATCACACGCTCCATTCCATAGGAACTGCCTCTACAGATTTTTTCACTGCATTTGCTCTGGAGTTCATGAAGGTACAGAGACAGACATCACATACCAGTTAATGAACCCTAATTTCTATGCAGCAATTTCATCATGTTTTTATGCTTTCAACAAAAGTAAACATTATTGCAATGAGTCTTTCTAAAACTGTATTACCTCTGCCCATTCATATGAACCAATGTTCCCAAATAATGTTCCTCCCCATGAGCAGAAAACAATGGTCCGGTCAGGTCTCCAGCCTTTCTTAACCTTCAGTGTCAAGGCTTGTATAAATGCTGTGATGATAGCAGTGCTACTGGCCCATTCTTGTCCACTGTAAGTATTCAAACTGTTGTGATGACTACCAATGATGATGTATCTATCTGAAACGTGAAAAAAGGGACAGACAGAGAATCTTATTTCTTCTGGTTATTAGTATTAAAAGAATTTTTAGAAAGCCTAAAAGATTAACTGTATTAGTCTGTAATGTCATTAATACAACACAATGCTGTCAACAAAAAATTAGGTGATCATGTGCAAAACAATCATACACTATAAATAGATAAAACTGTGAATACTAGTTAAAAATATACTAGTAATTTTCCTAATTTAAACTCTGTGTCCTTGCCCTCATTGTTGCTTATTATTCTCCCTTCTTACAAATCTAATATATACCATTTTTACAGCCAGGACTTCTTCATATAAGAAAGTCCCAAGCTCACATTAGAGCATTACGAAAAAATCACAAATGAATAAGGAGGAAGCTCTAGCTTCAATACATATTAGCATCCAAAAAATAAAAGAAAAGGTGTGGTAGTACAATGAGAAACATAGAGAAAATACACAAAGTATTAGTACTCCCTCACCTGGAAGACAGTGTTCAGTGCTCACCACCCTATCTCAAAAAAGACATTGCAGAAACAGCAGTTGTGAAGTTGGTAACCAGAAGGGTTATATATCAGGACTTAGACTTCCATGTAAGGAGACACTGAAAAGACCTGGACTGCAGGTTTAGAGAGGAGACATGACAGAGGAATAGATATAATGAATGAAACAGAAACGATAAGTCAGACCTAGCAACTTTGATGATACTGGAGGTAACTATTTTATAAAAAGAAAAGCAAGAAGTTTCAACCTGAAATAAAGAACATGCCTATGGTTATGCAGAAAATAAACTCACAATTTATTTTTTTTTAGAGAAATTAAATGAAAACTTCATCTCTTAAGGCATAATATATAATCCAAATAGTAAGTCACAAGTGTAAAGAACCTCATTTTATTCCAAAAGGATTATGCGGTATGAAACAATATGAATGACTAGTGTCAAGTGTGTGTCAAGAAGTCAAAGCAGAGTTATACTGAATGACTTATTAAAATATTGGATCTTCTGTGTGAGATGAATTTGAAACTGAAGCCTCTTTGAAGGACTGCTTCCTGATTGTGTTCTAGTATTTACTAAAGTCTCTTTCTGGTCCAGATCTAGACTTCTAAGGGAGTTCTTTATATATTTCAGGACACTGATAAAGAACAGAACAGTTATCAAGTGATGTCAGATCCACAAGAATCTCCAAGTGTCATCCAAAAGTTCCAAAGTGCAAAAATTTTTGGTTTTCTTTCTTTACCCAAGGGGATTACTTCTTCACTGTTGTGAGCACACTGGAATGCAGCAACACATAGGTGGGAAATACCTGTGTTTTAAATTTGCTTATAAAATTAAATATCATCTCCCCAGTTTTTTTTTTTTGCAGTGACTGCTGCCTAGGAAGAATGTTAACTGAACACTTACGACCACTTTGATTATTAGAACCATCCTCAGTCAACCTGAACTTCTACCAGTTTTGTTTAACAAAACTCATGGAAATGTTGTTTTATAAGGAATTAAAAATGCTTTATAAACAGGGTATCTGTTATGTACCTATAAAACAGCATCTTCACTTAACTGCTTGGGGGGTGAATAGGCATGTAAATGAAAATTTCTTTCTAAAAGCAGAAATGTAAAATATATATCTAAGTGTATGCAGAATCACTGAATAGTTAGGGTTGGAAAGGACCTTAAGATCATCCAGTTCCAACCCCCTTGCCACAGGCAGGAACACCTCACACTAAACCATGTCACCCAAGGCTCTGTCCAACCTGGCCTTGAACACCGCCAGGGATGGAGCATTCACAGCTTCCCTGAACAATCCGTTCCAGTGCCTCTCCACCCTTACAGTAAAGAACTTCTTCCTTATATCCAAACAAAACTTCCCCTGTTTAAGTTTTAACTCGTTACCCCTTGTCCTATCATTATAGTCCCTAATGAAGAGTCCCTCCCCAGCATCCTTATAGGCCCCCCCTTCAGATACTGGAATTTAAATGTAACAAAATGCAATCTACAATATAGATTTTTGCAACCTGTGTGTTACATCATGAGATGTTTAATTATAGGTTGCACAGATACTGAAAAGTCACAGGTTCTTCAACTTAATGTTAGAAATTGGGAACAGAAATTAATGGCCTTACAGGCTTCTAGGTTGTCAGAGGAAGTGCCACCAACATAGGGTGAGCAGACAGGATCAATGCTTGCCCCGTATTTTAATCTCTGCTCAGTCTGTGAACAGCATATGTGAAAGGGAGTGGAAAGAGACTTTATGTAAAATAGTATAGGGCATTTTGATGAGAAAAAAGCTACAAGCAGCAGTTTACTGTAGGAGATGCAAGCTGAATGAACAGGGGTAAAAAATAACAGCTGGTGCCTCCTTTGAAATTCTTTATCTTTGCACATCTCTCCCTTTTGAATAGAGGCAATACCCTGAAGCAAATGACTATAGGAAAAGCATAGGAGAAAGGATGGTCATGCTTACAGAGACAGCAGCTGTCCTTTCTCATAACCGTTTGCTGAAGCATGTGGAGAAAGAGATCACACGGTAATAAAAGAGAAAGAAAGGACTAGAGAAAGAGAAAAAATATTCACCAGATACTTGTGAATGTGGTAAGATGGGATAGTATTCAGGGTAGCGATGAGCTGGACAACAGGGATTTATCATTAAAAAAAAGTGACTTTATACTGTCTTCTCATTTTCAACCATGTCCAACAGAGCTACAAAATCAATGTTAAGTTTTTCAGGGTTTAAAAGGCCACCAACTATCACATTTCCTCTGCTTTTAATATCTTGGTTGCATTTCAGATGCTCAAATGTCAAATAAGATCGCTATTACACAGATGTGTTTGTGTTTGTGCTAGGAGACCTTTAAGCAAAAACCAACCAACCAACTAAAAATTCAAAATCTACCCTTGACAACGCTCTGCAGTCTTTAAGTGCTACAGATAAATTTTGCTTTTATTCCATATTTCTGGGAACATAAACATGACTGTTTCAGGTGTATGAAACTAGCAAAACTCTATTGAAATGACAAAGAATCAATGACAAGCAAACAGCAAGTTCTCTAATCAATTGAGAAGGCATGGCTACAGTATCAACCAGGAAGAGTAGAGAAACAAATGAAGTTTTAATACTGATCCTGTACAAAATGTTATCATTATGCATTAATTGCTTAACTTGGGCCTATATTAAAAGTCAGTTCCTATGGCCCTTGTTCAGCAAGACATTTATGGGATAAACTTGGCATCTGGGAGTGCTGTTGACTTCATTATATATCCTTTACTTTTTAAATTTAAGGAGATACTGACATACCTTTACGGTAACATCTTGTTAAGAATGCAATAACAAGATGAAAGATTCAGGCACAAAGAAGATAAAGAATTTACTGAACAGAAACTGAAGTCTTTTATTTGTCTTGCTTCTTTTCACAATTCAGTACATGGTATGTCTAAATATGGAAGTTCCTACCTTTCAAATTCCATGACTGCTGTTTAGAACACATTAGCAATAGTAGACTCATAACTTCAAATTCATGAAGGAAATTAAATCCTTTATTGAAATTAAATTAACTGTGCTAATTGTTTTCTATTTGGCTTTTTTTTTTTTTATTGCTTTGTTGGTTTTTTTAAATGTTCTGGTGAAAAGCACAGCATTCAGCACGCACAACACTAAGTCATTATTTCTCTAACAGGAATAAGCTTAAATCCTCCCCACCTCCTTTATTCCATCACTTAAACATGAAATGACTAGCCAACCTCTGAAGGGACTCTAGATAAATTTGCAACCTTTCTTCTGAGCCTAATAAAAGAGCATTAATCAAGACAAATGTCATGATGTTTTGATGATGATGCCATCTGTACATTAGAAATTGGACTGGGTCTGCAACCCTTTGCACTATGTAAGTAGACAACAACAGTGTTCATTTGCGCTGCAGAAACCCTTCAACTTCTAGGCAAATTCACTTACAGACAGAATAAGCTCAAAATCATCTTCTTTCCTATGGTGGCCTGATTATCTTACTATCTACATACAGCATCAAAGGAGGGATGAGATTTGTGGTTTATGCCACAGTTGCACTTAGAATCTTGTTTAATTCATGGATGTACAGAACAGTAATTATAATTCATAGACTTGTGTAAAACTAGCATAAGGCATGAATGTAACAAAACAAAGCTGCAGCAAGAGTGATTAGGAGTTTAGTCACAGATTTTTGTACACTATAATCATATTTGATATTGGATTCTCAACTAAAAATCTAATCTAAGCCAGAGATCATGCTGCCCTACACCTTAGTTTCAGTGAGACGAATTTTGTAGACTTGAAGCATAGAGCTGTATTTCTCTCAAAATTCTGCTAACGTCAGAAAAAAAAATCAAACTCTTTTCTAAAGATGTACAGACAGCTTGCAAAATAATTCAAATAATGCAATAAAGTACACCTTAAAATTAAAATCACCAATGTAGCTACCTGGTATAAAACACTGATACTCTCTACTCCTGCTTTTGTGTAAAAAAATGCTTACTATATATCTGCCTATAATATCTCCCTGAGCTCATTCTCTGTTTAACCCTTATGCTTTGTTATAAATCAAATCACAAACTGACTGCAACAAATGCTCTCTCCTTCTTCTGTATTAGCGTATTATGTGTCAAAACAGAATCCTGACCCTAGCTATGACTTCCAGCCATCATGAAACAAATAATTGATACAGTGCTAATGAGCTACTTACCAGGAAATACAGTTCCTTTTAAATATCCAATAACATTAGAAATTGTCTTGTAAGTTGTGACTGACTGAATATTCAGATTGATTATTTTTTTGCCTGTTAAAAGACGAAAAGAAAAAAAAAAAAGAATGTTAAACTCATTTATCCAGCCAACTAATCTACAGGATGCAGATATAAATTCCCCACAAAAGAAAACAAAAAAAAAAAAAAAAAAAAAAAAAAAAAAAAAAAAAAAAAAAAAAAAAAAAACCCACCCAACCCCAAAATCACAAACTAACACTAACAAAGAAACCCCAACAAAACAAAGAAAAAAAGACTTTCTCTTAGTCCCACTTTAGCAGTGTGGTTCAAAGCTGGAATCTCAAAAGAGATCTCTATTCCTTGAGTTGAAAGATCATTCAGTTCACCAAGAAATATTACTTCCGTCTTTCCCTTGGTATTATTTTTTCCCCACCTAATTCTTCACCCTGGTCAATCTTTCAGTAGCATTCACAAAATTATACCTGGTTTATGTTATACTATTCTTCTAGAGAAACCCCCTATGTTAAATCAGATGGGAAAAGTTAGGCCTTTGGATTACTTATCACTTTGCCAGCATAGCATCTGGTTATATATTTGTGAACTTAAGCAACCAGAAGACAGGGGTTTGGTTTCAGCTGAGGAAATTGTGCAAACACAAAGGCAGTGAAGTTCCCAAACCTACTAAAATGTACAGGACTTGCCAGTATTACTATGCCAGTTGAGACTGCAGTTCAGGATAAAGCCACAGAGAAGTAAATGTCTGAGTTAAAATAGCTTAAGAAATTTAACTGTCCTTTGCTGAAAATCACTGTCATTTTCTGTGTGTCTCAGGTGGGTCACACTGACCATGCTAACTCCTGCAGTTTTTGTCAATGGAAACAAAACAACTAACTACAGGGAGCTGCAGATACCTTTAAAATGTTTCATTTGCATTATAATAGGCTGTATTAACATTCAACTCATCTGAAAGGTCATAAATTCTATGTGAGAAAAGTCAAAACGTCTTAAAAGGCTCAAACTTAAATGCTAGCAATTGTCTGACAATAACCACCCTGTCACCCCAGACCTTCAGTGAGGTTCTCTTACATCGAGTGCAGCATCACCCCCATGATAGGCCTGTGTTTAAAGGCGGTTTTGAGCCTGAATTCCTTCCACGTCTGTACCCCAACTGTCACAGACCAAAATGAAAATATTCCATGGATCATTTTGTCTCTATCTCCCAGGCTATTATCCTCCCAAAGATGTACTTCTAACAGTTTGTTTCCTGAGATCGTGAGGAATGTGCAAGTGAGAGCTTACTCCAACATATAAAATAAAAACAATACATCTCTATGAATACTTTTTTTTCAGGGTTCATTTGCTGGTACTTCATCTGAGAAATTTACTTTAAAATTCTCCTAAAATAAAATCCAATATATTTTCCTTCACTAGTCTTCGGTGATATTTGAAAAAAGCAAACCAACTACTAGACTCTTTCTTTGTTAAAAAAAAAGACAGTCCTAGCAATATTCATTCTACTTTCTACTCAGATAAAACCTATTATAAACAGATGTGCCCTCTACGTGACAACTGTTTCTATTAGAATACGACAGTAAAGAAAATGCAAGTCAAGCATGATTAATTAAAAATAACCCGCACCACCCTATTTTGCAATAATCAGTCACAGCAAGTTTGTATTTTGATCTGTCATGCATATGTTGGGGTTTGAGTTATAATTAACTTCACTCTTCTGATGTAAGTTACTGTTATTAAACATATGATGATGAATTGTTTGTTCTATAAATCTCAGTATTATTCTAGAAATTTTTAAAAAAGTATGTCAGTAAGAAAAAACAATCAGTCCAAAGAGTTCCCAGCACTGTACTGTCACCTATGCTCTCTTTCAGTATTTTAAACCAATATGAAAACAGCTCATACCATCCACGTTAATCAAGCAATTTAAATTTTATCTATATTATGCAAGTTACTTCTTGCTGATATTTCTCACCTACAACCAATCTAGAGCCAATTTACTCTGATTAAAATAAGATTTTCAAGCCCAAACTGATTTTCTTTTCTTTTCTAACCCTACAACATTTTAGATATGTTTCTTTAGGCCTCATTTAAAACAAAAAAGAACATACACTCTTTCGAAGACAACTGACTTAACTGTTTTCCTTAATCAACATCAGCTATTCAGTCTTCAGCTGACAATAAAGAAATGGAAAATGAACTCCCTGCAATACACATATTCTGGAATCAGATATTTGAGTTAGTAGTCATGTAACACAGCAGTCAGCTTAAAGTGACTTGGGCTTAAAGGCTTAGTACACCAGATGAAAAGGCTGAAAGTACTCTTTGGAGTATGCAGCAGAAGTGAAATTTAATCGCCTTTAAATAGTTCTGACAACAAACTGCTCTTCTGAATGCTGTATTTTAAAGATTTTGACATCTTTCTTTTTCTCTGTATTCTCTGAAAACTAAGTAAACTTTAGCTTAACATTATTTAGGTTACACTTTGAGTTTATATAAACTAAAAGCTACTTCTGAAGTAGAAGAAAAGTATTTATAGTCAGTATTATTTATCTATTTATTTGTTGACTTGGAAATTATAAACTGCCTCATACCAAATGACTACCTACTCCTCTCACAGTTACATAGTTATTTTTGGAAATGCACAGTTATTTCCCATTCGTTTTAGACTTCCCATTCATTTAGAACTTTAGACGAACAAAAAACTACTTGTGGCCTGTAAAATAAGTTATGTTTTGTTTTTTTTTTCTTTTAACCTTATCCTAAGCTCATACCAGCATAGAGGAGTATAGGTTTGAGCCTGATTTTCTAATATATTGGCTAAATTCTTGAATCTTGGATCATACTAACCACCTATAATCAGACAGTTTTTTGAACATTCATTTCAGTACTGTACTTTAACAAGCATAATTACGGACTAAGATTTGAAAATTGAACTCATTTGACAAGATTTTTGCTACTTATGAACAAAACTTTCCCTACATACACATTTAACTCAAGTGTAGAAGTATCGAGTACTAACTAAATTCATGTATTTTGATAATGCAGTTCTTGTCTCATAAACCCAGAAGTTATTTCAGAAGACTGCAGAAACAAGGTACATTGAATAACTTTAAGCAATCCAGTTTTTAACATGAATATAATTCCTACTGAAATAAACATAAACCACACCTGAATAAAAATACATCAGTTTGAAATCACAGTTAAAGTAAAACTTTCAAACATCATCAAACATCCATGGCCATGTTACTTAGGGGGCACTAATTCAGCTGAGGTAGTCAGGATAACATTACATTCAACAGAGTTCTTGTTCCAGTCATTCAAAAACCTTACATCAAGTTCTAATAAATGCTAACTTTCTGAACACACACACCATCAAGCTTTTCAGACACCCTGAAAGCTAGTAATTATTTTAATAATGAAAGCTACGGTTTCCTAAGTTATTTGCCCCAAGACCCGAGGCTTTAAAGTAATATCAAACACCACCACAGAGCATGATGATACAGAGAGAACAGCGGAACACAGAAATACCATAAAGTATTTACATATTAAAAAAAAAAAATCAAATGTGTCATGGATTTCTTATATTCTATTAGGGATAATGTACGGAA
Organism: Neopsephotus bourkii; assembly: GCF_033783945.1. Classification (NCBI taxonomy): domain Eukaryota; kingdom Metazoa; phylum Chordata; class Aves; order Psittaciformes; family Psittacidae; genus Neopsephotus; species Neopsephotus bourkii. The sequence continues at coordinate 1,148,326 of NW_026901852.1, read as the reverse complement.
TAATATGGACTGGTACATAACATTTGGAATACACTGTTAAGCACACCAATATGGTAAGTATACATTAAACATATAACAGCAGATTTTGCTGTCATTTGAAACAAATGCTTAATTTTAATCAGATGTTACCATTTAGAATGAGTAAATTCCAACTGACTACTTCTATATTAGACTGCCTATTTAATGGGCTTTTGAAATCTTACTGGTATGGGAAAAACATGTTTTATTTAGTTCTCAGTATTTCATCATGTCAATTCCAAATGAGTGCAAAACCTTATCTGCCCATATTTTGCACTAGTTTTCAATTAAGTTCATAGGGCTTTAAATGAAGAAATGTAGCTGTCATAAGCATTTATATAACAATACAACTTGCATACCAAAAACCGACATGCAATGTAACTACATACTTAAAAAAGCAAATTAACCTATAAAATAGTATATACTTAAAAATTCATATATTATAGCTGAAAAAATATCACATGACACTATCAAAACCCAAATGTAAAAATCAATACTAAATCTGTGACAGTGTATTGTTAAATTATAAAATTATTTGTGCAGGAATATGTTAGAAATCCTAGGCAGATGTTCGTATAACAAAAACCCTGTACTGTTTTGTTGGGGGCTTTTTTCTTCTTTTATGTATATATAAATATAAGCAAAACATTATCCAGGTTCAGTCTCTTTGAAATCAAGTATTTTTTTTTTTTTTTTCTGACTAGATTTCTACTTGATTAACCAACTATGCTGCCCACTAACATAATTTTTAAATGGATATTTATAGGCCCTGAGTCTTCAGGCCTCATCTCAGTTGTAAGAGCTTAAGGAATAGACTTTTTGCAGTCTTTTCTGACTTACAATAAGGATTCTACTGAGATAAAAAGCTTTTGAAAACAGGTGGTTTCTAGAATAAAGTCCTTTAAGGAGGCTCTAAATCAGGATGGCCTAATGAGATATAGAATAAATGTGTCACTCAATATCACAGTTATGAATTTTGAGAATGCTTCATATTGTCTAGTTGAACTTCATCATCTCAGACGATTTTGAGAGATTCTTCATCTGCTTTACAGCAATCAAAAAAAAGCATCACACACACACACACACAAAATAACGGCACAGAACAGAATTCTGAAAATACGCCTTGATCAGTTACAATTCTGGTAGAAAACTAGCGATCCTTCAGGTAGTAGTAGAGAGAAGATATATTAAAAAATGCTTCACACTGTTTATGCTTCAATCCTTTCATGAACTTTTATTTAAAAAGAGAATGTACAGAATTTAAAGCAATCTCAAAAAGAAAATCTGAGAGGATTAGTATGTTTGTATTCAGTATGTCTGTATTACATCTGACTTCCCTACTTAACATGTACTTCTTTGCAATGCCAGTAAGTAATATCTGAAGAACATCATTATACTTCCACTGTTATGTGCAATTAATCAGAATTTTGTAGATATTATGTGCATTGCCACACAATATGCTGTCATCTTCATTTCTTTTTCTTTTTTTTTTTTTATTTACAGTTAACATAGTGCAAATACCTAGAAATCATGGAATTGTTTGCATATTGATAGCATTGTATATGATGGCACAGTCAGAGTTCATTAAATACAGTATTCTTTCCTCCCTCTGACAGCTAGCAAGCTACGAAGGAGAAACATATAACAACATCACAAGGCTGTAGCCTAATAGGAGGATATATATGTCCTTTTTCTTTCCATGCCCTTCTTCTGACTGAGAAGAAGATAAATGTGATTTGCACTACTGCTGCACTTGGCAGAGAATTTTGTCTTGGACAATGATCATGTAATATGGAAACTAAGACTCTTCCAATTATTCCTTTCATATAATTAGATACAAATTTCATATGATCAGAGTTATCTATAAAACTCAGTATAATGACCACCTGATGCATGGAACAGTACAAAATACATGTTCAAAGTCTTACACAAAATTCTTATGTTATGCTAGAAGACTTTTCAGGAGCAGTAACTTCCATTTATCTGTTCCAGTCTCACCTTTTTTGGTAAAGAAGTGGATTTGCTTGCAGGCTATGATGAAGCTTTGCATTGTAGTCATTAAGACTATTCACTATTGGTCAGTAACTGTATTTTGTAAGCTAAAATAAAAAAACCCTATACCTAGTTCACAGCAAAAGTCATTAAGAGCTCATAAGGAACGGGGCCTTGTTCTGTATATGTTAACTTTACTAATATGTTCTGAAATAATACACACTCTTTTCGATCCAAACAACCTTTCTTATCTTCTATCTTCTCGGATGCGATTACTATGAGCATGAAAACTGACACTTAAAGAAGAGTAAAATTACACATATCTCATTAATGTTTTTAACCACCAGACTTCCAGGCTATGAGGCTTTCTTTCCACTTAATATCAAAGAAGCACCAAATGCTCCTTCCCTGACAGTATTCAACCTGACAGTGTTCAAGGCCAGGCTGGACAGAGCCTTGGGCAACACGGTCTAGCATTCCGCTTCCCTGCCCATGGCAGGGGGTTGGAACTAGATGATCTTAAGATCCTTTCCATCTCTAACCAGTCTATGATTCTCTATGGTCATTAGTGATGAAAAATACTTGTAAAATTAAATTCCAAGAGATAGATTTACTTTAAATACTTAAGAGATTCACTGAAAAAGGATGACTTGCATGTGACTGAAATCCACCAACTGGCAGGTAACTTAAACAACAAAGAAAGTTTACTGCAACACAGCAGGACTTTCTTCATTTATGTTTATAGGAGTGCTTTAGATTTACATTATTCTTCGTAATGTTCTAGCAAATACCCTAGTAATATTCTGTAAAAAAAAAAAAGAAAGCTTTGGAAGCGTACAGCTTCTCTACAGCACTTCACTCTTAAATTCCTTCTAATTGCCCATTTTGCGGAAAAAGTTCATGGGAGCACAGAATTTCAAATTAATGAAGATTATCAATGATGCACCACACTAAACAAAAAGCAAATCTAATTAGTAACTTCAACTAACACAAAACTAATAACTAACTTCAATTCCCACTGTTCGCTTTGTAGGTTCTAAGCACTCGATATATCTCAGATGTTTCCCTCTGTATCCTCCTACCCCCTCTGTCACATTATGTCCCTTGAAAACTGCAAGGCTAAGGGAGAAAAGAAGCACTGTGAGGCACTTGCTCTGTTTAGCATTTTCTCTTTATTAGCTGTTGCTATTATTATTATTAAATAGTTACACAAGATTTATTATCAGAAGACCAGTCTTTTATCTCTTCCATTAAGGCTGCTACTGAACACTCAGTACACTGTATGCCCCAGCATATCTATAGTTTCACCATTATTTCAAGGCAAACTCTATCATAATGCATTACAGAATTAGGCAAGGTTTCTTATCATACACACTACCTGCTCAATAAACTAACAATTTTATTTAAATAAATTTGACAGGAATTACTGTGGCTCAGAAGTTTTACATTAAATCAGACACAAGCTGTTGTGTTCATCCAGAGTAAGTCAGACACGGATTGGCTTTTACCAGACTGCTAACTTGGAATATTCTTTCTTTCATGAAATTTGCTGCCACACAGAATATGCCATGTATCACAGAAAAAAAAAACAAAATAAAACCCAAAAGAATAAGCTACCCCTTGGGTGTTTCTGTCCTGCAGCCTCCACACAAAGCTTCTTGAGAAACATAGACAATGCTGCCTTTTATCATTCTAAAATGAATGCCATTTGCCACCTCAAGATCATCCTTCAGGTACTTCAGCTACTGAAAACTACAATACTAGGAAGCTTCACATACCCCACCTGGAATAGTTAAGCATTTGTTTCTTCCAAAATGACCCTTTCTTGTTTATATAGTCTTTATCTACTGGTTGTAGGGAAGATCAGTTAATCTTAAAAGTATCTAGGCAGCCATGCATGAAGAGCAACAGTTCTGACTAACCACAACAGATTAAGCCATGAAGCATCAGGTCTTTCTGCCTTCCTTTTTAGTATGTATAACTACAAATGCTAACACAAGCCATAAAATTAATCAACCTTTTTTATGACTTGTATTGTACTTCTAATCCAAAATAACTTTCCAAAAGCAATAAACAAGTGATATAGCACATATGTGATAGTACAATGCTTGCCCTTATAATGTGTTTTTACTGTTATCATCACTGTATTTATACAGGATAAAGCAGCTAATTTAATTTGCCTATCCCTTCCAAGATTACTGATTCAAATCAATTAATTTAAACAGATATTACAATAAACCACATTTTTTTTCTGCCCTTTTTTGGGGGGGGTGAAAGATATACTAGCACGAAATGAGTACCAAGACAGAGTAACTTTAAATATTCATCTCATCTAGAACCTTATCTAGAAGGCATTGCTTCATTGAAACGCTGTGCAATATGTTGCTGGAAGACTGTGTTATAACTTTTTTCCCCCCACATCAGAAATAAGTATTTTCACACAGTAGTACATATGATGTTGCTAATGGTATTATCTCTGAAGAAATACTCCGACTGCATTCTTTCTTTACATCCAGGTGTCCTCAAGGTATTTTGTTCTTATCATGATGACCATTTTCCTGGTAAAACTTGGAGGAAAAGGTGCCTGAAGGTTCAGACAAGAATACATTGTTTATTCTACATCAGATAGAAAGTAAGAAACACATAAAGATGCATCACTGTTTAGAATTACCGTATTTTTACACCAGAAGCAGAAAAGAGAAATAACTTTAGTACAGCCATTGATGCCTTAATATTAAAATCACATTTTAGCAGTATGAGGCTGAACAAACCATACTGTAGAACTAACAAAATCTCCCTAGTGATGGTATCAAGGTAGACGGTTTTTAGAGTAAATAAAACACTTTTTTCTTCTTAACCAACACTTCCATCTGTCAGATTTTTTCTGATTTTTAGGTTGTTCACAGCCACTTCCAGAAAGCAGCTAAGTAAAAGATACTCATAATCAGATGTACCTCTTAGTTATATACAGTTATGGAAAACAAAATCGGAGTCCTTGAAGAACATTTCATAGAAGAAAAAGATGTTTATAAAGCATTACCTGCTGCTGGCCATTGGAGGGGTATACACCTATCTTTTTTGACAGTGTCCTCAGGTAAGGAAATGAGTTTTTTGGCAAGCACTGCAGAAATTGGTTGTACTAACAATGTTGTGAGGTTCAGTCGATTTTGTCTGTAGCTTCCATCTTAAACAACAGAAAGAGAACAGCAATTTAATGAATGAAAATGAGAAGATTTTTCTTTTGCATAAAGCAAACAAAAAAGCAAGTACTTACAATACAACTTAAAACAGCTGATTTAGATAACTGTTATATTGTACTTACCTTACTGGGAAAAATAATAATAAATCCCTAAAGAACATGTGCCACAAAATTACACATTATAGTATTTGGGGAATAGTTTCACAAGAAAGAAATTGGCAAAGAGTTAAAGAAAATATTAGATGGTATGTGACTTAAGCACAACAAATTAAATTGGTGCATAGTTAAAGGAATCAGTGGAAAACAGAATTACTTATTGGCAGTAACTTTCAAATTGAAGTAAGAACTGAACAGAGCCTTACAGACATTTAAGCAGCTTGAAATAACACATAAGTGTCTGTCTGTAGTGGATACTGCTACTGCTGATAAGGGTGTTAGATTTGCCAGGGATACCATGACGTTTAAATTCTAGAACTAGGGGTGAGCTATCAAACAAACAAGCTTTTGTGAGAACTCTGACAAGAAACATACCACACAGGTATGAAAAACCGGCAGCTTGATGAGATGTGCTTCCTTGCACACACAAAAATGACTGATTTGTTTGTTTTTTTTTTAGAAATCTGCCCTCACTCTTTTTAAAGAATACAATCTGATCACCTCATTGACTCAAAGCGGGTTCAATGCAGCTAAGGAAACTATAATAAAATGCAGAGATGGTTCCCTCATGGAAGGTTGAAGGCTCAGCTGAAGTAGGACTGTATTAAGAGTGTACTGAACAGACATGTCAAGTGGAGGAAGGTACAGATCAGAAAGAATCACAGTACTTCATTTACAGACTTAAGATCTTCAGAAGCCACAGCACAAAACATTCAGTATTAGCAGACTCATACATATTTAATAATCTCCCTTTAACTGAAGAAATGTTAGTTTCCATTCACATGAGTGTCCAGCATTTAAGCATGGGAAGGTTTCTGGTGAGATAATTTGATATTTTGGGAGACCAATTAATAGAACTAAAAAAAAAAAAAAAAAAAGGCAAACTCTCCACATGGAAATGCTCTGAAGCACTTAAGGATAGCATGCTCAACTATTTCAGCTGGCCTAATACAGGCACCATCTCTTTCCATGGAAAGCAAGTATTGCAGACAAAATACTACCTCAGAAAAGGAGCACAGATCAGAAAACAGTCCTAGATCAACTGTTTTAGACTTTTTGATGTAAAAGTCTAAAACCCTTCCAACACACCTGCCCATACTGAATAACTTGCAAAATTCCAGCTAGGGATTTAGAATACAGGGCCTCTCTTCAAGACCTTTATAAAACAAATACCACATTTTCTGTTGACATGGAGTTCTTTACAACCAGACTGCTTCCTTTATATTCTGCATGACTACAATGACAAAGCTATCAGAAACCAGCAACAGGCATTCTAATAAATTTCATCAAAATTACTATCAGAAACATTGTTACTTAATCACAATATTAAAAAAATGCATACGTATCTTTTAATTTTTTCTTTTCTTCTTATTTTTGTCCTGGTATCGCCTGAGATTTCTTACACTGTGCCCTTACTCATAACCAAGGCTATGGCATTTAATTATAGAAAAAAAAGTGTTGTTCAGATTTTAAATCCAGTGGAAATATTATCAGTGCTCAGTTTGAGAGAATTAGACAAATTAGACAAAGTGGAAAGATGAAACTTGCTCAAAACATAATTTAGAAAGTTTTGTCTTACTGAAGTTGGGCAGGGTTGCAAATCCCTCAAAGTTGTTATTTGATTAAATTGAAGGTAAAATCATCTTCCTCAAGCTTTGAGTCTGTTTCTGCAACCAAAAGGAATTCTAAAATGTCCATCAGAGATATGTAGCAGACATTATTTTCTGTCCATTGCTTGTCAATCTGCAGACTCTATCACAGGAGTGATGAATCTCAAACTGTTGTAGACAAAAAGCATCTCTCCTTTCTCCATTTACCCACAACTTGGACTTCAGACCTGAATAAACTGTGAAAGGTACACTTTCAAGAACAATTTACCAGAGAAAATCTCCCATGTTTAAAAATTAATAATGTCACGATATAAGATGGAGTGCATGCAACAACAAAAAAAACCACAAAAATATTTAAAACATAGAAATGGAAATTTAAAGTTATCTGGAAGAAAACCGCCTAAGAGAAGGAATTAACAAAGAAATGCATAGGCAGGTGGCAAAATCTCTACAACTGAAATTTTTAAAGAAAATATTAAACAAACGTCTGTCAGCAATGATGTAGTTACGTTTGATTCCTTCCCTGAGGGAAGGTGCTAGATTAGATAACCTCTTGATACCTTTTTCAGGCATGACTTATACAGTTCTCTAGTAACTGAACTTTCTGAACTATTTACAAGAAAGAACATACTGGACTTCATATTAAAAAAAAATGCTTGAGGAAGGAAAAGCAAATAAAAAAGAAGGAAAAAAAAGAAAGAGTTCCTTTCCAGAAATCTGCCAGAAATTTATTAGTTTCCATAAGAGTACATTGTTGAAGAAGCTGAGTAAAGCTATATACATCATGATCAGGATTCAAAAAGGAAAGATGCAAGACCAATCTCTCCAGTAAAACACAATATACACTGAAAAATCTGGAGACTTCCAGGGCTACCAGTTGAAGCAAAATCGTTCATAAGTTTTTAAAAATCACTCATGGGCTTGGTGCTGTACCAAGTGCAAAGCAGTGCAGTGCAGCTTCATAAAGAAACCAATGTACTGGAAGAACTTTGCGAGATTCCTGCTTGCTCTTTCCCTGATAGTTGAAAAAACTCCTTGGAGCACATAGTGCTTTCAGGATCTGCAAGCAAGAGAATAATTTAAATATGACATTTTGTTTGTAATGAAATTTAGTTTTATAGTATGAAAATCTTCTAAGTAAAAGAATTCCTTTGTCTGTGGAAGTCGAATAATATAACTGTGCCAGGCCTTTGTCTATGGAAGTCTAATAATATAACTGTGATAGGCCTGAAACTGCTATTGATTTAAGAAACCCTAGAGAATACCCTGGAATGCAAAAAGAAAAATATGCTAATGAATTACCAAGTTAATTTTAGTAGCACAAAAAGAGGCAATCTTTAGAAAGTTTTTGCACAGACATGACTACATTTCTACTTCTGCAGTGACTGTGTTTTGTGTTTTCTTTTTCAACATAACCACAAACATTGAGCATCAGTTTCCATACTGCTCAGTCTGGGATACACACTTGTAACCAAGCATTTCACAGTGTTCTATGACTTAACTTACTGGTATTAGTAACCAATTACCAACTGGTAATTGAGTAAAATGAGATTTCTGAAAAGTTTTCCTGGGAGAATTTAGCAGTAATACTTGTGTAGCACATGCCACTCAATTCTGAGTTGAAGTCAAACTTTATCATTGTTTCAGTGACTTTTGTCAAGGCTGAAACATCAAAGCATATGGAACAGAAGAGTTAGTCACCATGTCATGCTTCTCTAGTCAAAAGAATACTGCTTTAGGCAAAGCTTCTTCAGTGTTATGCAGTTAGACTTTTATTTATTTTTCTCTAAAAGGTTTGTGCTATAAGAACTTTCTGTTAATTTTTATTTAACTTCCAGATTCAGAGAAAAATTAGAGACAATATAAAATCTGTTATAAGAGTCAGATAACAATATTTATATTTAATATTTAATATTCACCTTCACCCAGATCTGATAAAACAGAAAGTTTATGAACAAAACTGTCCAAAAAAGTTAAATTCATTAAAATAATTCCTTCTATGACCTGAAACACTCTTTTAATGATGCTCCCCACAAACTACAGAAAAGTAAAGTCTGACTGAACACTGAACCATAATCGTACATACTCACAACTTTGACTTTCTGCTGCATTAATAATATAGCAGTATTAGTTTTGAAATATCTGAAGTTAATGGCTCATTAATTTTTCACCTTAAGCTTAATAGAAATTTGACAGCGTTATGCTGAGAGCAGACACTCCAAGTAGGACTTCTCAGCACACAATGAGAATAAATTAGAGCATAAAAGACAGAATGAAGTGTATTCGGTTAATACACTTGATCTTGTATTAACCATGGCACAAGCAAAGATGTATAAACATCACAGACATTGAAATTATATGAGCTTTGAACTTGTATACCGCTCCCCCAACTCTGCTCAGACAGCTGCTCTTAGGCTTCCACTGGTTCTCATGAAGCTAGCCACAATGACTTCCTTAAACTCTCCTGGAAAATCAGTTTATCTGTGGTCTTCCTGACTTACATCTCACCCCATGCCCAGACTGAAAGGGACTCTGTGGTGTCTACTACCAGGAGACTTCACTCCCTGTAGTAGTTCCAGGTACTCTAGCTAGGTGGTAGCTCTCGGTACTAAACCCATATCTCTACTGTTAAACATCATAATGCTGCTGTGCAGCACCTATTTAGTTACATGTTCAGCTACATCTGCTTGTAATACCGCCCATGCGCATCATTTTCAAGACAGACATGATTTTTCCTACTCAAAAAACATTCTTCAATGAAGCATTCACACTATCAATTCATACTGATAGGGCTTTCATTTGCATTATGCATCAAGATTTGAGGGAGCAGAATAGAACCTGCAGCAGATAGCTATGGAGTGGAAGCCACAACAATGAGTTTCCCGTTGTCTTTTTTCAGTCGTCTATTAATTACCCACCAGAATTACCGTGTGGAACATATGTCAGCTTTGAAGCACTTTGCTTCACTAGCCCCTGGTAGGAATATGAAGGAAAAGAAAAACATTTGCTTTTCTTTGGTTAAAAAAAAATAAAAGAAAAGAAAAAAAGGACTTTGAAATTCTGCAACCAGGGATTTTAGCAGCAGCCCTGACTAAGGACTTTCAAAGCAGTTTTACAGGCAATGAAGCATGAGATGATGAACTGTTCTCCCAATTACAACAGTATAGTGGCAGCTTGCATTTCAGGGTGTGTGATTCACAAATGGACAAGGGATGCTTAGAACTATGTATTGATTTCACATATGGGTGAGAAAGACATCCGTGCCTACAAAAGATTTATGCACATTTACAGAGATTACCGAACTTAAAGGCAGCGAGGATCACCTAGAAGGAAACTAAGTTACTGAGATTACTCAGAAAGCAACTGAAAAACAGTTCCAAATTTTTCTTTGCACTTCTGATGAATTGACTTGTTCAAAAACACCTTTTAAAAAATTCAAAATTTTCATGTCGAGTGAATGAAAAGAATTTAGAAGAAACCCCAAGGTATCACGCCACCTGTAATAAATTTCCAGAGTTAAGATGACCATAAATTCACTGATATATGAAGAAATACATAAAACTATGGAGATATTATTTTGGTTTACAAAGTATATTCACTATATTTTGTTTACAACAGATTCTATCAATGGAGTAGATGCAACTCTGGGTACATATTACTCTGACTTTCTCTTTAAATAGATTTCTATTGTCCTTATAACCAGAAATTCTATAGCTGATATAAGAAGAAAATATGACTCCAGAACTCAGTACCTTTTTCTCTCCCTCTCAAGGAAATGTGTTTAACCAGTATGCAAAAGGAAAAAAAAAAGTCACCCCCCGGTGTCTTAGTGCAAATCACTTTTGTCTTAATGACTATTTAATGTGCTTTAAAAAAACACTGTCAGTCTTGCTTCTTTTTAAGATAAATAGAATAAAAAGCAACACATTTATTTTGTAAAAGCAAAACTGCTTTGACACACCGATGCAAAAACATTTCATTAATCCCCCTGTTCCCTTCTACAAATATTTAATAAAATAGCAAGAATAAAAAGAAAAGGAAAGAAAAAAAAACACTCTGGAGGGAAGGGTGTATGTACGTGTGTGTGTGAGGGAATGCAATTCAAACTGATGTATCACAGAGGTAGCTTTTAAAAGGGAAACTGAAATTATAGAATATTTTGAAAAAAATCTGATTTAGTCTGTGTCTATGAGCTACCTGCATTCATCCCATCTGCTTATATATGCCGGGTGCAGCCCTAGCAGAAGTTTACTCCCCTGATGTTGGCTGTGCTATGGATGAATTTGGTCTGCTCTTTCTGAATGGACACATAAAATACCACTGGATCCAACATTCTGATAGGCTGAATCATTTCCTTAAATATTTTTTGAAATCAAGAATTTTGAAAACATCAGATTATATAAGAGTATGTAACTATGTGTTTGATATGACACCTATTCCATTCTTCGTATTTTATATCATCGTTCACAGACATACATTTAGTCCTGAACATAAGTATTCTACATTTTCTTCCATAATGCTTTTTACCTCCAAGGTAATAAATGGCACTTCTTTTAAAAAATAAAGTTATAATACTCAGATTTTATAACCACCTTTTCCAATCTGCAAGGCCATATTCCTGTCATACTTCACATATTTTCTGATGCTGGTTTCCCTTTTCTATCTGATAGTAGCCCACAATGAGAAAAACAGTGACAATAACACAGCTCCTCTTGTACTCTGGGCATGCAGCTTTTCTCTAATTTATGGCTAGTTATAGTAATTGGCTGGCTATTGCATCTCCCATGCCTTCTGAAGAAGGTAAAAGGATCAGAATGGGCAAAAATTGGTATTATTGGTACTTGTTTTATGTATATGTTTGCATAGCAGAACCAAAGATTTATCTCCCTCCTGCAAAAAAAGATCCACATAGCCACCAAGCACGGGGATTCAGCTCAACAGTGAGACTTTTAAGTCACTAACAAATAATGCATAAAGAACCTCCTGTATGAATTACAGAATCATAGAATAGTTATGCTTCCTGTTAATCATTTCAAGACATAACTGACTTCTGCCACATTCAAGAGTTAACAGGCTGTCTTATAGCTTGTTCCTTCATGAAATAAACCTTGGTTTTCTCCACTGGTGATGGTCACTATAGACAAAACAAACAACAAACATGGAAATTAGACACTGATACAGATCTCCTTTCCTTCAGTGATGATCAAGAATACAAATAGTAAAATAACTGTCTTCCTTTAGGTGAAATATGCTTGCAGAAGTCAGAATATGAATCAGGTTACATATGCTGTCATTGATCTGGTTATGAACAGGCATGGAGTCCTGTTTACCCACTATAATGAGATTTATTGTTATTAAAAATAATAAAAGCTCTATAACACTCTACAAGGACTGGAATGGAAATAGAAAATCTCTAAGAAAACACTAAAAGTGACAGGTTTAGGATACCAATTATTTTGTTTACAGCATGTAGTGAACACTGGAATGACTCAGATCACGTTCTGTCTATATTTGGTGGGCTACATGAAATAAAACTGCATACATTATCTATGGTACATTGTGCTTTTCTTACAATAATATATATCTCTGATTTATTACCCCATATTTGTTTGAAATCATGGAAAGGCAAATTCTGGCTTCAGTTTGATGACATATGGGGTCACCCAAGGGTTTGAAGTCTCACCCTTTTCCCACAGTTTGTTACTTATTCCTCTTCTCACACTGCAGTGCCATTAATTGTGTCAGCACAGTTGTTTCAGTGGCCATACTATGAACCAGAACAGTGAACTTTCTGGAAGTTCTTTAAGGCTAGATCAGTTCCCCAACCCATATCACAGCACTGCTCTTAACAGATAAATCAGCAGAATAAGAACTAAGCTAGGACAAAGAGGTAAATGGTGTGGCAGGAATTCCACCAATTCCGCCCAATTCCCTGTATTGTTAAAACACAGTTACAAAGAATGCTCTTCCCCTCTAGGACATAAAGTGGTGGTTCCTTGCCACAGAATGACATGTAAATATGCACATCAATTCAAAATCTACTTATAGCTTTAAGAAAAAAATAATAATAAAAAAATTAGTTTCCATGTGCTCTAGGGCTCTTACTAAAAAAAATAAATAAAATAATCCCAAGCAAAATAAAATAAAAACCAATAAACCCACCAGCTTTGTATTTTGACTTGTAAGTGAGCACCAGCTCACCTTAGATTTTATATATCAGAGCCTGATAATCCAATTCTCACAGAGAAAAAAAAAATAAATTGCTACTGGTTTAGAGTCTGGTTTACAAAGGGACTAACTGGCATATCTCTCAGTCATTCAGTAGCTGAGTAGTGTCAGATCCTAACTGCATACACACAATGACATAACTGGAATCAAAGCAACAAGAACTCCTTTGTAAGCCCAAGGACTAATTTAAATACTGCTTCACAACATATACATTGAATCAGATTTCTACATGTATTTCTGGTTCCTTCCTGCAAAGTTTGTAGCAAACAAATAGTACGTCTATACGGACTGTCTGTCCATATGTAAAAAATGCTGGTTTACATATGCTCATTCAGGCTTCTGATTCAATAACTAAACCAGCGTGATGTCACAGCTATCTAAATAAAGTTTATTATGGCCTACAAATACATCCATGTGCATGCGCACCCACCCACATGAAACCCATGTCACATGAAACAGAGAACCATCCAGCTGCCATTGACAGTGACTGCTCTAGAACTAGAAGCAGCAGTCATGTTTCTGGAGAGCACAGCCTGGGCAAATAAATCCTAACATGTAAGATTTATTTGTTAAAAAGCTCTGATGTGCTGTCATACTAACACAAGATTCACCCAGGATTTTTTCCATGAGAAAAAAACAGAATTATTCTCCTACATCACTTAATCATTAAAGTTCATCCAGCACTTATTTCAAAACACGTTTGCTAACCTAACCCTCAATGTTGCCTCTGTTCTGATTCTACTTTACTGTTACAATTCAGTTCCATGGATTTTTTGTCTGAAGCTACACAAAGTTGGCAAGTTGTCACCACAACTTTACAATAGATAATAGATGCTCCATCACATTGACAGGCAAAAGCACAGAGGAACAAAAAATATGTCTCATTGAAAGAAACAAAGAAATATCAATAAAAAGAACACATGAACCATTATAACAACATGGGTTAAAGCAGTTACTTTCGTAAAAGGAATGTGTCACAAGTAGTCATCACTTCCATATTACTTCATCTCCTACTCAGTACTGGTAGAAATGAAACAGAAGCCACATTTGTAAAATCCATTGGCACTGCTCCATTAAATTGACACATGAAATATTACATGATTGCCTCTACAACATGTAGCATCATTATTGATTGTCACAGGTACTGTATTTCATGCAAATGTGCAAACTAGCACTTGCAGTTGTATAATAAACTCCTTCCTGCTAATAGTATTGTAAGAAAGTTCCATTTGTCCTCAAGTATGTTTTCTGCTCATGAAAAAATACTTATATCTTCTCAAAGTTCAAATATTTTTCCATGCACTCACTGCAGATAACATTTCATTCTCACACATGGTATGCTGTAGGAGGACACATATGTCAGTGAGACAGACCTGGCTGAACAACTTAGCTGTCCATCACTGTTCAGTATAAGACCAAAATTCAAGTACTCCTTAGCATGCTTTCAGGTTACTGTTTCATAATTTAATTTTAGTGCCTGCAGTTCTACTGCAGTAAACAAGTCTAATATATAACTAATAACTGACCAGAGGGCAAAACCCGTACTTTAGTCTGCAGATAGACCTGCACTTTTTTATTGTGCTTTTACTTTTGGATGGCTTCTGAACAAACATCTAAACAATAATTATGTGGAAAAGATATTAAATGCTATAAAGAAAGCAAAATTTTACCACATGGAAAAGCACAAAGTATTATTTTTGTTACAACTCTATTTTAAGCAAAATTTTATTTTATTCAATTCTGGTTTAAGCTGGTACAGCAATTCTAAGTCCTGCTAACCTACATTTTCAATGTAGCTCAGGACCAAGCGTGGGGAAGGCATCTGAAAGATGTTCCATTACCTTCTTGCCAGTTACAGTCATCTCAGTCATCACTGCTGAGATCATAGTCACAAAGCTGGCTTCTGAGAAGATGACAATTACATTTTAGTTAAATAGTTGTTTAAGCCCTTTTTATAAAATCTGCCCCCTTGATTCAGTTCTCACAAAAATCCAGTCTCAAGAGTGAAAGTTGAAAATGTGGGACTTACCCTTGAGAAGAGATAAAGGGTTAAGAGGAAACACAGAAAGTGCAAACTTAAACTACTCAATCACCCAAATTATTTAATACATTAATATAAATTTTCTACAGGCACTTATTTATCTCCCTTACAGATTTACTTTGTATATATAATTGGATTATACAGGACCTGTATTGCTGAAACTTCAACTACTTATAAATCTGTATGAGGTAATAACAAAATTACATTTTGCTATATATGCAAACTAGTTTAAATAATAATTTTCCCATCAGAGCTATTGAGCAGAATAAGGTACTGCCTGAGATAAATTTGCCTAATTATACTTCCTTTAAAATCTGTTCAACAATTTTGTGTCCTACTGTAAGTATTTCAAATTCTTTTTGTCAACCTCTAGCTTAAAACCCAAAGAAAAAAAGGCCAAAACGAAATCTATTTAAAATCAAATGAAAAAATTTGTATGTTTCTACCACTGGTTGGGAGTGTGCTCATTAGTGTTGGTTCCCTAAATTTTGGCTGCTGAATTTTAAAATGAAACAATTTTTTCTACTGTTCCTAGAAAGATTTAGTTAACACCACACAGCAACCACAAATATGAACTCAAGTACTCCTGTGGAGGTTTTTTTCTTTCCATCACCTAACCTGAAGTCCTTTGTATTGATGTGCTATTCAGACTCTGCATGTAACTGTATTTTTCAAGCAGTAACTGAAAATGTGTTTTCTTAAGAATATATAGTCCTTGTCCAGGCTTGATATTACAAAGTCATTCCATTCAGATCAAAAGCCTGAAATGGTCACTGGACTGTTTCTCACAGTTTTTTTTAAAACATATTTTTTTAAGAGAATTATTGGCCACATCCAGTGTGTGTGGTATTTACATTAGGTACCTCATCACCCAGAAGCTTGTGTTTTTCATTAAGTATTTCCAACCTCATCAGGCTGAAGAAGAAAATGAAACTGTGACTGTTACACTCTCTTACTCAACATTAGGCTTTAAGCTTTTCTTGGCTTTAAGATGACAGAGTTTAGATTTAGATTAGATACTAGGAGCAAGTTCTTCACTGTGAGAGTGGTGAGGCACTGGAACAGGCTTCCCAGAGAAGCTGTGGCTGCCCCATAACTAGCTTTGTTCAAGGTCAGGTTGGACAGAGCTTTGAGCAACATGGTCTAGTGGGAGGTGCCCCAGTGGAACTAGATCTTAAAGGTCTCTTCCAACCCAAACCATTCCATGACTCTCTAACTCTATACTCAGGGCAGCTCCTGAAAGATATGACTAATGTGAAAGAAATCCTGCATGGAAAGGACACTCTATACTGAAACCCCATTAATCCATTTCTGAGCCATGAACACACTGAGATGCACATATGCCACCTTTTGCACAAGCTTCTGCAATCCTGTATCACCTGTAATCCTATATCTTCTGTATAGAGAGAAGCTAATTATCTTATGGTCAGATAACCTGACACAATATGGTAACAATTGCCAACTACCTGAATTAGATCTTGCAGCCTACAGTTGGAAATTTCCTCAGATCAGAAAAGTAAATACGCCACTGAATAATCAAGAGACAAATAATTCAGACTAATTTCTCAAACTGTGTGTGCCTCTTCAAATCAACTTTCATAAATATAAAACACTCACTAGCTTCGGTGTTGTTCCATTAAGTTCTACACCAGGGATACTTTAATCTCTTGTGCTTCCTGTCTATATACAATTTAAAAAGAATAGCAAAAGCTGTATCAGAGGTTTGCTTGAGGTTGACACATGCAGCCATTCTATATGCAACGAGCCTACAATGAACAACCTGATGGTATTTGTCTAAAATGCAAAAATACTAGAACTACTCACACAGAAGCACTCAGAAGCACTATCGATAATCAAGACCTAATGCACTTCTAACATATACACTAAAATTAATTATGAGTTTGATGGCAAAATTATTTGGCTTGGATTATGTACGTCAATCCTGCAATTACAATTGAATCATTTGCCCTAAAATTTCACAGAAATACCTCTAATGAACAGTGTACATTTATCTTGAAATGGAAAGAGGAAATTAAATTATAAGTACATTAAAGATTAGTTATCGTGACATTAGCCTTCTTCAAAGCACTCCAGCAACATTTTAAAATGCACACTTTCTTAAAAAAAATAGGAAAACAAAATTATGTTAAAGAGTTAAGCCACATTTTGGCTTTGTGCAAAGTAAACATGTTTTTTCTGAGCCACGTACTTGACATGAAACAAATTCTGAGTAGTTTCTTGTCAAATCATAGGTTGATAAGGTGACCCCACATCAACTTTGTAAGTAGTGATAACTGAGTATATAAATCATAAGTTTAGTCAAACTAAAGCAATATGATGATGGTAAAAAGTCTGAAAGCTACCAACAATGATCTGTGTGCACTAAGAGTAAAGCTGTGCCAATTTGCACTGGAAACCCACTCATTTACTTGACCTACCCACAGTTATGACAGTGACTTAGAGAACAAAATGTTAAAGCAATAGAAGAAAAAAATGTAGCTGCAAACTTTTAAATTTTCCTGAAAATACACAAGAGATTGAATTCAGTAAAGCAACCTTGGAAATCCCTAGCTTAACAAAAAGCAATATATCTCTATTGCTCTGCTCCAGTTCATAATGTGTAAGTGGTATTATTAAAAACCGTAAGAAATGTGCAGGTTTCAGACTAAAATCTAGACAACACTTAATCTGGTCAAATGACTAAATATTTTTCTGCTTGGGAATAATTCAGCAAACATTGAAATTCATGGAAATTAATGACAGCCCTCAGTGAGTGCTTTCATGCAGAATCAGACTTCTAATTTTTTTAACATCCAATAATGAAGGTGTATATTTATTTCATTGTTCAATACTTACTATTGCTAATCATACACTATTATTACTATCCAGAACTTTGAGATATTCCAAAGGAAAACATAACAAAACACTAATAAACTATATTAAAATATCCTGTGCATTTCATGTTTACATGCAATAAGATACTTTTCACCATGAGCATTTTGAAAATCTTTTGTAATTATGAATAGGTATATCCAGAACAAGACAGGAATTCTGGTACCCATCAATTCAGCACTTCCACCTTAGAAACAGCTCATTCTAACTTCTAAAGTAATCAAACCAACAAAAGGCACACGGTAAATTCCGTGGTCACTATATGATATGCATTAAAGTATACACCAAGTGCGATGTGATCAAAAGAGATCAGAAAGGCTGATCTGAACATGATTTAAAATGCAAGGGAAATCAGAGTGGCCAAGGATTACTTCTCTGGAAAGTGGTCAAAAAAGAGATTTACATATACTAGGCAAAAAAGTCTTTTTACTAATGGTCAAATATATACACGTTAACATCAAACCTTAACCTCAAACCATAGTGTGGGCATTTGTAGCACCTGATAACTGGAATGTCCCTGGGAAAGAAGATGAATCCTTACATATTCTTTGTTCTTGGACAAAAAAAAAAGATAAAAAAAGGGGGGGGAGGGGAAGAGCAGAACAAACCTCAAAAAACAAAATCACTGACACCATCAACACCCCTCTCCCCCCTGAAATCCAACCTCTTTAGGCAAATTATCTGAAGAACGATCCATAATAAGGCCAGGACCATATATGGCACCACAAATTTAATCACACTGAATATTTTAAGTAAATAGTAGTTTGACAAAAAGAAAGTCAAGAGGATATCTACGGATCAATATCATCAGAAGGCAAAGCTGGAAGCTGGAATTTGGCACTTTATCCAATTCACGCATGCTCTGCTTATGCCATGGCTATATTACAAAGCTATGTAAGCAGCAAGAGAATCCCAAATGACTTGTGGCAATGTTTTCATAGATAATACTCCAGCAACTAGGGAGCTCAGACTTCATCAGAACCCTGCATTTAGAATCTAATACTAAGGATTAGTATAGAACTCGCCCATATGAATTTGTAAATTAAGTTCTGGAAGGTGTCTGTAACAATACTTAGAACATTTAGATAGATCAGGTACACTAGGTCAGCTGTCACATTTGTTGAATAAGGATTAGAAATGCACTGTGGGAAAAGGGAGTTCTGTATTCCTTGGATCTTCAGCTAGGCCGTGTATTAACATAAATAGACTGTCACACTCCACAGTTAGATGAGCAAGTCCTTCAGTAAAATCCAGAGTTGAGTCAAGCTTATTTGACTCTGTCTTATTTGACAAACTGTTGAATAGAACAATTAACACTTTTGTACATATTTATGCCTTTTCCAGAATAAATTCTAATTTAAAAGCTCTCTTAAGAGTAATTTATTCAAGTAAAGAGGGTAGAAATTATTTTTAACAGTTTAACAATGGTAAACATCAGTAGGAATGGAATTTGAAATTCCAAGTGTTACAGTTTTTCAACTAATTTTACTTCAAAGACAAATCCCCCAGACCTACATTAAAACTGTGTAACAGACATCTTCCTCATTGCAATGTTTTCAATTCAGAAGGAACTTTTATTTAATTACAGAAAAGAGATCACTTATGTAACCTCCCTGTAATATCTAAGATTTCTTGCATCTCACTTAAGAAATGCTTTACCAAGTTACCACACAGTAAGATTTCTTTCCCTCTTTCTCCCTGTCACAGTGGGAGGTGGTCATGACCTCAGTTTCAAGCCAAAGTTGAATCCACAGTCCCTTGCTTACCTCAGAACAACTCAATAGCACATACATTTAAAAGATGGATATTACTGAGCATCTGACCCTAAACATTATACATTAAGATAGTTTACTCTTTCTTAATGAGGCAATACTGTAAAATGTTGTGTTACAAGAGCTATATAATCTGAATGTATGCTTACAGTCACAGGATCAGATTTATAAGTACAAACTAACATGTTTTTACTGCAATTTATACCTGCTTATGACTTAGTGAAGAAACATTAACATTCTGAGGTCAAGATCTTGGAAGAGTATAGTTTTTAGTCTGAAATTGTTTGAAAAATGCTCATTAAAAAAAAAAAAAAACAACCACAAACCCACAACCCACATTTTAACCTTTAATGAAATGAGGAAATTAAAACCTGGAAATGATGCTGAATAATTTCATCCTATTTCAAAACCTTGAGTTAAATATCTATGTGGTGCTCAGTGTGTATGTAATTACTTTGAGGTTGATATTCAGACACAAACTTCACTATAACTTCAAAACAAATAACTGCAGACAACTATAACAGAATAACTACTTTTGATACTTCCAAAGCTCGTTATCAAGACAAATTAAATTTGCTGTGTTCCTTTGGGGTTTGTTTTTTGGTTTTGGTTTTTTTTTCATTGTAAAGTTATGAAACATACAGGACTCAGATAAAATAGAATTAAGTTACATACACCATGTTGTGTTCAATGTTTCTTAAATAATTTTATGGGCCAGCATGTTCTAAACTTCAAACACTCAGAAGAAGCTGAAGCATCCATTACACAATTATCAATTAATAGAAAATACCAAATGCTGGTGAAACTTCCTTTTGTTCCTAAGAAAAATGGCATAATGCTTCTTAGATACTAAAATTATTACATACATCCTCATGCTCCTCTTTCATGGTCCAGAGCTGTAACATATTTTTTCATAAATATGCAGTATTATTTAATTAATAGTTTACAGGTGATATTCACAGGTGATAAATAGTTGCAGTGGCTAAAGGGGAACATGGCAAGGTCAGGTCTTCAAATAAATCCCAAAATGACCTAACAATGTTAATCTCTACAGCTGCTCCTTCCTAAAGTAGGGGATTCAGTATGTATTGCATGATCATAGCACCACTACCAGCTATAATATAACTGAACTTGGGAATGGTATTGCCAGTTGCATGTACTTCAAAAGGCAGAGGCGATCCCCTTTGTTTCATTATCTTAGCTCATAATTTCAGAATAAAAACTACAATTTACTAAAAATCAGCTGACACATATTTTCTATATTTAAGTATAAAACACAAGTTACATGGAGATTAACAAAAGAATTACTGCTCTTAAATTAGAAAAACACCGAATTATATAAAAACTATCTTTTAATGCAAAATAAATATATATATTTTGAAAAAAAGTTTACCTCTAAAACAGCATTAGCTGTCCCTTCAAAACAGGAATAACATTAATTGAGCATATAAGTAAATGTAAATTAAAGTAGCAGGCACAGCAGGAAAAACTTACTAGCTCTACAGAGTGTATTCCTATTGACAACAGAAGATTATCTTTCAAATAACTGTAGGGCTAAGTCTACAATAAATAACATGTAATGGATGATAAATAGCAAAATGTTGTTTGTAATGATAGATTAAAATGAGCCTTTCTGTGCTAATGTCTTCAAAATGCTTACTGGAAAAAGTTTTAAATACAAACAAGCAAGCAGTATAAGGAAGGGCACAATGCAACTGACTTTCTGCCTGCTCAAACAGAGGCTAAGTTAGAAAGCAGTTTTGCTATTAACAAGACCAAGGGAGTTTAGCCAGGTTTTATAGATTAGCATCCCTTTTTGAAAAAATATTGTAGACACCACCTAGAAATGGATGAATGGATAAATACAGCCTGAAATATTTTACACTACTAGTGGTGAAACATGCATGCATGCATCAAGAGTCGACTACAGACAAAAGCAAAATAGTGTTTGAGTATTAGACTAAAAAAAAACCCTTCAGATACTCTGTAGCAGCTATAATTATTAAAAACTTTCAAATGAGAAAGAATGAGTTTCCTCTGTATTTCAGTGGAATTTTACTAGATCTTAAAAGTTAATATGAAAATAGGAACTGGTACCTAATCCAAAGGGAAGACAGGTTCTGAATGACAATAGAGAGGAAAAAAAGAAAAAAAAACAAGCAAGCAGAGGTAATGACAGCAGAGAAGGATGTGTGGACATGCATTGGCATATTGAATTAATTCCCAAACACCCAACTTCAAAACATTTTCTGAAATGTTGTTGTACCAGCTACACAGGTGTGACATTTTTTAATCTCAATGAACTTGACCTTGCAGTAACTGATAGGCGGAAAATTCTGACTGAATTCTGACCCTAATGTCAACTGAAACTCCAAAAAACTTTAAAATTGCCAGAATTTTAGACTGTATCTCCAGTCCTAGGCATCTCCAGTCCTAGGCACCTCTCCATTACTTTTTATCCTATAAGAGAAGAATGACAGGTATTTATTGACATTTTTTCACTATGGATTAATCGTTTCTGATTAAGAAATTGAAAAAAATTTCATTTTTCATGAAATACAATTATAGAATCTTGCAAAATACTGTCTATATGTAACACATTTTAAAGGTACATATAGTTTTATGCCTATCTGGAATATAAGACTTCATTCTTCAGTATGTATTTGGACTATTATAAAATGCAAAAGAGTTTCCCAGTGCAAATTTAAGGAATTTAATTTATCAGACAAATTCTGGTAAACACCCCGTCTACAGTGGAGGTTTTTTTTTTGTTTGTTTGTTTGTTTGTTTTTGTTTGTCTTTTATTTTTTTATTTAAACAGTGTTTAACAAAAGTTAAGAAAATCCAGCATATAAAATTAACAGAACTAGCTAAAATTAGCAGATCTAGGTTCCTGGACAGAAGATCTGAAGGAGTCTACCCTGTTATCTTTTGAGTGATGCAGTAATGAACAAAGATTATGCTGTGGAACAAAAGAACTTCAATAATCAATACTGTGTTGATACAAACATATGGAAAAACACATGCCACTGACATTTAACCAACAGAGTCAAACAGGTAGGACCAAACCAGGTAATTAAAAGATAAAGTACTTCAACAATGAAGAGACAGATTTTATTGTTGCCTAGATATTTCCTAACACATACAACTTGAAGTTTGTCTAATTAGCCATTCAATTCAAACAACATAATGTTGTAATGGTGTTGACATATCAATATCATAAGGATCTCTGTTGAGTGCTCTGCACACCGTACAAGAGACATACCGCTTTGTCCTCAAAAAGGAAAAATCCCCAATATGTTATTTTTACTTTTTAAAGCAGAATTTTTACCGTAAACAATGACTGCCAGATGAGAATGGTCAAAACTGATAAGATTAAGTACTTTTAGGCTTCTAAGAATAAATAATAGGCTACAGAGAACTAAAGACGGAGAGACAGGTCATTTAAAATAAGCGCTGCCCTGTTCTTAGAATACATTTAGCAGTCAGTGTAAAACAAAGCAAGAACTTAATCCCTGGAGCTGTGAAGAATGGGTGGGCCTCACGCTACACCACTGAAGTGTACAGCAGGCTGGGATTTCTGTACCTGTTGCTCTGTAATGTCACACCCAATTAAAAGAGTCCCAGGGCACAGTTTGAGAGTGTGAGAAAAAGAAAATCTAAGTCATAGTAGCACCTTTCTTCTGAAGACACTTGAATGTCTGTTTATGAAGAGCTGTATTTGTTCCTTGTGGCCACTAAAGTCTTAATCAAAGAAAAACTCAAAATTTCCAATTACAGTTTATCACCATAGAGTTGAAAGGGAAATAATACACCGGTTTCGTTATTAAGACTACTGAAATTGGAAAATAAATATTTCAAATACATGCAGAACTCTGGCATTTTATCTTTGTTTTCCATTCATCTGGGGAGACAGTATTATATCCGTAAATTAACTGAAAATAGTATTACTCATGTACTACTTCCTATATTGTAAAGATCATAATACTGCATACTGCAGAAAAATACACTATAATGAAATCTGGCTTTTTATCTTGAAGTTTGCATAATTGAAAGTTTTCAACTGTTTTTCTCCACTTGCCATTTAAGAGTATATATTTCATTTTGAAGACCTAGAATTATTGGGTATTGTCATAAAAATAGTTGCATGTATTTTCTGCACTTACAAATATATCAATGCATTTTCAACTTACTAAAAGGACCTTTGGTACATGAGGTAAGGATACTCCAACTGTATAATCCGAAACCTACCACAGCAAAATAAAGCAGCAGCATATCTTGTGCACTGATAATACTACTTTTTTATTTATTGTTTTAGACCCTTATAGTACTTTACTAGTATTAGAGGAATGTGGGCTAATATGTTGGAGTTAACACCATACCAATATCTACCATCAACAAAAAAAGCTTTGAGACTATGCATTCATAAACGTAGTTAATTATTTAGAAATTATATATAAATCCCATAAGGCCAGAGCAGAAAGCTTAGAAAGGGATTTCATTTAATGAGTCAAAGTACAGGACCTCAGATTTTGACTTCATC
This sequence comes from Neopsephotus bourkii, assembly GCF_033783945.1. NCBI lineage: Eukaryota > Metazoa > Chordata > Aves > Psittaciformes > Psittacidae > Neopsephotus > Neopsephotus bourkii. The sequence continues at coordinate 1,123,875 of NW_026901852.1, read as the reverse complement.
AAAACAATTTCCCTTATGATAATTCAGCTGTTTTTCCTGGAAAGAAAAAATGTAACCTTCCTGAGGTACCATAGGTATTGACATAGGTGAAAGCCTACAAGGTGGACTATGAAATATTTTAACAGTAATATTGTTCATTAAGAGTTTCAGTGAGCATCTGCGAAAACAACAAGGTTCTTGGTGACAGCCAGCATAGCTTCACTAACGGGAAATCCTGCCTAACCAATTTGGTAGCCTTCTAAGATGGGGCTACAGAACTGATGGGACCGGGGTAGAGCAGTTGATGTCATCTACCTGGACTTGTGCAGAGCGTTCCACACTGTCCCACACAATTGTCTCTAAATTAGAGAGACATCAATTTGATAGGTGGACCACTTGGTAGATAAAAAACTGGCTGGATGGCCGCATGCAGAGATTTGTGCTCAATGGCTCAATGTCCAGCTGGAGATCAGTAACGAGTGATGTCCCTCAGGTGTTGGAACGGGTCTTGTTCAATATCTTTGTCGCTGACATGGACAGTGGGATTGAGTGCGCCCTGAGCAAGTTTGCCAATGACACCAAGCTGTGTGGTTCGGTTGATACGCTGGAGGGAAGGAATGCCATCCAGAGGGACCTTGACACGCTTGTGAGGTGGGCTGATGCCAACCTCGTGAAGTTTAACCATGACAAGTGCAAGGTCCTACACCTGGGTTGGAGCAATCCCAGGCACAGCTACAGGCTGGGCAGAGAAGAGATTCAGAGCAGTCCTGCAGAAAAGGAGTTGGGGGTGCTGGTTGATGAGAAAATGAACATGAGCTGGCTTCAGTGTGTGCTTGAAGGCCAGAAAGCCAACCGTATCATGGGCTGCATCAAAAGGAGTGTGACCAGCAGGTTGAAGCAGGTGACCCTACCCCTCTACTCTGCTCTTGTAAGACCACACTTGGAGTACTGCGTACAGTTCTGGTGTCCTCAACCTAAAAAGGACATGGAACTGTTAGAACAAGTCCAGAGGAGGGCCAAGAGGATGATCAGAGGACTGAAGCACCTCCTATATGAAGACAGGCTGAGAAAGTTGGGGCTGCTTAGCCTGGAGAACAGAAGGCTGCGTGGAGACTTCATAGCAGCCTTCCAGTATCTGAAGGGGGCCTACAGGGATGCTGGGGAGGGACTCTTTATTAGGGAGTGTAGTGACAAGACAAGGGGTAATGGGTTAAAACTTAAACAGGGGAAGTTTAGATTGGATATAAGGAGGAAGTTCTTTCCTGTTTGGGTGGTGAGGCACTGGAATGCGTTGCCCAGGGAGGTTGTGAATGCTCCATCCCTGGCAGTATTCAAGGCCAGATTAGATGAAACCTTAGGTGACATGGTTTAGTGTGAGGTGTCCCTGCCCATGGCAGGGGGGCTGGAACTAGATGATCTTAGGGTCCATTCCAACCCTAACTATTCTATGATTCTATAATTCTATAAGTATCTCAGGCTTGCTTTAACAAATTTTGTCAAATTGCAATTTTCCTATTAGAATTTAATTTTATTATTTGAACTTCAAATACAGAAGTGCAAGGAAAGCTTTCTTTGTGAGAACCATCTTGGACACACTAAAAACCTGCTGAATATTTCTCTTCTGTTGAAACTTTTAATTGTTTAAACTAAGCAACTTAGATTTTACACAAAAAACAGTTCTGTGAAATGAATTTTAATATATGTAACGAAGTACAGCAAAAACGATACTTTAAGTAACAGGTTAGATTTATGGATGTCATTTTAGGACTGTTAAAATGTATACCTGGGAGGAAAAAAAAAAAAGATGCTGGCACAAATAGCTTTTGTTTTTTGTAAAAAAAAAAACAAAAAAAAAACCACAAAAACTTGGAAGATTAACTATGCATAAAATAGTAGAGGAAAGCCACAAGATATCTGGTTATAATATTTTAATTTTGTTTCTTCTGTGTAGAATGAAGGAAGAAATTCTTTAAAGGATCCGTAAATCAGGACAGAAAAAGGAATCATTGCCCAGGATGAAGAAGGAGATAAAGCAATGCACAGCCAAGAGGATTAACAAGATGAAAATGAAATACCATGGGGCATTGCCACATTGAGGTCATAAGAAAAATACAAAGTTAATCATGGAATAATGTAACTATTAAAAGTGGCTGAGCAGAAATCTAGCACCGAGAAATGTCACCTGAAAGATCCAAACTTTCAAATAAATTAGGCAGAAGTGCTGGAGTTTCTTTTAAGTTTAAATAATTAAAAATATTATTTGATGAACTGCAACTTGGGTAGTTGCTGCCATTAACTAAAGTCACACATTTTGCAACTGATTCTGAAATTAGTTTTCCAGATTTAACATCACAAATTTAATCTAAATTATCTTAACCCTAAACTATCTTTTATAATTGTCATGACTGAATTGTAAATACATTTAGAAGAACCCATTAATTATCAAGCTTGCCAGTACAGTAAACTAAAACAGAACTTCCAGTACTGTCCAGTAATAACATCATGCCTGATAATATCCCAAAGAACTAGTCCACTAACTCTATTCTTTTATTAAATCTAAGCAGAAACAAACATATGTAGAGATGTTTTTGAAGGACATCTTTTAAACAGCGCTAATGAATGTAAAAGAACTATCAAAGTATACATAAACCTCTGTTTTCTAAAGAGAATTTGAAACTGCACCCTCACATATACACAAATAAGTTTTTATCCTGAAAGCAACTATGCAGTATGAATCACCTGCATGGGGTACATTTGCAGCTCAGTTACTCAAACACACAAAAGTCTCAGCTGGAGTACTGTTCCAACAGCTAGCTCTCACACTAAAAAATCTAGCAATTGGGTAAAACGTAACAAAGAAATTTAAATAGATGGTGAGGACGTACCCTGTAGCAAGGATTCAACAGTAGGTACATTCAAGTTTACTTTACCAACACAAAAGGTTTTAGATGATAATTCAAAGAAAATACTGATGGAAGCATAAGTGAAACATAGCATCAGTGGAACATAAAAATCATTGGCCCAATATTCTCGGCCCTGACATTTTGCCTGACATTCCTGAAACAACTGTAGCTTTCCTTCTACAGGCATTTACTTCCCATCTTCAAAGTAAGAGATGGAGATGCCTTGAGAACTCAACTTTTTTTCGATGAGCACAGTCAGTCTCTGATTAGAACAAAACAGTTGCTAGTTGCAAACAATTTACTGAATAAAGCTTATATTTTGCAAATTACACATGCAAGATGTTGAACAGCCACCAAGCTGCATCAGATCAACGCACTGAAGAGTCGTCAGCATTTTTAGTAAGTATTCAATAACAATTAGAGCTATATTTTCAATTTTGAGAAGACAACGTTAAAAGGTTTTATTAGAAGCTGCAACATGTATTTCCTTCAATACACTCATTTTAAAGTTGACTTTCACTAGAGTCTGATACAAAGTGCAGTAACAAGAAAGGTAGATAGAATATGAGACAGAAATGGGCAGGTTTGCTATACACTGCCTAAATAGATCAGAACTCCAACTATGTGTTTGTCAGGTTTCACAGTCAAATCAGCAGAGGCAGTGGTGCTCAAAGCAGCACCTATGTCCAGTCAGAGATACAACATATAGGCACAATCACAGCTAAAACAAGAAAGGGTAATTCAGCTGCAAAAGTGTTACTTCTAGCCTTGGATCATACTGGATGTTGACTGGCAAATCCTACTAATGCAGTTCAGTAGAAGTTTGAAGTACACAATCCATTCCCTCACTGAAACTTAAGACCACAGACTCGTTTTCTACTTATTTAAGACTAGATTTATTAAATAAATAAACAAACCCATCAGGTTCTAGCTAAAGGGAACTGAGCTCACATCAGAATCAAGTCCAGTTCACACTAGTGCCTCAGGACTGTATGCAAATGTTTTATAGGTATTTTAAAAACTCAGTTTCTTTTCTTCCCTGTGCTTTGTTATATTGTTTCTTTTGTTTTTTTTTTTGCAGGCCAGAAATTTCAGTGAGTTTAAATTTGGTCTCACAAATGACAGGCACAAGACATGTTTGAGTTTCAGATAATTTCTATTGTAACAATTATTAACTTCATAACCACACCAGTTTTCAAATTATACATATTTTCAGTAAGCTATAACCAGCAAACTTGCAATGACATCCGTGTCATGAGGACATCTTTCAGCCACCTCATTTACCTTTCCTATTAAGTTCTCAGATCCATATTGTAAGATAAATTATCTAATTCTTTCACTTTTTATAATTAATTAGATAAAGCATTACTATCATTTCAACTAAAAGTAAAATTTCCACTAAGACTGAAAAAAACCCCAAAACCAAACCCAAACTTCAAAGACCCTATACAAGTCCTCTGCAACTGCTTGGTGCGTAAGTATCACTAAGAGGCAGCTAAACCATCCTACTAGCCAACTCCTACCTTTCTTTGTCATACTGGCTTTTTTGTGAAATGTAACAATATAAGAAACAAACAGAAAACAGACCCATTTATGAACTAAGTAAAAGATCATAAAAAACAAAAAAAAATCCCCTTTAGAGTGAGAATTCTTAGCATGCCAATCAGAATATTGCAATAATCAGCAATTATGCTGACATTTAGAAATCAGTTTTCCACTATCATTAGTTCATCTCTGTAACATCTTAATATCACAATGCTTTCTTTTAGTTGTTGATTAACAACACACTGAAGCACACAAAGCAAAACCTTGAAGAATAATGAAATTATATATGCATAGAGAAAAATAATACATTATGTTTCCAGTATTATGTTTTAAATAAACGTAAATGCCAAAGATAAAACTTTCATAAGTACTAATGACTAAGATAGCATGGAGGTTAAAAGAGTACTACAGCACTTCTGGAGATGTTATCGCCAGCAAAGAGAGCTGTTCTTGGTATCTCCAAATGTGTCTTTCAGATATTTTTAGGTGGATTTAGCCTCTTTCCACTGCAGATAGGATTCTCTGGTAGAAACACATTTGTAGTTCTGCTTTCTAAAGTACTAGCCAAAATAAAACCCGTTTCTTTGGATTAATTTTCATCTTGTATTCTGGTTATGAAAAGGACGGTGGAGAAGTAATTTTGCAGAACACTGTTCTACAACACGAGTCTGGCAAAACACTGTATTATTCTTGTATGGGATGAATGAAAGGATCAGATCATCTGAGTAGCCATCATATTCTTATAACAACCAAGAAAACTTGTTTTCTTTTAGCTGATCACTGTGACCCCTATTTTGACATCACATTTTTCACTTTTCAGAAGAGAAACAAATTACGTACAGATAAACTATAGATATAAAAAGTAAAGCATGTAAAATAAAGAAGCATTATTAGGAAATATAAAAGTTTTTTCCTCTTACAAAGAACTTCACAAATCCTTGAAGAAATATGTAAGTACCAACATCAGCGTGAAACACCTGAAAAAGCCAGAATTCTTAGTATGATTCTAATTATCAGTATGAAATCTACTTGGAAACTTTTGTCAAAATGTGTCTTAGTAAAAATCACAAATTAACTGAAACACAAGAAAGGTAAACAAATAACTCTCCAAAAGAATCTCATGGGTTAAGTAACTTACTTTCAAAAAAACATTTTCCATACAATTTCCTGGGCTACAAGACTATGGGTTATTGGCTAGACAAAAGCCTCTTTTGATTTCCCATAAACATTTCAAGAAGCATTTTTCATCACTAAATTAAATTCTTTCTTAAATGTTGGTATATTCTGAAATTACCATTACCAACCTAACAGTAATGTCTATATTGTATTGTCTCCTATATCCTTTCAGTGATCACCTGATTATTCAAATCTAATGTAAAAAGCATAGAATATTACAATAATGTGTACTTAAATTTACAATAATGTGCAATAAAATCAGTATTTAAAAGTAAAAAAAAAAAAGATGAACTAATGTCCTTTTGAAAGAGGACTGGCTCCATGCAATACTATTAATAGGCTGCACGCAGGAACATTAGAGCACTTAGCAATTCTTTTGTTGCCACACCAATAGGACCTGAACCCTATGTTGCTCAATTTTCCAAGTCCACAAAAACTTAACCAATTTTAGAAGGAATGATCAGGACAGAGAAGCAGATAAGTTCTCTGGTTAAATACCACTATCAAAGTCTTTTGACATTTCTCCTTCTAATTATTTTTTTTTTTTCCCTCTGCCTTCCTTAAGCAGTAGGCATCTGGAGCCCTACTGCAAGACAGGAAATCTGGGTCACATCTACAAAGTAAAAGCCAGTTAATGTGAGGATACCCACTGCCTTATCACAACCAAGTATTACAGGGATACCAGTGCAGTTGCACAGCTACTAGTAACTCAGTGCCACTTTAATAGGCTATCAGAAATAGCTTAAGAAAAGAAGCAGTAAACATATGTGTATCTACAGATTTTGAGACACAGGTAGTAGAACTGACACATTATGCTACACTAGCAATCCCATATTTTGGAAAACCCAACTGATGATTCTGACTGTCAGACAATACTTTACCCACAAGAATTTGTCTTAGCTAGAGCAATACAGGGGAAAGCAAAAGTTTCTGAAGCTTAGAATAGCTTTCTTGTGCCCAGTCTAGAGGAATAAAATTAACAATGCAAGCATTTCTCCCAGGAACAACAACCTCCATTTCTCCCAGGAGCAACAACTTGCTTTTATGTAGGAAAATTAGCTTTGAGCACCATGCAGTAACTGTGGTACCTACCAGAACAGTATGATGGTTTCCATAATTGACCTTCCAGAAAACCTCCATATAGCTTTTCATAAATCCCACTCCACTGCAAGAATCATAAAAACTATTATGATGTTGCAGCAGCTAATATAAACACTACTGGACCTTGAGGTTTCTTTTGTCCTTTTCTCTGTCATCATTTCTTAGAACTCCTGGATATATCTCCTACTCGACAGTGTAATTCCTAATTCCTTTAGCACTCTCAAAAACTGCCTATGGACTATGAAGACCATTCCTTGCAGTCAGAGAAAAAAATAGTCTGATTAAGTGTTACAGGGTATGTTGTATAACTAATGCATTTCTCAAGAGGTCAAATATTCCTTAATAAAAAGTTCTAAAATATATTTCTTCCTGTCATTTTCCTCACTGCACAGTACCCAGTACTGTTTGAGAAATATTTAATGCATGCAATCTACAGACTATAACAATGTAAGTACCCACATTTCATCCATCTAATTCTCTCTAAATTTAGAGCTCTCAGAAAATATTCACTGATTCTTCCAATTCAGACAATTACTGCTATTTTTATTCTTTATATTGAATCACGAATACTTGCCATTGTGTTGAAATTGCATTAGATGGACATGGTGAAACAGGTGAGTCAGTCACTTTTCCCTTTGTCTGCCAATTACAATAGGTGTCACTGAAGCTTTCACCTATTTTAATACCAGATCAAGATCAATGTAAATGGCTGCATATTACCAACATACACAGCACCTTGTTCTTTATCCTTAGAAAGACTGAAGTCCTTTAAACTAGTAATCAGGAATGAAGGCCAAGAAATGAAATCCATGACATAATCAATTCAAATTAAAAAATAATTCCATAGCAGTTAATTAAAGAAAAAAAGCAGAGTTTAGTTAAAATGGAAAAATAAATTATAGTTCTGCCAAAATGACATTTTATTCCCACCCACATCTTATTTTGTTAATTAGTGTTTTGGGCCAGTATGTCAACATGGAAAAGGGAGACTACGCAGAACCTGCTCAGGCCTGATTCTTTATATTTGGTTCAGTATTTTGTTTCCCTTCCTATCTTACAGATATGCTTGACAAAATTGTGACAGACAGCTCTCATCATCTCGATTATGAGCAAAACCACTATAAGGTATATTCTGGAGCTTTCTAGCTTCATGTCTCAGTTCCCAGGTTCTTTTAGGCCATGCTGCCCCAGATCACTTGCATTACTGTTTTTAATATTAGTGTCAACAACAACAACAACAAAAAAGCTGTCAGCCTGCATTTATTCTACGATTTGTCACTTATTCAAAGAATCACAGAATAGTTTAGGTTGGAAAAGATCTCTGGAAATCACCCTGTCCAACATCCCACTCAAAGCATCGTTTGTCAGATCAAGTTGCTCAGGTCCTTGTCCAGCCACATTTTGGGTATCTTCTCTGGACACTGATCTGTCTGTGCAGTCTGTTCCATCCTCTGGCTCCCCAAACAGTATTCACAGTACTAATATATACAAAACACAATAAATCCAAAGAGAAGGCAATACAAAAATTAAAGCTAAGACTTTTCTCGTCTTAAGGTGAGAAAAGACGGATCCACATTGAGTCAAGCATACTATGAGACAAACACCTTATCAACAGTACTTTTATGTAGGTTTCAGTCACCCATCAAGGCCCAGTTTTTGTAACAGCTTTTATGAATGGTAACTCCTTTCACTGTTAAGAGGATAATGGTTTAAATTTCTTTAATTCTATGAAGCTGAAGAAGAAACCAAGAAATTTAAATGTAATTATGTAAATCCTACAGAAAAACAATCATAAAGAACTTGACCCACAACAGAACAGACATTAAAATTTAAGAATGATCTCTGCTAGGATCACAGAGATTTTAACTTAGAAATGAGTATAGATTATATAGCTAAACATTATTGAGCTTTATATTACAATTTCTAAATCTCTTTCAGTATTTCTACATATACAATATGATTTGTAAATCTCTTATAGGATTTGCAGTTCAATTTTTCATCTTACAAAATAATGAGAGCTGCAACCAAGTCCTACCTTAAGACACCAATTCCTAAATCAGGGCTTCAGAGTTCAGAATTACAGGTTCATTGCATAAATCAGAAGATAAATCCAGACTCTAGCAACAGAGTTGTGTTTTGTCTAACAGGACAAAATTGTCAGAAAAACAGAAAAAACCTCCAAACCTTGAGGCTGTAACTTCTAGAAAACATTGCTGACCAGCTTAGAACTACTGCTCTTGACTAAGTGTTTTAATTCTAAGCTTTGATACGTTGTGATAGCAAACAAAAATTATTTAAAAGGCACGAATAATGCCTAACAGTTATGAAACCTATTTAAATTCCATGGAGGTTTTCCTCATTTGCATTCTGTTTTGATACTTTATTTTTTTTTAAATTGGACAGCACTTCCAGGTTTTCTCCACTGTCCTGAAGCTCACAAGGTAAGGCTTTAATTAAACCAGAATGCTAGCATTTAAAAAACGGCAAGCATTAAAAGACCTAAGGCTAATATGACTACAATGTAAAATTAACCACAGTATCAATCTTTGCATACCTACATTTTTGGTATTACTGAATTTCTCATCTTCATATTCCCCCCCTCTTTAAAAAAAAAAAACAAAACAAAACCAAACAAAAAACCAAAACCAAACATTTTAAGGAAATTATCTGTATAACCTTTATGTGACTGTACTTACTCCTGAGTAACTTAATTCTAACTCAAGAAATATTCTGCTCGTACTATCTTTGAAAAACCTGTATTTCTGAGGAAATTTTAAAACATTCCTCAAGGTAGTCCAGGCCATGCATGTATTTTTATAAAGGATTAGCAGCACACAGTATTACTGCCCAGAGATATATTTTTTGCATCTTACCAGAAAAAGTCACTTGTAATACAGCAGTTTTAAGAGGGAGCTGAGGTAACTGACAAGGGAATTAATTCTTAGTTTTACCTCACCTTTACACTTCATATACCACTAAAAGAAGCTAAATGGATTTTATACTATGCAAATATTACTACTGCCAAAGTTTTAACTGCTGAAGGCTTAGAAATGTGTGGTACAGTTCTCTCAGAGTATGCAAAACATTGCTGAAAATCCCTTATTTACCTGGTTTTAAGTAGGCTTGGCAGAAACTGCAATGAACTAGATAAATGCTGAAGTTTGGAAATCAAGAAAAAAACCCAAACCAAATAACTCGGCATTTTAAAACATGAGTAGGCCAGTTGTTCCAATATTAGTCACCTTGTTATGAGCACTATACCAGAAAGGAATAGATTGTCACCACATGTCAGCTTTCACTGACATCTGCTGTAAGAACAAAAAAAGAATGAAAAAAAAAAATTAATTCCCAAGTAGGCAGCACAAGTATTTGCTCATTATGTATTTCATAAAGTGTGGCCCTTATAGCATCATATTTAAAATAAACATGCAAAGAAATTGTATCACTATTCTGAAAGATCTATGCAATCAATCAGGTTTTAAATAACACAAGAAGCTGTTTTTTTTTTTTCTCCACTAACTGAGGAAGACCCTGTCACCTATGTAAAGTTAGCATATAAGAGGTATCAGAAGTTGCACACATTTTGCACATATATTTGTCCTAATCAGAATAGAAAGGGTTATCAAAGTTTCAAAGGTTTACTAAAATCATTCACATAGCCTAGTGTTGCACATGAAAAACATGTCAGATAACAAAAGCATCTGGCAGTAAATGGATTTTTTCTCATTCTGCCATTGTACCCATCATACAAATGGGTACAATAGCAAATATTGACCAGCCATCAGCACTGGCCACTCCAAAAGCACTGAAGAAAGAAGTTTTGTAAGCTGCAACTGCCTTTTTGTTACAGAAATTATTGCGCATTTATGAAATTCTATTGTGTTGCAGCTGGCCCCGACCATCTCTACACCCAAATACTTCAAGTACCACCCCCTTCCCAAATAAAGAAGTTCCATGTTTTCATGGAACAAACATCAAAGCATTTCAATTTGGTTTAGTAGAAAAAAAGGAGAGAACAGCTTTGCAGCATGGCTGATGCAGCCTCTTATGTAGAGGTGTCTTGCAACTTTCTACCAGCAACTGTAAGTGAATCAAATATCCCTTGATAGAAAGGAGTCACTACAGTCATATTGTGTGTAGTTAGGCAATATGTCTACAGTGGTTCATAACATCACACCTGAAGACCAGCCAGTGGAGGATAACCAGGCAGAGAAAGCTCACCTCATCCATGGCTCACCACTGGACATGACAACTCGCTTCTCTACTCCAAATGCATTTTGTTTGTGAGGTTACATTCTACCATACCTAAGAAACCTCATCTACCACTATCTTTCAACATCCAAACTGCAGTAACAAGTGTAGCTTGTAGTCCTGAGAAGCATGACAGGGGGAACAAATAGCTTAAGAAAGCATCAGTTAGAGGAAGATGTAAATCGCAAATGTAAACTCTGATGGGCTGGTAACTTTGAGTGATGAGAAAGCTCATGGATTTCACTGCAAGGCCACAAAAATCTTAGAAGGTTCATGGTGATGGGAAAAGGTTTATGAGGAGACAGTGAAAGCAAGTATTACTTCTATCACCTTCAAGAAGGAGGATCTAGGATCAGCCATACATTAGTCCCTGAGAAGGTGATACTGGAAATGACCTTGAAAATCACCCAAAAATACAAAGGATAAGAAAGTCACTGTGAGTGGTATGAATCGATTTATTAGGGGAAATTATGTCTTATAAAACCAACAGCCCTCTACAGTGAGATAACTGGCAAGTCTGAACAAGATACAAATCTGGGAGGAGGGGCTGACAGACCAGATCGCATGTGCTGTCATTCAGAGGGACCTCAATAACCTGGAGGAACAGACTGCTAGCATCTCATAAAGTTCAGCAAAGGGAAAGGCAATATGATACACAGGGAAGGAATAAGCCATGCACCAGTGGCCTTTTGGGGGACAACTGACTAGAATGCAACAAGACAGAAAATGATCTATGGGTCCTGGTGAATAAGTCAAGCATGAGCCTACAGTGTCCTGGCAGCAAAGGTGGCCAATAGCATCCTGTCATGCATCAGGAAGAGGACGGTCAGCAGGTAAAGGGAGGCAATCCTTCCCCTCAGCACTGGTGAAACAACACCCGGAGGCACAAACTGAACTACAGAAAATTCTGCCTTATGCATAAGGAAAGGTATTTTATGTAAGGGCGGTCAAGCATTAGAAGAGGTTGCCTAGAGAGGTTTTGGTGCATGCTTGCAGATGCTCAGAACCCAGCTGGACAATGTCCCAGGTAACCTGCTCTAGCTGACTCTGCTTTGAGCAGGCAGCTTATTCTTCAGCCGATCTCCACAGGTCCCTTCTAAGCTCAACTATTCTGCAATTCTTTTCTCCTGTGCAAAGGGCTGTGACCCCTTTAATGACATCAGTATCAGAGCTCTGATCACCCACTCCATAACACACCATGTTCTGGAGCACACTGTCACTGAAATCACCCCCCCCCCCATATGTTTAGATATCTTTTACCACAGTTAATGTGTATATACGGTTAATCCACTGTCTCATAAGCTTACTTTACCACTCATGTCCTTAGCTAACCAACTAACCCATCATAACAGCTTCCCCACTGCTCCTCCCGCCCCACCCAAGTCCCCCTAGGCAGAGTGTTCTGTTTCTGAAGGGAAGGAAAACAGTGCAAGTTTTAAAAAAACTCTGAAAAGTATAAGCAAAATGTTTCTGAAAATTGGCCAAGCCCAAAATGTGATGAATTACTTATGTCTTTATGTGTTCTCCAGAACAGTACTATATAATATGATAGTACACATTTATGTAATGAAAAAGTATTTTCCACATCTCCATTTTAAGATGATTAGGTTTTCAGCTAGGGGAGTTTCTACATGTCTGAAAGTAGGAAGAGGTACTATTATCTTTTTTATGCAGCTGCTGAAAATGGTAAGCAGTGGGCTGGAACAGAGATGAAGTTGAATTAAAGATGGTTTGGCTTATTTTGGCTTTCAGTACTCAAACTGCACTAGAAAAAATTCAATTATAAAACTAATTACATCTTTAATTGCTTAAACAACCAGCCAGCTGACTTTATGGTTCTTTTGATACTACGCAGGTGCACTTGCAGGTGTTATCTCTGCAATATGGGAGAGTCACATTGTAGTATCCCAACTTGTGCACAGGAGTGCTAGGAGTATAAGATACCACTGTATTGCATACATGCACAAATATATAGGAAGGTTAACCAAACTTTATTACTAAACACAATTCCTTTATATATACATGTATAGCTGTTATCCACTTTATCTTCCTGTGAGAGGTACCTAAACTGTTTTACAATCATTCTGTTTTGGACATTTTTTCCTTTAGCTTCCATGTGGCCAAAATTATTTCTGAAAATAACCAGAATTTGTACTTTGAGATACCTATATTTCTGGCAATTACATCTTAACTAACTATCTAAAACCATCTACCAGAAATGCCTGCCTTTGAGCCATCATATTAGCAGTACACTAGAGTAAAACAGTCATCTCCAAAACAGGTATTTGCTTTGCCCAAAATAAATTAGGAAAAAAGCACAACTAATAGTGAATTGGGCCCATTATTTTCAAAATGTTCAGTTACTTAACCTTTCTGTCTCTTGCCTATATTTCACCAACTTTCAAAGGAAAAAATTTAATTTTTTAAAAAATTAAAAAATAAATTAATGGCTTTTGAAAATGCCCTTTCTGTATACAAAACTAAACGCTAAATTTGGCCTAAATTCACAAACATACTCTGCCTGCAGGAATTTCTTCTAAACAAATTTAACTCTTCACTGAAAAATTAACAGCCAGTTTCGAATCTAAGCTGCCTGAACAGTCATTTTAAGATAGAAACTTTCAAATTTTTACAAGTATAATATATAACCTGAAATGAAAATGCTGACTCAAGTACTAGAAATACAGGAAAACAGGCGTAGGACACTGTGGTGATTTTACTGTAATTCTATAACCAGCGTTTTGGAGCTCTCAAAAAAAAGTCCACTCAAAAGGTTACCACACCTATTGTTCTAAGCCCTTTCTGGACCCCCAAACACCAGCAATACCACTGTTGCTTGCCTGACAAGGGGAGGTGTCATCACTGATTTGACATCGGTCTAAAGCAAGTTTCAATTGCAGTGAACAAAGAAATGTGCTTATAGGCTGCAGTCAGCAGAAACCTGAAAGTGATTGTGTTGGCTTGCTATTTCTATGCATGCTTTTGCTATAAACTCAGACTTCATGAACAAATACTGCTAAACTTTCCTGCCTACCTGCTAGACACTGCTGTACGAAAAAATCTCAAATAACATCAGTGTAATTGGGTTCTGAAAGAAAACAGCACAATGAAGCCACTGGAAAGGGCTATGAAAGATACAGGATTAGAAGAAACCACAGCAATGTGCATTAAGTAGCAAATGACTGGCAACACAACAAGTGGTCCATAAAATTGGTCTCTAGCTAACAGCTCAGAGTTTAGCTGGTTCCTAAAATGGATCATTATATATTACTATGTGAGCAAATGCACAACTATTCACCTCTCTACCTTGCAAACAAAAGCAATCCCTTCCTCTACCGTTCACATAAATCTAGTAAAATATTTCCTTGATATCCTGTCTTGGGTCTCACCTGCTTCTTAATACCATTCCCATATACAACCAGGAGTTGTGTAAGGGAGTTCTCACAACACCTCCTGATGTCACAAAAGCAGCACCTGTCCTGGATTCTCAGCCTATGCAAAGACAGCTGATTTTAGCTAGATTCTGCAGGCACCCATGCTTTTGTAGTAGCAGATACCAATACACCAGCTAGCCTTACTGCCAGTGATATTTGCTTTTATGTTAGCACATAATAAATTAGTTAATTTCACAAATACATTGATCATGTCACTAAAGCTAGGGCAGGATTATTTTCACACATGACTGCACAGAAGATTTACATATGCTAAACTCACTTGCAAGTTGAGTAGCTTTAAAAATTTAATCCAGACACCATTTGAAATGCTATTTTTGCTGGATGAGGGACAAAGGGGCTTGGCTTCATCGGAAAATGTTCTGTAGGGCGACAAGGCTATTTAGTTTGAAAGGTCAAAAATACGGAGAAGACCTCTTCAACTTCTGAAGTGTCAGGAAGTATTTAGGCAGTATGCTTTCCATGGAGCTGATTCTGCAGCATAGGAAGCATCTGTTTGTTGTTTCTCAAATATTTTACCACGTGTACATTCCACTACTCTTTAAACTCAATTTTTATTATTTTCTTGTTGAAACTGAGAAAAGTTTTGACCATATGGTTCAGTATGACATTTCAAGAGGCAAATGATACAAACGTTGCTAGCAAGCTATTGCAGTACCATTGGCAGTAACTTTTATGCTCCTCTTTTAATAGTGAAATTGATAAAATCACTGCATTTTCAATACAAATTTGTTGTGTGTGTCCCCAGCATCCCGAGGTCCCCACACTCAAACCTGTGAGCCCAAAATACCTTGGAAGTACAACTTCTTGGTTTTAAATACAGTTAAAGCATGTAATTTGGTACTTCAATATAAATTTAGTTGCTTTATGGTATCCTGTGAAATCTGAAGAGGCAGATCATGGATTCAAATACCTTTTGAACCCTCAGTGCTAGCAGTATTATTGAAAATCTCCTGAAATTACTGCATACTGTGCTCACTATTTAAAAGCCAGTTTTTTCAAAGGTTTACGTCTCTATTGCATTAGCACAGTTTTTTGGTTGTTTTTTTTTTCATATAGCAAATAACGCAGTAAGTCAGATAGAGCAGTGTAGTTGGCAATGACACAGCAACCACTAAAATAATTTTATTTTTTAATTATGACATAATCAAGAATACATGTAAAACATATATGCACATGTAAAACACACCTCTAAATTAAACTATGGCACTGTAAGCTTTTCTTTGTCCCCAGCTTTCATCTGCTCTTTAGGTAAATAAACCAAAACAAAATAACCCACCCAGAAGCCTGAATATAGACAGTTATTTTACACCAAGTTACCCATGTATTTCATTCATGTTATTAGAAGAAAGTAAACACAATTTTTTTTTTTTTTTTTTTAAATAAAAAATCCCAGGATCCACAGCTGCAAAGGCAAGCATAGAAAAAACATCTTTGTAACTGTGCTTTGTTATTTAAAAGAACAGACAAACCAGGGCTGAGGACATCTTGTAAAAAGTCATGATGATTTATAACAAAACATTTTAGAACATGTTGCATATGCATGGTTAAAATTGCTAGACAACATTTCTGCTCAGCCGGTTGCTTCAGAGGAGTAAAGGACAGTAAAGAGAAACTCAGATACAAGGCAGGACGCACAGAACATAGAGAATCACAGGAGTGGCTAAAACTAAAGTAGGCTTACATTTCACAGCACGTACTCACCTGTATTCCGAGTGCTAGCAGTAGTTCCCTGTGTTCACAAGAGAAGAACTGGCTAAGCTCAATTAAAGTATGACACATGACTAAAGAGATAAATGCCATGGGCTTTTTATGATGCATATTTGGTGTTCTTAAATCTTTCCGGTAATTTTGTTTTTAAGTATGGAGTACGCAGTGTGGTGGATTAACCTTGGTCAGCTTCTAGACACCTACCTCAGCAGCACTCTCACTCCTACTCAACAGGACAAGGGGTGGAAATAATATTGAAAAGCTTATCGGTCAAGATAAAGACAGGGAGATCACTTAACAGTTGCCATCATGGGGAAACCACTGTCAGCTATTGCCAATTAAAGCTGATTTGGATAGTGAGAAATGATCTCCAAAAGATTAAACCAGCACTTTCATGCTGCCTTTTTGCAGACTCAGTCTCACTCCCCTGCCTGCACCAAATTCTTGTCCTTTCTTCAATGTTTTCACAGAGGCACCACCTTCACTGATGGGCTCAGCAGTGGTCTGCAGTGGCTCAACACTCATCTTCCTTGTCACTTCCTCTGAAATCAACTAATATTATCAATGTTTGATGAATGCTCACATCAATTGCGCTGCCTGAATGGCATTCACTACTGATAATTCTAGGGACACTGCATTTCCCCTGTACTAATGATTTTTCCCCCAAATCCCCAGACTATGGCTCATATGACTAGCTGTTAACAATGATCTGAATATGAACCACTTCCAAATATATCGCTTTGCCTTGCTGTTATAATCTCTGTGTAACAATTCTCTAAAACAACATTACACTTGAAGCTCCAGCTGATAGCATAAGGTTGTATTTTACAGATGTCGTATTTCGGCATTTTTAAGCTCACAGTATTTTCTACAATGCTGCCTGAATTCTTCATGAAAAAAAATCTATTCTACCACTGCACAGACAGGGATTCTTATGACGTGCCTTATCTCAGGGGCAGAGTTCTTAATGCTTATCACAATGCCACTATCTTATTTACATATTAGGATCAACAAATAACTTGTACCCATATTTTTGTTTACTGGGACATAGTATGCCACTATCCTATTTACATACTAGGATCAACAAGGAAGTAGTACCCATAATTTTGTTTATTGGGCCATTTCTTGTGGGGAAACAAATTTGATTTAAATTGGCTCTGAAGCCTAGCAATGGAGCAGTCTGTGTTTGCCATACAATGGTAGCGCAGCATTAAAAAATGGAAGGGGAAAAAAACCCCAAAAGTACAGGGGGAACTTATTCATATTTTATGCTATTCCTCTAAACTTTTCTGTTTCCATTTTTTAAGCAGAGATGAAAAAAATAAAAATCATTCCACTCATAGGTAGTAGGCAACTCAAGCCCATCCCCTCAAGCTATTTCCTTACATTATAAAATAGTTTGCAAAAGCACATCATTTAACCTTCATAAAACAGAAAATCTGAGTTAAAACCTCATGAGAACTCTACAGTTCCCTCTAAACTATTACGTAAACCCCAACTGAAAATTTTCTCAACTTTGAGGAGAGATCTGTAAATGGTATTTCCTGAAGATTTTTTTTTTTCCCCCTAGGAAAAAACCTGAAGCAGGACAATATTCTGACATCACAGATAATTTTTTTTTTCCAGACTAAAAGAATGTGAGAAACAGGCAGAAGTGGGAAAATACAAGTTTCCTACCTCTTATACGCCTAGCACAAGACTAACTGTGGATCATGCATCTTACTAGGAATTTTGTAGTAAAAGGGAGAATGGGGGTAGGAGCAGTCTCTTAGACTGTAGTTGTAACACTTCTGGCAAGACGTGATGTGCAGATCGTATCAAAGATATGCCAATAGCTTAAGTAAGAGCTTCCAATAAAATCCTTTGTAGTGCATGCTATACTTTATGAATCAAAGTGACATGGGCTATCCTGCGTATCTGGCACTTTTATTGTACATGTAGTGAGTTTAACTACCTCACATGCAAGTGCATTCCTCAGGCAAAAGTCTGCGCTCCAGATGTATTTGTATTTGTGCCAGGTATCAGCTACCTCTAACCAAATTGATTCATAGTATCCAGAAAAGAAAACCATCACCGGAAACACAGATATTATACTTCCATCTGATCTGCTTGCCAGTTACAGAATCAAAAAACAAAAAAAAAAGAAAAAAGCTTCCTCAAGCATTCCCTTGGCTCTTTCCAGCTCATTACTGCAGTCTATGATCAAAATATAAGCTATTTTAGAAATAAGATAGCTTTTTCCTGTTTATGAATGGTCAGAGATTTAAAGCCACAGAAAAGCCACACTAACGGTTCTAGTAGAAACCACCAATGTACTTAGATCACCATTATCTCAGACTGGAGATTAGAATGCACATTGCTGATTAGATCATTTACTGACAAAAAAACAATGCATGAGGTTTAGACATTGAAGTGGCATCTTCATGTTGGTGTATCTGCTTTAATTAGATTCACTTTCCATGTAGGGTAAATAAACCATTAAGGAGTCAGCCAGACAGATAAGCGGCAAACTGTTTTTCAAACAGCTCCATGAAATGAGCAAGAATAAAGCTTCAAGAGTGTTATATTTACCTCTGTAGCTCCCAGGGCACTTTTAAGAACACTGGGTCAGGTACACTGAGACACTGAGAAAATGTGCAATTTCTTTCCCACTGTGCTGTCAAGGCATTCATGCTGTGAATAGCTAACACCCTTCTTTGACAACCAGGCTAATATTTCTATTTTCTGTCATTCTAGTCATGAAGTATATATCAGCACTGCCTCAGTTGATTTAGTGCCAATTCAAGTCAGACTTTAGATATCTGAGCTAGTAACTGGACAAAATATTCTTGATGAAGCCTTGTCACAAACTCAGACTGCTGCTTAATACATTTCAAAATGGTTAGATAGTAAAAAGGGCTGTAAAGCTGAAAAGGCAGCAAAGAACACATATTCAGTGAACTGCCAGAATGTGGATTTAAATAGTGCATACAAGTCAAATATGCTGCTGCTTCTGTTTATTGATAACACTGCATTAAAAGAAAAAACAACCAACAGCAACACCCCCCCACCCCAAAAGAAAACCACCAAGCATAAGATTATAAAGGATTACGTAAGTCCTTAAAAACCATTCTTATTTCCCATACTTCAAAAATACATGTATTTAGATAAGCATAACTGATAAGCAAGTCTACCAAGGCAGAACTCAGACAAGGCTAAATAAACATATCCTGTTAAACTGCTAACTGCACACAGATACTATAAACACTACTTTTTTCTTAAATCCTTTCAAATATAAATGTCTGACTACATTGTACTTGCAACTATTCACCAGAAGTTTCTATTACCTATACCATGAAAGTGGAAGACAGAATGAGAAGTGCTTATTTCAGGAGGGACATATCCCCTGGAATCTGCTCAGAAACCACTAGATTAGTAATTCACTTTTTTTTTTTTTTCCCTCAATGGGCAATAATAAACAGGCAGGAATAATGGTTCAGTGTGTGAGTAAAAAAAGCGACAAATAAAGTGCAAACTTTGTGCCAAGAATTTAGAGAAAAATGACCTTTGAGACTAGATTCCAAAGTTTGAGCCACACTGCATTAAATGGTGTTCCCTTATCCAGAGTTTCTATTTCAGACAGGATGTGGTTTAGTGTTTCATCTCCCATACTTACAATCTACATAGAATTAAAATATCCATTAACTGAATGTGCCCTGAACAGTACTTACCAATACTGGCATAACCAGGTGTTGATGGATCTCCTCCAGCATTCAAGGAAACCATAAATGCTTTATCAGCAAGATCTGTAGTCTTTGGTAAGTCACAAGGATCAACGTAAAGAAGAACACCACCAAACCCTGCATCTTCTAACAGAGAAAGCTGAGGAAAAAACCGACATAGGTGTCTATTAACAAAAACAATGTCAGAACATAATATTTAATTACTGTTGAGACAGAGATTTTATTATACCTCAGGCGCTTGCCATGCCATGTTCTGTACAAACTGAATAGACAGACACAGCTCCAAACTGCTTATAATATGAAACCAGCAGCTATTCTTGAAAAGACAAAAATCAAACCACCAAAAAACTATTGCAAAGTCGTGATTCCCAATTCATGTCAAAAGCTACTTTCAAGCCTAATGACAGAAGGAACTCTTACTTATCTAACATATCACTTACACTACATCTATGCTATACAGTGCTAATGCTGCAGCTGCATTTCAGATTTGCAACTATTCCATCTTCACTTCTTTTAATAGTCAGATGAGGCTAGCGTGTTGGAAATTTTATTCAGATGAGGTACTGACCATGATTCAGCAGTGTACACAAAAAGGTATGAAGGGAGTCACCCTTCTCTCTACTCATTAGACACTTGCTAGAAACACAACCCTAACATATTTTCATGTGATTTAAATAGTGGCTTGAAAATGTTTTACTTTTGAATCTAATCTCACTACAACAACTTAAGCAGATCTTCCATATTTCCCATATTATTAGCAGTATGGCATTCCTGCATACTTTACCTCTTCAGGGACATCGCTAAGGGTGTATAGCACATACTAGGTGTTTGCACACACTGGCCTCAGCCTTGCACAGGATTTCTGGCACACCCACTCTTCAGTTAACAGAGAAAACAAAAGGAATTTAGAGATTCAACCCCCCCAAAACAAGCCAAAGAAAAAAACAAGACCCCCCCCAAAACAACAAACAACACCCCCCAAAAAAACTCCCCACCCAAACATGAAACAAAGAAACAGAAATCCACAAAGAAACAAACAAAAAAATCAGGAGTCCAGCTTACCCAACCCTGGACTCTGCTTCCTGTCAGACAGACAGCTTTTTTTCTGTCTCATTAGAACATCGCAGCTTGAATTGATAATGGCACTTAGCCTTTCCAAAAATTTATAGATTGGGGTGCAAATCAGGCAAATGCCCCTCAAGTCAAGGACAAAAGTATCTAAGCACCCTGACTTGCAGCAGCCTACAGATCAGTTTTGTTTGGAAAACCTCAGGTTTTCCCTTTCATAGATGACTGAAAAGTAAGGGGAGTTGATACCGAATCAGAAGATGTCCCTGCCCATGGCAGGGGGGTTGGAGCTTGATGATCTTAAGGTCCTTTCCAACCCTAACCATTCTATGATTCTATGAAATTGCAATGTGGCAAATACTCCTGTAAAATGAGAAGACCTTTCTATATAATGCTCTGCATACTTGGAATTGACTGAGGACAACAACTATGCCAGAAAACTAGATTAATTTTCAGACAGAAGTAATTCTGGTATTTTAGGATTATCTTACTATTTAGTATACTCTACTTATGACTTTCCAAATGGCTCCAAATGGTCTGAGGAATGATTACAAGTATATGATGTTTCTGAACGACACAACTCTGATTCTGTACGAACCCAAGAAGTTGTTACTATACCCCCGGTATCGACTTACAATCATCCTTTTCCTTCTGTCTTTTAGACCCTTCATTTTTTTTCTGTGTGTATATGTGTTTTCAATTTATCTCCTAGCTGTTGAGTTTAAGGAATGTTTATGCATAGTTCTTCCTGGCTTTACAAGCATGGAAATTACAGGAATATATACCTAATACAGTGATTTGCCAAGAGTTTGACACTAGTCTGAATTCAGATAAACAGATGCAAGTGAACCTGTGAATCACTTGTGTAATCTTACATATTCAAACAAGCAATTCCTAGATGAAAAGGGACAGTCCCTTTGAGAGAACTCTGTTCAGATGAATATGTGTGCAGACAGAGAACATGATTAGCACGGACGTTTAAAAATGGAAAAGGTTAACAGTGTATTACAGACCTTAAATGTAATGCAGGAATAACAATTTTATAATGGTAAGTTTGCTTAATATTGTTTGGTTCTGTTTCCAATTCATGTTCATATTCAGCTATGCACAATAAAAGGGATGGGGACGCTATAGGATCCTAGGTAAATGATTCAACAGTCAGGATTTAAAGTAACAATTGTATTTCTTTTTCTGCATCCATATCCGGTATCTTTTTATGCATCTCTAGTCTTATTTAATAGCATAGAAAAGAAACACAGATGTGGTCTTCTTTTGTGAAGAGAGTTTAAAAAACTTTGTACTTAACAAAAACCACTATTGAATTCCTCTATTTCTCTGAAAGAAGGTAAGTACACTGTTGTTATTCACAAAGTGCAGCACCCAGTGCTACCATGGCTACAATCTTTAGTAAGAAGTTGTGCTGTGCATGTAAAATTATAAACCTGCTTTCTGATTTCAGCTATAATTACTGCTTTTTAACTTTCCAACAGTGACATCACAACTATGCCAACAATAAATGAGTAGTTGCTTCCATTTTCACCTTAAGTCAACACAACATCCATAAAGTGCCCTAGCACAAAGAATCTTAGCAATATATCTATAATAAATATGTGTAATAAATATATATAGAGTATATATAATTATATATTAATATATATATATAATATATATAAATATATATATATAATAAAAAGCATAATAAAAATATGGCTTAAGATTCTAGATTAAGTCCTTCAGGTAAACTGGTACACATCTATTAATGGATTATTTTAGACTGTAGGACCAATGAAAAGCGGAATCTGCTCCTTCTGCTTTTGGGTGTATGCCTCCTCCCCCTCCCAAAGGCAAACATCTCAGACTAAAATGGAAATACCAGAACCCTTGACAAGAAAACTAATGCTGGTGCCCATTGTTAACTCTTTCATTGTTTATGGTTGTTTAAACACTCAGGCTTTAGAGTCACTTAAAAACCAGCAACACTTTCAATTCAGTATATTAAATCATCCTATAAAACATTCTGGATGTTTAATCCAAGACACTTGCTCCTTTACCAATGGCTCTGTCATGTAACCACGGCCAATTAGCCTTTTAAATTCTACACACCGTATGGCACCACTAAATTGCCTTTTAAATAGGATGTGGCTGAAACAGTGAAAACACACACTTTTATTTTAAGGAGTGACTAGTATTTTTGGAAGCCTCTATTTTACCTGGGGAGGTTCCTATATAATAAGGTATTACTTGAATGGAAAGGGCAATAACTATGACATCCATAGCTTCAGATACATTAAAACCCTAATAACACATTCAAGCTACTGGACAAAGTAACTGATCTGAAAGAGAAAACAAAACCAGTTCTTCATACAGGCATACTGCAGTGGACTGAAGAACATGGATTTGCTCTAACAGGAAAATTCAAAGCTACTTCTCTATTTTAACTGCACCATCCCTGAATATGGCAAAGGAAATGTGTTCTCTTTTGAACCAGCACACAGCTAACAGAGAGCAGGTCTGTACTCCGCATTTGAGCCAAACTTCACTGTTGGGCTTTGGCCACAGACCTGTTGGCTTACAGGTATTAGATCCAAAAAACAGAAGTTGAGCATGACTCTTTACTGGGAAAAAGGAGCAACAAGAAGCAGGGGCCACTATTTCTCACAGCTGACTTCAATATGATTTGTGTCATCTGAGGCTAGTGTGCACCTGAATGACTGTTTCATCAGAGGGATTATGTTAGTGATCAGAACACAGGAACAAACCTACCAAAGTGACTACAGTCTCTGAAACTCCAGCTTAATGTGTAGGACCTGTCCTTAAGTGACTGGCTATAACCAGAGAAGCAATGTAGCAAATACTGGACTTCAGCTCTACTTGTTATCTTTCAGCTTAAAGCAAAGTCTACCTTGATGAAGATCTTTTCCCTGGTCTCTTTTGCCCAGCTAAAACTATCTTTGCACTTCTGGTAAATTAAAAAGCAAGAGAACAATCAGGTAATCAGGCTTCATTCTTATCCAGAGAGTATACGGGAGTGGTTACCTGCTAACCACAGAGCCTCAGAAGTATTGAGAACATGCACACTGAAGCATGTAGCTGTTTAAGAAGTATTCTCACTTTCCAGCTGAAAATAAAACCTGACTCCCAGCACTACTCTGATGTTCTGCTTCTGGGATCCACATCTGGGTTTTAGTTTCAGCTGTCACTGCCTGTGCAGGGATCAGAAAATCACCTCACACTTCGGTCTCATCTGGATTACAGCATGTAAGAATGCAAAAATAGCTAAGAAAGGGTTACTAAACTACTCTCTCTATGTAACACCCAATCTTTTCTGATCCAGCAAGACCCTATTGGCTTAAAGACAACTAAATGAGCATGACATCTTTTCTCTTCCTTTAGTTGATTCACAGTAATAGTCCTGTTGACAAATGATTTATCAAGCAGCAATGTGTGATCAACTAATGTGGTGCATCACAACACAGTATATTTCTAAAAGTGATGGTTAGCTATGATTATGAATACATCAGAAAAAAAGACATGATGCAGGTAACTGGATTATATCAACATACTAGTTGCATATTACAATAGTTTATCATTATTACCAATTCTTCCCACTATTTTGCAAGTGGTCCCAAAAATATGGCCAAACCTTTTGAGAACCTTGTTATTCCAGTCTAGGAAGTTGTCCATCTTTCTGAAACCTCTCTGCAATCAGTCTTGGTGTTACATGTGCAGAGAACTCCAGTATCAGCATCACTGTATGTCTTCCTCTCTCTCTTCTGCTGAAGGCCATTTAGTCTTCCTGCCCTGTGTTCCTCCCCTAAAGTTGTAATGGCTATGTAATGGTTGTAATACCAGCCCCATTACTGATAAATATTGCCTCTTTAAGACTTCTTCAATCTGCTTACTATGATTGTGCATTTATGTGTCTTGATCTGCAGTAATGATTGAACCATTGATTAGTCGGCTCAGAAGACTTATTTCACAGGAGGAAATAGCGTATTCAAGTTTAATGAAAATGGGATATTAAGTAGACACAGGCAGATCTGGCAACACCACACAGAGAAGGCATTAATAAAATCTGGAGAGCTTACCCCTTAATGCAAGGGGGGAGGGGGGGGAAACGTGTAAGAAATTGTGACAGAAGAGACAGATGGAAAATAATACAGAAACTTAGACCAGAAATTATACACCACGATATCCCACCTCAAGAACCAAAGCTGTGAAAAATCTGCTCATTAACCCATGAAACAACCCACTATTTTATCGAACAATACATTATGTAAGATAACACAGGTCAGGACAGGACATATTATCTTACAATGCTATATAATAAGTGACTTTGTCATAATGGAAAGTTCAAAGTGAGTAGCACTTATACTGTGTTTAGAAAAGTTAAGTTCCAGATGCACTTCATAATTTGCATATACATCAACAAGAGTTTTTCAATACGTGAAAAATCAAACTGTAGTGCTGGAGAAAAAAAAAATAATAAAAAAAAAAAAACAGATCTCTTCATTTTACTATAGGTTCCTTTCATGTTATATTTTATTTCTCAATATTAGGTTCAATTCAAATCAATTCAGTGACATTTTCTTATTAGATCTAATTCTGTTTTCAACTATACTACATAAACCTTCAGACTTTTAATTATTAGATAATGGTCAAAATGTACGAATAAATATAATATAAAATACGTGCAAAATGCTATTTAAGATTTCTCTTTTACCTCATTATAATGTATTTCTGTATGCTACTGTAATTTAAAAGTCTACACTGTAAAAAACCCTGTAGAACACCATTCTCTCTTAAGCCAAAAGTGACTCAAAATGTGGTTCTCAATTTCAGAAGACATTCATATGCATGTATCTCACATTACTGAAAGTGTGTTATCATTCCTGTACACAGGATCTGACATGAATAGAAACTATGAGGCTGTTCACTGAAACTACACACATGTCTTTGAAGGCCCTTCTACTGTGCCACCACAACATAGCAGAAGGGGCTCTTATGTAAATCAGAATCAAAGCAATTATGCCATACACTAGGAGCTTCTGACTGATGTCAGCATCATGAAGATTATATACACAACCTCTGCGAATTTATTTATACAGAAACCTGAAAATTTCAGTCACAACTGAATGTCACAATGACAGAAAAGGAATTTAGATGCTCTTGAGAGGGGTGACTTTGGTATACCAAGGCACCAAAGTGGTAAATTAAGTATGCATTTATCTTCTACTATCACCAATTCTGTTGCTTAAGAAAAAAAGTGTGTCTGTAGTGACAAAGTGTGTAATAGAACCATAAAAACATTAAACACGCTTTTGCTACAGACACAAAAATGCTTAAGCATGGATTTTTTTTTAAGCTTAGCAGGGTTGCGTGCACACCTTACGTTCCATTAAATCTAAAAAAAAACCAAAAAAAAGGCAAAATAAAAAAAAAAAAAAAAACCAAATTATATTTTACACAATGTCTGTGTTAGGATAAATGACATCACAGTTCATTAGACCATAAAGGCTTTAAGTGTCAGCTACTCTCAGTACAGCAAAATTCATACTGGATTGTGTTATTCTAGCATATGACCTCTTCCATATTTGGAAGTGGTTGCAAAATATGGCAAACAGTCTTCCTCTTCTCCTAAATGCAGATTCACAGCTGCACTGTTTATTACAAGTCCATGCAGGTGCTAACACAGTAAAACCTGGCCGTAATGTATTCATAAAGTAAAAACTTAATTGATATTCTCACTTATATGTTGACTGCCTGTATACTGTCATCCCCTTTTCTCTGTCCCTTCCACCCAAAAATGCATGCAGAATTTTATATTCAAAGTCATAATACATATGGGCATTGAGACAAAACAAACGAAACTAAAGAATTAAAAATAATTAGTAGAACAAGCAATGCAATATACTCAGCAGTATTTCAGAGGAAGAAAGAAAATATACCAAGGATATATGAAAAAATATACGCATCTACCTATTACAATATTACTGTTTAAAATCAAACATATTAATAAAAATACAGAAGTTGCAACTTCTATTGTTGTTACACTTCAGTGCAATGATCAACATGAATCAGACGAACAACAGTAACCAGCTTTTAACAACTGCGTTTTTCAATTCATAGTGCCAAATGCAAAAGATAGTTTATTAATCTGAGACACATCTTTACAAGCTGGATAGGTTACAAGTTAATTATTGCTCTTTTCTACTGAAGTTCCAATTAAAATCATGATGCTCTGAAATGATCTCCCATCTCATTTTACTAATTGGCAGTATGCAAAAATAAGGGAAAAGTGCCATTGAAACAGTTGGAAGACCTCACTGACACAACATCTTTTTAATTCTGAAACTGCTTGAGTAGAAAAGTAAGACTTTGCATACTGCAGTTTAATCTGATGCCACTGTCCTCTCAATTACTTACTGTAATACAGAGTACTTGGAAGATGCAGTGATAACACAAACAAGACTCAAGACAGAAAAAAAAAATCACACCTAGATTTTTACCACTCTGCCAAGTTGAATATTTTTAACGAGTAAGATGGCAGAGGTCTCTTTTGGCTCCAGCTTAATTTTTTAATACCGTACTTAACGTTTAATCATACTTCTAAATCTGGGGACAATGTTCAGAAGAATTCTGTGGCAAAACTCTATCTGAAGAGGCTTTAGCTTCTGCTGATCAATCCTCAAGGTGTTGCATTAAGACAGTCAAAGAGATGGAGGACACAGCCAGTTTAATCGCTCACTACATGGGGATGATGAAAATAAATCATCTTTCCTATTCAGTTCTAAGACTCTCCTTGTCTAAGGAATGACACTATTGCTGTATTGAACAAACAGAACTGGGAAAAGGATTAAGCTGCATAAAGTTTCAGAAAGGGGGAGTGTCACGAGGATGGAGCCAGGCTCTTCTCAGTGGCAAACAATGATAGGACAAGGGGAAATGGGTACAAACTGGAACACAAGAGGTTCCACTTAAACTTGAGAAGAAACTTCTTCTCAGTGAGGGTGACGGAACACTGGAACAGGCTGCCCAGGGAGGTTGTGGAGTCTCCTTCTTTGGAGACATTCAAAACCCGCCTGGACACGTTCCTGTGTAACCTTATCTAGGTGTTCCTGCTCCGGCAGGGGGATTGGACTAGATGATCTTTTGAGGTCCCTTCCAATCTCTAACATACTGTGATACTGTGATACTGTGAAAGCTTGAAATGCAGACAAAGGTGATCTCATAAATGACAGGCTATTCCTATAAAGTAAGACCTATAAAGTAAGTTGGAAAACATACTGCACTGGAATTAAACAAATTATTCCTGACACACAATGCCATATATATAAACAATACAAAAATAAATACTTGCTCTGCATCATGCCCAGACCTTAAAACTTTGGTGTACTTATTATCAGAGAAATGGTAATATGAAGTGCATCTATTTGTTGAAGGAGTTTGACTTGCATACCTAAGATTTTTTCAAGACATTTTTATTAATCACATTCTGAATTGAAACTGTCGTTCACAATTTTAAATTTTCAGGAGTTTTTTCCTTTACTTATCTAAAAATGATTTACAAGAGATTTTCCTCTTTTATTTATTGGATGTCCTACAGAATGTAGGAGGAAAAGCAGGAAGGGAGGATAAGAAACCTTAGAATGTTAGTCATAAAAATCTGTATATGAGTTATGGGGCTGTATGCTGGTAAGAGCTGTAAGAGCTACTTTGTACATAAATTTACCAACAGTTGTATTTTTACCTACATTCTTCTGTCAGATAAGAACTATTCAAGGGCAGCAGCCTTTTAAATTAGCACTAACCACAAGAAAACTGATTTGGAAGGTTCATGAATATTTGATTTTAGAAGTAAAAGAATAAGGTAACTTGTTTTTCTGTAGTGTGACTATCTCAAAAAGAAACTACTAGAGGGAACTAAGACAGGCTTCAGTGTTCCTAGTCCACCAACTTGAAGCAGTATGACATCTCCATACTAGTTCAATCCCTTTACGGGCTAGATGTGGCCACAAGGAATCCTTGGAACCCTTCAGCCACCCCCTCCAACTCTCCCACCCTCCGGAACTGCTCTTGCAGTAGGAAGAGGAGCAACTAAGATGTCATGCAATGAGATATACATATTCAGCCTTCCCACAGACATGGAATCATAGAATAGTTAGGGCTCAAAATTACCTTAAGATCATCTAGTTCCAACCCCCCTGCCATGGGCAGGGACACCTCCCACTAAACCATGTCACTCAAGGCTCTGTCAAACTTGGCCTTGAACACTGCCAGGGAGGGAGCGCTCACAGCTTCCCTGGGCAACCCATTCCAGTGCCTCACCACCCTTACAGTAAAGAACTTCTTCCTTATATCCAATCTAAACTTCCCCTGTCTCTCACATATACAAGTTACCCATTACCATATGTAGAGCTGAATCTTTTCATTCTCTGAGCAAACCAACACTTAAACCCCCCCCCCCCCCCCAACACAACAACACAGAATCATGGTATAGTTAGGATTGGAAAAGACCTTAAGATCATCTAGTTCCACCCCCCCTGCCATGTGCAGGGACTCCTCACAGTAAACCATGTTGCCCAAGATTCTGTCCAACCTGGTCTTGAACACTGCCAGGGATGGAGCATTTACCACTTCTTTGAGCAACCTGTTCCAGTGCCTCACTGCCCTCACAGTAAAGAACATGCTCTAACATATCCCACGTGATCTCATGCTCTTGTGATGTTGGCCTGAATTGCTGCTGGAAATTATTTCCAATAGCACAGAATGATGCAACAGAGCCACATTTAAATTTCCTGTGACCGATGATACATTCAAAAGCCACAGTCTTTTGTCTAGCAATGTTGTCTGAACATGGGTAAGACAGTACATAGCCACAAAACAAAAAGGATAGCCAAAAAAATGCAACACAGGCAATCAGCACTGGGAATCACAGCATACATACGAAGAGTAGCAGCTTCTATGCTGCAAATCTGAGAGAAACTCACACCAACTAAAGAAATAAAGCGCTCAATAAATTAGAGCTACCATAAATTGGCAAAACTGAACCTGGATTGAGAGTTTCCAAGTATTCATGTGTAATGCTGAATCACAATTCGGCTTATTGTCTACTAGTTTGTCTGGAAATCTAGGCACTAGCCTCTGGACAACCATAGCAGTTAAAGAAAAAACTCTTGAGGCTTCCCCTTCCCCAGTCTATAAACCAAAAAGCAGTTTGGTTTAATCCGGTAATCCTTGAACAGCAAAATTTTTAACTTCATGGTCCTGAATGTGGTACTAAGTTTACAAAGATCTGAATGCTTTTGTTCCATACTTTTTCCTGTTTTCTGTCTGCTCATCTTTTATACAGTTTTATCAAAGAAAAGTAATTTGTTACACACCAGCAGTTTTTAAAAATGGATTTTTTCACAATAGGGTACTTGGAAAATTAAACATAAGCCAGATATATTGCCAGTTCCCTGCACTAGATTTTAGGAACTTTTAATAAAAATTGAGTGCATGTTTTACTGCCAGATCTTGCTTACCACTGCTAAGAAATTCACAACCTTCAATCTAATTAAAAATGAAATTGAACTACAATTCCCTAGAAACAAGGGCTGATTGGACTCTGTAAGCTTTACTTAATTTATTTCAGAAACAAAATAATTGAATTGCTTACAGTCTAGGAAAACATGCTTCATTATTTGGAGAGTATATAATACAAAGCCTTTCATGCAGCTATTGCATTCCTGCACCTTCAGGAAATACTACTCATTTTTAAATAAGCGTGTGGAGGAGCACTGTGTGTACTAAGTATCATTAAATATTCAGTATACATTAGAAAGAAGAAACAAGCAGACTGTATGAATGCCCAGATAAGCAACCTCCAAAAAGCCAATAGCATTTACTTCTTCATACCGAAACTGTTGTTTCTGATAATGTTTATGGTTATTTCAGTCTATGTTTAGACTCTATTACAGAGAGAATAAAGCTGAAGATCCATCATACAAAAAAACAACTACACAAAGATATAATTATAATCTTGGTAAATCATGAGGATTAAACTGATTAGATGCTTAGTTGTATTTCATGTATTCCATCAATTCCAAATTCAGCACACAGTCAATACAGTCACAGGCCTGAGTCAAATCTGACAATTTTCCCTAACTTTTTATTTTTTAATTGTTTATTTGCTTTCCTACAGCTAGAAAGATGAGGTAAGGTCAGTGGACGCATCCTATAAAGAGTCTTCCTAGCACAGGGCACTTCTTATACAGAAAGCCATGGTGTTAGGTTCACGTCACCCTTCACACAGGGCAGAAAAACCACAGGTGGTTTTCTCTGGAAGGAGGCTCTAATTTTCACTGTTCCAGAAACCATGCTATCTGCCACAGCCACTTAGGGAACCTAGTCTCAACTTCAGGGAAGTCTCAGATCTCTGCAGTCCATTTCTCCTCACAAGGTTCAACTTGCAGTATCAGCTTGGTTGCACACTGCACTACTTGGATTCATTTCAGATCTTGGAAGCACTGATGAAATACCTAGTGGTTCACACTCCAGGTAGGACATGTGGAAGACCATGTCCTTCCTTTGACTTCATCTGGAGAGGGACTTTTTACAAGGGCAAGTAGTGGTAAGGGGTAATGGCTTTAAATTGGAAGAGAATCATTTTAGATTAGTTACAAGGAAGAAATTCTTCATTGTGAGGGTAGTACGACACCAGAACAGCTTGCCCAAATGAAAAAAGAAGCTGTGGCTGTCCCAACCCTCAGGAGCTCTGAGCAATCTGGTCTCGTGAAAAGTGTCCCAGCACACGGCAGGGTGTTAGAACTAGATGAGCTTTAAGGTCCCTTCCAACCCAAACCATTCTATGTTTCTGTGATACTGGATTTCAATAAGGAAGGAAACACTTTCAGAAACCAAAACCTTCACACTGCAACCTCCAGCTCCACAGAGAGCTGTGGCAGCTCACAAGAGCAAATATGGTTTCCTTTGCACTAAATGAGCAGGTCTCGCCCTGCAGATTTATCATGTGGCAGCCCACTTTCCAAAGCAGTTCCCACCTTAACACACCCTCCTCACAGACTGGCAGGCCTCACCTCCCTTCTGGAAGCTTCTGAGCTGCCAGGCAGATTATCTGGGGTAGTGTGTGTTTGTCAAGGCTTGGTCAGCCCCACTCCTTCTGGGGGTGAAGAGTTTCCTGACTGGCCCACTCAAACCCACTGGCTCCTGCTCCTCCTGGCCTGGCCAGAGGTTGTGGGGTCTCCCTCAGCTGAGGGTCACCATTCTGCTTGGTTTAGAAAAATGTATTTAGCCTGTGGTGTTTTTTCTTCTCCTTGTTTTCTGTGATCTATAGCAATAATGACATACTAATGAACACTTCATCAGGGAGAGGTTAGACTGCAGCACCCTAAGGTCCATTTAATTGTGTTATTTTGATTTGGTTTGGTGGTCTGGAGCCATTAAATGTCCAAAGCATACTTTGCTTGGCCAATCGCTTATGAAAACCATTCATAAATGCAGTCAAATTTGTGGAATTCATGAAGGGGTTAATAATGATAATGACACCCAAAATCCCTAGGAGGACTTGTAACAAACAACTAAGGTAAGTCAACTGCACAAAAGAGGACACATTCCTGACGTTAAAGTCCATGCAGCATGTAGACCTCTGCTGTTCAGTATGCCTAACAATGCAGTACATCTTGCATTAATTCTACAGGTTTTTAGCCTATCTGCCACTTCTCATAGTAGATATAACATAAGAATTTGAGGATCCCTATGCTGAGTTTAACATACAAGTTGCTATCCTCCCCCCTATAGTGCCAGTAAATGACTTGCACCACTACTTAACCGCAGGGGTTTCCCTTATACACAGAGAACAGTGACTATGGCAATCTGAATGCCTTTGGAAGGCTGACACTTGCAACATAAACTGAGACATAGCTGTTCCCTCCCTGTCACAAGGGCTGCTTCTCTGTTCACCTGAAAACATATGCCCGTGTTCCTGATTTGTTCTGCATATAACAGAGAAATAAGAGTACTTGACTTTGTAGCTTGAAAGCAGAAACACAAGCCTGATATGTACTCAAAGGAACAGAATGCTTTGCACAGAAAAGGACCTTAAAAATGATCT
The DNA here is from genome assembly GCF_033783945.1 of Neopsephotus bourkii. Taxonomy (NCBI): domain Eukaryota; kingdom Metazoa; phylum Chordata; class Aves; order Psittaciformes; family Psittacidae; genus Neopsephotus; species Neopsephotus bourkii. The sequence goes on along the minus strand of NW_026901852.1, from coordinate 1,090,853 downwards.
AGCTCCAACCGCCCTGCCATTACAGGGACACCTTCCATTAGAACAGGTTGCTCAAAGCCCCTCAGTGGTGCTTTGATTGCTGACAGTCCTTCAGCCTTTTTTGTCTGTTTGTTTCTCTAAGACTGGTATGGCACTGCCTTTTTCTGGTGAGTATGGACTTGAATCTAACAAAAGACAAAAGGTTACCAGTGACTGTTCCATGATGCATTGGTTATAGTCCCCATCTGTGCCAAAGGGACAGCAGCTCATCACTAGAAGAAACAACAACATGAGAATATTTCCCCCGCTGCCACTCACAGTGGCGTCATTAAACCTCTGTAAGTCTCAGTTTGAATACCTGGCAGCATATTTTGAAGGCAAAACATGGAAATTGTGATGGAGATTTTCCCCAAAATCTCTTTTCCTTAAAGAATGAAGAATTCCCCAAAAATAAGGAAAAAAAAAAAAAAAAGCAAAATCAGCTTGGATGGAATGTAAAGGTTAAATAAACGGGCACAAATAATTTTAAACTGACACATGGGATATTTAATAGCTCTTACTGTAGTGACAGGTAAAATCCCTTTAATATACTTATTTCTGGTACTATTTACTGAGTATAAAATATTACCACTCATGAAAGTAATAACTTCTCCTTCGGATGACAGTTCAGGGTTTAATTTGTAACTAAAAAGCTAAAAATAGAGAGGTTTTTGGACATCTAATGGCTCCAGATCACCAAACCAAAGCAAAAGAACACACAAACATATGTAGCCAACAATATGGAAAAAAAACCAAACCAAACGTTATTTTGTTTCTAAAGTTATTGATTCATATGCAGTGGAAATGCAAAATCTTTTGATTGCCTCCACAATCTTTTCTCATCCAACATGTAGCCTGTAATTGCAATATCCTTAGGGTAACTTGAGTTTATGTTTTCCAATAGTGACACTGAAAGTTAGTAATGTTGAAATGCAATAGCTCTTCCATCTATAAGACAAAAGTAGGATTATGACTTACTTACCTTGATGATTATAAAGATTTTTGTTGTGGTTTAAACTCAGTCAGCCACGCAGCTGCTCTCTCACTCCCGCACCTTCCTCCCCCCGATCCCAGAGGGATGGGGAGGAGAATCGAAAGAATGTAACTCCCACGGGTGGAGATAAAAGCAGTCCAGTAACTAAGGTATAACACAAACCACTGCTGCTACCACCAATAATAATAATGATAAAGGAAATAACAAGGGGAGAGAATACAACCGCTCACCACCTGCTGATCAATACCCAGCCCGACCCCAGCAGTGATCTAGCCTTTCCGGGTAACTTCCCCCAGTTCTACATCTTGGGCATGACGTGCCGTGATATGGAATACCTCTTTGGCTAGTTTGGGTCAGGTGTCCTGTCTCTGCTTCCTCCTGGCATCCCCTCCTCCCTGGCAGAGCATGAGACTCATAAAGTCCTTGGTCAGAGTAAACATTACTGAGCAGCAACTAAAAACATCAGTGTTATCAGCGCTGTTCCTAGGCTGAAAGTCAAAACCACAGCACTGCACCAGCTACTAAGAAGGAGAAAAATGACTGCTACTGCTGAACCCAGGACAATTTTACATGATCTCTATCAAGATATAAAGAGTTGATGATCTCACAACTTACATAACAATCAGTCATAGATTTTAGTTGCCTCAAGTAATGAATCTTGAGGCTGCCTCAAGTAATGAATCTTAGGACATCCGTTAGACTTAAAATACAATTGCTTTCATTAGACCTGTGCAAAATAATTCCCTTTCACTTACTTTATTATTCTCACAATTATTACCTCAGAAATTTGATGAAAATCCAGTCTATTTCTCTTAAAGTACAAAAGCATATTATCTGCTCAACTGTTTTTTATAGTATTACATTGCATCCAGGTTTCCTGCTTTTAAAATAATGCCTTGAACATTATATTACAGTCTCTTTAGATACTGTATAACATATTTATGTATTTTTAAATTTACATTTCAATTTATGTTTCTCAGTGGAATATATAATGATACAAATTATGCTATATGTGACCCTCAGGCATATCTATATATCAACTAGGAAAAATGCATAATATTAATTGGTTAATTAATATTTTACTTTCATTGTGGAAAAGAGCAGTGTTTAACTACTTGGTTAGCATGCCTTTAAGTAAATCAATATTCAGAATGAACTTATTTATCTTCCTAATTAGAAAAAGTGTCACAAACCAGGAATGATAAAAGAAATGATCATAAAGAATGTGCCTCAGTGTATAAAGTTATTTCAAAACCTATAAATATTAAAGAAGTTATTAAAAACCTTAGCAATAAAAGTTCTTTATAAAGTATCACTACTCATTTCCATTCCTAAGCTCCCCTGGAAATTCCAAAATTAAAAATTTGCCTGGTTTCCCTTTTGTTTCATGACTGACATTTCAGAACAAGATCTTATTCATGAACTGTACTACACAAAACATATCATGAGTATGTCTTTCATATTCAGTATCAGAGTCTGTAGCGGAATATGTAATAAAGTGAAGAACCACTTCACGTGTAGCTCTGGTAAAGCAAAACTGTAAGAAACCTACACGAAAGATACTGTAACTGAAAAAGTCAACATTTGCAGCTTGTGTTTCTTTTTAGGTCCTTTCTTTTTCACTGCTTTCCACCCCGCACATCAGTAAAACAGAGCTTTGGCTCCTCCTGTGACCTACTAAATAGCCCATTTCACCAAAATGAAATAGAAGATAGAGCTACACGAAGGAGGTCCAAGGTTGAAGTACTTGATGAGATCAGGGATGGCAGCTGCATTAACTTGGCAGTCACAAACCCCTACAAAGTCATTCATTCACCACCAGTAAGAAAAAACATCAAGAACAACAAACCACAGCTAAACCACTCTAAACCACTAAACACAACTCCCAGCTCTTCTCCAACAACACTAATGTACAATTAGTACCAGAACATCAATCCAAAATTATGCCCTTGCCTTGTCATAAAAATGCAGTGAAAAATATGAAATGTGAAAAATATGTCCAACTTACTGTCATAAATATTTTTTAAGGAGTGTCTAGGAAACGAAGACCCAAATACCAGAACAAGGTCATACACAGGGTGGTTAAGGAAGATGCACTAGCATCACCGTTGCTCCCTGTCACTCTCCTCCTGAATTAAGCCACAGTAAAGTCATTCTTGTCTTTCTTGGACAATTTCTTTGGGAAAGCAAGGAAAGCAAAAATGTCATATGAAACACTGTATGATAAAAAATAATTACAGTTCCCTCTAATGGGCCCACTGAAATGATTTAGCACCACTTACAGCCCCTACAACTCCACTGAATTTACTTCTGACACATACAGAATACTGTAGGTTGAGGATGAATTAAAAAAAATTACAATGAAACTCATGATCAGTCAATTTCTGTTACACCATAGACAGAACTATCAGTAGAAGTCTAAAGCATACACAAATTTACCTGGGAGGTGTCCCAAACCAAATCACAAAAACCCAAATACAAGCTCAATCACAACACTATACTGCAAGGCCATGCAATGAATGAATGGTCTGACACACAAGACAATTCACATCCCCTGGCTTTTAGCTCAACATAGGGATCTATAGAAAAGCAGGGAATAGTTTCAAGTTCAGACAAGCATTTTCTTGGGCAACATCTTTGCAAGTGAGACAAGGACTGAAAAGAGCATAAACAGAAATTTCCCACCCATTATTTCCTTTTCTGTGGCGACAGACTGGCAGTGACAACTAATCTTTGTACTTACCATTGCTTGCAACTGGTCAAAGAGTTGGTAGAGGAAGCTAATTCAGGGTTACCAATTCAGGGTTACATGGCACCATTTATTAATGGAAAAGGACAACTACCTCCATGGTATTTAGAATATTAATAGTTATTGAAATCATTGTGTCTAAGTCTGCACATAACTGCACCAAATTTACACCAACACAACATGCAAAATTTCAAAAAATCAAAATTGGTAAGAAAATAGTAGTTAAGCTTTTTAACCTTTAATGTGTCAGTATCTTTTCCCAAGTAACAAGTAGGATGAGAACAGATGGCTTCAAGTTGCACCAGGGGAGGTTTAGATTGGATACTTGGAAAAATTTCTTCACTACAAGGCTTGTCAAGCATTGGAAGGGCTGCTCAGGGATGTGATAAGAGTCACCATCCCTGGAGCTATTTAAAAGATATGTAGATGTGACATGTGGACATGGTGTAGTGGTGGACTTGGCAGTGCTAAGTTTAACAGTTGGACTTGATGATTTAAAGGTCTTTTACAATCTAAATGATTCTATGTTTCTACATGCAATGAACTAATTCTCTCAGGAGACAGGAAAACATTTAATACACATATAAACATTAGGATTCTTTTTGGTAGGTAATACTAAAGATTAATCCTAAACCAGACAAAGTAAATACAGAATAGTGACTTGCAGAAGTAGAGACAACTTAGACTAACAGGGAAACTAATTAATTAATAACCATCTTTCCAACAATAGGCTGCATGCCAATAAGAAACACAGAATAGCTAAGTAGTTCTGTTAAGATACTGTAAGTAGGATGACAGGGGTTTAAAAATCTAATTTACCTGTCTGAGTTTTTGCCAGCACTTTCAGACAAGATTTCAGACAAGATTTCTAAAGAGAATGCGTTCATGTGACATTCCACGAAGATACTGAGTTTAGACGGCAGCTCTGATAGTAAAAGCCTCCTCTAACAGAGCTCAACTCTAATAATCTTTCATTATTACAAAATAACTTGAGTTTGAAGTCTGCCTTAGAAATATTTATAGTAATCGCATCTCATAGTCATTGATGTTAAGTCCCAGGCTCACCATCTAAGATCTCTGGGACAAAATAGCTCTAACATTCCAGAAGACACTGTCAACTAACGATCAATCTTCTTGGATTAACCTATTTACTCTGCTGGCCCTTCCACTACAAAACAAAGTTATTTTTCTTTGCCTGTTAATACACTGAGGGGGGCTGTGTAATATGCTTTTTTAGAAAAAAAAATAAAATTAAGCTTTGTATTATTCTTTGAAATGTTTTGACTCTGAGACACAAGGTTTTGAGAAAGGTACTTGGATCACTGACCGCCCAGAACAGGAAGGCGGCAGAGGTACACACTGAGATTAGAGATCAGGTGAAGGTAAAAAGTCTGAGAAATCCTCTGAAGCCACTTACTCAATTGCACTCACAGTTCTGAATTTATGTACCTGTGATGGATATAGTTCTCTTCAATTGCTCTCACTCAGCCCCGCTTTTGAGACAGTTGTAAAAAAATAAAAAAGATATGAGCCAATATGGTCACACAGATAACTGTGCAGAAGTTAGACCTGAAATGTATTGATGCTGATGAAGTGATAATAAGCAGATACTTGAAGCAATAAACAACACCCTCCCCCCTTTAATAATAGGATAACAGCTGCTTTATTTACCTCCAGAAGTAGTAGATGAAGTACATATCAGAAGATAAGAATTCAGAGAGCATACTTATTTTTTACTTAAAAAATGTTTTGCCTATGACATTTCCTCCCTCTATGTATTTCCATTCTGTCAAAGCACTGAGATTATGGTATATTGCTTATTTATTCAATGATTAATTTCCACAGCCATATACTTTCTAGGTCTATATGCAGCTTGCATTGTTCAACTTCATTTGTAATACAGAAATTTACTAATAAGTGCAAGAGTTCTATTTTGCAAAATTTAAAGCCATATATTATTACACTTGTATTACTGACATTATCACTTCATATCATTCTTTTTCTAAATTTCATAAAGCAATAAACATCACGTATTACCCATCAGCATAAAGATGGTTTTAACTACTCAATTCACATATATTGATTTTAAGATAAAAGATATACAGCTTTTCCCAAAAATAATTATTATCAAACTGATTTCCAAGATGAAAGCACAACATCTGTAATCAAAGTGATTGAAACATTTAACAAAGTGCCATTCAAATTACATACGTCAACACTGGAAGATACAAAAGGAAGTATTGTTTCCTCTCTGAGGACAAGATGCACATCTTTAAATACGTTTCTTCTGGAATTTAGGTTTGTTGATATATTCTTTTTTTTGGATGGGTGTGTTTTTTTGTCCTTTGGGTCTTCTTGTTTGTTTGATTATGTTGTTTTCTTTTTTTTGTTTGTTTGTTTTTTCCTCTTGGAGTGCACTTATAGATTATGATAATAGCAATACTAAAGATGCCTTTTTTCCTAGTACTTATAAACATTTTCAGAGATGTTACAACTGATCATGTAACACACCTTGGCCATGAGACACGAAGTTCATTTCAAAAAAGCAGCTTACAATTTAACTGGGTACTATTTAAGGAGCACAGACTTCGTAAGCACTAATAGTTCTTACTACACCATCTGTTAATCTTGAGGCCAAGGGAGAAAGCACATCTCTTTCTATGATCCTTTAGGGTGCAAAGGCTAAAGTTTACCATGTAGCTGGTACTCTCAGAAATGTATCATTTACTCCAGTCTGTTCCTGTGTAGACTAAAGCTGGAGTATTTTGTGGTTAGATTGTTTTTTTTTTTTTTTTTTTTTTGTAATAAGTAATAAAGCATTACTAGAGTTTTAAACACATGCTTTCCCAAATATGGAATTTGATATCAGAAATTTTAAGTATGCATACAGTGGAACTCATCACCACAAGATACTGTAGAGGTAAGTATAAACAAGCTCAGTACTGAAATATACAAATTCATGGAATATTCATGATAACTAAAGCAGCCCAGACACATTCTCCACTTCAGGACATCACAACAATAATAACTGCCATCTTGGGGAAAGGTATACCAAATTAAAAAAAGAAAACAAAAACAAAAAACAATAAACCCCCCTACTTTGTACTTGCTTTGTAAGTCACACCGTTTCTCTAAGCAGAAGCCATAAGCAGAAGCCATCTTAGGTGAGGTTATCAGCCTGACAGGACATTTCTTGTGTTACAGAATCATAGTAAACGATGGACATTTTTTTCTGGTCAATAAGAACTTCTTGACAGAAGATTAAGCAGCTGATCATTCTGGACAAGGAACTGTCTGTGCCTTTCACTGTGACAGTTTATGGTAATAGTATTTCAACAATAACAGTATGGTGTGATGGCCACGGCCTTATCATCTTAGGGGAGTTTTACTCAAAGTTCAGACATGGCTTCTTTTGATAAAGGAGAATTGCTCCTGTAAAACAGACTAAGCAACATGCTTAAGTATGTTCAGTATATTAATTAAAGTGAATTTTTATGTACTTAAAAAGATAAGTCTGTGTTTCTGTATTCTGGAGCAAGAATGCTAGAAACATCACTGCATCAAGCTTATCTCTTTATTGAGAAATTAACTGTGTCATATTAACAATCAAGCTAGCTTTCACATTAAAGTATAGGTTTTCCTTAAATTAAATAATGCAATTCAAGTTTTATTCTGTCTGCTTGCTGAACAGAAAAAGAGAGAAATAGGACATTTAAGCTACTCTTGCCCTGTTACCACTGCTGTCACCAAAGTATTGAACAATTCTCACTTTGGTAGGTCAGAATCAAACCTTATTTTCTGAATCTGTATGCCTTGTTCAAAGAAAAAAAAAAGCAATGCCAGATTTTGTCCTTGCAATGTTCAGCAGCCTCACATGCATTTTGTAAGATCTCATACTGTTGTAATTAGCTAATTTGTAATGAATTGCCTACACTGAAAAGTCAAAAAAGAAAAAAAAAAAAAAGTAAATTAAGTACTCTGTAGTACGAACATCTGTACTTTCTTTTTTTCACTCTGTATCACCCTTCCAACCCTATTTTGTTGGCAAGGGCAACAGCTATCTTTTAAAGAGGCTCCCCACAATGCCAAGTGTGAAGCACTCTGCAAATAGGACAGTTAGACTAATAGATCTTTCAAAACAACAAAGATATATAATGTTTTGAATGGGACCATTGCTAAACACTGTCCTTAGGCAAAAAAGGAGGTGAGGTCACCATCCTCCTAATGCACTCTAAATATCTTCCTCATATGCTATTTTTTAAGGTACATGTACAGCACCTTACCATGAAGAGAACTTCATTGCCAGATACAGTAAGAGCCCATAAACCCTGAGTAAGGCTCAAAATTTATCTGATACTGCAAACAGGAGATGCAATGTATCACACATTTATATGATTCAACTGCAATACTAGGAGGGAAAATTAAGGGGGTATACATGATTATTGTCAGCAAGTAATTTCTACAGCAGTAGAATGATATAGGCACAGGACTAATTTATTTCTAATCTGTCATAATGTTTTCCTAAATCTGGAATCCAAGAATGGCCTGAACTAGCAGATATGAACTTGCCTTTTTTTCCTCACACTCTATAATATGATAAACAAGAATAGGGCATAGGTGGTTAAGTGGATTAAACATTATTGTGTTTCCTCTGAGATTAGAGTTGGAGGCCTAACTGAAATGAGTTGTCAGGTCAGTTCCTCAATGGACGTATCATAAAACCATCACATATAATTGAATACTGATATAAAAAGCCATACAGTCAATTCCCATGCTAAGGAAAACCAATATTGACTTAGAAGTGAAAAAGATGATTCTTTCTTGTTGAAAGGGTGGTCTCTCTAGGTCACCTCAAGGTCACCTCTGAGGCTGCATGGTAAGAGCTCTTATGATGCCTGCTTAATAATTTGCAATGGGAAAACTGAAATAACAGGTTTGACTGCCAGTGCCGGCACTCCTCCAACCTTCACAAACTGCAAATTCTCCGTCCTTTATCTAAAATATTACCTGTATCCAGCCACAACTGTACACTGTGCTGACAAGTCTCAGCCTACGCACATACTATGATCATTTAGAATTACAAGGCGATCATCATCAACAACATGAGGTTTTTGGTTTGTTCAGTTGGCGGGTTCTTTAATCTGATGAAGAACCTGATTTTTAGAGAAATTTGAAGTATGTGATGTGAAATTTGGAACTATTAATGAAAAATGTTATTAGTTATTATATGCATCCTAAGCCGTTTTACGAAAGTAGACCCCACCAATTTTAATTTAAGGTTCCAGTGACTGTGATCACACAACTTTTGTTTTGTCTCCCAGTAAACATCAGGTAGCTCAGGAATCTTTTTGTATGCAATATCGTTGATTGACCATTTATATCAAAAAGCATTAAAACCGACATTAAAAAAAGAAAAAAATAATCACCATGAATGATCAAAACTCTAACTTCAAATATGGAAAATTAACAGCTCTCAGAAAATTGCTTAGAATAAATGTAATACTACAAAAAAAGCAAGCAAGCAAGCAACTAAAAGAGCCCCAACACTACACACACACACATCCCCAAACAAATTCACAAAAAACCCACTCATAAAACTCAAACCCACTTAAACCCCATAAGAATACACTAGGAAAACATATAAATTAAAGCAAGTTGCCATTAGAGCTAGATCAAGAGAAAACAAGATAGATATAACTTTGTGATGGATGTTGGTGTCTGTGAACCATTCGCTCAGACCTTAAGATGAAATTAAAATACTTGAACCCTCTTACTGCAATGCCTAACCTTTCCATGTTAAGTGAAAATCTGTTCACTGTGGAAGAACTGCCGTCTGAACAGAAGGTCGGTTTAGTATTTTGGCAGTCTAAAGAAAATATCCCAAGTGGCTATTGCAGTACTTGCAAAGAAGATGCCAATTATATTTGTAACGATTTACTTGTTGGTTTTTTTATTTGCAAATTCATGCACAGGCATCAAGACACCGCAACAGCAAAAAGTGAAATTTTTACTTTGGTGTTCTTCAGCATTATACAAAGAAAGAGGAAATGGAAAAAATATAATGGCAAAAGCTCCTGAGACCTGAGACCCCCGAAAATCCTGAGGACAAGCAATTATATATTTTATCCACCCACATTCCATAAAATCCAACTACAGAGGATTTGAAAAGAATGCATCAAGTAACACCAAGGAAAATAATACAAAACTTTCATAGGCTATATAAAAACCTAGTTCCACTGATGCCAATGAAAAGGTTGCCTATCAGCATTCAGTAAGACCACGTTTCAACTCAAAGTTCTGTTCACAATGCAAACCACAGGTACATTTGAAAGGGCAGAATTCAGATTTTCATATATAAATCACAAGTGCTGATTTTATGAACCAGTACTCACAGATGAGTGTCTGAAGCCATGCAGAACAAATGCAAATCAAACCAAGGTTTGAACCTGGCTGTATTTCCTAAAATGTACGACCAGCTTCAATGCTGTTTCTATTCAGATTCAGAGAACCCACTGGGTAACTGAACCTTTTTTTGTTGTTTTTTTTTTCTTTTTTTTCTTAACTGTGTTAACTTTGCTGCATCTTAAAGAACTGATGAAAAAACAAAAAACAACAAACCAACAAAAAAAACAACAAACCCACAAACAAAAAAACCAAGACACTTGATACCTTTCAAATCAGTTCACAGACATATAAACAAACTGATTATTAAGAAGTATCTACTGTGAAAAGAAGACCTGAAAGAGCATTAAAAGGCCACCGAATAGTCATAACTTCTTAATAAAATAATAAACATAGAACATGCCATAAACTCAAACCCCTACAGAATGAGGGAAGTACTTCTAAACCACTTGTTGCCTAAAGAAAGACAATCTTTCCTCTGTTCACTATTTCAGAAAATATAAATAGTCAGCATGTGTAGTACAGATCTTTATCCCTTGCAGAGCTGTTCAAGCAGGCAGTGCTGAAGATTAATAGCATGGACTGCATTGCTTCACCTCATCCAGTGGCTGGTGTTTTCAAAGAACCAAAAGACAGACCCGTTCTGGCAAGATGAGATTTTATATATTCACTCTTCATCTCTACTCATAATTCCTGTATCTTCCATTTGCTTTTTCACTTTCTCGGCTGTTGTTGAAATCAAACAACATGATGTGGAAAAAAACCCCACCCAGGTAATTTGTCTGTCAATGGCTTTCTTTTGAAGTCCAAGCTCAACTAATTTGAAAGGGCAGCTCAATTAGCAGCTTGGGTAGAAAATTATGCCTATAATTTCGTATAAAAGCAGCAGAAAAAGTGCCAAGGCCACTTGCAGAAGTATGTGCAGAAAGAGCATATTTAAAATGTTTAGATTTTAGGATGGAAATTCAAAGTGCGTAAGATACATCCTACTGCCCTGCACACAAGCAGCTGATCAGCTGTGTGGATTTAGGGCTCTGATGTACAAATCGAGGTAATGGATTTCTTCGCTCAGCTGTGCTTCAAAACAATTGCCTCACAGTAAAGTCATTTCACTTAAGTTTGCACCATTGGTCAGGACATAGCACTTGGACAGTAAATTGGATGATCGCATTTACTACTCACTTTTTAAGGGCTTGACAGAATAGAAAATTATGCTTGGGTTTCATACCTCTAAAATCTGACAAGTGTTTGAGAAGACCCCAGAATGAAATTTTTATGAGTCAGCCATCCTCCATTTTTGAATGGAAGCCACTTACTGTCTCACTCAATTTAAGCCTACTGTACTAAAAGGAAGAGACCTGCTATAAAATGGTCAGCCCTTCCATCAGGAAATAGCAATTCACAATGGGAGCTAGCCTAATTTTTCAAAGGGTGAATTTAATATATGTAGAGAATGTGCAATTAAGCACCCAATTGAGTATATGAATATTTAGAATTATTTTCCCAAGAGAAAATTAAGTGTTCAGGGCTACTGGAGATAACAGGACTACATACCCAGTCAAATAGCTAAGAGTTCAGTGTTTGATTCAGCAGCAGGACTTCAGGGAAGAGATAACAGGAACTACAGCTGGGAATATAAGTATGCCTGCAAAATGGCAATGACTTCTCAAACCATTCAGGGAAAATTCTGTGGCTCAGACATTCAGAATAATCAATACTTGCTTTTGCTCATTAACTGGCATGTCCCCTTGTTTACTCTGCTAATAGCACATTTCTCCTTTCACTGAAACAAATCCAGGGGTTTATAATCAAAAAGGAAATGAGTAATAACCAAAAGTCCTTTTACTGATGCAACCAAAAGGCTAATTACTTCAGAATATTGACAAGCTTTGCTATAATTACGCTTCCTTCCAGACATCAATTGCTTTTCTTCTACTCCACCCCTTACATATTCTTTTACTGCTTAGAAGAGCAAATTACTTTCTGCTATTTATATACTATGTAGAGAAAGAATTCTCACTCTACTGTTATTTACTGATATTCATCTGGACAGATACAGATTGGATTTATAAGTGCACTGGCACTGTTTCACTTTTAGGTGGTACAGGTCCCAGTATATCATCCTACAAATGCTAGATTAAGTATGAGCTAAATTGATATGCTCAGTTTAAATTATGTTGGGTAGTAACAGCCTTCTAGAAACTGAACAATAGAGAGTTCAGCATCATTTGGTTCCAATCAGCAATACAAAACCACTCTTCTGATTCTTTTTTTTTTTTTTTAATTCATTAACTATAGATTTCTCAAGTAAGTATCATTTTCATTCCCATAGTACCTCACACATGGGGAGGGGGTGAAGTATAATTGGTACTTTCTTTTTTTTTAATCTATGTTTTAAACTAGGTTTGCCAATAAAAATTTAAAATATGACCTTAGGATGAAGCACTAAATGATAAATGTGGTATGGGTACTCTGGTATGGGTACTCAATGGGCTGTGGGTGGATTTCTTAGTCACCCCGACACAGAATAGATTTATGATACCAAGGCAGGGTGTCTCCAGGCTTTTCTAATTAGCTATTATGGCTCATTCCTTCTGTTCAAAGGGAAAAGAAAGCATTACTATCAGTCAAAGCAGGAGGAATATAACTGAAAACTACGTCTACCAATCTCTTAAATTCGATACACTGTCAGATGAGGGAAAACCCATGGTCCTTCATCAAAACAAACACAAATTTTCTCTGTCACCACTGAAGAGCAAAACAGCCTGTGCATTATTCCAAGCATCATGAAAACAGGAAGAGGTGACTAAAAGAATAACTCAAAATACAGGATTGGTAGCAGTGTGAAACCTCAGTTACATAAACAGCTCTTCGGTATAGACTACTGCCCACTAAATATTTTGAAGGCATTGGTACAGGATTTTTTTACATAGGAAGAAGAGGAAGAAATTAAAATGAAGGCTTTTTCAGGCTGAACAGATTAAAGAAGCTAGTTGATGAGGGAGAAGGTTAAGAACCCTAAATCTGATCTTTTTGGGGAAAAAAAAAAAAGGATAAAGGGTAGCAATAAAATAAACTGACTTGAAGGAGTGAATCTTTTCTAAAATCAGGGAAGACAAATGCTAAGGGAAAAAGAAACACAAAGCAACTAATAATTCCTTGGAGAAAAAGTAAGAACTAGTATATTTTGTAGGAATATCATTTGGCTAAATAGCAAACTCCACAAATATGATCATTATCCATCAATCTGAACTCAGCTTGGATAATTCAAGAGGAACTCTCCAGATTTTGGGAATCGAGATGAGATATTAAGAGGACAATAAATTAGAACCTCAGAAACAGGATGCCATTCAAGAGGATGTTACTAAATAATCTCCATCAGATCCAGATCCCCAAGTACTGTTCTACAGGCTTCTTTAACTTTTACATGTACTACCTATACCTACGGTTCAAGTTTTCAAGAACGGGCTTGGGAGGGGACATAATATCATTAAAAATCCCATATTACTCCCATGAAAAATGGGTATATAAAGACTCAGGCACCTTGGAAAAAATTCTACCCTAGAAAACCCCAAATGACAACAAACAAAACAATCAAAAAACTGAAACCAAACCAAATAAAAAAAATCCCCCCAAACAACACCAACCAAATGTCAGTGTCCTTAATAATAAAAAGTATAATGTGTTGAACTTCCCTAAAAAATGTTGATTTTATACGTTATAATTTTAATATCTATATGCTCATATTATATATAAATATTCATATGTATACACACACACATACACGTGTGTATATATATAAGGAGGGATGAAGGGATGGAAGGAGAAAGTCACAGTTAAATGGAGATTTAAAATGCAATCTTCACAGTTATATGGGATAGCCATAAAAAGTACCAGAGAGAAAGAAATAAACAATGCAGACAAGTAGAAAAGTGAAATTACTTTCTCCAAAGTAAACTTTTTAAAACTAACACAGTTATTAAACAGAAGTCCTTTTGCAAGTTGCCTTTATTCTGGGAATCTTTAATACTTTTCATTTAGTAAATCCTTATCCGTAAGTGCCTGCCAATAACCTCTGCATAAACATCCAAGCATTCACATTTCTAAAGTTTATGACAGTTAAAAAGCAATTTTATGAATATTTATGAGGCAGTAAATTATTAAAATAAATATAGATATTTACACAGTAGAACAACATCTTCAGTTAATGGATGTTAATGTTAATATGTGAACATTTTACAGATGAAGTGGTGTGGCCTTCAGGGCTTTTGTTACTCTATTAGAAGTTAATTTAGGATAGAAATTATGGCTTTTCCTTGAATCCCAACCCCAAAAGATTTAATCATGCTCAAGACTCACGTCATTTTTCAAAAAATGAATCTGGTGATGATATTTCCAGACAGTGCAGATCTCCTCGGAACAGAAAAGCCTCCTCCTTAGAAATAAAGCCTTCTATGGGTTCTTTTATGTGCTTGCAGATACTCCAACAGGCTTTAGGGCAGAGAAGCTGGCTGCTAGCAAGGTAGTTACATCAATCTTTCTTTTTCCGCATAGTTTATACTATAAGAATACATTTCTTGTCTACAAACGCAGCAGACAATTCAAATTGCTCTTTCTCAAGAAGGTGTTTTACATCACAGAAATTTCATCATCTTTGCCCACATTTATACATCCTCCTGATTCAAGGACACCAGGGAGTCTGCTTTGATGTCCTGTATGTGACTGGCTACTGAAGCTCCCCAGTGATCCCAATAACTCAAGTTTCACCAAAACACAAATTTTACTTATAGACAGAACACCAGGAGGCAACCTTCAACAAGAAGGCACAAGGAAGCAAGTATTCTACCCTTTTTATGGTAGGCCATTCTAAAAGTTGTGCTTCACTTATGTTCTAGATTTGTCTCAATTCAGCTTTCTCCTTACGTAAATTTTTCTTCCTTAGTCCAGTGCCCTCTTTATTGAAAAACAACCCAGCTCTCTTAAGTGTCTCAGATTAGTTTTAAGATCCCTTTAGGAGTAGGCATAGTAGTTTAAAATTTCTCCTTCTGTGAGTTACTCAGAACTGTGAATTATTCTGGCTAGAGAGACAGAAATTAGTAGCACTGTGGCTATGCCAAGTTAATGTACAACATGAGTCCTCCCTGTATGCCTCATTGCTCAGACTGCTGGTTTAGTTTGTATTCCCATAGGAAATTGTCACTCCAGGTGCTGGAAGCAGTAAATTCCTAAACCTTTTAGTTGCATTTGAAAAAGACTCTGCCCTTGCCATACTGTAACTTGTTCCAGCCCTTGAAGCATTTCTACCATTGTTTTCTCCCACCTTTAATATTAATTTTATAATAGACAGTCTTGCTCCTTTACAGACCTTAAGAGTGCCGTATCAAGGGTAAAAACCCTTTCTAAGCCTCTACTCCACTCTGATATATACATCAGTTAATACATATCCATTTTTATCTATTCTTTTTATCACAGCAATGTAAGCTCTGCCTGTTTCTTTTCTCCCCCAAAGTCAACACTCTTTCTGATACTTTGCTATAAAGGTAGTGTCCCTACTCTTTCCTTTTAGACGGATAATTTATCATATCATAGAATTGTTTGGGTTGGAAGGGATCATAAAGATCACCTAGTTTCAACCCCCTGCCGCAAGCAGAGACACTTTCCACCAGACCACATTTCTCAAAGCCCCGTGCAACCTGGCCTTGAACACTTCCAGGGATGGGACATCTATAATGTGGCTGTAGTAACATATTCTTTATCTGAAAAGGTTCAGCTTAAGGGACCAAGAAATGTCTGTGTAGCTCTGCCAATACTCTAGGAAATGTGCTCCCTGCCATTGCTGCTCCTCCTGTTATCAGATACTACATTACATATGTGCCAGTGGAACGGAAACACAACACTCCCAACAAAATCTGAAAATATATTCAATTACAAAAATAACTAAAGGTCATACTTCTACATATCTTATTCTCACAAAGCAGCTTAAATTTGTGATCCTTACCGAATTTAATCACAATTACTTGCATTAAGGATTCAGCTGCATATTCTAACAGCATTAACTTCAGGCTTTTCTGCTTCAAATTCCCTGATGTCGTGGTTTAAGCCCAGCCGGCAACTCGGAGCCACACAGCTGCTCGCTCACTCCCCTGCCTTCTTGCTCTTCCACATTACTACAACCTCTGAATCCTGTCTATAGTTTTCAGTGTGTCAGAAGGTATGAGAGATGGGCCCATTCTGACAGACTGAAAGAAGCAGCTCCAAATTATTTTCAACCTTGATGCTCCCCCTAATTTTGCACCCTATTCAATCTCCATAATATATCAAACTAAATCTCTACAGCAAAAAATATTGTCAGTAACACAGTATTTCAGATATTCAAACTTCCATCACTTGGGCTTGTTTCTTTAAATTATCCCATCCTACATGAGGCTGTTTTCTATCAGCACATACTTCTTTCTGTTAATGTGATGTAAAGAAATGTTAACTTTTCATGGTAAGTCTTCTGACAGCAGTAGATAGTATTTCTTTCAGGGTTTTTCCAATGGACTAAATATGGAGATTAAGAAGAGATGAAAAAAGGCAAAGTAAAAACACAAAAGGAGAAAATAGGGGAAAGATGGAAAAACAATCAGTAAAAGTCAAAAAGCATACACATCCAAGGGAAGCTGAAACAGAGACAAGTTTAGAAACTTGATTATGAAGATGAAATCTCATGCAGGATCTATAAAAATCAGACCCAAATAGAGAGTGACATATTTGCATAATATAAAGTAATAATGAGAAATTAAAGGACATAAAAATGGGGAAAAATACAAGTTAAACACACAAAATTAGAAAGAAAACCAGTAACAATATATCTATATAGTGACAGCTCTGTTATGAGCTACCACTCTGTTTTAATGTGATGTGAAACCAAACATATGGAAGGCAGAGGTAAAGAAAATATAGGGAGACGGTTGTATTTGCTAGAACAGAAATATGAGACTTGATAAGTACAGGAACATAAACATTAGGGGGAAAAGGATGCAAAAGGTGGATTCAGTAAAGAGAGACTGTGTCCATTTAAACCAGTAGGACTTGCTGTTTATGGCAATCTTTCTCTTCCACTTTCAATATTCCTTATGGAAGAATAATCCATTTCTCATATCTTACTGCATATTTTCTCATGAGAAAAGTAAAGCTTATAATTATTTCACAATTAAAGAGACACAATTTATATCCTAAACCAAAACCCACTCCCTCCCAAAAAAAAACAAAACAAAAAACCCACCAATCAATCATACAAACAAACAAACCAAGAAAATAAAACCGTTTACAACCTCAAACAGAAGAAATACCGAATAAAGCTTCCATACCTCAGTCTATGCTCCGGAAGGTACAAGTAACAGAGTAGCAGAACATAAAACATAGGTCTGGGGAGTTGTATTTTTAGCTCATTCCCTGAGTGTGCATTCAAAATCAATCTCTCGAGCATATCACACTTTGGTTCATATTATGTAACAGACTGTGGATTCTTTCAGAATAGCAAATGAGCACCAAAAAATGTGGCTATCACACCTAATTCACCAGTTTGCACTTCCTTCCTGGGATGAGACTACGGCCAACCCAAACTAAAAGTTCCTGACCCTTGTCCTCAGCACCAACTGCTTTTCCCTACTACTCAGGTGGCATTACTTCCTAATTTAGACATAGCAAGTGCTTAGAGAACACAAATTGGTAAGAAGTCCACCTCACAGACACTGCAGACAGTGCTATTACAGCAACCTTTGCATCTTTATGAAATTCCTAGTATATGAGCCCTGATTGCTATTTCATTGTTCTTGTCAGTGGTGAAATGCAGTGTGAGAACTATTGCTGGAAATTATGCACAACAGCCAAGTTCTAACAGTGATAACTGACCTTTCATGGGTGTAATTAAATTGCATCTAAATAATTTAAATAAACAGCTAAAGCTACTCAGTTGAAAATGACACTTTTATTAAGAAAAATACTGTTATTATAGAACAAAATTTTCAGAGGTTATTTTCTGAACCTGTGTCATCTTCTCAGCTGTGCTTTCTATGGCCAACAGAGCAGATCCTGATTCTTTTAATTCTAAGATCTGGAGTCACTGTTCTTTTATAATTGCTTTCATGAATTGGGAATGAATTAATTAAATATTTATTGGACTAGTATATTTTCTGAAAGGCAAAACAGCACTTTTGTTTATAAATATTTGCAATAGAAGGCAGTTACTTGACACTGCAGTTGAAATGTGGTTTACACATTGAGTCTACAATGTCTAACATACAAGTAGACTAGTGATCTCCATCTCTGCACTTGCTGGATTTGGAGGAGAAATTACAGACACATACACATAGCCATGGACATCCCTTCCCACACAACTGCAATCAAAGGAGAAGGAAGAAAAATATGTTTCTCGTTCTGAACTTACTATCTGGACACATTCATAGACCAGTAAATCCTAGTGATTTTACAGGACTGACTGACCATTAAAGGCAGGGGGAAAACATGCCTATCTGTGTATCACAAGCCAGTCTGCTTACACAGTTTACACAGCAGAAAACATCACAGAAGTTCATGTTCCTTTCCAACTCTTAGTCCCTTTTGTCCCTCTGAGGTGTTAAGGATAGCAGAAAGAACCAGGGTGTCAAAGGCAAATTCTCCACAGAGCAAGGCTGTATGTATGCATGCATGTATGTATGTCATGATTGAATCAAATTACCTTACAATTTCTTAAACAAATTCATAAACAATAGTGTTAGTCTTCCTGCAGCATAAGCTTCTGGTTACTATCTCACAGTCTCAGGGCTGGCAGAAGCATACCTGCAGCAAGGCCCAAAGAGCTGGGCTTTAGCCACAGCCTGATGGAACTGGAAAGACTTGCAGAAGCCTGAGGCTGACTGAGCACATGCTGTGCTCTGCCTCCTCTCACAGCATGCCCAAACTACAGCCAGCAGACTAAGCAATATAAACAATTATATGTACATTTTTAGCATACACAGATCAAACTATTTCTGATCTCAGCTGCCTCACCCCCTCCTCCTCCCCACACTCCCCTCATTGTTTTTCACCCTCCCACCCCCCATATCATGTTATTTACTTCTTTTAGAGATTTCTTTATTTACCAAAAGGCTTACAGTACACCCAGAGAAAATACGGCATACTACTGGGACACTCTAAGATAGGCAGCAAAATAAATAACTGTGACACATAAAAGGCAGCACAGACCAAAGTGGCTAGTATTAAGGAAGAATCTGAATGCCAGTAAATTCTGACTTACTGGGATAGAATGGGAATGTCTTTGTTTTGGTATCTTGAAAGTACAAATAAATAATTCAGCTAAAGTGCAACAAGCATTAGACTAACCTTATAAAGCAAAGGTGATTGTCCTAGCTTCAAAAGTGCAATTTTTTTGGTCACGTTTGTAATGGCTTGAATCCGGATCAAGTCTGCCACAGTCCCATACTGTACATCAACAAGCTCTGCCTGTAAAGAGAAGACAAAAGTAAGGCTAAACCTATAACTGTGCATGACTGAGGGTGCTCCTTCCACAGGAACAAAGCTGTCTGCGTAAGTACAAGCACATGAGAAGAGTTCTATGATTACCTTACTCCCATTTCCCGATCAGAAAAAACTGTCATTACAAAGAGTTTGAGAATCTGATCTCACAGATGAATTTGTATCTTTGCAGTTTTCATTCAAAATTCATCAGCTGTGCCAAAAAAAAACAACAACTTTTTTTTTTTTCTTTTTTTTTGCCAGTAGTTACAGTAAGTGGTGCTGATTTGGATGAGAATTCCCCCTCATTAGCTACAGGAACTATTTTAAATCATGTAAGGGATACTAATTCGCATCTGTTAATATCCTTAATCAGATTGTTATAAAGTGTTTCAGAAAATGAATGATTATACTGTTCACTTATCAAAATATATCGATAATATAAACTCTACCAATATACAGTTTTATTATGTCCTCTCATGTGATTCCTGAACAGTCTTAACTATTGATGTATCTTCACAGAATCCATCAGTTATCCAAGCATTATACTCAGATAATTATAGTGGTAAACAGACTACACCCCTCTGACATGTAAGCTTTCCTATTAATATATATTTTGAAATTATTTACAGTCATTTCTAACTAAGTGAAAAGCTTTTAGAGCATGAAGATCTTCAGCTCTACAGTGAAGACACTGAAAGGATACGTAGTTAAGGTTTAAGTTAGTAGTAAATGTCACGCATCAGTAGTGATGGAAAAACACATCAAGATTTGTTTTCAAGGATTATCTAAAAATAAATAAATAAATTTAATTTAAGAATGACCAAGGGCATATTTCTCACATTTTTATAGCAATAAATTCTGGTGAAGACCAAGTATAAGGATAATCAAGCTTGTACATTATTATTTTAGAATGTCATAACAACTCTCGGGACACAACCGAGGACACTCTGGAACATCTAAATCCCTCCACTGTGTTCACATAAAACACAGATATAAGAAGACACAATAACATTGCATGAGTGTTCAAAAATTAAAACAAGAGGAGCAGTACAAAATGGAAAAGTTTCTCTTTCAGTTCAGCTTTGGTAACGAGTATGGATTCATTGCCAAAGGCAACAGTTCTGATTTTGGGCATCTCTACACAAATTGTTTAAATTCTAGCAACAGTTGATTTGTATATGTAAAATGTGTGAAACTTTCCTAGATTCCTGAACAGGGGTGTTGTAGAAAAGTATTTACCCTTATACAACTGTAACTGAATATTTTCTCTGAGTTTGCACCTCAACGTTTAAGTTGAAATCCTACAAATTTTTTTTGCCAAGGTTGCCGTCTTCTTAAATGTATTCTTTTAGATTTTCAACTTAACAAGTTTCTAAGACTACAACATGTCATAAGTACTGTATAAGCAAAATATTTAGAAAGGTCATCCAAAGTTATAAAACACTTCTTGAACAGGCAAGCATCAGATTTAACACCAAATACTGAAGTGCAAGAACAGAAAGTCTTGCACTTCATACAGTTTCTTCTGAAATATATGAAGCATTTAAAGAACTTGAAAACCAGTTCTTAAGAAAACTGAAATTATGACTAGAGGATGAAATAATTTTCCCCATGTGATCATATTATTTGAAAAGTATGAAAAAATCAAGTGAGGAAGTTTTTATACTAGAGGAAAGTATTTTGTATTTTATCTCATCTCATTCATCTGGTTACAAAGAACTCACCTCAAATGAGGAAAAGTGTATTAACCCGTATACTTCTTTGAAATTCATACAAATTTTACCTCATGCTCTAGGTCTCAGCTTTATTTTAATTTCTACCTACAGACATGTCAGTAGATACACCTGAGTGCAATAATTATTAGCATCTCAAAAGTCTTATGGCTTGAGAGGTTATATGTAGGGTGATTTCTTGGGAGACTTCTAATCTAATTCCTTTGGACCCAATGCCTCTCTCAATCTACCCTCAAGCAAAGCAAAAATCAGAGCTTTCATCATTCATATGAGAGAAACTACACTGAATTTTCCTGAGGCAAAATCAATACACAAAGATGTAACATAATGAAGTATCAAACTATTCACTTCTACAGCATGCCTGTGTGAAAATGAGATCCCTGCCCATCTACATTCATGTGCTGCTTCACATCATTTTTGCTAGCTGCTCCTCCAGGGTGCTATCCACTGCTCTGTAAACAATAGAACTACATGTTTGCACAATTATTAATGCATTTATCAACCGCCCTTGGATGTTCTTAGCTCATTTATGGACACAAACTTCATCTTTAAGAGCTATTCACTGGTCTTTCACAGGCAACATAGAAGCTCGGTAAGAGCAGGCTGAATAAAAGGCCCTAAAAAAGCACAACTTTTGTAATTATGGGAGAACCAGAACTTGACTCCCTGCTGCCCCAAACACTCTGCCAACCATGTTCTTTGCTCCAAATGTTAAAAGTAAGCACCTTCATACATTCATACTTTCAGAGTACATGTAAGAAGTCATTACATAATATAAAAAGCAGCTGGATATAATATAACAAAGAGTTATCCGTGCTTTCATTACACATCTTCCACATGAAGAGTATGTCAAAGCTCAATATATTAGAAGTCTTTCATTTGCACTTGCCTGAAAATGAGTATGACCTATGCATCTGTCCAACTCTGAGGGCACTCGCACACTTGTATTTCACTGTAACTTTGAAGCAGTTCTCTTCTCAGCACAGGTCTTTGACCCTTAATTTTACCTTTTGTGGAATCATGGCTAAAAATATTGCACATATCTAGCAAAGTAAGTTATCACACCCCGGTAACATCACATATAGCCTAGCAGCTGGAGGTTTGCACAGCTAATCTCAGATCTAACTTAAAATGACAAAAAAAAGAGTAATATCTTCTCTTGACTAAAACTACACATGGCTTGTCCTCTGCCAAACAAAGTCAATAACCCACGGGAAGAGTTTAGAAGAAAGTCACAATATTCTGGCACTACAGTCCACACCCTAATAGGTAAAAAATAATTTTAAAGATTATTTCTATCCCTTCATGTCTACTCAACTTGAATACATGAGTAAAATTTTCCACACAAAGCAAAATACTTTGCAGTACTTAAAACATCTCATCAAATACAGCACAGCAACACTACCTCAGAGATCAGAGATCAAATCAGGGATTTTTTTATTTAATATACTTGGATTCAACTAATAAGACCTTTTACTTATAAAATAAAGTATTGGGAGGAAAAGAAAAAAAAAAAAAAAAAAAGCTTTAGAATAATGTTAAAGAATCCAGAGAGTGCTACCCTCCCAAAAACCAACTGACAAACTAACAGTCAATTTATGTTGCACAATTCCATTTAAATTTCATGTTCCTAACACCTCCAAAAATGGAAATTATCTACTCTTTCTTTTTCAGAAATGTTTACAACATGATTTTACACATTCCAGTATTTAAAAAAAGCAAAATACTGCACCCCCAACCACCTATATTTGAGAAACTGCTTTCTTTTAGTAAGATAATTCTGTCAAAAAACAGAAGAGAACTCACGCTTTTTTCAGATGCTTGAATAAGAGCACTTGTATGCTCTGGTTTAGATATGCAAGGGTAAATCCTCTTACCCTAGAATGGGGAAACGGCTAAAAAATGAGTTGTTTTATCCGTTTGAATTAGGTACTTACTCTTCAAATTGTTTCATTCTATGCTGTTTGAAAGATATGACTATTTAGGAACGAACTGTGAGCTGCAATATGGAGTTCAGTAATATTCCCCCATGCATGAAATGAAGTAGGGGTAGGTAATAAGTGAAACCTTTTTAGAAAAAGTAATTATTTTATTAGACTTATCATTAGTTTCTAAGTCCCAAGATAATTCTGAATGAGTTGTAAACATTCTGTCTTAAAAACGATAAAATCCCCCCAAAACACAAAAGATACACAATCAAGACAGTCAAGGATCTTTTCCCAATTTCTTCTACTTATCTCCAAAACAGAATAAAACAGTGTACTTCATCCAGATATGGGATAAAAAAAAGAGTAAGACACATCTTGGAACTGGAAAGTGTGAAAAGCTGTAAGAAGGAGGTGGCAGCTGAGGTCTTGAAGATGTTGGATACTATTTTAAAACTTTGCTTTTGTTGCAAATGCTGAGGCAATAAAACAGACAAAAAGAGTAAGTTAAACAGATCAAAAATTATAAGAAAAAATATGTTTGTCATATCACATTGTTATCATTCAGTCCACTTGAATGAGGAAAGGAATTTATGAACTGCATTATACATCTGTATCCAATACACTGGGAAATCCTACAGAGAAATTAAAAATAATAATAATTATTATTAATAATAATCATCATCATCATCCCACACGAACAAACAAAAAAAAAATAAAAAACAACCCCCCCCCCCCAAAAAAATAACAGCAACAACAAAAAAAACCCCACAAAAATTCAAAGCCAGTACACCTGGACAGAGATGTTTCTTACAACCTCAAAAGCAGATAGAGTCAGTGCAAGTAAAAAGGTAGGTTTTAAATACATCTGCTCTAGCTATCAAGGCTGAGGATCACAGGATAGAAAAGCAATTACTTTTATTACTATTTCTTACTAAGGTCAGTACTGAGCAACCTCAAAGGAGTTTTATCTGAAAGGTGTAAACTTACACAGAAAACAAAATCAAAAGTAGCATACAGGACTGCTATGGTAAAAAATCTTAATGTTACATGCTGTTAGTGCCACCTCAAATCATGAATATACTATATCAATCTGTTGAATCATATTAATGAACGGCTTCTACACAAACTATTTGGGAGGTCTGTAAAAGCTGTGGCTATGAAAATAAGTGATATTTAGTGGCACAGACAAGCTCATATTCCTGCCAGTCCTGACCTACCCATCAAAGGAGTGTCAGAAATGGATGACCTAAAGATGTTCCAAGTATTGAAGAAAACTAAATATTAAATGTCACATATACAATATATCTAGGACTGCTTATTTCTCAAAATCAAGACTTTCTCAAAAAAACATACATAATTCTACAAATATCAACCCCTAAGTTATGCGATTGTCCAGGCTCACTACATCCTCCTCTTTCCTTCAAGACAATGTCCTTCATTTGTCCTTCAACATTAAGCTACCCTTTTCAGGTTGTTCACAAAATACAGGTAACAAAAACATGCAATGCATGATCAACCACAAGTAAACCTTACAAATAGTCATCCTGCCTAAAGTAACAACACCAAAACATATTTGCAAATTCTATCCAAGAAGATGGCACTCTGCAATCAGGACATTAGGATAACTTTAATTAAACACTTCACTATAATTTATTTCACAGCTCTGAAACTGAGGCTGAAGACAGCATTCAGCAGAGCATAAAAGTAAACTCAAGCTGGTTGTAGATCAAAGCTGGACATCAACAAACACAAAGAAAGCTGCAAACATAAAACGACATCTCCTCTAAAATTAGAGAAGAAGAAAGAAAAGGGGAGATAACGAAGCTGTGCCTAAGTATGCCAAATCATTTGTTAGTGCACAATCTGCTATGCTTTCTGACAGGAGCTGCTGCTCTCATTTTGGCCAAAAGCTCTCCTCTGATAACCAGGGAAGCACAGCTGTTTCCCTGTGATTGCTACCACACAAGCCTCCTTCATTGTCCTACTGAACATGCCAGAGACAAAACAAACAGTCATAACCATCTTTTATATACTTACTGTATTTGTATAGGAAAGTTAACATACAAAGTTAACATTCTAACTTTGTCCTTTGTTTGGTTCCTGTCAGAAAGAGGAACAGAGAGTTCTGTGTAGGTTTTGTAGCCTGCCCCTGATGGCTGTCTCCAGTTCAACTGAAGTGATGAAGGTTTAACTAAGAAAGCCATGTACCTAACTATTTATTTCTTTTACAGTAATGACACTTGGTATGAGTAGGATCAGTCAGTCTGTTCCTTCATGGTTAGGACTCACTGAAGACAAGTGCAAGCACAAGTAAGCTTTATTTACCATTTTATCATAAAATGATTTGTGTTGGAAGGGTCCTTAAAGATCATTTAGTCCCAACCCCCCTGGAATGGGTGCAGGGAGGGGGTTGCAACATGAAAGCTTAATTTCTTACAGAGCTGCTTTTGCTGTTAGAAAACCAAACCAAATCAAAACCTAAAACCAAATCCTTTCTTTGGAACTCAGTTTTCATGCAAACACCATACTCCAGCATTTACAATAATTCAAAAAGCCTACTAACTTTGAAATCTCCTGGTTAGCCTTCTACTCTCTTTATGAAAAATTTATTATAGGCCTCAAATTCCAAGCTACCATCTTTCAGCAGTAAATATTGCCCATAGTGTTTTGTGTGTCCTCTGACACATGGCCATACCCAACCTGACTGGGAAATCTTGTAGATCATTTGGGGGTAATTACACAGAAATGAAGCTGTGATATCCTGCTAACAAATAAGCTGTATATTTGAAAGTAAACTCCCCTACCTTCTTTGCCAAATGTGGACACTACTTATCCACACTCTATTTCTAATTGCACAGGATTCCCTATCCTTGAGTTTCTTTGTGTGTCTCATTAAAAAGTGAACGAGAAAAATAATCTTATGCCTTGAAAAATAATAAACTGATACATTTCCAAGCAACTGTATGAGAAAAGCCAAAAAAGAGACAGTTTGTGTAGTTTGAATTTGAACATGCTGTCTGAGCCCAAAAAAGGCAGATCATTACATATTTGGAATAACTGAAGCTAATTTTGCTGTTACAATACTAAGCAATGCACCTGACCAACAACATCCAGGCAGATTTAAATCACAGAACTTCAATACTGCTCTACAAAGCAAGATTTATGTGTCGTGGTTTCAGTTGTGATGCAGTGTTGCGTGTTGGCTTTAGTCTGAGGAATAGCACTGGTAACAATATTTTAGTTGCTCAGTACTGCTTACCTTGGTAAGCAGTACTGAGCTCTGTCAGTACAGTCTCTCATGCTCTGCCAGTGAGAATGGGCGAAATAAGCCAGTAGGAAGCAGAGACAGAACACCTGACCCAAACTAGCCAAAGGGCTATTCCATACCATAGAGCATCATGCCCAGTATGTAAACTGAGGCAGCTGGCTGGGAGCCACCAATCGCTGCTCAGGGATGGGCTGGGTCAGCAGGGCAATTGTACTGTGGATCACTTGTCTGTCTTCAGTTTTATTCCTCTCCTTTTCTATTATCAGTATTATTACGTTTTACTTTATTTCAATTATTAAACTGTTCTCATCTCAACCTGCAAATGTTATCTTTTCCCAAATCTCTTCCCCATCGCACTGGGAGAGGGTGTTGGGAGGAGCAAGCGAGCAGCTCTGTGGTACTTGGTCATGGGCTGGGCTTAAACAACACGTGCATGAGGTGATTAAATAACTACGTGGTCATTAAATAACTAGTGGGTTTTACCCACAGTCACACCTTTTCAAATAGATCTATGACATTTTTTCTTCATGGTTGTTAGCATTTTATTCTATAGAGTTTTTCTCTTTTTACTACAATAACCCTACTCATACAATAAAAGTCCAGAGTAATTCTATATGAGTCACAGTGTCAGCTTTCAGTCAAGAAGTATTCTTTGTGTCTATCTTTCATTTAAAGTTGCACACTGCATTACAGTGGCAGCTAAAATTTTAATCTGTACCAAAACAGGAAGAAAAAAAGATCACCCTTCACCTCGATTTGGCAAAGTTTGCCCCAGAGACCAAATTCCACCATAGATAATTTTACACACACTCTGCTTCCTCTCATGCTGTCTGTCCAGCTAACACAGGTCCAGCAGAGGCAGGGCTTTGCTGAAGTTTCTCCTACAGGCTGTTTTTGCTGTTTCAGTATAATCTTTAGAAAGACAATGAGGTTTAACTTGTTTGCTTCCTTGCTTTTTGTAGCTTATAGCAGGGTGTTTTTTTTTTCCTCTACCAACTCCCAGAGAGGCTGAATTAAGATCGAAGCCTTTTTATAGCCTACAGAAAAGAACCTCTTATTTTTTTTATGGTTAGAGAGCTCCAGATAAATCTGAGCTGACTTAGCTCAGTTCCCTGTTCACAACGCTTATCCTGTAGACTCCTCCCTCTATATCTATTTTTAACTTTATTCTTCCTCCTTTTAATTCGTTCATACTGACCCGTTGCCCTCTGTCATACTCTTTGACCTTCCCTTTAGCGGAAGGCCAAACTAACAGTTGAATATAACTTCTTAACTCGTGATATCCAGCAAGATATCCAAATAACATTTTTTTTCATCTTTTCTAATTAGATATAATGCAAATCTTGTTTTTCAAGGATTCTGAAACAAAATATTCTTATTTTTTGTCATATTAAATTTATGTTTATTTTTAATCTCCAAGAATGTTGCTTTGGTTATAAAACACTGAAAAACACAATATAATTTTAGTCCTAAAAACCCCATCAGATCTATTCTTTTGAACTTTTATTAAGCAGTGCTGATTACTTATTCACCTCACTAAAGGAAAAAAAAAAAAAATTCCAACGATTCTTTCTTACATGTGTTTAGTATTATTTATATTCCCCTCTTTATAAGAGTTAACTGCAAGTATATTTAGTAGCATTATTCCCTAAACATAATGTCACATTGATCATACTTTCCAAAGAAGAAACAGTAATCTCTATTTGCCAGCCTACTTTGCTAAGTTTGTTCAGGGTAATTATTCATGCAAATATACATTCACAAATTACAGACTAAGGATAAACTAAATGGAGTTGTTCAGCTGTGATATGACATCTTAAAAAACAAATCATAAGCTACATATATACATAGTAAATTACAGTGGTGTGATTTAAGCCTGGGTCTAAAAACATCAATGTCAGAATCCAGTCCCATTATGTCAGAACTCAAATTCTCAAGGCTGGACTGCAGTGAGCTGGAGATTTTATTGGCTACTGTCAAACACAAAGAATGAAGATAAAAAATCCAGTGGCTGCAGACTGTATGGCCTTCTTATCATGCATCAAATAAACCTCAGGCATTCCATCCTATAATAGCTACAACCAGTAAGTCTTTACAGAAGCTGGCTAAGAAGCCCTTAGCAAACAAGGCTGTCCAGGCTGCAGCAGCAGCAGCCAGCTAGAGAAGCATTAAAGGATCAACCCAACTGGGCAGGAGATGCTCCCTAATGGCACAGGGCATGCTCCTCATCACCAGTGAAAATGTGAAAAAACATGAAACACAAGTTTGCACCTACACATCCAGAGAAGGAAAGTAACCTCCTGTCTGAAAGGACAGGTCATAAGAACAACGTTCTGTGAATGCAATGCCTATGAAAGACAGAATGTGTGTGAAAGACAGACTGCAGTGAAATGTTACATGGAAGTGCTTTTGAATAAAGTAAAATTTAAATATTTAATTTTAGAATTATATTCAATATTTTAATTTCCTTGTGTGTAGTGCTTCAACCTTGTCCAATAGTTTCATTTTCAGAGTTAGTCTGGTTGTGGCAAAACCAACAACACCTAGAAAACAGTCTTACAATTTTCAGGCTTCCAATTTTGGCCATACCCAAACTGCCTGGGAAATCTTGTAGATCATTTGGGGGTAATTACACAGAAATGAAGCTGTGATATCCTGCTAACAAATAAGCTGCATATTTGAAAGTAAACTCCCCTACCTTCTTTGCCAAATGTGGACACTACTTATCCACACTCTATTTCTAATTGCACAGGATTCCCTATCCTTGAGTTTCATGATTCAGAACACATTTTATACCAGTGCAATTTTTGAAGGACTGGAAACCTGTTTCCCAATCAACTTTCATACCAGCACAAGAATAGTGTACTGAAGTATGTAGGCTACCTGTATTTCTATGCACACGTGTTATACAAACACCTGAAATACTGTTACTGCAAGTACATAGACACTTAAAGATAAAATAGACATCTACCTCAAAGATGCAGATAATCACATGTATGTTCAAGAGGAGGCCATCCACTGCACCAAGAGAACACTTGAACTTTCGGAAATATCAGTGAGAACTCTATTTTTCAGAGTATAATAAATGCTCTTTCACAGAATATTTATAGGCCTTGCTTGGCCAAACATTGTGCACTTGAACATAATCAGAGAGATGTGTAACCATGTAGTGCTATAAACACAGACCTGAGTGTTAAAGCAGCATTTCATCAAACCTGGAAAAGCAAACATGCAGTTGTCAAAAGCAAAACAACATCTTTTCCGTCTCACATCAACATTTCTTGTTTTGAGTCATTACAGAGATGTACAGGTTTCTAAATTATATCTGTTGAAAAAGGACTGAGGAAAAATGTGTTCTAAAATTACAAATACATTTAGATGACAAAAAAGGACCACAATGAAAACAGGGAATATACATGAGCGATAACGAATTCCAGTGACCAAAATGACTGACCAAGGCAAATATAAAGATGGCCATATATGAGAACATCACAGCTCTAAGTGGTTAAACAAGTACATATTTTTACCATTTTTGAATTATCTCAGATTTTGGAAAGGAGACTTACATTACAAGAAACATGTAGTGCATTATTCGGGTATCATACATAATAAAATCATGCCAGGGAGAAAATCAAGCTCTTTGTTGTTTCAGACTTTCAAATTTTGGTGGGTTTTTTTTTTTGTTTGTTTGTTTTTGTTCGTTTGTTTGTTTGTTTTGTTTGTTTGTTGTTGTTTTTGTTTTTTAAAGCACTCAATATTTTGGAGTTGTCATTTGGTCATTAAATGTGATACTACATTTTGCATTGCTTAGTCATCGAAAGGTTATTACGTAGCACCACCATTTGCCTTTTATTTCAGAAATAGCTAACCTTAATTTTTAAAACAACTTATTTCGTTTTATAACAGCAATGGTTAAATGGGAGTTCAGGATAGGTCCCTTCCAGTTATCCTTGCTATAGCGTAATTAGCTCATCACTATGCCCAGCCTTCCCAAAGGTTAGGATGAAGGTTTTCCTGAACTGTGCCAAATTTCACAGAGACATTTTGAGTGTTCATCTCTGCTAAGTACTGGCAGAAACACCATGGAGAATTTGTGAACTTGGTTCTAGTGCTCTCAGAACAGATGGAAAATTCTGGAGAAAAAGAGGAAATCATGTGCAAAGGAGAGAAACAGCTTCTTTTTGGGAAAAGGCCCAGAATCATTCTCCTTGTACGGTGACATCCAGTTAAACTGCATCTCAAAAGAAAAGCTACAAAAACGTAAACATTAATCTAAAACATATGGGAAAGTCTGAAGAGATATTGGAATCTGGACAACTTGGAGGGAGTAGGGAGTAATCTGACCTGACATTATATAATGGATTTCACTGGATAATGGAAAAGCTTGGCCATCACTGCAGCCCATTCTAGATGTTGCTCTGGAGCTGGATCTAAACAGAGTTTCCCTCATCTTCCACTCACCCTTGAATCCAGATCAGCCTCTATCACAGCAGTACAGAAGTGCTCAGTTTTATTGTAACACTAGTACTATATGGCATAGTTTTCAATAAAAGCAGTTAAGGGCATTATTAGAGAACTGTAAGTTACTATAAGAAATCTGTACTCAAGCCTTTATCTTCACCTATTATGACCCCTTCTGTGCAGGATGTTAAATAATCAACAAAAGTAAACTAGAGACATTTTGGGCTCTCATAAATTCTGATTCAACCACAAATGTACTTAATGGTCCATCTTTCAGCAAGAAGTGGTCCCTTTCCTTAATTCTAATAAACACAAGTGACTAAATTCAATAGATGACAAAAAAAAAACCACCCAAAAGCACAACAGTCATCATTAAAAATATTCTGAAGTTGTATTATCTACTAGTGAGCTTCCCTCCATGTTTCTGCATTGTTCTTTAAATTTCTGTTGCCTAACTTATAAACAGTATGAATCATGAAGAAATGACCTTCATTGTCTGCAGAGAAAACTGAAATATGATTTCAGGCAGAGCAATTGTACAGGCATGAAGACAACAGCAATAAGATCATCAGGGAAAGATCTGAATTGAAAGACTCAGTCATACCAGATCCTGAGCCTAACGCTGTCTGCACTGATACAATTTCTCGTTCTAGAATTTTAGGTCGCGTCATCATGACTATGATATTTTCTTTTGGCTGAAGACGTAAGAGTTTTATGCATAAGAGGGCAACATGGACAAAGATACGAGGAATTTTTTTTTTTTTTTTTTTTTTTTTTTTAGATCTATGCAGTAGATCTTTTGACAGCAATATAATCTTCAGCTTCTCATACTACTTCATCTTCTAAAATACTCCTCAAGTAACGCTCATGCCTGGCAGGCACTGACCTGCACTAGGAGGAAGATCCCTCCTGGGTGACAACGCAGCAGGAGCTTTCCTGCATATTTAAGCAGCTTTGTTCTCTAGTTGTCGAAGCCATTGCCATACCTCTTCTATCCTTATTCACCTCTGTCTGCCCCTCAAAGACATCAGTATGAAGCAGTGAATCTTACAGGAGAGAAGACTAACTCTGTATGGTAACATAATTCAGTGAAAGGTAAATTCCTTGGAGCATCTTCTTTCTCACTTGGGCCAGTCACAAGCTGGTGATTGATTAGTGACCTTCTCTTTGAACTGCAGAACACAGGATCATAAATAGTTACGAAAACAGAACTGATGTATCTCACAATTAATTGACATTATTAAGTCCCTCCTAATGAATAAAATAAACAGAGTAAGTGATGCTCACTACATGAGGTGTTAGACATGAGATTTATTTGTATCTACTGGAAGAGACAGCATATCAGACAGAAAAAAATAGGAATGCCTAATTCTAGAAAAAAGGGAATCCAATGTATTTTGAGCTGTAATTGATTTGCATTGGTTTTTATTTTATTTCTAAGCAGGTTTTTCTCTGCTGAGATTGCAACTGGTGGCCGCAGGAGGAAGTAACCATCTTAACAGTGAAATTCTGAACAAGAGTTTTTTCTCAGGACACTTTAGTGCAGCTAGTGACAGGCTCTGGCATTTTGACTACTAAACACCCAACGCAGTTCTGCCAGCTGCACCTGAATACCAAACGTAGACTCACTTGTGGTTAGCAACTAGTCTTTTTTGTTTGTTCTTTTTTACATTTTAAAAATTCAGTTCTTACCTATTTTTTTCAGCCAACTCTATCACACATTTTCATCCTGCTCTGAAAGGTTTCAAAAGACATTTACTTCAAAGGTTTTTCTCTGAGAGAGTTCTTTGCTTTTCAGTCTTTCTTACTATTAAGGCTCTATATCCAGATTTATAGCATTCCTTAAAGCAGTCTCTAGAAAGGTACAGCCTTTGCTCTTTGATACCAAAATTTTTCAACACAGAAGTCAGACAAACTGCTAAAATCTGTCCTCACCAAATTATTCATATAATGGCAGCTTTATCCTCAACTAGTTTATATTACATTTAAAACCTGTCATGTGCGTTGGGTTTTTTGGGGGGTTTTGCTGTGGTTTTGGTCGTGTTTTTGGTTGTTGGTTTTTTTGGGAGTGTGTCTTGGTAAGAACTTTCACTCATTCAGGTGGTCACCTTAGGAACTTGTATTTGGACTTCATCTCACCATCTCCTAACAGAGAGAGAGGAAATCTTATTACTTCTTGAGGGGAAAAAAAAAAAAAAAAAGCAGAGCCCCATAGGAAAAGCATTCAATCAGCTGATATTATTACATTAGAAAAAAGACATTCTTATGAGTTTGACAAAATGTTTACCAGGATTGACTGTAAAAATTGGAAATAACTTGGCTGGTAGGTGGAGATAACCCCTAAGATAAAACACATTGCTAAGGCTTCCACTGACAAGATTTCTGACAATGAATCAGAGATTAAAATAGTTGCTCCTGATTCATTTTAGCTGCCAACTAATTCACAGGAGAAACCACCATGATTTAGACTTTTCTTCCTTTTCAGAAATAACCAAGTGCAGTATGTCAGTATTCTGGGTTCAGCAGTAGCAGTCATTTTCATTATTACAAAAATGTTCTTACTGATATTCCATTAGTAAAACACCAGTATTGATTCTCAATTACAAAACACCAAAAGGTTTTGCCAGAGTAACCATCTGTGTTTTGAAACCCTGCCCTTCAATGATGAAAAAATCTTGCAGCGATATTCACCAGGCTTTTGTGCATGATGAACTATTATTTTTAGTGAACTGTACAACTTTATTTATTAATGTTTATGTGATACACGCCAGAAAACTGACAGGATGTTCTCCAGGACATCTCTTCAATGATCATTTTTGTAGTCTTGACTGCAATTTTAAATTATATAACCTTCACATTGCATTTCACAGTTTTCTATATGTAATTATAATGGAGTGGCAGCTATGCTGTAGTTAATGTTAAATGTTGTTTTCCGTTTAAAGGTCAAGTCTATTCTAAACCCCATATTCTTAGTGAGAATGTCTTGAAAATATGCTGTACCTACTTGGCATGCAGAGCAGCGGTCTAAATTACGATTATTTGTGGAAGAGGTTTTTGAGAAACAATTCTATAAATAAAAGATAAAGAAACCTTTTTTTAAAACATCTAAGTATTACCAAAAAATGATGATTTTTCTCATTTGTTTTTCAAACTATAGACCTAACCACCTGCAAACCGGTATCAATTGGTAGGGATTTATTTTAGCTAGTAGATGTCTCTTCAGAGACAACATTTTAGAAAATGTTAATCAAAATAATAATAAACTAAATTGAGGTGCTTAAAAGAATTAAATGCACACGTCTCAAGATTCCCTCTAGCTTGATATTTTGCACCAATGTGCCATCAAAAATGACTGAAAGACTTAGGGTGAGATGCTGTAATTATTTAATCTAAATTATATGCACTCTCTGTCTTTGGAATTCAAGACGTGCAAGTGAGCAAGCTACAGAAGGCGCATTTGGAAATTTTGCCTGGGGATAAAAATAACCTGATAAAACTTAAAAATTTTCAAAAACCAACCTGCTAACACCAATCTTAATTCAGAAATATTATTAAGGAAATTACCACTGCTTAGGTAGATGGAACATAAAAGATAATACGGGTGCACTAATCACATTTCCAGTACAACGAAACCAAATAAAATGAAAGAAAGCTGTTGGGTCAAGAACTTCTTGACATATTGTCCCATCAGAGAAACTCATCATTTGGTGCAGAGCAAGAAATACAGAAAGCTTCAAGTACTGCAAGGTAACAGTGCTGCAGTGCTATAAAAAAAGTAGCAGAGAGGGGAGGGGACTATAAGGCACGCAAGTGGGGAGTCTGCATGAGTGCAAAAGATAAGTGGAACAGGAAGGAGAGAAGAGTCCCATTTTCCTACACAGTGAAGGATCTGGAAAAGATGGATAGAGGGGAGACATCTCAGCACAGCAACAAGAAAACGGGGTATCTGATAAGAAGTGAGCAAGCCCTTCTCCTTGTGAAAGAATATCTGACAGAAAGCAAGTCCTGCTTCCCTTATTCCCATCTTGCCAAGTTTGAAGAATGGTGGGAACATCAGCAACTGAGCTTAACAGATGGGTTCGTACTTCTCGTATTGCTTCAGGTTGCATTAATCTCTGTGGTGGGTTCTCAGTAAGCTGAGAAAATGTCACCAAAACAAATGAACCAGAGCAGGCTGGTATGCTATCAACAGATGCAGAGAATCCCTTCTGCATATTGTAGATAGAGGCAAACAGTTGGTATTCTTGCTTTTCTGCTCCCTACAGCCCCTCCAAAACTAATCAAGGATATCACTGGCTGAGGTGGAAGAAATAATGCCTAAAATCAGCAGAGAAATACCCAGAGAAATGGGTAAAATCAGTGCAGAAAAATGGACGATGGCAGGGAAGTGAAGTGATGTAACAGAGGAGTTCAGGCAGTCAGGGAACAGGGACAGCGGAGGGGATAAAGAACAAAGGCGAGAGGTGATGGAAGAAACGCCTTGAAGATGGGCCTGATTTATTTCTGTGTGTCAAAATCCTGCCTGCACATGCATTCCCATTTCAAGAATATCGCCAGTACTTTAACTCTTCTTGCACTCTCTCCTGGTTCCTACCCAATAAAGTCCTTTCAGTGTATGAGGTCCAGGAAAGAAAAGTGATGTTTTGCTGGTATTGCTAAGGGTGTCCTTGATGGACACAAGAAGGACATAGGACCAGCAAAGGCACCTATAGGGATTTGGTGCATTCAGCAGAGAAGTGTAGCATAGCATGAGACAATGTTGTACAGAAGGGGCAGCTAAGGAGCTCTGCTTAAAGTATTAAAGCAAAGCTAGGATTGCCAAAAGGTCTTTAACACTTCCATAAAGCAAAGAGTGAATAAATTTAAGGTGAAAAAAAGGTGAGGAAAAATCCAGATCACATGAACATAATTTCAGATAATCAGGGAATACAAAGCAAACAATATTCATTTTGCTTTAATTAGTCTGTCCTTGAACATCGTTTCAACACACCATTGCAGCTGCTAAGATTTTCTCTTTACATTTCCTAAGGAAAAGGGAACAGAGCAGATGAACATTGCAACACTTATTTCTTCCTGAAGTTTGCTATACTCCATGGGCCTGTTTTAAACCAACTGCCTGGATGACCTGAGCGCCTTCAAGCAGGCAAGTTGCATCCTTACTCACACTTCACTGAACTTGGGGGATCACTGCTATGTAGGTTAACAGATGGGCTACAATATGTACCCACACTGACACTACTTACCAATGTGGTACTGAGAGGAGGATGCTGGGTCTTTGGGGGTTCACACACACAAACGCCTCTCCTCAGCTCACACCAATGGCTCCTCAGCTCATCCCCCCACTGCTTTGCTGGTGAAAGCACATGCAGCCACAGCTCTAAGATCACTGCACTGTGACGTCAGGGAGCAGCACATTTCGATTCACCACACTACACACTTCGAGACTGCCTAGATACTGTTTGACAACACATTTTGCTTTAATGCATAAGTTTGATGCAATGTAATTTCCCTTTATAGAGGCGTTCTGTTGGCCTGCGTGGCTTTCCTGTTTTCATCAAGCAGACAAAAGGTTTAAACTCCATAAAAGGTGGTTGATATTTTAGTTCTAATCAAAATATATTTCATGTGTCATTCTTTCCTTAGACTGACCTAGTCTGCGATACATTATTTACATAACTGTTGCAATACCTATTTCAAAACCAACTCGACAGCCCTCTCCAGTACTGTAGGCTGCCCTGCCTGTCACCATGATGGGTAAACACTGTCACGTTTTCAGGGCTCAATGAAATACAGAGTAGTAGTAAAGGGTACTATCCATCACAATGACACTAAGTAGGTTTTTCAAGTAGATTTCAGATCACAAATGCTCACATTTTTATTCACAAATGCTGTTTAGACTGCTACCAGAGAGCACAAATTGGACGGCTCACATACAATGGCCATATGATGAATGGACATGACAGGTGGTCAAAGAAAATGATTCTTGCTATTCTACAAATAATCTTGTCAACATAAAAGTAGAGCTGTAGCTTTGCTGTTAGCCAGACTGCAGTTACTTAAAGGTTTTATTTGCTTGAACTTCTGGCAAACCAAATACACAAATGAGACACAATGAAGTAGTGGCAGCATCAAAGCAGCATTAGCAATTCAACCTGATTATGTGACACAACAGAAATTTCCGACTAATGATGTGTCACATTTGAAAGAAAATTATTCAGATTATGAGTAGCTGTTACAAGAATACCTTTTCATAGGAAAACTCATGATTTTGCAATCACAATCCACTAAAAGATATTAAAAAATATGCAACTTGTAGTTTCACTGCAAGCAATCAAGTCACCTTCTGATGGCTGATCTCAGCAACAGCCACAGCCTGCTATTTCTCATTTAAAGTTTTCTTACTTCCATTAGTTTCAATAGTAGAAATCACTGTGCAGGACTGAAAGTCTGGAAGGTTAGAACACTGTCAATTTATCTGTAAACTAAACAAATAGAGAAATTTCCCTTTTAGGCAAAACTCTAGACCTAAGGACACTTCGGGAAGACATTTTGAAGAATAAAAGATCTGAAGTTTTTTGAGGGTGCCAGGTAACTCAAAGATCTGACTGTATAAGTGTGCACAGTCATTCTTTGGCTCAAACTCAAGCTGTAAGTTTTGCCAACGCAAAGGTCCAACCCCAGTGAGTACAATGCAGTGTGTGTGGTCCTCATTTCTGAAGAACTCAGAGAAAACTGCCCTGAAATATAACTGAAAGTAGTACATGATTTTTTTTTTCTGAGAACAGTGGGTTTCCTTTAATCTGATTAATGTGTTACTAACACTTTGATTTTCATGAAAAAAAACCTCAAAGGCCACAACTGTACTTTCACCTCATTACAAATCCTCTTACAAACTTACAGTGAGAAATCAATATTACAGATTGAGTTTCTAAGTGATAAATGTGAGAAGCCAAACCTATTCATTAGTACTTTTTACTTGCCCATGGAAAAGTTAAAGCGTACATCATGCAGGTTAAGACCTGCCCCTGCCTGCTTCATTTCGCTTCTTAACAACAAATATGAAGTTGTTGGGTTGACAAAGCCCCAGAACAGAGGCTGCGTGGAGACAACAACCATGAGACTCAATGCAAAGAGTGGGCATCTAACATAAACAAAAACAAGTGACATTCTCCCAGAGGAGAACAAGAACTCCATTCCTTATCCTCTCTGGGATAAAGCCCTTGGACCAAGAAGCTTCAGTGCTCCTAAGAAAGGGAAGCTGAAGCTTTCAAACTTCAGGATGGGAAGCTAAAAGATCAGCCTTTCTACCAGCCCTCATATTTCCTACAGCTAAACATTCGGAATTATGTTAATAGTCCAACAGATTAGTTAGCAACATGCAACTTAACTCATTTTGACTCATTAAAGGATTTTCACAGTGCATTACTTGCTATCAATAAACTTTCACAAACAAAAGGCAAACACACAACAGTTACATTTCAGATATTCAGTAACAGATGTTACAAATATTTAAATATTCACAAAATATAAAGGTATTTTGGAAGAGGCATCCTCCAAATGCAAAGCCATACATAATTTGTTCCTATATAGTCTATTAGTGTTCTAAGTCATTAAAAACATATGTTCTAAACAATAAAGAAACAAAGATGGAAAAACTCCTCCATCACTGCACTAGCATACAATATTTTTTTACAAAGGAGAAAGAAACCAGTAATATGGTTAGCACTGAAATTGCAACTTTAATATTTCAGAAATATTTATTGAGATTCATACTATCTCAGCTAGGAAAGTAAACAGAAATGATGACCCCTTTGTGTGTCCCCAATATATTTGGAAAGCAAATATATGAAGGCAGCTAGCAAAGACAGTGAAGAGGATAAAACAAGATAATCCAAGATCTTATTTCATTTGGCAAGTAACAAATCCCAATAGGCAGATCTTTCCACTGACAAAACTTCCTAACAAAAGCTACAGTGAGATAAAATTACAAATAGTGGTTTTCAAGGGGAAACAGAGCAGATGTGTCAACTGAGCTGCCACAGAAGTAAGCAAGTGAGATCCACAACCATAACTCAGGAGCTCGAAGTATAAGCCCAGTACTCCCATGGTCTCACAGCAGAAAACCTCATCTTACCCTTCCTACAGGCATCCCTCAAACCAGTAGCACTTATATGTCAACAGGGATAAAATGTAACTCTAGACACAGTTTTCAGATCTTTACACCCAAGCAAAAGATGCCCATTCATAAACTCAGATACTTTAAAAAAAAAATAAAATAATACTAAAATCAACAACAACAAAGCCCCCCATATATCATATTATGTGTTTGGGTCTGACTACTTTTCAAGTTTGAATTGAGATTGGCCTCACCATATTTTACCTAAATATGACAATTTTAAGGCCGGGTATTTCACCACATGTACTCCAACCAAGTTCAACAAAAGCTAATGTTTTATAACTCTATTTCACCACAAATGACAGAGACAAATGGTTATATTACCTCAAGAGTTCCTTTGGCAGAGTAAGCTGCATACGAGTACAGGAGGTCTTGGCTATGAAGTGTTTTGGTCTCTCTGTTGCACTGTTGTCCACTAGGATAAAAGCATTCACCGCTCTTTTTCAGAGTTACTGTGTTTGAAGAAGAGCCCGGTAGGTCAAGCAAAACAGAGTAATTTACCAGCTGGACATCTTCAAGACCTTGGGAACGCCACTGAGCCAGAATTTTCATTGCAATGTCTACATCATCTTCCCTAGGGAACTGTAACAGATCTCTGGAAAAAAACACACAAGTAAAAACTGTTTAATTTATTTCCCACCAAGACACTTGTACCCTACTGCTCATCAGTCCATAATTTTATTAATAATGTACCATCAAATATAGGGGGGTGGGGAGGGAAATCACACTTCATATATTTGCAAATAATTTCTTACCAACTATGAGAGAAAAGCAACTGCTTTTTTTGAAATAAAAATAAGAAAAAACATTTAGAGAAAACATACCTTATTGAAACAAAGAATCCTACAGAAATTATCACAGTAATTATTTCAAAATCGATCTCTCCAGTGCTGATTAAATTTCTGATACAGCATCAGTTTAACCAAGCACTGAATATAACGAACACTGAAGTAGCACTTATCTGAAGTAGCATTTCAGGGACTTCAGGTAGGGCATGTTGCTGAATATTAATTGCAATTATATGTTTGGTTTAAATTCATTAAGTAAAGCAAATCTACTAAACAGAATGGAACTGTTCCCCAAAATACTCTGCTGTCAGGAAGTTTTCCTCAGATTTCCTTCCTGCACTGAAGGATTACCTGAGCCAACAGCTTGGCAAGTGTATGAAATGAGTCTGGAAATTATTTTGGCAGTCTCTACCAGATGGCCCAACTGAGACTTCAGAAGGGTTTGCCTGGGCTCATAGCACTGCGTTTGTACCACTGTTTAACACCTGCTACCAGATGGGCCATAAAATGAAAGCAGTGACTGCACTGAAAGACCACACTACTGCGCAGGGAATGCCAAAAGATACAAGATGTAGAGAGTATTTTAAAGATAATTTTAGAGGATAGACATGCTGGCGGGACAACTAAAGACTCTCCCTACTTACCTAGGCAAGCAGGGCTCTCAGGACTCAGAAATAAGACTAAGGATCACAGAAGTATTGATTTCTGAGTAGAAAAAAAACCAACTGATACTGCCTGAAACTCTTCCTTAGAACCTTTTCTTCACAAAAATATCAATTACATTTAGATGCTTTAGAGTCCGTAATGGAACCTGATAAAATACCTTGGCTGTCTTTCACAACCATCAGAAGCGATGGTTGAATAAAATGGTCTTTAAAAAAAAACATTATTACAAAGCCCACAAAGTGCTTTACAGGCATCCCCATGCTACTCAAAATGCAGCTTCAATGGTGCAAGTAGTATGGCCCCAGCTAAAGGTACTGGCACTGCTTCCATCAGGGTCTGCACTAACTCAAGGGTGATCTCCACCAAGGAAAGCTTATGACAGAAAGCAAGCACAAAGACTCCCTTCTCTACCCCAACAAAGCTACCTTCTGGTTCAACAGACCTTTCAAAAAGTGAGTATTTACTGCCTAGATAAAATCAAAAGCTTAAAAAAGGTACAAAGAGAATAACACCCCCTGTAACCTTGAAACGGCTCAAAAAATAGTTTACTACATTCAAATGTCTAATGCCCACCATCACATTATATGGGTAAAATAATTATTCCAACAGCCACAGGATTTAAAAAAAAACAAAACAAAAATATGTATCTGTTTAAAGAAGCATACTGTGTGCTAGGCTGCACTGCAAGAGCAAGCTTATTCACACAGAAAGCTCAAAAACATTATAAGAATGCTGGACTTATGCTGAAGACTTCAGAGATCCTGTCAGGAGGAATTATGGTATTGCAGAATTAATCTTTTTAAATTATCTAAAGTAAGTCTTTAAGCAGTCTATACAAAACAGACAAGTTAATTCAATCTGTAGTATATTACAAGTTTCTGATTTCCTGTGCCTGCTAATGTAATGTTATAAACTTGGGCACTGTGGAAATACAGAAAGTTTTTATTAACATAAGCATTAACATAATATCTGCATTTCCCTCAGGTGATAGAAACATTAATAGAATAAACAGTTGAAGAAACTTATGCCAGGACAACAACATTATGGTCATTTCAACAAGAAGTATTCTATTTCAATGAAAAGAATTAAGCATTAAAAGAAGAAGATACAATAAGCAAATTGCTCCCTTACTCACAGAAGTTACTTTCCACTTCATAAATAAGCGTGTCTTTGAAACTTTTGTGACAACATATCTGATAGAGTTAATGAGCACATTCACTATTTACCCCATAATGGCTTTACAGAATGTTAAAATCAAATTGCAAATTATAAGCACACATAATACTACACAAATCAGCCAATATTAGACTACTTGGACAAATCTTATGAACATCATCTTAAAGATATTTGTTGGTTTTCGGTTTTGGTGTTTTTTTTTTTTCTTAGATTCTTACAACCACTTAGATATAGTTCTGCTGATTGCATGAATTTAAAGCCTGAGGTAATTTAATTCATTTTTATTCTATACTAATTGGATATTAAGTATAATATGTAAAAATAGTATTTCCTAAACCTAACCAAATTCAGAAAACTGTAAAGTTTGGCAGTTTGTGCTGGAAAAATATGAAAAATTCACGTGAATTTCATAGTCCTTCTCTGCAAATTGTGAATTAACATGCTTCCTAAAACTTGCAGAGCACTGAGAGTCATAGTAATAAGATTTAAGCAGTGAAAAGAAACAGACCCCTGAGATGATTATGTTTCTCTCTTTTGCAAGTGGCTGCATACTCAGTAGAAATCAATAGCAATGCTGTTGCAAATTTCCATCTACAATATTGCCTTTAATAATGCCAGCCAATTTTTTTATTCCCTTGCATTAAAGAGATACTTCATTCAGTTCAGGTTCAGTCAACAGAAATAACCACAAAGTTAATGGGCACATCCTAGTTGCTGTAAATCTACATTATTTATTGAAATAGAACAACCACAGACTTAAGATTTGATCTCAAGTTAGAATCAATGTTGATATAGCAATAACAGTCTAGGCAATACTGTGCTTTTATCGGATACTCCCAAAGAGATTTCCAAAAGTTACTGGCCTTTACCTTCTAATACAGATCAGATATTGAACTAATGTACATTTGTCGTGGTTTAAGCCCAGGACATAAATCAGAACCACGCAGTCTACTCCCCCCCCCCCCCCACCTTCTTCCTCCCTCTCCTGGAGGGATGGGAAGGAGAACTGAAAGAATGTAACTCCCACGGGTTGAAATAAGAACAGTCCAGTAACTAAGGTATAACACAAACCACTGCTGCTACCACCAATAATAATAACGGTAAGGGAAATAACAAGGGAAGAGAATACAATATCAACTGCCGACTGATAATACCCAGCCCAACTGAGCAGTGAACTAGCCCTTCCGGGTAACTCTCAGTTAAATCCTGGGCATGACGTGCTATGGTATGGAATACCTCTTCAGCTAGTTTGGGTCAGGTGTCCTGTCTCTGCTTCCTTCCATCTTCCCCTCCTCCCGGGCAGAGGATGAGACTCACAAATTCCTTGGTCAGACTAAACATATGAACAGTAACTAAAAGCATCGGTGTTATCAGCGCTGTTCCCAGGCTGAAAGTCAAAAACACAGCATTGCACCAGCTACTAAGAAGGAGAAAAATAACTGCTACTGCTGAACCCAGGACAACATTAGAACGGGACATAAATTTGTTTCATATGTATCCTGCTCCACCTCCAATAATATGGTTTCTGAACTTAAAAATGCAAAATCAGGAAAAAAATGGCAGTTAAAAAACATACCCTACTTCACAGGTAAATTTTTCCTATGTTGATACGATGACAAGACCAAGAAAACATTTCTGAAGCCACCTTCTTAGATTTCCTGTGTAAACAAGAAGACTATTTTACTGCCTGAATGCCCTGGCCAGCAAAGAGCAGCAGGCCATGACTGTTAAAGGTTTAAAGTTCTAAAACTAGGAAAATAAGCTGAAAAAAGACAAAGATATTACTGTAATAAAGCCAGGCTTTCTACAGCCTCTGTGGCTTGAGAAGACCAATCTCTAACAGTTGATTATAAAAGATAAATGAACACATGGGCTTACACACAAAATACAGCAATTTTCATTTTCAAATTGGTAACCATGGGGAACATGGAGCCATAGCAGCTTAATGGAAAGCCGCCTGCTAGAACAGCACTTCTTTCAACACAGCTTCATAAAGAAAAGAACAAGGTTTGCAAATAAGTCAGCTGCTCAGTGCTGGTGGTACACTGGGACACTGCAAAAAAACACACAAGGGACACCGAAAAATTACAATACGTCACTAACAATTAAAAAATCAGATAATTTAACTCTATGGCAAAATTCCTTATCAGGCAATCCTATTAAACTGCTACAACTGCCCCCAAAACAGGTCTAAAACTGTACCAGTATTTTACAAATTTAATCTTAAAAATCTAAAGGCACAGACTTTTCCCTCAAAAATGAAGAACTTCAAGTGTGATTTGTTTGGTGCAGATTTTTCAGCAGAGTACCTGTTTTCAAATTTGGGAGACTGCAAGCTACATCAGATCGAAGTGTTATCTTGCTTAATACACTGTTTCCAACAGTAGCTGGTAGCAGATAATCAAAAAAGGAAGCAAGAAACACATTGCACAGAGTTTTATAGACTTTATTTAGAGACTTTCAGGTGTATGTCATTTCTCCTACCTGCAAACTTTGTCCAGGCTAAGTTTTAAAAATGTTTACATATATTCAGGATTTCAGAACTGGTTTCAGCCCAGCTGAAACATGGTAGTTTCCACAGTCCTGGGCAAGCACAGAACACTTACACAGACCAACTGCTCAGCATATGCACAAGTATTTTTGCAGTTGCATCCAGAGTGTTTATTTGTATTTATCGCACATAGCATGTACACACAGCAAACAGGAAATACCACCTGCCCAAACCACATCTGCTTAGATTTTAATTACATGTTCCTGTTAATTAGGACCACCAGCTGGCTGGTCTCCAACCTGCCTGGTTGGATTTCCCTGGTCTGAGCTGACTGCCACAAACCTGCTGATAAGAAAATAAAGAAAAAAAACAAACAAGCAAAAAAAACCCAACAAAGTTCAAGAGAGGATGAAAGTGAGGTTAGAACATGCAAGAGAAACTCTCGAGGTGTACACAGTTGTCTACATGCAAGACACAATCCAGAACCACTTGAGGCTCTTGAGGTTTCATTGCCAGGCCTCCAGCAACTACTCCAGAGAGCACATCTGCGACATGTCCTTTGTCACATCTGCCATCATTC
The DNA here is from genome assembly GCF_033783945.1 of Neopsephotus bourkii. NCBI lineage: Eukaryota > Metazoa > Chordata > Aves > Psittaciformes > Psittacidae > Neopsephotus > Neopsephotus bourkii. The sequence continues at coordinate 1,045,922 of NW_026901852.1, read as the reverse complement.
TATATGCACTCTGGGCATATTTTTAGCACAGATATTAACATTAATTTTCTAGCAGTCTTGGGTCACAATAAATCTGGTCCTGTGCTCGTTCTTGCCACACAACTACCGTAGCAATGGCTAAAACTAACAGATAAGTTTATTCAGATATACTTCCTAAATCATGAACAAAAAGAAAATAATAATGCTGCTTTACAGCATGAAAGCAATGGAAAGTTCTGGTCAAACATAACATTTGTACACTAAATATGGGTCAGCCACTATGCAACATGATGCTGCTGCTTGTGTTTGCCTGGGTTTTGGCCAGCCAGGCTCATCACCCATGGTATCCTCTCCACTGGAGATGAACTTCTCATGGGAAGCAATGCTTTTTACCAGCCCTATGATGTCATTCAGTTCTTCCTGACCGAACTTATACATGGCTCATCAGAACACAGTGATGAATTCATGGTCTGTCCTAATGATGGAAAAGCTAAAGCCCTATTCATTCTTGGGTAACAACTTGTCATTAACCACTGCTATCAAAGGGAACATTTACAAATCTGCACCTGCATATTCTACAAATGCTACATAGTGCCTACAATACAGATAACACTATTAACACAAAGGAGTATGATTTATGACAGCTTTGACTTTTCATAGACACAGAATAAATGTAACTCATGAAACCACAAAAAAAAAAATACATAAGTGCAGATAACAGAATGCCAGCTCTAGATTCGACTGAGCAGTTCCCCAGCAGAAAAACGCTTCTGAAGTTTATTTTTTTTGAAACATGTGTATTATAGCTTTTGGATATTTCAGTTAAAAGGGACTTGAATCATCTATATTGAAAATCATAGAATTACAGGATCATAGAAGCATAGAATAGTTAGGGTTGGAAAGGACCTCAAGATCATCAAGTTCCAACCCTCCTACCATGGGCAGGAATACCTCACACTAAATCATAAGCACCCAAGGGCCCAACCTCACCTTGAACACCACCAAGGGCAGAGCGCTCACAACTTCCCTGGGCAACCCATTCCAGTGCCTCACCAACCTAACAGAAAAGAATTTCCTCCTTATATCCAACCTAAACTTCCCCTGTTTAAGTTTTAACCCATTACCCCTTGTTCTGTCACTACAGTCCCTAATGAAGAGTCCATCCCCAGCATCCCGATAGGCCCCTTCAGATACTGGAAGACTGCTATGAAGTCTCCACGCAGCCTTCTCTTCTCCAGGCTGAACAGCCCCAACTTTCTCAGCCTGTCTTCATATGGGAGGTGCTCCAATCCCCTGATCATCCTCGTGGCCCTCCTCTGGACTTGTTCCAACAGTTCCATGTTCTCTTTATGTTGAGGACACCAGAACTGTCCACAATACTCCAGGTGAGGTCTTACGAGAGCAGAGTAGAGGGGCAGGATCACCTCCTTCAACCTGCTGGTCACGCTCCTTTTGATGCAGCCCAGGATACGGTTGGCTTTCTGGGCTGTGAGCGCACACTGAAGCCAACTCATGTTCATTTTCTCATCAACCAGCACCCCCAAGTCCTTCTCTGCAGGGCTGCTCTGAATCTCTTCTCTGCGCAGCCTGTAGCTGTGTCTGGGATTGCTCTGACCCAGGTGTAAGACCTTGCACTTGGCATGGTTAAACTTCATGAAACTGGCATCAGCCCACCTCACAAGCATGGCAAGGTCTCTCTAGATGGCATTCCTTCCCTCCAGTGTAACAATCAAACCACACAGCTTGGTGTCATCGGCAAACTTGCTGAGAGCACACTCAATCCCACTGTTCATGTCAGCAACAAAGATGTTGAACAAGAACAGTCCCAACACCCATCCCTGAGGGACACCACTTGTTACTGATCTCCAGCCAGACACTGAGCCATTGACCACAACTCTTTGCGTGTGTCCATCCACCCAGTTCTTTATCCACTGAGTGGTCCACCTATCAAATTGATGTCTCTCCAATTTAGAGACAAGGATGTCATGTGGGACAGTGTCGAACGCTTTACACAAATCCAGGTAGATGACATCAACTGCTCTACCCCTGTCCATCAGTTCATAGCCCCATTATAGAAGGCCACCAAATTGGTCAGGCAGGATTTCCCCTTAGTGAAGCCATGCTGGCTGTCACCAAGCACCTTGTTGTTTTTCATGTGCCTTAGCATGCCTTCCAGGAGAATCTGCTCCAACATTTTGCCAGGCACAGAGGTGAGACTGACTGGTCTGTACTTCCCTGGGTCATCCATTTTCCCTTTCTTGAAAATGGGGATTATATTTCCATTTTTCCAGTCGTTGGGAACTCCACCTGACTGCCATGATTTTTCAAGTATGTTGTTCAGACACTTCATTCACCAGTTCCACATTCAGACAGTGGCTTAGCAACTTCATTCCCCAGCTCCTTCAGGACCTGTGGATGGATTTCATCAGGTCCCATGGACTTGTGTACATTCAGGTTCTTAAGACGGTCTCAAACCAGATCCTCTCCTACAGTGGGCCCAAGGTCTTCATTCTCATAGTCCCTGCATCTGCCCTCCAACACTTGGGTGGTGTGGTCGGAGCATTTGCCAGTGAAGACCGAGGCAAAGTCATTCAGAACCTCAGCCTTCTCCAAATCCAGGGTAGCCAGCTCTCCCGAGAGGTTCCGCAGAGGGCCCATATTGTACCTAGTCTGTCTTTTATTTGCAATGTACCTATAGAATCCCTTTCTGCTACCTTTCACATCTCTAGCCAAGTTTAATTCTAACTGGGCCTTAGATTTCCTAACCTGGTCCCTAGCTTCCCGGATAACATCCCTGTACTCTTCCCAGGCCACCTGTCCTTACTTCCACCTTTTATAAGGCTCCTTTTTCCTTTTGAATTTTCCTCAGCAGCTCCTTATCCATCCAAGGAGGTCTTCTGGCCCTTCTGCTGCACCTCCTTCTAGTTGGGATGCAACACTCCTGAGCTTGCAGCAGGTGATCCTTGAATATCAGCCAAGAGTCTTGGCCCCCCCTGCCCTCTAGGGCTATATCCCATGGAACTTTACTAAGCAGATTCCTGAAGAGGCCAAAGTCTGCTCTCTTGAAGTCCAAGGCAGTGAGCTTGCTGCACGCTCTTCCCACTGTCCTGAGGATCTCAAACTCAACTATCTCATGATCGCTACAGCCAAGGCTGCTCTTAAGCGTCACATTTCCAACGAGCCCTTCCCTCTTGGTGAGCACGAGGTCAAGCATGGCACCCCTCCTTGTCAGCTCCTCTATTACTTGCAGACGGAAGTTGAAAATTATATCATGAAAATTATTTGAAAGTTGAAAATTATAAGAAAATTGAAATTATTTGAAGTTTAAAATTATATCATGAGCAGGCAGAAAAGTACTTTTAAACAAAACTTCATAGCACTTCTGTACTAAGTTAGGTCCACTTGGGTGATAGACTTTTTCAGGGGTACCTGACCATAAGTACCTTCTCCTATCATGGTATGAATCCATGCACAACAGCTTCAGGCCAAACCTTTCATTTTCCTGAGAAGTTCTTTGTCACAGGATTGAAGAACACCCTCAGATCTTGCCGGCTTCCAAGATCAGCTATGCTGTACTTCTTACTTTTTTCCACTACAGGACTACCAAGCATATTGCTATTACCCACTGCATCAGACTTTTTTTTTTTTTTTTTTTTTTTATAAAACTAATGGGGTAGCTCAAATCCCCCTTGCCAACATCAGGATACAAGCCAAACTTGCATTCAAGGCAGATGGTGCAAAGCACTGAAAAATTACTCATTCTCTCACTCTGTGATTCCAGTTTACTGGAAAACAAGCAATTCATTGTTCCTCTACACTAAACATTACAAAGTCATAAAATGCCCATAGATGAGCTTTCCAAAGCTTTCTAAGAGATGTGGATGTCAGTTATGCTGGCATCTAGCCAGCATCCAAATCTTCCAAACGCTTCAGAACATCAGAATGCCAATGAGTTCCAATAATACTCTAGCAAATGATTTCCCAGAAGGTAAAAAAAGGGCAACCACACCAAATCCCTCAACTACTCTTCTAGTCTGTTTTAAACTTTGAGCATTTCTGACAAAAATCTATACCTCAAAATATCTGTGACTTCTTAGAGAGTGCTCCGTTCACCTTACTTCCCAGAAATAACATGCCATTCTAAACTAAAAAAAGGCTCTTTCAGATCTATTTGTTTAATAAACAGCAAATCTTCAAGTTACTCAATCTTTTATTGTGGAAACAAACACCCATGGTTAAAGGCAATGCCTTCCCTATTCTAGCATCACAGAAAGAACATAACAGTATTTTAAAATAGTGTTAATGTAACAGCATTCTCTACATGTTCACTCATAGTTCAAGAGCCCAACACATTTTAATGGTCTATTAATGGAAAACTACTAATTACATCTTCTTATTAACAGAGAATGAAAATTGTTGAAAACTGTTACTGATATATGTAAGTGCAGCAACTGATGAAGTCATGTGATTTACGAGTTGATCTAATGAGTTAAACTCTGTCACAACACAGAGTATATGGCCAGATCCACCATCAAATCATCAACTGACATTTGTAGACATCACCTCAATGAATCCAAGACACCCAACTTTTGAAAGGTAAATATCTCTCAATAAGCAAGCCATCTGCAAATACATTACATTCAAAAAAAGAAATTCAGTGCATGTGCACCATGTAAAAATTATGTAAGTTTATATCAGTTCTGAATCCCTTCACTCTGATTTTCCGTAATTCCTGATACTGTAAGTCACAACTTCAGAAGCAACTGTAGATATAAATTGCATCCCAGCACAAGGAAGGTTCTTGTTTCATTCTTCTGTGTATGGTCTTCTAAATCAATGTAGTGAATACTCAGTATTCCATGAATCAGCAGCGTCTGCAAGTGCCAGCCATAAAATTCCTTCAACTAAGGTCCAAAAAAACGTTGCATATGTGCACTAGGGTTTGAGTCCAGAAACTGCTGGGCTAAGAACTCTTTATTTAATTCAGACCATTTTCAAGTCAGCCAAAAAGACTTTGAACATATGCAAAATATGTTATCTGGGTTGTAAATTTGATAGAAGCTGTCTTGAATACATCAGATTTTCAAAAATAAAGACCTTCTTAATACAGTTTTTATTTGCAGTATGGAAAACGGATGGCAAAAAAAAAAAAATTAGGTTACAGCACTTTATAATGAATTGGCTTATCAACAGAGCACAAAATCCAGTAAAATGCATCGGCCAAACGTAAAGGTTGTTCAAACATGTTAATTTGCAATGGACTATGAGCAAGTGTAATCAGCTGTCTGTTGTCATGAAGTAACTTGTTAAATTCCTGCTTTCTGAACACTTCCCATCATGTATGCAAAACGTGAAAGGCAGCTGACTTTGATATTAAACCAGATGCTCAAGAAATTAAACCCACAAAACTCCGGAAGCTTTTAAAAATGTTTAGGATAAGCAAGTCACTCAGCAGCAGACCAGTACAGAATGATAGACATAGGAACAGAGACCAGACTGTGGGTTTCAGTTATCAAAGCCTTTCTCCCCCACCGCTGTGGAGACGCATTAAAAGCTAAAGGATGTTAATGGCTACCCATGTTCAGAATCATTACTGACCCACAGAAACCTTGGTATGGAGAACCTCAAATGGGCTGCTTTCAAAAATCTGAAGGACTCTTATTCCAGATGGAGATGAGACAGGAGATATCTTTTACATTGTATCTTTCAGCGCAAAAGAAGCCCTTGCCATGTTCATTGTTCCTTTTGGTTATATGAAGGTTTAGGTGAGAGTGTCTGCATTTAGGAAAGTAAGTAAATCTCTCTCCTTCCTAGCACTGAGCTCTCAGTCTTCAAATACTTATCACAAACAGGACTGACCTAGTCCTCCATAGACTTCTTGGTTTTAATAGAGTGAACTGTTTAACAGATGAACTACCTATAAAAAAAAATACTTCTTTCAATACATATATAATGTCTTCTTTTGCAAGAGGATGCCTCGATATGATACCATTTTCTTTCAAAATCATTAAGATCACAACCATTTTTTTCTTACTAACTTCCATAGTTGCTAAGTTTCAGTCACAAAATCAGGGTTTCCTCTATGGCATACAGGATTGTGTGAGTTTTTTTAACATCACAATCTGTGTCTCTGCACAATTCCATCTAAGGTATTTAAAATAAACTTGTACTATGTCTGAAGATGTAACAGCATTCTCTGTGACTCAACCTAAGCCTTTGTTTTGTACATACAAGGGTATCTTAGCTTTCTGTCTTAAATACAGCAAAGGGAATCTAATTTTCTTCAGTTTATAGGTCTAATTGTTTAACAATAGCATGTACTATTATTTTCTCCTAATGCAAGAAAAGAACCAGGTCCCAAGCTCTAAACAACTGTGCCCTGCATTTTCTGGCAGGTTACGATGCCGATGGCAATGCAGCTGAAGCAGGACAGTAAAAAGGCAATCCCCTACCTTGAAAGTGTTTGCACGTAACCCTGCATTCACAGGCAGAGCACTGACCCAGCAAAACTTCACAATGATATTATCTTCTTTTCTTCCCAGACCACAGGGGATATGTCAGTGTCTCAATAAAATGCGACCAGCTGTATAATCAAGTCCAAGTGGTACCTTTTGCTGTCGGAGACAATTACATTTACTTACAGCGAGAGAGCATTTCTGCATGTATGTGAATAGCAGTTTTTATATAGAAAATGTATTGATCAAAAAAAACCTTGAATCCTTGCTTTTTATATAGAAAATCTGATTAAAAAAAAAAATAAATCTCAATACTGCCCAACTGGCAGCACTTGAATTCCTTTCAATTACCAATCGTTAGGTTACACTGGGAACTGAAATGCAATTACATTGAATGCCAGGTGATATTCTGATGGCACTGGACATCTTTATTTGAACTGTATGATTTAACTTTTGAATAATATCCCAGTTCCCAAAGGGCAATGGAGAATTAAGAGGGTATGCTAACCCAAAATCCTAGAAAGTCAGCAATGCTTAAAAAAGCTAGCTATTATTTGAAGATTTAGGATTATTTGGAATAAAATAAATCCCTAAATAAATGTTTAATTTTTAAAATTAAAAAAGATAAAACCTTCATTTTTATCTCATGAATCTCAAGAAGTTAACCCTATACACAGGAAAGCCTGAGACAGCCACAAGACAATGCTATGTAACCTTTCTGTTACCAACCTCATTTTCACATCAGTATATGTTAAATCACCAGTACAATTCTAATGGAACTGGAGGGATTTCTAGCTGATATGTCAGCTTGGAAGTTTTATGAAAATATTTAAAAGTTTAGTCAGGTGTATTAGCTAAAATGAAAAGTGCAGATAAAAAAAAGAGAAAGGATAGAATATCATTTCTACCTATTTATGCACAGAAAATGTTATCATGAAAGCCATATCACATGGCTTAGTTCAGATAATTTCCATCTCACTCACTGAACTGCTTTTCAGCTGAATTTGTTTTTATCTGAAAATCCTGACATCTTTGAACTCACCCTTCAGTTCTAATATACAACCAAGGAAATCAACACTGGTAACTAAAACAGTGTCCTGGAGTTATTTATGCTGTACGGCAAATCAAATTGCTTGTGGATGTACAGAAAGCTCTCTCCAAAGGAGCAAGCATAAAATCTTGCAAAGAGAGGCTTGGGAAAAGGCCAAAGGAGATCATTTGGTTGAAGGCAGGCTTAGCTCACCCGACTGCCATCCCAGACAGATGTTCTCCTGCCCTGTTCCAAATTTAGAAACTCCTTGTCCATCCTAAATAATCACCGTACACACTGCTGCATTTGAGCACACTTCATTTTCTCCTTTCTACCACCGATGTTGAGAACAGATTAATCTTTTTCTCTCTGCAATTGTTTTTTTTTTCTTACATACTTAAGGATTGCTCTTATGGTCTTCCCTCATCTAATCTTGTCTTAAGCCAAATATCCTCAGTCTTTTGATCCATTTCCTCAGAGCTCCTGCTCCTGAAATCTCCCACTGCCCTCCCCAGTCTCTTCTGGTCCTTTTCCAGCCAGTCCCCACTCTTCCTGAAACTAAGTTCCAACAAATGGACACTGTGAATATGCTGCTTGCACTAAAAATGAATTATTAGTACCCAATCACTATTTGCCTCCATAAAAGGCAATTATTATTATTATTATTCCTCTGCTGTCTTCATTCTGATTTCACCTCTGTACCTCTCCAGAAAGTTCACTAAGTCCTTTAGCAGCTCAGAGGCCTCCTCATTTCATCACTTACCTGCTGGAAGAAGGAATGGTCTTGAAAACAGGTCCTTATAAAATAAGTCAGCTTTTCAAAGTGCTGAGAATCCACTGTCAAGGACAGATTCTCCCCTTCCCCCAAAACAAACACAACAAAAAAACCACAACCAAACAGCCAATGCAAGACTTCAAGATTTGCTGTGCAGTCTGCTTCACATGAGACTTTGTCAAATACCCATGTATGCAGTCAGCAACCCAGCCTGGACAGAGCTGTGTGTTTTCATTGAAGGGAATCCTCCCAAAACACCAAATGGGCTCTGACTCAAAAAGTAACTTTTACAAGGATTTAAACTACACTGATAAACTTTTTAAAGTAGGCAAAATTCAAAGTATTTGCTTGCTCAGTTTTAAGCCTCTACAAATCTCAATTTGGAGCTGCTATGAGATTTGGCTTCCAAAGTCATGTTAGCTCTTAGTTCAGCCATCTTGCAGTCACTCCCCTGTTGCAAGCACCTGCTCAGCCCACTTTGGGTCCATACAAAAAATTCTGTCACTTTGAAGGCTGAACTACCCACTTCATCTCCTCTCAGCAATCTTTGTGTCTCAGAATCCAAACCAGTTGCTGTTTGAAGTCCACGTATCTCCCATAAACAGTATCCTCAAGTGGCACTTTCAGCGCCTGGGTGTGCAGGGCAAATTGTAGGCATCACAGGGCAGACTCTTCTAGGAGTAGGGTCCAGGAAAGGGACCCTACCCACTCCTCCACCACCTTCTCCTTTCATACTTTTTGGAATACATTCCCTGCTTTCACCTTGCACTCCCAAAAGTGTCATTTGCTTCACAGAAAGCAATCTCCTTACCTGTATTTCCTTGCCTGTTCTAGACTTCTGGCCCCTCTTTATCTATTGCTCCAGAAACAGTGGGTCGTGGTTTCATGGTGTAATACTTAAATGGTCTAATTCATTTTCAGTCTCTCACAATCTAACTAAAATTTCAAATTCCATTTTGAAGCAAATAAAGCACAAATAAAAGACAAAATCAGCAGCAATATGCAGATGTTAAGGAATTGGAATCAAGGCTGAAAAAGGCCCCCCCCCCCCCCCACTATTCAACATACTTTAATGTGCAATCACCTGAATTGCTTACTGCAAGTACAAATGGGCTATTGTAGTACAGTGATGTTTCAACCTGAAGGCCAGAGGGGGGTAGCTGTTGCTAGGCAGTAAGAAGGAAGTGCTCTATTCCAAAGCTGCACTACCAATTAAAACTGGGGGGAAGAGAAGTAGAATATCATTACTTATTAACTGTAAATTTTGGTATGCTTTGTTGTCTCTCTTCCTGCAAAGATATTATGACCTGAGTCTGAATTTGCTCTTAATGCAGTGTTAAGGAAGATACAGACAGACACAAAGGCACAAAACAGGATTCAGCAGTGGAGCAGATTTTCACTGGTTATGCATGTACAGAATATGGTCATCTTAGCTACACTGCAGAAAATGAAAATATTGGCATGGTCATCCTGCACTGCTTTTTAAATCTACTCTAAGGACAAAGTCATCTATTAAACTAGCTACCAGGCAGAGGAATTCTGAGAGGCAGATGGTCTATTTTTTATTACCATGACATGAATACTCACAGTCCTGGTAAAAAACTACCTATGTGGATTATGCAGACACAATGGTTCATCGCACATTTCTGAAAAATCTGTGACATAAACACATGTGACACAAAAAGGATTAATATCAAATTGGAAAAACTAATAAGGGGTTGAATGCCTAAATACATTTAAGAAAGCTGAATCACAGAGCAGCTTCAGATTTTTTAATAAGAGGAAGAAGTAAATCCACAGCTTTAACGGTGCAGCCACAGTCTAAAATGTATAAACAGACAAGAAAGTAAAAAAATTACAGTTGTAACTATACCTGAAGCAACAGCCACTAAAGCATGGATAATCTGTTAAATCTGTGGTTTGGGGAAACTAAAGATAAATGGAATTGAGTTTTACTGGAAATTGGGGGGGCGGGGGGGGGGAGGAGGAGGAAGAGGAGTTGAATTCAGTAAATTACACCTTACTTAGTAAATCCAGGAACAGAGTTCCATTGCAGTCTAATGTGCATCGTGTCCATTCTTCAACTTCCTCCACCCACCCCTAAATGGCTCAGATTAATGGCCCATATTGCTGTGTACTCACTCACGCTTTTCACTGCAAGCAGAATTCAGCTAAAAAAGGGAAAAACATAGCCACAAAAGACTCAACAATTCCTGGGCATTTATTCCTCAGAGCAACACATGGTAACTGCAAGTTACAGATTTTGCAGACAGCTATTTTAATACACTGGTTTAAATCATACAAGTGCAAATCCATATGTAGACATTACTTTAAAGTAGTTGTTCTGTTTAATGAGAAATCATCGGAAACTTTTACTACTCTGCATTTTCTCCTGGCTGAAAGTATGCCCAAAAGCAGTTTCCATAATTCCACTGCCACACAGCTTTAACATGTCACCCCGGCAAAAACTGCAAGTTCTCCTCTAGCCAACCCCAATTAAAACTATACCCAAATAAACTCCTTTTGAACAAACATGTAAACCGAAATTTAGATCAACCCCTTTAATTTCTTCCAGGGCAAAGACAAAGACAACTAAGATAGGGTTTACTGACTTCTGAATTTTGGCTAGATGCTTAATCAAGTTACTTCTAATTAAAACTTCACTTTAAGCATAAACAACAATTACTACAAGACCTGAGCAATTTGGGGCATGTTAGAAAGCAAAAAGGAGTAGGAAAACTACATTACCATGAGCCTTGCTACTGAACAAAATAATGATCTCGAAATGCATGCAATACTGAGTGAAACAAACTGTGGATTTTATTCAATCTGATTGCCAATTAAAATTAATATCACATGTGGTTAAGCTTAGAAATTAACTTTATCTGAAATCATTGTAACACAGAATACAAGGGAAGAGTCCAAGCATATTTTCAGTGAAGTTAATAGTTTTGCCAACAAAATGCAGTATTAGCTGTGATATTTATGTAAGCAATATCTTTCAAAGCGCTTACAGGATTTAGGAAAGCAAGAAGACTTAAGCTTCTGTTTTGAATTACATGTAGGAGCATTTTCTCTCTACAGTGTTTCAAATAGCAAATTTCCTAAGCTAACACAGTAACACTACATAAATGAAGTCTTGGTATTAAACCACGTGAGCACAAAAAGGCTATAGCTACCCAAATGTGCCAGTCACTGTGAATTAAGATGCAGTCCTTAAAAATGGTGATTTCAAAGAGAAAATTCTTTGCTGCTTCACCTTTCTCAAAGAAATCTACACTATCAAAATTGTCACATCCTGCCTATACCTCCTCTTCTTTCTGAGGTTTTGTGATTTGCTTTGTTTTGGGGTTATGTATGGGTGTTGGTGTAACCTTGTATCAAGGGGTTGGGGTTTTTTTTTTAATCATTCTTTGCTGGAGTTTTTCTACCAGCTCTCCTCACCATCCTCCTCTTCCCACTTCAAACTGTCCCTTGGTAACACATCTTTGACAGCTTCACATCTGCTTTCTTCTGTTACCACATTTCACCCCCAAAATGTCCCTTGTCAGTTTCAGCCCACTATTCCACCATAACGTGTTACTCTATGTACTAAGCTGATAGGATCAGCGAAAAAATAGTAAAATGTATTTTTGTCTTGGTACCGAATAAATGACTGATGAGGCAAATAGACCCTGAGTAGAGAAAAGAAAAAAAAAAATAAAACAGAATGCAGCTTGCCAGGGGAGCTGGACCATGTACGCCTCTCTCAGACCTTCATCCTGCACATCATGGAAGAGGAAACACTCGAGAAGCATGGGCTTATAAATATAACTTACAATACCCATATGGTGAGTGGGGAGTGGAATAGCCTAGCTGCTGGAAGTTTTCTCCAACCTTGTACTCAAATTTTAAAATTTTAGATAAAAATTTTAGATAAAAGTGATGTCACCTGAGCTGACTTGTCAATCTGTGCCCACAGGTTTGCCCTCCAGGCTACCAAAAGGCACAGTTCCCTATCAAAATGGGTGAAATCTTTTTCCACGTTGATAATTAGGTTGCAAATTTTATTTAACAATATTACTCATACTTTTCATGACTAATATGACACCTCTTTCTGGGAGGAACAAAAGAGCAGCTTATTTAAGGTTGGTTTTTTTTTATGAAAAAAAGAAAAAAAAAAAATCACTGTAAGACTTTGTATAACGCTGTTAGCCAAAATATGTATGAACATTTACAGAGGTGAGAAACAGGAAATGAAAAGAATCTCGCTCTGAATTATCTTATCTTCAGTTCACCTTAGCCACTATATTAGGATATGTGGTTTAATGACACATTCATATGAAGACAACAATAGCTTTATAGCTTGCTATATACTACATTGCTAGGATGCATTTCTTAAATCAACAAAATTACTGCTTCTAGATATATATTTAGTATACTTATGAGCAACTGGAAAAACTGAATTAATCAAATTACCCAGAGCCAAGATTTCTTTTTTTTTTTTTTTAATGGATGGTTAATGTTAGATTCCCAGATCCATATTTAGATTTATAAATAAATAAAATCTTTAATTAAAAATGATAAGCACTGAAAATTAGGTCACATATGTATGAGTTTTCTTAAAAAGTTAAGTAGCCAATATAGAAGACTAATTCCTCCTCAGTTATAAAATTTTCCCAATGAAGACTGGCAAGTATGCAGTACTGTGTGTTTTTAGGGGCACAACAAGTCGTGCCGCTTAATACCCAAATGGTTTATGAAGTTACCAGATGTTAGCCTCAGGACTTCTCTTTTTTCACATATTTGTGAATAACCCAAAAAACTAGAAGAGCGACATTCAGATAGGTGAATGAGGCAGAGCTGAGGGGGTATCAACAGTACAGGAAGTTATCCTATAGGAAGTTGTTGCTTCCCCGTCCCTGCAAGTGTTCAAGGACAGGGCTTTGAGCAACACAGTCTAGTGGAAGGCATCCCTGCCTGTGGCAGGAGGTTGGAACTAGATGATCTTTAAGGTCCCTTCCAACCCAAACCGGTCTGTGATTCTGTGATCCTCTTCTACCTGTTCAGAATTCAGCCCTAAATCTCTAAGAGACACTCCAAATATTCTGCTTTCAAACATGCTGCTATGTTATCAGTAATGGCAATTCCCCAGTCAACTCGTGCATCTCCAGCCGAATCTGTTTCCATTAAAGGGATTATTGTCCCAAGCCCTCTCCTACCTCTTTGCCCTCCATCTGAAAATTACTTTTTATTCAGCACTGCTGATAAAACAATGAACCCACCTCAATCAAAATAGTCTGGGTTTATTTACATGTTTTAAACACTATACATTTGTTAATCCAGCTCATCAACTAGCTACCAAAATATTTTTCTGCAGGAAGTCTCCCTAAAACTAATTGCAATCTTTCATCCAGCCACCATCCAACAAGTCCACTTCCAGTATTTCTCTAGCACCTACAGCAGGCACCAGCAATTCTGTTTCCTGAAATGAAATCACCACATCAAAATCTTCTAGGCGAATGGGCCTGACCTTTTAAAAGGTGTGCTATTATTAAGATAAAATAAACTGCAGGACTCCAGCAACTAAGTTAAAAGCTCAGAAAGTCACCAGATGACATGAATTGAGACCAAGTGGTCTTTACTTAACGAAGTACACCATCTACTACAACTAAAGCAGCTATCAATATCCAACATATGCTTTTACAACAGAAGGATACATCTTCATCAGTGAATGACAGAAAAAAACTCCACCATAGTTAAAGGCATTGAAAAGGCACATTGTTCCTATCCAGTCATATTTCCAGAACAATGATGCATGAAATAATGATTCCTAACACACAGGTTTCCACATGATGCCAAATTAAGGATAGACACCAAACCAGACTGATCATAAGAGGAAAATACCTAATTTTCATCCTATCAAAATGCAAGTCTCTTAGATGAACATGTAATTTTAAAGCAAATTTTAACAATTGTGGGGTTTTTTTGTTCAAAAGTCAGAGATATGTAGAGCATATATATATATATATATATAAACCCACAGGCATACCCGGTAAGCCATGCATACACATGTGTGAGAGTGAGTATATGCACACAGCACAAACTGCTGTGACTGGAAGAAGCCTGACAACTGCTTAATCCACAGCCATTATTTTCCAATTTAAGGCTGATTGCAGAAACACTTCGAAGGTTTCAGTGCAACTCCCGACAACAGCAAACAAACAAGATGTTTGGAACACAATCTACCTTCTCTATCCTTGGACTCTTCTAACTATGGTTCAACTTGTCTCCTGCCAGATGAAGCACAAACCCCACGAGACACAGCTACAACCGGCTGCTCCTTTCACCAGGCAGCACCGTTTATGAAAGCCTTGGAGAAAGCCCCACAACAGCTTCCAGCTGCTGTTAGTTCCCATTTTAGAGGGAAAAAAACCCCACACATTAGGCTGTCCTGCTGGGTAAACACATTCAGCTGTTTCTCCGGCTTTCTCTGTAAAATGCCCCTTTAACTCTGCAGGGTCACAGCTGACAAAAACATAAGACTGAAAGGGAGAAAGAGGCACATGTTGTTACCAGCTAAAAAGTTTAAGTAAACAAAAGCAACACCTGTTCTTTCCATTTGCAATTATTCTTTCTTGTGTATCTGGATTTTAACACACTCTAGACCACCTGTATTTTCCAAGACACAAAGAAACTACCAAGCCTACTCAGGATAATTCATGGCTTCTTAGTATCCTTTGGAAATAAGACAATTACAGGAGCACTTTCAGAGCCACCAAAAAAAAACCACCCTACTATCAAACGAGATCAAAGATTTAACGTAAGCTCTTGTGATAAGAAAAATCACAGGATCACCACATATACACTGAACTCTGTCTATCTGGGTTAATTACAGAGCAAAGCTGTGCCATGTATTAAGCCCAGAAAGTCACAATACCACACAAAGGGTAAAGTTTAGATTAATCAAAGCTTTTCTATGTATTATTGTCACATTCATCAGTTCTGCAATGTGACGAAGGCACTCATATTACAAAATCCTATCAGATGTGAGCACTTAGAGAAAGCATTATTCACATATGTTTCAAAAATCTTCTAATGCCAAAATCAACTGTAATTCTCTCTTGCACTACTCTGAGGAAGTGCTCAATTCAAAGACACCTGTTTCTACCAGAAAATCCATTTGTGAACCATCATTGTACAAAATTGTTTTCAGTAATGAAACCAGTATTTTGCCCACCCTCCTAAAACAGGTGGACCAATGATGTACAAAACATTTTCTTCTGGTAGCCTCCCTCAGCAGATAACTACTGAATTTTTATAAACCTCTCCAATATAACTGAAAACACAAGAAGATACACCCAAAACCACAGAAGTCACTTACATAAAAAGCTTTAAAAAGCCTGAAATAGACAGATGAACATAATCTGATTGCCCACCTCCAAAAGCAAGTATTTTCAATTATTTCAGCTCAGATTATCAAATAATTCCTGCTAAGTATAGCATTAGAAACATTATTAAAATGAATGGCTGCAGTTGTCAGATGATGAACGCATAATAAATATGGCATGCGTATGATCATAAGGAGACAAAATGTAATGATTTATTTTTGAGAGACTACCAATAACACGTGAATTTTATCATGGTAATTTTTTTAATCTCCTAACCCAGCACACTCAGGAAGAACTGGTAACTGAAAAAAATCAGAAAGGGTTTTGGGATTCTTGACTGTATCAAGTTTATTATTGCTTACAATACCCAGAATACGTTTGGCATATCCCCAAGAAGGTCCAGTCAGTGCTTCAAATACATAAAATACAGCTTAAAGCAATTTCATAAACATACACTGGAGCAGAGGAGCAAAAGCGCAAGACACAACAACCTGCCAAGATACCACTGCCTATTAATAACTCTCATTTTAGGCACATCAGTGACAAACTATCAGCAAGATTTTTACAGAAAAGACTTGCTGTTACTGAGACAAGTACACGGTACTTGCAATGTCATGCCTGGCTCATGCTGGAGCCTTTCTCCTCAGCTTTAATCTCAAATTCCTATGGAAATGCCTACATCTCAAACAAAAAGTTTCTAGCCATGCAAATCTATTTTGCATTTATCGCGTCTTAGCTCCTGGAATACTGTGATGATGTCAGATTTTCAGCTTTCATTAAAAATCATTTAGCTCTTAGAATTCCAAAAGAGAATGTGACAGAAATGACCCAAGAACACTCAGCAGTCAGAAAAGTATTCATTCCTATTTAATATAGTAACTTTCATTGCTTAAGCAAGTTACAATAGAGAATAGATGAATCATTCTGCTATGTGGTGGCAATTCTGCTTTATGTGATATTAAAAAGAATAAGGCAGTGACACAGTTGCACAGAGGGACAGCGGTCTTACACTCCTTTGATCTGACGCTTTGCAAGCTGACATGGTCTGACCCAGCCCTACCTGTGCTGCCAGAGAAGGGCAGGTTTGGGGCCACCACTGCAGGGCCCTGTCAGAAATGTCACTTGCTGCTGGCCAGCTCTGCTGCCTTTGGGGTCCCTTCTCTTGTGGGAGCTTGGTGGCAGCCTAGAGGATTTGGCATGCACAGACCCACTAGAAGATATTCAACACACATGGGGTTTTGGCTGCTGCGAGGAATGGCGGCACTCCTCTAGTCTAGGCATGCAATAAATAAGAGGTACACGGAACAGAAATACTCTCCACCTCCTGCTCACTGGATAGCTACACCACAGGACCTATGTTTCTGTATGGAGACAGAGAAAACTGAGAGTCTGGGGTACTGCAAACATTAAGCCAAACCCCACTTTGATTTACACTGATGAGAGGAAAAAGACATAATAAGATATGTGTAAGGCCCACTCACTTGCTATAATATAAAGAAAACTACTCTAAACAACAAGAAGCCTATTCTGGAAAAACCCCAGGCTAACAATTTCATTTTTGACTGCAGAGATATTACCTTGTTAAATCAACAGTCAGTGAAAAGCTTTTACCATTTCCTGTAAATGTATTCCTAATCCTTTCCTTTTCCTCTGTAATCCTGACACCAGATGGAGGGCACATCGTTTGGCATTCACAGGGGAAAGAAAAAGCAAAGCCGCAAGTCCAGTACAGATTTTGACTCATTCTAAGCAAATAAATAAGAGTTGAAAGTTACTGTCTTCACTTAAACTGAAGGGAGTATTTGGCATAGCAGGGTACAGAACTAGCTAGCAGTCCCTCACAAGGCCTTACTGATGAAAAAGACATACAGTAACAGTTTAAGAGCAATAAAGTAATTAACAGTAATTTACATAGTTACCAGTTACATTCTTTAGATTATAAGATGATACCCAGCCAATACAAGGTTTACTCTTTTAAATGGTATTTCTTCCTTGCAACACAGTGACCCAAGGATGGTATAGTTTGGTTGTAAGCTCTGCATATATTGTGAATAAATGTGCTATAGCAAAAAGGGATACAAGCATAACTCTTCAACCATCTCCTATAGTGTGACCATTCTAATTTAAGAGACAGTCAAGCAATTTTGATGAAAGCAGAAATTTGGAGCTTGTCCAAAGAAGCGCAACAAAGCTTGTGAAGGGCCTGGAGCACAAGTCTTATGAGCAGCAGCTGAGGGAACTGGGGTCGTTTAGCCTGGAGGTTCAGGAGAGACCTTATCACTCTCTACCTACCTGAAAGGAGGATGGAATAAGCTAGGGGTCAGTGTCTTCTCCCAAGTAACAAGCAACAGGACAAGAGGAAACGGCCTCAAGTTGTGTCACAGAGGTTCAGATTGGAGTCACCATCCCTGGAGGGATTTAAAAGACATGTAGATGTGGCACTTAGGGACACAGTTTAGTGGTGGACTTGGCAGTGCCAGGGTAATTATTAGACTCAATAATCCTAAAAGTCTTTTTCCGCCTAAATGGTTCTATGATTCTAGTTATACCAACTTCAGTGGGAAGTCTGAACACAGGAGTGAGAAAGCTCCTATATATGTCTGGAAAACTCTCATCTATTCCTTATTCACCCAGTCCTCTGAATACAGATGGTTTTTTTTATTTATTTTTTTTCCCCTTATTGCTTCTTACAGATTATGTAATCCCAGAGCTATCCACAATCAGTTTTGGCACAAAGGTAACTATCCTTGCACAATCTGGCCGACAAATGCAATGTCAGAGGTAGGCACCCCAGAGTAATGTGTTTGTTACCCTACCTATAAGAAACAGTTGTAATTTTTTTAACAGGTATGATAGGACAGCACAAGATAGTGAATCACCACTAGTCAGTAAATCATAGAATAGTTAGGGTAATGTAAACATAAGATAAATACTTTAACTACTAAGTAAAGGTTATGGAGAAAGATAGAACTCAATAAAACAATTTGACTCCCTGCCTACTGAAATCCACACAGTCCTTAGGTGAGTATCACACATCCCAGCTACTCAGTAGGCTTAGGATCTGCAATGAAGCAGCCAAGGAAATCTCCTGATAAAGGAGCAGATGAACAGCCACCTGAGACCTGCAAGAGGCATCATTCTCCACCCCAGAATTTCAAAGAGGTACCCGGAGTGCAGGTGCCACTTCTGTCACTGTCCCACATGGCTCTGCCTCAGAGCGTAAGCTATCAAACCACCTATAGCGCTGGTGTTACAGTTCAAAGCAAGTCAGGATCAAATAAGTATCAGATGATGACAACGGTTTTGTTTTTATAACCACCACAAGATAGTGCCTGCTTAAGATACCAGCACATCTGTGTCTCTTGACTTTGAAAAGGTAATAGAGACTCATCAGAGACCTGCATGCAAAGTTAAGCAGCAGAGCATCAGGGATGAACAATAGGGATGACCAAAAGGACCACCCTTGCTGCCCTTCCCTGGAACACAAGGTGGCAGAAGAATAAAAAGCCACTAACAGGAACAAAGCCATACAGACACAGGCTGGCTCCAAGGATGACACTACAGGATTAGCAACATATTCTTTGCTTTCTTAGGTAGGACGTTATTTATTAACACTATAAGTAAAAACCTGTCATCCCTAGCCTGCTTTTCTTGTTTACCTCACCTCTCCCCTATCATCTTAAATCCTGCTATTCTCTCTCTTTTCTCAACTCAAGCTTACTTTTGGTTGTCTTATCAGTCTCTTCCAGACTGATAAATTTCAAAAGCAGATATATTCTTGATGCACATGTCTGACAAGTTTGGCCTCACTTTTTATGTCACCTGTACTGACAGCATGTCACAAACAGCACATTGCAACCGCAGATCCAAAAGTTGAGTGAAAGTCTTCATTTCAGTCAATAACTGAAAAAATATCAACTATTATTAAAAGAACATTACACTTTTCTTATCTCCGAAATTTAGAGTTTTAAAATTTCCATCAGCTTTTCCACAAGCATAAAAATAAGGGAAAACTGTTGTTTCCCCTCTCTCTCTCAAAATTGCTTGAAAATCAGGGTCAATTTCATCAACACTCACACTTACAGTCATTATTCTTGGACCCGATGAAAGAAGTGTCTTCCTACCTGACACTATGGCAAAATCCAGAATCTAACTGAAAAACCCAGGAGATCAAAGAAGAGCTGAACAATCAATGCCTGTTCCAATTTCAGCTGCTGTGAGTTGCAGTGCTCCTCCATCCAAATTCTGATCCTACTTCAAAGATAGTCTTACATTCAAGTAAATTCAGTATCACCTGGGCACAAGTGGTCTTAGGAAGGAAAAAGTAAAACAAAACAAGAAACACACAAACAACAAAAAACCAACAACAAAACAAAAAAGAGCCCAAACGTTTTTAATTCACAAGGTCACAAATTCACCATGCTAACTTGAAATTTCTGTATAACGATGATAATATATCAACTGCTTAATATGCACATGTTTTGCTGGCAAGCTATTCACCTGAACACACCCAATTTTAGTTGTTTTTGTTGTGGTGTTGTTGGGGTCTTGGCATTTTTTGGTGGTTTGTTTTGGCTTTGGTTTGTTTGTTTGCTTTAATAATGTCAACACTACTAATGGCAGGAAAAGGAGATAACAGATTTCTGGTTTTCAGTTATTGATCACCAGTATAGCACTTACATTATCAGCTACAAAATAAAATAAAAGCCCTCAAAAATCCATTAAAATCTCATGTATGTTGATAAAAGAAAATATGTCAATGGAAAATTTCAAAATGAAGGTTGTTTCTGTCAAAACAAGCAGTGTCTTGGACTTTGCCTGTGCAAGCAAGTACTTGAAATTACAATTGCCCCAAATACAGATGCTGTTGTATACCAAACACTCTCTTTTTGAAGGAAAAAGTTTTGTGCCTCTATGGACCACATGCTATCATGCACCTTTTAATAGCATAATGCCCTTTCAGACAGAGTAGGATTTCTGCTATGGATCTCCCTAGGAAGCAATAACTCAAAAGCAGAGAACATTCCCCAGTGCTTCAGTGTATGAGAAGAATATGCA
Source organism: Neopsephotus bourkii (assembly GCF_033783945.1). NCBI lineage: Eukaryota > Metazoa > Chordata > Aves > Psittaciformes > Psittacidae > Neopsephotus > Neopsephotus bourkii. The sequence goes on along the minus strand of NW_026901852.1, from coordinate 1,025,255 downwards.
ATAAATAATCTCTCATCTTCTTTTTAAGTAATCTGTTTGAATTTAAACTGTAGCCATATTTAAAAAGTATGAAGATATATTTGTCATCTTTTTAAATCAGCAGTAATAAACTTATCACTACAAATTCAAAAGGGAACAGCTGCTTATTAATGGAATAGCACAGTATAGGTCAGCAATTAAAAAAGTTTGTTTTATTAAATAATGTTCTTTATTAAATAATGATTCTACATAATCTGCAATTCAAACTTCATTTGCAAAGTAGAGGGAAATGGAAACACTAGTCACATTAATAAAGCCTGAAACAACAACATCTGGAAAGAAAAACTTGTGAGACCTAGCTGGATTAGATCTTAGAATGGTTTGGGTGGGAAGGGAACGTAAAGATCACTTCTTTCCAGCCCCCTTGCCATGGGCAGGGACACCTTCCACTAGACCAGGCTGCTCAAAGCTCTTTCCAACCTGGCCTTGAACACTGCCAGGGATGCGGCAACCACAGCTTCTCTGGGCCACCTGCACCAGTGCCTCACTATCCTCATAGCAATGATCGTTCATGAAACCTGTTGCTAGTATTAGGGTATCCCAGGAGGAACTCACTGTTTCACTTGCTGCAACAAGTGTGAGTCTCTGCAGGCAGCCCAACGCAAACAGCCCTGCATGGAAATGCAACACCTTACATGCACACGTTTTCCTCTGAGCAACTGATACTCTTACTGGCTACACAGTTCACCTTTTTCCTGGTTAACTGTGCCGATTAGACACACCTTGTTTGAGAGCCACATTATGATTAAAAACTGCAAGTGCAGGCACAGCTCAACTCTTACTGCTTCCAAAAACACCATGACACATGCAAGCTTGGCTTTGTCTCTGAAAAATTCAACACGGGGGAAAAAATAAAAAGTTTGGTGATTTAAATGAAATGCTGGGTTATTCAAGTGGCAAAATGTCTTTATGACAGGAGGCCAAATTTTGTATCTGAAGGAAGCATCTCCAAGTTTTCCTATGCCCCGGTTAGATGCTATTGCAAATGACTACTTGCCCAAGAGATGTCACATCTGCCACCACAAGCTGCTATACGCTTTTTCCCCTCTCCACCCAATATTTTATGCAGAATTAACCACAAAAATGTCGGAGGAAAGCTTCTTTTTCTTTTTCTTTTTTTTTTCTTTTTAATAAAAGTATGGTAAAGAGCAGCCAGGCAACACTGAAGAAGGAAGGAGAGATTTAAATGGTTAATGAAAGCATACATCTGCCTTACAAAATTACAAAATTTTTGCAGAAGAGTCAGAAACAGTTTACCTCAAGGCATAATACAACCATTAACTGAGCCATAATTATTGACTGTGAATTCCTACAATATGCTCTGATGCATTTGGCACTGGCACAGAGAAGGAGGCAGTTTCAATTACATGCCTGATCTGTGAAGTTTATTGATCTTCAGAAGTGGGGCTAGCTTGCACAGTCTTAACTGTGAAAGTTACGATGATGCTGAAAATGTCTACTGTTTATCTTCTTGCCTTTTCTTTGCTGCTGTTTTTAATTAATTAACAGCGTTACAGGTTGCTGAACTGCAGTCCACACCTTTTTTATATTATTGGGCAGAGTCAAATTACAAAATATGTGTTTCAAATTTTATAGCTAATTCTATATTTTCTTCACTTCTCATGTAAAAAAGCACAATATTTTGAAAATGTTTAATATGGACATCTTTTAACCTTGTATTATATTTTAAACTTTAAGATTCTCATGCAATCTGTCACTGAAATCAGAACACTCTAAGTGAGAAACAATTTAAAAATTGGCTTCATAAGATCTTGCTCTGCTATCTCACGCTCAGAACCCACCTCCCATAATTGAGGTAGAAATTCTGTGTATAATAAACAGTAGCCAAACATTTATCTTACATATAACTCCAATATTAATGCTCACTGGGCAGAATTTAGCATGTTACCCAATATATTGCTGCTGTTGAAATGTAAGTTTGCATTTTCTCAAATAGAATGTTTTGCATCATCAGTGTGGTAAGTGTGAAATTTTATGAATATATAAGTAGGTAGCAATATTGTTAGCACTTGGAAAACTTCATTTTTCTTTACTAGCTTGGTTTTGGGGGGGGCATTTGTTTGTTTTCCTATAGAAGATCACTGCAATCAAGATGTCTCATGTCATAGCCACTGCATTTCTTAGGGCTGACAACAGGCTTTTTCCCCCTATTTAAAGTAGACACATTACTGTTCATCTTTATGGAGTTTATAAGGATGCTGATTCCAGTTTAATGAACATCAGAGAGCATCTGGCAATCATACACATAAAGAAAGCTATCTGATAAATTAGCAGACCTACTGTGGCAGGGGTGGCAAAATCTAGTCTTTAAAAACAGCTCTCAAATACTCTCCAGCATAGAAGAAAAGGTTTACAAATAAGCAACTCCTATTTTATTTAAAAAAACATGACTAATGAGATAAGTGCCATCCTAGAACAGAAACTGCCTAGTTCTGGCTCTTTTCTAAATCAGATTTTGCAGGTTGCAGAGCTCCTCATGGATATGTGGGTGTCCATCAGGAAAGTCAGGTTTACAAGTAATGATAAGATATATTCACACTAAACCTTAAGCTCATAAAGTATATCTGATAATAGACCAAGGGCTTAATATCTTGACGACAGTGAAGCAGCAAAACAACTCAAGAAGGAAACTGAAGAACAGCCTCACAGACCAACTGCTTCAGATCCATATATCCATTGGTCTGTCCAGGGAAACAGGAAACATAGCTAAGAGCCACCCAACAAAGAGCGCCAGAGCACTCTTTCAGTTCACTAGTGAGATGTTTGCTGTATTGCTCTGTTCTGATGCTCCATCCACCATAGGAAAACGTTTTCAAGCACAAACTCAGACACTAAGAACAAACTTAAGGAGCAAGCAAACAGGAAAATATGAAATACCTACCTCAAACATGCTATCACAAGAAAGTTTCCAATGTAACCAAATGGACTAGTAATTCACAAAACCACATTGCTTTGATATCATCCACTTTTAAAACGTAATTTATTTGTTATTACTGCAATACAGATCTGCAATCATATATAAACATGCAAATAGTTTCAGGTGTGTCTGAAATAGCACAATATTTTCAAATAGATTAGGAATAAGAAAAATAGATTATTTCAATATCTTCATAATATATTAATACATCTTTTCAAATAGATTAGAATAGGAATAAGGAAGTAAAAATGGGCCACCATACTTTCCAGGAGAAAAAGCTGGTAGAAAATGCAAGGAATGACTGGGGTAAGAAAATTGTTGCACAAGGGCATTGACAAGTCAGCTAGCAAGATGGCATGGGAATTCACCTGGTTACATGCAGTTATACATTCAAGGGAAAAATGTTCCATGGAAGATGCGAAAATGACCCAAGGTTGTTTTTTTTTCCAGGGTTAACTGATGCAGTTCAATGAGGGCAACCGAGAAACATCTGAAACTAAAAGCTGGCCTAGTGCACTGTGTAAGTATAGTTCAAAGACAAGGCGCTCAACACATAAAAAAGGATAATAAAACTAAATAGACCTTTTCATCCAGCAGCAGTAAAACTGGAGGGCAGAAAACGATGTTAAATCGCTTAAGCTTGTTGCATCAACAAACCATACCAGAAAGTTAAAAATATGTGTCTCATGGTAACCATTCCTACGCAACACATAACAAAACAATAAAGTGCTTGCATCAAAGTCAAGTTGATCCCACATAATGACTCACTCTGGGAAACTCGGGCACTGGCGGTGTGCAAGGGAGGAAGCGATTACACAAAGAATGCAAAGCCACTAGAAAGTAAAGCAATTTACAGGTCCTACAGTGGAAAAGCGATAAACCACAGAGGGCTTGGAGCACTCATTCAGTAATAAAGCAGGTGAAAAGCCATCTTAATAAAAGTATCACCCCAGAAGATGAAGGGCATTCCATTATTTTAGTGGTTGTCAAGCAGTCTGCAGCCCCCTGTGTTCATCAAGCATCAAGCACAGCCTAAAATGTAAACGTAAACTGAGGACAACAGCAAATGGAAAGTACAGATGTCTGGACAGTACAGAATTACCTGTTTGTGATTTCACTTCCCTCTTGGCCACCTGAGCTACATGGATAGGACACACTGAAAAGATACTAATACACTTTAAGTAACTTCACACAAATGATTTACACATTCAAAGAACGCTAATTTTTAGTAAACTCTGATTAAAGTTGTGTTAAAAAACAAAACTAAACAAACCCAAACAAACATTTCTAACGCTGACTGAATTCAGATTATTATAAAATTGTTCAACCTACTAATTTCAGATTTAGGCAGAATAAGACATTAGAGGAACTTCATGGTACTTACAACCTTAGCTTGGGACTCTTACTAGTATTTGGGCCGGGCCCACTTAAATTGTTTTCATATAGATCCTATGAAGATATAAGGTTAAAAAAAAACCCAAATCAAACCAAAAGAACACAACTTTGTTGTAGATCATGCAAAGATTTTTAAGTACATTTGATTGGGCACCTGAGAGAACCTAGGGAGAAGGGAGATTTGTCTAGTCTCTGCAGTTTGTTCCTAGGCACTTTAAAAACTTGTGTTGTTTAAGAAATGTTTAAATGTTATTGCTGAAAACATAAGCGTTGAAAAACATGTTAAAACATTCCTGTGCATCCGACTAGACTTGAGAAATTTCACAAGATGCTCATTTCCACGTTTTCTGACATCCAAATGCAAAGCTGTAAGATGAGAACTCGATATTTACTGTCAAAAAAGAAAAAATAATCAGGAAGTAGTAAGTTCTTCCTGTTTCAATGAAAGGTGGTTCTTATAAAAATCATAGATGGATGCTAATTCCGGATTATCAAGTTGGTCAACTAAATTAAAGCTTCCAGAATCACTCTATTAAAAGAGTTTATATCTCTCTCTTGGTAGAGAAGCAAATATTTGTTCCATAATACCCCTGTAAATACATAAATTCCCAACATCTCAACTGTCTTATTCCTTCCAGTACTACTGTGCCTGAAAATGATTCAGGGAGTTTAAATTACAAAGCAATCACCCCCCCAAAAAAACCTAAAACCAGACCGAAAGCAAACCCAAACTCCTAATACCTGAGATGAACAGAGCTAAGGCACTTCTCTTCCACTGGTACAAAATCTAACAATTATTTATGAGGGACTCTAGGGGACAGAGTGAAGCATATTTTGGCAGCAATCACAACTGCAATGGAACTGGTAGTCCAAAGAAACAAAACACTTTGCATTTACAGTCTCTCTGCTCTTCTTTAACCTTCAAGCTGCTTAAAAAAAAAAAGAAAACAAGCTAGATAAGTGAATCTGCATATTGCATGGCATCAAAATAGCACATCTCCAAAGCTGAGAAAACATATGCTGTCAGCAACGAACAAAATGATCTCTTTGATTTTAATACCTGTGATAGTAGCATGATAATAACTACATGTGACAACTTCTCCCCACTCTCAAAATAATTACGGCTCTCTAGAATTCAACATCTGTGTTACCAGATGCTACTGTCAACCACATAAGCAAAAGAACTGCAGAAACCTGGCCAGCCTCCAGAGTATTTGTCTCAATACCTCAGCAGATGCAGGTGGTTTTCAGTAGTCCAATATTCTGTAGTGCAAATCAACTTATGTAAACAGGAAAACGGCATCAGCAAATAATGCATCATACCCAACCATGTTCAGAGTAGTCAGGACCGATATTTCTATAAATCTATTGAGAACTCAGATCAGTTTTACTATTTCTGACACAAAAAAAATAGTATTTATAGGATCACAGAATGGGATGGGTTGGAAGGGACATTAAAGATCATCCAGTTCCAACCCCCCTGCCATGGAAAGGGACACCTTCCACTAGACCAGGTTGCTCAAAGCCCCATCCAACTTGGTGTTGAATATTTACAGGGATGGAGCAGACACAGGTTCTCTGGGCAACCTGTGCCAGTGCCTCACCACCCTCACAGTGAAGAGCTTCTTCCTAATATCTAATCTAAATCCACCCTCTTTCAGTTTAAAGCCTTTTCCCTTTATCCTATTCTTCACACACCCTTGTAGAAGTTCCTCTCCAGCTTTCTTGCAGGCCATCTTTAGGTACTGGAAGGCTGCTATAATGTTGCAACATGTTTCTGAAAGGCCATTTCCATTAAGTGATCTTTAACTTCAACATTCACTTTCATACATACACAAAATATGTGCAACTGGATGACACATAAGCTGTTAAAAAACGGCATGCTCAGCAGAATTTTAAACTATTATATCAAAACCACAAATCGTTTATGTTTAGGACACAACTTGTAACTTTGTGTTAACACAAACTCCTTTCCTGAAAAGTATGATTTACATACAGTGTAGCTTTTACGGAAGATTTTTTCTTTTATCTTTATACTTCTGAACCTCTGCGATCTGAAATCAAATTATCTTCAACAGGGAAGCAATCCAAACTGTAGCTCAACTTTCTAAGTGAAAATAAACATATCTAAAACAGAATTAACTGTAGCCAGTCTTTCAAAAACGCGTCTGAAATACTTCTGAAACAGAATGTTTTCCATGTTGCACTCCTTAACTATTAAACTAACAAATTTAATACAAAACCAAATATGAAGAACAAGTATTTCTACTAATGACACCTTTATTATTTTCTCTCTCTTTGTTTCCCAGGTCAGACTGAGACATCCCTTTCCCAAAAGACGCAACACAGCATTTTGGAGGGTAACTCCAAGCTGCTGCAGCATCTTTCCAGTCCCAGCGCTGCTCTCCTGCAATCTAAGGAGATACCTCACTGAAAAGTTCAGCCCCTCTCTTCCTCCACAGTAAGGCACTGTGGATCCCCAGTGATGCAAAAGTATTTTAGAAACCACTTGACTAACACACTGACAAGCACACAGAAAGATGTTGCTACAAATACAGGAGAGCTTTTCCTAACAGTTGCCCCAAAGCATTTTATACAATCAGCAAATGAGGTCTAATTTGCTTACGTCATTTATTTATAAATTAAGGAGACATGTCTGGGGGGCTTTTACTTAAATGCGAAATACTACCAAGAAGATAACTCAATTTCCTAGATCTTAGTAGAGCTGTGCAGCCGAAGACGTAAAGCAGATTTCGTAGCAAAAGAGTACATCCAGTATTTGGTACTTAGACACGAGTCTCTAAAGGGTAGTTTATCAGCCTACATGATCAGATACATAATTATGTCAGAAATTATTAGGGCCTTTATGACAACTCTACAATACTAGAAGTCAAGGTTTCCACTATAAAACTTTTTTCATGCATATAAGAATTAGCTGTCAGAATTATTTCTAGGTTCAAATAAACTTCCTAAGCTCTCCACCTTAAAGCAAATTAAACTGAAGTGCCCAATGATTTTTAAATGGCACCAGTAGCAAGTTTGAGGGAGTTTGGAGCCTCTGAAAATTCAGCCTTTAACCTCAACAATTAAGGTTTCATTAGCTTCACCCTCTTCACTTCCCCAAGTGTGGGTTCAAAATTGAAGCAGCATAAGCCACATGTGCAGGCATGAATTTTAGGAAGACAAAGACAGTGTTACTACTCATTACTGTCATTTCAGTGGGTCAAAACAGTCATTTGAGTTTAAAACTCCACTCCAGAGCACTGGCCACTGTATGCATACACAGCTAATGAAAACTGCACCCCACAGTTTCCAGACTATATACCTGATGAACAAGATTTTAAAAATCCTGGCAAGATTTAAAAAATCTATACTATCATGAACTTAGTTATTTTGTTCCTTGTATGCACAGAAGTATTTCTTTAAAATTATTTCAAAAAACAAATGTGTATGAGTGTTAAAAGAAACCTGATTTGATCCTCCCAGGACTTGCCTTAGAATTTAGTATTGCCATGGCTATTTTTAAAGTGAAAAAATAAATCCCAGTGTCTTACTCCCATTGCTCAGGTGTGCCAAGACATGCCAGACATCTCACCTAACAAAAAGACAACATTAAAATGGCCACACTGTTAACCATAAATAATTAGAATTTAAATAAAAGACTCTGAACTTAGTTACACAATTGTAAATTCAGAACTCTAGAAAATTCAGGAAAATAATACTAGTAAATCTGAAATTGGAATCAAAACCAAATGTTTAAGTCTACTTTGAAAGAGAGCCAAATTAGATTTATGCTACTTAGTTACCTATTTAGACCATCTCAAAGAGAGCTGCAAACTTGTGGGATGGATATCTTTCAGTGACAAAACCAGTGAAAATTGTATCACGAGCATTTAAAAATAATATCATTTGCCTTAGTTCATCATGTGCTTTTTTACTCAGAACCACAGCTCCATTTTCAGGATCTTCAGTATATTCTTTAAAATGATAGTCTTAAATTTCATTTTAATTCACAATTCATCTTTATTATGTTTTTTAAGTTTCATTCTGATGAAATCAAAATATGATCATGGTACATTAATTCTTAAAGGAATGCAAGTAGAATACCGTCAAGGAGTCTTTCTTGACTTCACCCAATCTTCATTTTCCCTAAATACTTAAGCCTCCTCTGACAATTTAAATTTCACCTCAAGAGATAACTATTTTGTGAAGCTGTACTTTTGTACTTTAACATTTCCATGTATTCAAGACTGGCTAAATGTAATATTCCAGTAGGTCTGAAACTCTTCTAGTAAACAGGGAAAAGCAACTGAAAATTCTGTTTCATTGCCTTCAAGAACAAATAAGGTCTTCTTCACAGCTTTCCTCCATTGCACACAATCAGAGTGATATAGTCACTCGTAAGCAAATACTCACTTTAATTTTCCCTACCTAGCAGAATATAGTCTCTCTCAAAGTCAGTGCTCACATAATACTGTAAGTAAAAATAATTTGATTTTACTATGTATTCTCAAATATTCCAGGGCAGTTTAAATACCGTCTCAAACACATGCTAACAGAGATCGATTATCTCCCTCTTAGCTATAACAATAATACACAAATCCTGAATAAATTCTAATGTTTCCATGCACTGAAATACTGGTGGGGCAAGGAAAAATAAGAGCTTTTTAGCAAAGTTTTATAGCATTTGCAATTGAAAAAGAAGCTCATATATTGTCTGCGATACAAAAAGGATAAAGACACATCCTCTAGCTGGAGGTGAATCTAGAAAAAAACAGTAGTTTTCCATTACTATAACATCATCTAATTAAGGGATTACAAATAGTCAGTACCATGATACCCTTTTGCTGCTTCTGGAATAGCTGCCCTGCCATTCTTGTGAAGGTCACACTTTTTCCTTGAAGTGATCTTTTTACTGTTTTTATGAGACACTATTTACATGCTGTATCCTAGTCTGGCCTAAGAAACTAGGAAACTGTTTGTATACAACTACAGTAACCCTTACAGCAATTATTACCATCCTTTACTGCATGAAATTATTTTTCCCTCATTCTACAAAAAGTAAAAACTTCTCCTTTGAGGGAACAGATCTTGGTGGAATATCACTATTCCCATCCCAAAATCTCTCTTCATGAACGGCACAACAGCACGTAAGAAATACTTAAGACTCATCTTCAGATAATTCTGTTTTCTACCATTTTCAGGAATGTCCCTAAAGAGTTTCTCACTTACTTAAAGCTCTAATTTGGTATAGGATAATTTGATTTTTAGTATCCATCTTAATTACATTAACTAAGGGGAAGGGATCCAATCAGCGCTTGTGAGACCACATCTGTTCAGATTTGGTCCCCACTACACAAAAAAGATGTGGACAGCCTGGAGAATGTACAGACAAAGGCCATAAAGATGATTCAAGAGCTGGGAAGCCTGCTATGTGAGGAAAGGCTGAGAGAACTGGGTTTGTTCAGCCTAGAGAAAAGGCGGCTCAGGGGACCACCATGTTCCAGTATTTAAAGGGTGGTTACAAAGACAATGGAGTCTCCAACTAGTCACTTGGAAAAGACGAGGTGTAATGGATACAAGTGACTCCTGAGGAGATTCTGACTGGACGTGAGCAAAATTTTTCACAAAGAGAACAATCAGTCATCGGAATCATCTCCCCACAGAAGTGGTGGATTCCCCAACGCCGGACACTTCCAAAATTTAGATGGACAGGGAGCTGGGCCATCTAGTCTAGGTCATGCTTTGCCTATAAAGGCTGGACCAGACGATCCTTGTCCCAGGACCCTTCCAACCTGGTATGGTATGAGTCTGTGATTCAATCATGCTACCAGCATTTAACCATGGTTATGATTCCTCCTGATACACTTGACTGCTTCCTGAACAGCAAGACTTTTTTATCTTCAAGATATACTAAATCAGGAAAAAATGAGAGAGATGAAAGTGAGCCCTCACCTCTACGAGCCTTGCTCTTCCCCTGGGACCCACTGATCACTGCTGCTACTGCAATTGATACACGAGTTCTGCAGCAGCAGCACTGACAAAACTGTAAAAAGAGAGTTAGATTCATCCAGCCAGGATGAGACAAAAGCATGTAAAACCAATTTCCAAATCCATAAGACTAAAGTAGGATTTAATTTGTTTAGCTTTGCATTTCTAAAATAATACCAAATCATTCTTGTTTTAACAGTGTTGGAGGAAAAAAAAGTAAAAAAAAAGTTTTGCTACCAGAGAGCTGCAAATCCCAGATAATGCCCAACTGCCTTGCAGTGATATAAACAGCTCCGTGTGACAGCTCTGCATGACTTCTAGTAGCCTCGCGATGATGCCTGGTTCCACCTTGGCTCCTGCAATCACCAGAGCTGAAATCCTCTGCTCTAGTTTGGTTTATTAATCAAAAGAGAATATCAAACCCTCTTAGTCACCCAAGCTGAAACAGTAACAATAGAATCATAGAAGGGTAAGTTCATCTAGTTCCAAGGTTTCTTTACAGTTGCTGCAGGACACACGTAGAAATCACCTCTTGAATTCCTCTGGCTGTTGTCTCCTACTCCAGCTACTAGGGTCTACACACACCAAAACATAGCAAGCTATATATCAACTTGCAGTTCAGAGCTGCCAGCTGTAATTTTAAAATGTGGTCAAAAATTCAGAATTATCTTTCCTTCATACTGTCCTTGCACCTACCATAAGGGAAAAGAGCAGTGCTATCTGATGAGGATCTCATTCAACATCCAAGCTACTAATGTTTTTTAAACTTGCACTCCAAGATCTTTTCTGTACATCAAATAAATCTTGCTGATTTCAGTATGCTTCAATAAAATCTTTAAAAAGACTCATGAAGCACAGAGACTGGGGAATAAAAAAAAAAAAAAAAAGAGAAACCACTAAATCACCTTGCCTTTTCTATGCCACATACATAGATTTTGCATCGTGTTGAACAATAAAATGATAGTTTGGCTATAGATCACCCAACAAAATAAAAGCATTAAGAAGTGTGTTCCACCCATCACCTTATCTGTGAGGTGTACGGTTTTTTTGTTAACTTAATGTTTGATCTTTCAGCCACTGGCTCTTCTTAATTTCCTCCCTGCCCTATCCCCTACACCACCACACACGCAACTGTCCCCTGACAAAGAAGACCAGGTATCTATTTTCATGCAGAAACATTTCTCCACTGTGGGTCAACTAACTTAATTTTTTATTCTACATTATACTTATTTCAATATGAATAAGCCCCCCAACCTATATTTGTCTCTCATAAGGAACAAGTAACTATATTAAGAGCTGATGCCTGTCCTCCAGCATAGAACTGTGTCCTTAATGTCTCTGGGCATTTATAACAGAGTCATCTTTTTTTTTTTTTTTGAGTTCTTACAGTTTCAAAGGATCTAAGAATACAGGAAGTACTTTTGGCTCTGGGATTAGATGGCAATCAGGCTTCAGTCACAAACACAGGAAGAAGCAGTAATAAGCACTAGAACATATGACAGTTTTGACAAGGGTACTGTAAATGACAGAACTTCAGCTACTATGCAAAATAACATTTATGCATGTGCGCAAAACCCCATGGATAAATGGACAGCTGAATAAATACGTATTCTGTCTATAGGAAACTGTTTCCAAAAAAAGTTTTCAATGTGAACAAAAGGAATAGCTGTATTAACTTTCAAAACACAATGTTTCATCTATCTTTTTAGCATATAGGCTGGGTAATTTAGAAATTAAATCTCCCACAGGGTCTGTGCTAGGAACTACGCAAACTTAACTATTTTTCATCACAGGGTTTAATTTTCTTTAATAGTTTCTAGACATATTAACAAAGAAAAAAAAGCATGATATCACAGAAGAAAACCATTTGTATTTTTTAAGTCAGTATTTGCGCTGCTAGCAACACAGCAGCAGGTTTCATTTGCCTTGCACTAAGGATATCATGAATAATTCAGTTTCTTGCTTTGCTCCCTAAATAGTTGACAGGGAACAGAAGCATTATTCATGACCGGATGGCCTTTTTCGAAGCTTGTCTATTTATTTAATAATGCACATCACAGGGACTATCACCTAGGCTGGCATTTATTATAAGTACTATTACTAAAAAATGGCCATGAAAAAAGGCAACTTCTCAGAGCTACCACCTTTCGTTCACAAATAGCACTCAGCCAGTTATTTAAATAATTAAATGCTTTCAATCTGCACTGCATCAGCCTGGGCTCACATAGCCTTCGTCAGGAAACAGATTCCAGAACCGCTGGGAACATGTTCCTGCCTCAGCCACAATCATAACTGTAAATATGTAAGCTGTCTGCTTAATCACATCTGCCCTGCTGGAACAGAGAAAACAATTCCCATCAAAGGTGTACTGAAATCTTCACGGTCTTCTTACCCATTTTTAACTATTAAACTTTCTTCCTGTTGTCTCCTCTCTTCATGTTTTGAAGAAGACCTGGGTTCCTCCAGTCTACAGGTTCCAGTTTGTTACTTGAGCAGAAGCAAAATGAATTATTGCCATTAAAGCATAACACAAATATTGGATAGTGAATCAAGGCAGAATGCTTCAAAACTTTGGTCATTTGGTCAATTCTGTGCTATAGATCAGTCTTCAGCCATGCCCTAAAATTCCAAATGAAAGCCATCCCAAATTATTTCCTTTCTTTAGTCCCAGATCTCAGCAAAAATACTACAATTCATACAAACTCCACTCTGAAGAGCTTTCTAAAATTTGCTGGAGAGAAGTCATCTTTGATGGGGTCCTAATCCCTGCAGCAATAGAGACCTTCTTCCTTAAGCCTCACATAAGCCACTTAATTAGACTACTGGCTAACAAAGTTTGACACACATTAGAAAAGGTAAAATGAACAAACCCCTCAAATGTTATCTGCTCACTTCTGTTAAAGTTATCTTCTTAATTCTGTTAAGTAACCAACTTTAACAAAGACATTAAGCCGGTTGAGGACTAGACATTGCTTTGGAAGGAAATGTCAAAACACACACAAAAGTCCCCAGTTAGGAATAAAAATCCGGATGTTTCCAAGAAACAAGATTTCCATATATTTTTATTTCTGAGCCATTTGAACACTTCGTTTTCATAGAAACATTTCAATTCACTTCTCAACTTTTCTATTTCACTAAAAGAAAAAGCAAATGGATAGAGAAAATTTTATCAAACTGGAATATTGCCACCTTTTCACCCTTGAAAAAATATTCATATGGTAAGTGTATTTTATGCGTATTTCAACTTGGACAGCAACTAATTCACCAGGAAATCATATATATGTAATTCTGTGTCAATTGCTTGTCCAAGGGAAACATCAACTTATACGAAGGATGAGACTTCTCCAATGTTTAAAGATTACCCACTATTGAGACTGAGAAAAAGATGAGACACATAGAAACCTCCTACATTATTTAACTTCTTGTCCGTAGAGGGTACTCTAAAAATTCAATCACAGTCAGCTTGTTTAATTTTGAGAAGTTTAAGACTGCACAAGTTCCAGTATTACTGGGAAAAGCCCCAACTTTTTATATTCGCTTCAGTGTGGCATCTACTACTTCAGAAACTCATCAGCTTTCAAAGAGAACGGAAATGAGAATAGAAGCCCCTTAATGCAAGGGTACTGTAGAAAACTGTTATTAAAATGGATGATTATTCAGACAATATCAATTTCATTATCCCTGATCGATTCCTAGCAATGCTCCTTAGTAGCCCTCAGTTACAAATGCTGCATGAACAGGAACTTAATACTGCACTACAAATTGCGGTCCTGCTGCTCCCAGTATATTTGGTAACAGTCTGACTTATTAGCAGGCTTCTAGTAAATAGCTGTCATAGGTGCTGACTGTAGGGATCTGTATGTCAAAACACCACCAAAGAGGGCAGAGAAAATTCTTTCCCTGGAGGCTTTGTTAATTTGATTTATGTGCACAGGCAGAAAACTAATTGCTAATTGTTGCAGTGCATAAGATGGAATTGCAGCACTCCACTCAAACGCCGTATCTCAAGAGTACCAACAGACCTCAGTTTTACACTCTGCTGATGAGAGATGCATCCTAAATAGGAATTTGAGCGTGTTTGGTGCTTGAGAAATTTTATAAGTCTTTGCAATGCCCTGCGCCACCATCTCCTCAGAGATAACAGCCACCTCTGAGCATACCATGCTGTATTGCTAAGAACTTGGGAGCCAATACAGTTAACTCAGCAGGAGCAAACTCTTGCAGTTGTTCAGGCAATTAGTACATAGTCCGTGTACCTACCACCACTAATAAAACTGTTACGTGGTTTTGTTCTGAAAGGTTTGTTTCTCGGGATCTTTATAAGTATGTCCCTGGGACCACTAGGCAAAATGGCTGATTCTCCTTGTACTAAGCTGCAAGGACTGGACAGTGAAGGACAACTTGGTCCAATTTCTGCATCCTCTGATATTTCCCCATTGGAAGCAATTGTCTTAAAGTCAAAAGCTGGATGTCATCTCAGCAGGCAATGTAGTTTTTTCTTTTGCAATCTTTCTGTTAGAAGAAATATGGTTTGGTTACATCTATAAAGCTGATGTATGGCAACACAAATAAGCTTTTTGCCTCTAAATACTGCCTTTTAGCCAGCATTAGTGTCAGAAATGCTCAGGAATGTCAAGCATTTCTCTTTTTTAGGTAAAGTCAAGTACAGGGCTTAATACTCAACAAAAGTTTCTTAAAATGTAGGCATTTTTAAAACCCATGAACATTTGACCATTTGTTTGTTTGTCATGCTGGAACAGAATCAACCCCTGAAAATCGGAGCTTTCCAAACAGCAACATCTACAGGCAAAGGGGAGAAAAAGATGTCCTGGGGGCAGCCCAGACAAACAGGAAGACTCAAGGTATCATCAGTCCCTTCGTTTCCCCAAGCAGGCAGGAAGGAGGTGTGCTAGACTCCTCACCCCATGCTAGCACAGCTCATCACATATCAGGAAAAGGAGTACTTGTCCCCATTCAGAATTGCCTGTTCTAATTAGGACTAAATTGCCCCACAGATTTCAGCAGTCATGGTAAAGAAGTAGATGGCTAATGGCCATGAAAATTGGTTCTCTTAATTAAATTCTAACCAAACTTCTGCTACAAGTTTAAGGCAATTTCAGCAAGATAAACTTTAATTTTAAAAGAAGCAAGTTTATGCAACCTGAAAATAAGTGACCAGAGCAAAATTTATTCATACTTTACAGCCTATCAAAAACTAGAGTTACTCTGTCTTAAGAAATATGAGGTGCCGTACCAACACACAGATGTGTAGGAAAGCACTGCAATGGGAGAAGTTCTGGTGTCAGGTCCTGTTTGACCTAATGCAGAACAGGAACACGACTCCCCTCCCAAGACCTCTGTTTCGTGTAACCTCTCAGAAGTACTGAGCTGTTGCCCATCTTCTCCTCTCATATTTCCAGGCTGAGCTTGTGAATGTTGCATTGAAACAGACACTGTACCATAAAAAAGGCAGATTTATGGGAGGTGGGGGAATCATCCTCAAGAATTGCCAATAAGCCTATTATACATTTTTCTAGTCCACAAAATGCACTTCTTGGAATAATATATTTCTCAGAAAATACTCAGAAGCCTCATTCTCAGTTTTCACACAAATGACGTACGATGTCCAGCCACAACATCACACTAGACAAATCTTCCTGCTTCTCTTGAGAGAAAGTCTCAGACATTTGGCAAACACTTCTTTATTTTCTTACATCTCGGCTAAAAAATCCACTGCACAGGCTGGAAGGGCTTACTCTCACTTGTCTGTAACAGCCAGGCGAGGGTCGAAACGGTAGGTGACAAGGTACATGGGAAGCTGCAGATCCAACCTTGCGTGTGGGCAGACCAGAGCATGGGTAGCTTGAGACTGCTCAGAAGATGACAGTCCTGGTCAGACTCTTCCTGATTGCCTAAGCACCCTTTTTTTTTTCCAACCAGAATTGCATATCCCACATGCCCTTGGTCATCGTGCTTGCAGTAAGTGTGCTTAAAGCCCTTCCCAAAAATTTGCTCGCAAAGCCAAGCCATGAATCAATCAATCAAGACAACTAAAATACTTCTTTTGTCTTTAAAGAGTTTCCTAACTGTTAAGTTCACCCAATCATGATTTTCTTTTTATTCTCCCTAGCACAGATTGTATGCTGTTTTTATGAAAGGAGCAATAAGACAGAAACCATACTCCTGGGCTCTGACTACATGACTCTGGTGTACTGCTTAGAAAAAATAATTTTAAGGTAACACTGTGTACTTCATTTACAAATGACAGAAAAAATAAAATAAAAAAAAAGAAAAAACAAACCAAAAAACACCAAAAAAAACCCCAAAATCTGATTTCACTGTGAATGACTTCCCAAACCAAACATCTGACAGTAAATATATTTTTATGGTTACCATTAAAAAAAATTATCAACCAAGAGGAAAAACTCTTCTCAGTGAACCATATGGTGGACTTGAAACATGAAATATGTCCTTTGAGTGTTAAAATAACCATACGCTATGACATTTATTCAAAAAGGAAGGGGAATTTTATAAGCATATGAGCATATGTTGTAACTGACCTTAACAGGAACAAACATACATCTCCTTGTCAAACATTATGTGAACATAATGCTTCATTCTTTCCTCCACAGAAACAAATGAAAGAACTATGTCTATGATGGGGGGTGGGAGGAAGGAGAGGAGGTAGGGGAAATAATAAAAGAAAAGAAAAAA
Organism: Neopsephotus bourkii; assembly: GCF_033783945.1. Classification (NCBI taxonomy): domain Eukaryota; kingdom Metazoa; phylum Chordata; class Aves; order Psittaciformes; family Psittacidae; genus Neopsephotus; species Neopsephotus bourkii. The sequence goes on along the minus strand of NW_026901852.1, from coordinate 1,008,178 downwards.
GAAAACAAAAATTGAATGAAACTATAAAAGAGACAAGACTTTCAACTTTCTATTAAGATCTCTGAAGTACAGATATAACCTATTTTTTGCTTAGAAAAAATAAATGTATTTGATAGAAGTGGCTATCTGTAGCCTAAATTTATCAAGCCACTGTTCCAGAAATACCACTCAGGTCATGTGGGGCATCTTCTTTCCACAAAAGACACATCCCCATGTTCTCAGAGCCATTCTTCCCTTAGCAGGCAGCAGGAACATAAGTGGGAACTTTCACTTGTTTGACATTACTCTTATCTCCTTTCAAAAGGGTCTTTGTACTTATAAATACACATCCAAACTATCATGCGAATAAAGAGAATCCCAAGGGATTACACAGTGTGGAAATGAAACAGAATGCTTCCTTGGCTCCCAGTTACCCAGGCATGTGCCAACATGCATTTCTGAAGATGTAGTAGACAGAAATAAAGACTCATTCAAATTATATTTAATACTTGTAATGTTTATGGCAATGCAATAAATATGTAAGACTGATATACAGGAACAAACAGGATGAGTTACCACTAAGATTTGTTTTTTGCAATGCATTCTTCAACTGCTGTCATGACAAAAAAGAGAAAAAACAGAATTTGCTTGCATACAGTGAACACCAAGACAACTGCTCAAGTTACAGATAAAGTGAGCAGTGGTCCAGGGCAACAGACTGCTACCATGCCATGTAGATGTCAGTAGGCAGCTACTAATTAACAGTAGCTGTTAACAGGAGTAGGGATAAAACAGGTCTTTCCTAAGGGAAGCAGCGACCAGAGCTCTCCTTTCTTTCCTCATACTCTTCCTTTGGAAGCAGAGACTCTGCTCCTGTCATGATTTTTCATTACTAGGACAGAAACAGTAATTTTGCCGAGCAGCGGCCTGTAAATTTAATTCAGTCCAAATCTCCAGAACTGAAATCTTCCAAGAACTTCTAGGCACTCTTTACTCATCAGGTCTATGTTTCACAAGCTTTACCCGATAAAAAGGTTAGAAGCTCCACAGTTTCAACAGTATCATTTATGACTGATCAGGGATAAGAAACACTTGAGTGTGGAAGTTTCTTCCTTCACTTTCAGAAAAAACAAGTAACCTCCTTTTCTCACTGCATAGGCACTTCTGTTTCTTTGGCCTTGACCCTGTAGGAGAGCTGCTGCTGCCTCTCAAAGCCCTTTGAAGAATTAAGTTATGGATGGCACCAGGCACCAGTGACAAATCAATTCTTGCCAGAGATGGATTCAGGAGATTCTGCAGGTGATATTACCAGCTGGAAGGAAGAACAGATATACCTCCAAAGGACAGTTAGCTACAACTAGATGTATTACAAAGAGATTTAAACCTCCCTATTGCTCGAGGGGGTGGGGGGAACGATAGTAAAGAAAGCATTTGAGTGAGAATACACAAGATGAAAAGCAGCACTGAAATGTAGGAGCTGTCCTATAAGCACGATGAAGAGCAAAGCAAAGACTCCCTCTGTGCCGCCCCCACCCCCAAGTCTTAATCCTAGAAAAAAATTATCCAAGAGGACTGTGAATCTGATAGTAGCCAAGCTATATGATTGTTGAAAGGAATTACAGAGTAAAGCAGAATAACGCTATGAGAATTATAAAAATTATGCTTGTGAGAATTAACTAATCTGACAAATAAGGTATAGCTAGAGTTACCATCAACATCAACACAACTGATCATTTGTCTTTACTCTTACTATTCAACACGAATCTTTGTTTATTGGTTCAATTTATAGAAGTCAACACCAAAATTAAAACTTTCTAAAAAATTACAATAGCCCCACATTTTCCAAACAAATTAGGATTGTTTCATTTTTATCTGGTGTTAGAGTAATAAAGTTGAAATAATTCTGTATAAAATACAAATACCACTTTTCATATTTTCCCTATTGAAATGCTCAGCACTGTTAAACATGAAACACAATATATTTTCTTTAAGAAAATGATGCCAAATCAGACAGCAGTAGTTACTATGATCTTAGAGGTCTTTGATGGGACTGCATTTCTACTACTTTTAGTGCTTTCATTGCCTTGGCCCTTTAGACTTTGTTAATAATATTTAATGCAAGCTTTAATTGCAAATATTCACCAAAGTTCAGTTTAAACAAAAATTAAATGTTTACCATTCTAAAATATAAAATCTTAGCAAGATATAAGCAAAATCTGGGCATCATCAATTAGGCAACTTGGCCAAGGCCAGTAATTACAACCATGCTAAATTGCACTCAATTTCTGCAGCAGTGGCATTTCACAGAAAGCAAGGTGTAAAGCTGAAGGAATAAAAGTCAACACAGTGACTTCTCTTACCTAGCAGTTTCTAATATGTCTGCTGAGAAAAATGCTTAACATGCACCTAGGTGATGCAGCCAGCCAGTATGGACTGACAGAAGAGCAATGCATGAGCTCTTACCAAGAGACTTCAACACGGAAGCTGGACAGGGACACCTGCATATCCCACTGCAGCAACCCATGCAGACAAACTGCTATTATCCTATATGATCCTACATTTCCAATTCAAATTGGTAGAGAAGCTTCATTTGGCTCAAACAGAATACAGTCCAAAACACAACAAAATCATCACAAGTCCCCTGATGCACTTTTGCAACCTCTTGCCCAGAGGGTTCCAGTCCTCAAAGCTTCATCTGACCACACAAGATTTCATCCCAATAGGAAGTTCCTACTCCATACCTCCAAGCACATTAAGGTGATGTCAGCTTGGGCGATATGACTGTATGTCTTTTGCATATTCTTTTCTCTCCTAAGTCCTTTACCAGGACTGTTAGCAAAATCCCTTGCCATTATTGAGTCTGATCTAAGTATTAAGCTAAGAAAATCAAATTAATGTCATTCTCAGTAACATTTAGAAACTGCAAGCTAAGAATCTGCCACTTATTCTCAATAACTCAAAGCATATTATATTGAAAGAAGTTTTACAATAAAATATAATGTTTTTGTCAGGTTTGGCCTTCTCCTCCCCCCCCCCCAAACAACATATGTTGCATGTTCTATATTTGTGGGACTACATATATGCAAGTTTTATTGCAGTAACTCTGACTTGCCAAACAGATGTTAAGAGAAAGCAATTTAACACGGAATAAAATCTGTCTCAGATCAAAATATAGGGTCAAGAAAAACCTTGTGAGTAATGCAGTACACTAAAAGCATCAATTGTATATTTATATACAGAACTGATAGGTAACTGTATTAATGCCGGACTAAATTTGTTGAAATCATTCTATTACAGAGGAGAAAAATTACCAAATGCCAAGAATTATGCTAATTAAAGTACAGCAGCTATGTAAGTTTTTTAGGTTCCAAAATATTTATATAATTCATTTTACCTAAAGTCCAGATTCTCACTAATATCCCAACAGCTAGCTGAAATAGTTTGAAAAGCAATGAAGAGTTTGAAAAGGGATGTTTTCAAAGCAGACTTTGAAATAATAAGATGGCAAGAAATTCTCAGTCCCCAAACACAAAGTATTGGAGCATTACCCTGAGGTTGACAGGCTTCTCTGCAATTTGCTGTAATTTGTGTAATACCCAGTCAGTAGGGCTTAGCTTGTGCCAATGCTTTGTTCATGACTAAGCCTAATGACAGAATTCATTTCAATTTACTCTCTGAGAAGACAAAACGGTTAATTTCTTACTATTCAGAATCAACACTTTTCATCACCTATACCCTTTCTCATTATGAAAATAATTAGATTGGTATAGAGTCAGTTCAGCATATGAAAAGTGCCATAAAATCCTTCATACCTGTTTTTTTTTTCTCCTTGAATTTAGTAACAGCATTGGCTCAAAATATGGTGCTAACTGCTTTAGGTTTTTAGGTTTGGTTTAGCAAATATAATAAAAGACATGCTATCTTAGAAGGCTTCTAAGGTTACTTTCAATGCACTTCTGATCCACTCAAGAATGACTCTTTGGACGTCCGTGACAATATTTCTAACCTCAGGTATGTAATTTCTGCTCCTCCTGAACCAGTACTGATCAAAAAAAAAATAAAAAATAAAAATCTATGATGCATTTTCCTTTATCGTGAAAAAGGAACTTGCAGCTCCGGAAGCCAGAAATAAGCTCATCTCTCCTCTCACACAGAAATAACTTTCAAAGTTGGCAGGAAAACCTAGTTTCTCCACATTCACTGCTACAGAAAAGTGATTATACTCTCATATGAACACGTTATATAAACTTTTAAAGCAGTGAAAAGGTTCCACATGGAGGAAAAAAAAAAATCCAACCCAGTCAGTAAATATTTTACACTCGTGAAACAGGTAAAAAAAAAAAAAAACCAACAAAAACCAAAACAAAAAAAAACCACTAACACAAAGAAAAAAAAAACAAAAAAACCCAGTCCTTCAGAGTTCAGAGGTCAAATTTTCCATCCTAAACCCATGCAGACTAAAGGTTTACTTTACCGTATGGATTGAAAAACAAAATACAGGATTCACTTATTCACCAGAGATTAAATGGGGCTTTCTTAAAGCAACAAATATTACAAAACACCACCTAAAATCTTGCTTTTCAACAAGGTTATCTGGCAATTGACAGAATCTAGGACAGCTGGTCTATTGCCTATATATCTATTCATATTACCTATGTTTTTCAATTCTTGCACATTAAACCTACTATTAATAAACTTAGCAAAAGAACATTATTAAAGCAAAAACAAAAATAGCACAAGTTCATATTGCTAAAGATTACACAAGTTTCACAGATATATATATGAGCTTCTCAAGCATCACAAGAAAACTGAACATGAAGAAAGAGTCAAAGTTTGTAAATAAGATTTCATATAAAGCAAATCACAATAAGTCTTAACATTGGCACCTGACTGCATTTAGACAAAAACATGTCAAAGTACATACCTGTAAATCTGATGAATATGTTCAGCTTTGATTTCCTTGAGAATTTCATGGTAGATATGAGCATTATTTGGTTCTTGAGATGGTGATGGAGAAGGACATTTCTTGTGTGCATAATATCCTATCACAATTCCAAAAATAAATAAAATCAAAGCAGTGCAAAATACTTTCAGTATCTGAAAAAAACTGCAGCGGTTACTCTTTGGTGCCTGTCTGGTATAGTGCGAGATATAGTCGGGGTCTTCCTGAAGCCGCTGGAATCTTCCTTTTGGAGAAGATGAAGGCTGGATGGGCTCAAGATCAAGGTCAGGGCTCTGTGAGTTTCCCAGGTGATGCTGGACTGCACCATCCAGTCGGAAATGGTCAAAACCAGGCTCCTCCAGCTCTTTTTCCATGTCCCATTCCAGTTCCAGCGCTGTAGCTTGGAGCTCATCGTTGTCAAGGTATGGAGAGTGCCCCTGTGCTCTCTGGTCTGCATTTACTTTGTGATAGGCCATCTTTTTATCTATTAAAACAAAATTTGAAAACATTTGTTTTCTTCTGTATGAATAATCTATTCTTTGTAAACCTGGGAGAACTAAACATGCACAATAAAAAGCATAAACAGGGTTCTTAGTATTTCACTTTCCCCATTTCCATTGTCCTGCCTTCTTTTGTAGGATCAGAAGTCCCATGAATATTGTCAGAGAGAAAATATGATACTTAAGGGAATATAATATATTGTAAGGATATGAATAAAGAGAATTTACAAGTGCCAAAGGCAAAGCACAAAAGTTAGCCTATTATATTGTCAGTTCCCAAGATAATAATAATAAAGAAAAAGGAAAAAGAAATCAAGTGAAGGCACAGTTTCCAAAACAATTATGTATGGCCTTAAAGTAATTTTAAAGCTTAACAACTGTGTGTATCAACCTCATTTCACACACCATACAAAATAATGCTGTTAAAGTTTAAAAAGTAGGATTAATAGAACTTGCCTGATCTGATTCTAAACACAAGGAAATAGTAAGTTAAAAAGAAATTTCAGGGTGACACTGTACTTACACATCAATAAAAGGCTTCCATTTAGATGGAGCATTCTATTATTTATAGGTATTTTAAATGCATATTTCCTGAATGACTGATGAATTTACTTAGAAATTGTCCCAGCTGTTTTGCTCCACTTATTTTTCCCATTTTAATGAATCAAAAGCATTGCCAGGTAAGTATTTATATCAAAATCATCCCCTTAATAGCAAGGCATATCTGTGGTAGTGCTAGATATTTCTATGGAAGCATGAGCTCCCTAAAGGGAACTCTGACCTCCAGTACAAACATTCAAAGTCAATTTTCAACAAATCATTTCTAACAGACTGCAACAATAGGGTGCCATTTTCCTCCATACTTTGACCATAGCTATTCCAACACATAAAGCATCTGTAATTTAGGGCTTTTCAAACATGAGATTCACTCATCAATTAGAATAAATGAAGATAAAGTTATTAAACCTCTCACAGTGATGGATATTGGACTGACACATACAACACTACATTATCCCTCCGTTTTTACATTTTAAGGATTTTTCTTTCTCTAAGACTTACCTCCAGAAAACAGTACTGAGGCCACATAATAGATGAACCTCCTCTAATGGCAAAGAACTTAGCTTTTGAAGCTCTCTGAAGAGACCAAACTGTTAGAAATCACTGATATAATGAAACAGCACATTATCCACTGAAAAACTGTCCAGCTCTGTACAATACGAACTTGGTCCTTGAAAAGCTGTTTAATATCCCTTGCCTACATATCTTGCCAGGTAGTCTAGAAACAGTCAAGAGAGCCCATAAATGAAGTATACGTTTTAAGTGCAGCTATTGTATACACTATACAAATCAGTTCTCTGCCTGAAGTCCAAATTTTTCCATATGCAGTGGAAGCAACAGAGTTTAAAATCAGTGTGAAAATCTCCATTATTTAAATAATGATAAAAAAAAAGGTTAGTCTTTTAACTGCAGTTGAGTCAACAAATTATTTATGCATCCAAAGCCATTCTGGCTGAAGTTTATGGACTTTGTTAGCCCAACCCTCAGGCTTGTGAAGGTCTCTCTGAACTTGTAGTGCTGCAATTTCACATTCCAGTATTTAAGGGATAGCCACAAAGAAGATAAAGACTCCCTTATTATACGAGTCACAAGGAGAAGATGAAGGGTAATGGGTACAAGTTACTCCTGGGGAGATTCCGACTGGACAAAAGAGGAAAATTCTTCACCACGAGATGAGCCATTGGAATAAACTACCCAGTGAAGTGGTGGACTTCCTAGTGTTGGGCATTTAAGATTCAGCTGTACAGGGAGTTGGGTCACCTTGACTAGAAGGTACTTTTTCCAAGAAAGGTTGGGTCAGATGATCCTTGAGGTCCCTTCCAACACGGTATTCTATGATTTTTTGATTCTATGATTGTATTCAGCAGGTCCACCTCTTCCCCCCCAGTTTTTTGTCACAACATGTGCCCAACAACGCCATTTTTCCAACTCCATTTCATACTGCTCATCAGAAATTAAAGGCAAGTGTTTTGTCCTTTAAAAGCTAAACCAACCATTACCGTATTACAAAAAATGCATAATTTTGACTCTAGAGTTACTATAGTCATTTAACAATATTACCCATAAAACAGGAATTAAGGCAGTTTATCACATGCGATTGCATGGTAAATATCAATTTTGCTGAGCTTATAAATGTTGACTATTGCTTCTCTGTGGCAGTAAGCTTTTCTCTATATTTATGACATTTTAAAATTGTATGCTATTGTTCTATACAGTGTATTGATAAAGGTTATTTCAATCTATACATTTAAAAAAAATAATCCTGTGACTTTTTTAAATGGTTGTTAACACAGTTGAGTAGTAATCACATTCCACAGCTTAGTATCTCACCAATCCAAGTTTCATATAAAGCACCCAAATCAGTTATCTCACTCTAGGAGGAAAACAAAACAAAAGTAAAAAATAAAACAGAAAGCCAAAACCAACAGAATTGAGCCTCCCCTCTCCCAGTTATGCAAACTAAAAATAAAAAATTAGTATTCAATTCAGTCTTATACTTGACACCAGTCTTTGGAGTACGGGATCTTCTCATCAACACGTTAAAGAATGCAAGAGTAGTTCCAGTGAATGTGTTCACTTTTCTGCTTATATTGCCAAATTCATTATTTGAGTGTAAGGACATAGCACAACTTACCACTTCCTACAAAGTACATGAGATCAGGGCCTGTATTATGTTCAGCCATGCCAATAGCGATTTTATAAAAGGGTCTTCTTGTTTGCAATGCACAAGTCATTTGTGCCATGTAATCTATACTATCAGTTTGATTTAGTAATAGGCTAATTAAAGAAGTAGGTGTGACTTACAGATCCAGTATTAAATTTATTTTTAGGCAGGAACTAGAAGGATAAGGAAAACACTACATAGAGAATAATAAAAAACAGAGGACTAAAGTATGGATAAACTATATGAAGTCAAGGAGAAAAAAACAAACAAACAAACCCCACTATAATAGTCCAGTTTGGTCTTCTCTATGGTACAGATCATAAAATGGAACATATTTTTGAAAGACACTGTTTAAAGTTTCAGGAGACAGAAAATCCATCCCATCTGCCAGCAAGCTGCTTCAGCATTTAATTGTTGTTAAATACCAGTTTTATTATTAAGATAAAAAAGTAACTGCTAAATGCCAGAAGTCTGTATGAGCACTAAGTGAGCTTTAAAGCCATTCTATAGGGACAGCAAAGGGGATCATAAACTCTGGAATACTGGACAGAGCCATGCTGATGACCAATAGAGTTGATATGCATTTCTACACTCCCACATATCTGTGGGGAGAATGTTTATAGAAAGTTACCAAATCAATGCTAAATACCCTTTAAATTAACTGCACACAAGAAATCAGGAGAGTCAGCTTTATCAGACTGTTACTGCCTTAATGAGCCCATTTCAAAACTATCTACCAGTTCTTTATCTTAAAAATAATGCATCTATGCATCTACACCCTGATAGGTACATCTTGTTACAAAAGAAAACAAAACAAAAAAAAAACACAAACTTTTTTTTGTGATACCTTTCCTGCTTGAATGCTTTATTAATGAAGCCTTTGAAAACTACATAATAAGGACTATGTGAAAGGTGTTGCATCTGTTACCACTGCCACTCTCCAATACCTCCACAACAGGAAAGTCAGCTTATATGAACCACGAAACCAAGGAAAGACCAATATGAATATATTATAGTAAATTCTTTATGACTGGTGCTGTAGTTGTTAAATCCAGTTCACAAATAGCTGAGACAATTAGCAGGCTCGTTCACAGCAAGAAAAGCAGCAAGTGTTAATGTGTTGCCCACAGCGAATACCTTCTTGGGCCATTTAGTGTTCACTACTGAAAAGGCAAATTTTACCCAGGAACTGAACTACAGATATTGTGGCCTCTTTAGATAATCATAAAACCAGAAATCCAGGGTTGTTCATTAATCTCAATTTTAAAGGTTCTTTAATTTTTATTTTCTTCTCAATATATTCTATAAAGAGTGCTTTTGCTTAGTCCTTGAAATCTTTCTGTATCTAGGCAAACCCCCAAAGCAAATATAATGTCACCTGTTTGAAGGGCAAAAAGCTGTAGCTATCAGAGAAATCAACATCCACTGCACATACAAGTCTTTAAAGTGCATTCGACAACAATTTAGTACTTAAGTTAAATGAGATCATGCCAAGTTTCAGGCCTAGACAAATTTCTTCAGTTATAAATCCCTGAAAAAAGCTGTTTGCAGAAGAGATTACAATGTCTTTGTCAACAGCAACATTACACTACACTTTAATTCAAGAAGTACTGTCATACCTTCCATCATCAGTTCCTTAATTTTCTGCATTAATGGCTTATCCCTCACGTCTGGGATATGGGCTTGGCAACCAGATCAGTTACAGTAGGGAAATTAAGTTCCTTGTCACCATTCACAACCACCATATAAAAACAAATGACAAAGCTACTTGATCACATTTCAGTAGCTGACTTAAGACAAATACAATGCGAAAGAGTGTGCAGCGCTGTAGAAGACAACAGAGAAGTCAGACTTGAAAAAAGTGGTGTGTAGAACACAGCTAAATTGAGTCCAAGTTGTCTTTTCATGCAACACTATTGATTACTTTCTGGCATACATGAGTGACATAGAATATTTAACGTCTTCAAAATCTCTCACCAATTTTATTATATTGTTAACAGCAGCATGGGCCAGAGCACTATTAATAACAACACAAAGAATGACTATGTGACAAGAACAGGGTTTTATAATGCACCCTGACTGATACAACTTATGCAAAATGATGCCCAGTTGTAAGCAAGATTGAACCTGCCAGTCGAAGCGGTGATCAAATGTGTCAGCTGCTTGAGCTGTAGCAGACTGGGCCATCCAGGTGTGCATAGGTACACATGTATGAATTTGCCTGCTGATTTTTCAGAACCTTTGAAGTCCCGGGACTCAGAGAAAGAAGACTTGATAGGAAGCTCCTTCTCATCCAACAGACAACTATCATAAAGAAAAGACAGACTCAGCTGGTCTCTGTGGGCTGGGCACGTATTACTAACATGGATCTTTTCCATCATCAGATATGTTTAGTTTGCAAATACCTATCTGCCTGAAACAAAACTCAGAAATATTTACTGAACTTAGAGTAGCTAACAGCATCCGTGATATATGCTTAGCCTAATCAGGACGTTTATTAAAACTGCAGCATAATCAGCTTGGTACTAATGGCTCTTACAGAGCCTGCGCATTTCCTGTGGTACATGCTGGGCTGCTGCTTTTGCTTTGCTTCCATTTTCAGAAAGAGCATTTCCTTGCAGTCTGGGTGGTTAACAGCTGTTTTCTAGTTGCTCACTCTTTACCACACTCCTTTTCAAATATCAGAACAATAGTCTCAAACAAGAAGGGAGAAGCCCCCACGCACACACTGGTTCCTTAAACAATGAATTAATCACACATCTTTGTGCTCCACACAGATCCTGCTGTTCTTCCTTGGGAAGGGCATTAGATAGGATTGCAGTATTTCTAAAAGCACAAAAGGGGATGAAGAAACAGAAATATGAGTGCTAGGAGGCATGTGCTCTGTATGTCTGTTTAGTCACTGTTCCAAACTAGGTCTAATGAAAGAAATTATGTTCTACATATTTGTTCCTGCCTCAATCACCCCTCCACCATTTGCCTTCCCACACCTCTGCATGTCCATCCCCATTTCCCACTGGGTCCTGATCCTCCAGAGCAACCTCATCCTTCCCCACCTCTGTCCCAAAGGCCCTTGCTCCTACCTTTCTGCTGCTGGAACTGCCACCAAGTTCTGGCATCTCTTCCTTGGGGACTCACAACAGCCAATGGTTGAGTAAAGCCCACCTTACACCAAGGATCCCTCAGAAAACAAGTGCTGGATTTCAGGGACTTGGAGACATTACGCAATTATAACAAACAAAATTAATTCAGAAGGGATGCCATTGCAAGAAATAAGAATACTTTTCATTCAAAGGAATAAATTTTTAGCCATGTGTTTCATCCACTTCCTGCCATAGTTTGGTTTGAACTGCAGCCATCCCTGGATCTCCTCCGCCCTCTCACGCTCAATGCGATTTGGGATAGTTAGTAGCAACCACCTCTTCTTACAGATCAATCAACCCACCCAAAACTATTCTTTGAACACATTTCCCTTTTCCCATTTTTCCTCATACCAATTGCTTGTATGCTAACTTAGTAACACACAGTTTGCCTGCATGTATATTTTTTTCCAAATTCACAGTTTCATCAAGAGTACATTTTGCATTGAATTTTCCAGGCATTATAACTGCCTCTGAAATAAATAAACCACAAAGCCTTACCAAGAAGAAAACTATTATTGAGGCATTTGCATTTAAGCTTGCAGTTGAATTTGATGTGATATAAAATTATTGTAAATGGTGGTTAACTTGAAAGTGCTGATAGTGATTGCTGCGGTAACAGGCCCTAGCAGTTCTTAAGAAAGTTAATTTTATATGACTCATTAATGCCTTGGAAATTTTTACATTGCCAGTCCTTTGGTTTTGGCACATTTCACTGTTTTTTTTTCTTTTTTTTTTTTTTTTTAATCTCTATTTTCTTGTTAATTGCTGCAGTCACTCACACTTAAATTAGTGTTAGAAAATTAAGTTATTTTAACTTCAAAAATTTGGAAGCTGTAGACTTGCAAGCTACTACACTCTAAGAAACTGAGCTAATGAGAGTCTACTATACTTGAAAAGGTGCAAACCAACATTAAAATATACTATGTGATTTCAACCCATGTATTTAATAAAATAAATAAAATAAAATAAAATAAAAATAAAATGTAATGTCAAGTAAAAAAAACCTGATGACTCCAGAACGACTGGGATGCAAGATTATCTACCCTTAGTCTATGCCGAAGATAAGAGATGGACAAGAGTTAGCCCTGTAATTTCAGTCTATTCCCTGGGAGGATCTACCCCCTGACAAAAGGACACAGCATACAGCAGACCTGCAAGCATCACACATGCTCAGGACCTAAGAACGAGTTTCAGTAAAATACAGATTGCAGACAATAAGCCTAGTAAGTCACACTCGCATCTCTTCTAAAAGGCAAACAGCTCATAAGCGACTTAGACACTTAAGGGCATGTCACTTCCAAGCAGAATAAACTCAAATATATGAATGACTATACATGAAATAAGGCAATTTAAAAAGAAACAATGTTTCAAATCTGTTTTAAAAAATTACAGATCTACAGACAAAGCCTTCCTCTATAAATCCTGCATGTGTGACTGACCTGAGCCCAATTTATTTTCCCGCAGGAGAGCTAAGCATCCAGCTGGTGATGTCAAGTACTCACAAAAACCTATTCCTATGACATCTTTTGAGGAGACCAGAATGGAGGGTGGTGAGGCAGAGATCAGATGACCTAAACTCATCTGCAGAGCCTAGGATCAATTTGACAACTTTACGCAGTTACAGAAGACAAATCTTACTAAGATTTCACATGGAAATCAGAAATACAAATGACATACAAAGACCTAATGTCTCATGACAAGTAATTTTTTTGGATAAACCACTATTTCAAATGATATATATAAAATACTGATACATATGAACAAAATGCTTCTGTTGTTACCATCCAGCAGTCTTCTAACTTGCTGTAGAAAAATAGGTCAGTACTTATAAATGAAAAAAAAAAACAAAAACAAAAACAAAACATTATTTCAGAGTACAATTTCTAGATTATTTTTTTTCCCCTTCATTTCTTGCTTAGTGGAACAGTTTCATCAAATTCAACAATAACATGAAGCCCTTAAAAACAATACATTATAGAATCATAGAATCTTAGAATAGTCAGGGTTGGAAAGGACCTTAAGATTATCTAGTTCCAACCCCCAGCCATGGGCAGGGACACCTCACACTAAACCATATCACCCAAGGCTCTGTCCAACCTGGCCTTTAGCACCACCAGAGATGGAGCATTCACAACTTCCCTGGGCAACCCATTCCAGTGCCTCATCACCCTAACAGTAAAGAATTTCTTCCTTCTATCCAAACTAAACTTCCCCCGTTTAAGTTTTAACCCGTTACCCCTTGTCCTATCACTACGGTCCCTAATGAAGAGTCCCTCCCCAGCATCCCTATAACCCCCCTTCAGATATTGGAAGGCATTACAGATCTGAAGATGGCAACATTTACACTTTAGCTTTATTGGAATTTTACTGTATTTTGAGAGATGGCAGCTTTAATGATTCTGTGCATGGTTTATAGCAGAAAACAGGAATAAGGCAGTAATATAATTTTCTGCTTTTTTCAACAATCTGTATCCAAAGAATTCAGAAAACAAGCAAGTGTACTTCATAATCACACCAGATTTATTTTCTGGGTGAACTCTCAAATGTTAAAGCTCAAGTACACAGAGTGATGTTGCCATGGCAACCACTACTGCAACCCAAGATGGGAACATGTTTATGAAAGCACATTTATATACCCGCATACACATAGCAAGGCACACTGATGCTCCAGACCCTGTCAGAAGGCAATCAAGCTATTCATGCATTACCAGTCCTGATTCTGCTCCTGGCAAGGCAAAGGGGGACATTTGCTGAAGCCATTAAGCTGCAGCAACCCCGCATATAATCATAGAATTGTGTCAGTTGGAAAAGACCTTTAAGATCATCAAGTCCAACCATTAACTCAGCATTGCCAAGCCCACCACTAAACCATGTCCCTAAGTGCCACATCTACACATCTTTTAAATCCCTCCAGGGATGGTGACTCCACCAGTTTCCTGGGCAGCTTGGTCCAACGTCTGACCCCCCTTTTGGGGAAAGAATTTTTTCCTAATATCCAACCTAAACCTCCCCTGGCACAACTTGAAACCATTTCCTTTCGTCCTATTTCTTCTTACCTGGGAGAACAGGCTGACCCCCACCTCATTACAGCCTCCTTTCAGGCAGTTGTAGAAAATGAAGAGGTCTCTTATGAACCTCCTTTTCTCCAGGCTAGACAACCTCGGTTCCCTCAGCTGCTCATCATAAGATTTATTTACTCCTGGTTTCTAGGACCTAAACAAGGAAACCTCAATTTGCCGCAAGATGTAATATTAGAAGATTTAGTGTTCCTATAGCTATAGGCAAAGAGTGGAGTGGTAAGATGTTTGGTGGCCGTTAACCTTTTTTTTTCTAAATCTCCACTGAAATAAGCTGTCAAGTTTGAGAAATGCCAGAGTTTGGTCATTTGCGTCTGCCTGGAGGTACAATTTTGCATGGTGTACAATTCCTATGAATTTATCATAACATGTTATTTCACACATACTCAACATGCTGTGACATTCGGCATGCTGAATCCACCAATGTCTACATGCTAAAATAAGTTTATGATTTCTTTTTAGAAGAAAATCCAAGATGTGTTTAGTTTAGGTTACCAGAGGAAACCTCACTCTGGGGATAAAAGTTAAACAAAGCGTCCCTTCTTTCCACTGCTTTGCCTAGATACCTATCTATTAAGGAGTTCCACAACTCTTGACACAGCCTTTCCACATCAGCCAGCATTGAATTCGGTGTAGAAGCATCTTAAATTAAAAACTCACTTGTTCCTTTAGTTACCATGCTGCAAACACATTTAGGATCTGTGCTAAAGTAAATCTATATCTAAAGCTCTGTATACCAGTAATATATATGCTTTTAGTAGCTTTCCAGGATAATTTTACAACTTGATGTTAGTCCTTTGAGAATTAAATCACAAAAAGTAGCTAGTTATGACACTGTTTTCAGACAATTGTGACCACAGCCTTGGGAGAAGAAACACAGTTGCTTAGCCTATGGTTTTATCTTCAGCCTCTATTTGATGGTGTCCTAACCTCACTTATGGACATGTCTCAGCCCTGATGAGATGTATGAAGATGGAGCTATTACATTAAATGAACCAGAGAGGCCCATTATCCTGAAGACTCCCTCAATTCTCAATTGTCTATCTCAGCCTGTAGTTGCTTTCGACACCTATAACTCTATAGTTACACAGAATTTATAATAGAATTCTATTAGACTGAACTCTGAGTAGTTCTACTAATTTCTTAAGCAACAATTTCTCACAAAGTAAACATAATACTTCTTGATCATGAACAGAGCAGCCATAGAGAGCAGCACGACACATCACAATCTAAATAAACAGATCAGCTGCTTTAGAGGAAAAAAATAAACCTTCTTGTTCTTTTAGACTAGGCCAGGGTTTGTGCATCACTTCTAGAGCTTAAATTGCTTTATGCTATCGCACTTTTTGATTTAGAGACATCAGAAATAGAAGATAAGTCTGCATTACAACAAAAACAAAGAGGTCATATTCAAGAAACATATAGCTTAGTATACTGCGTTAAAGTAGGCTATAAACTATATCACTGATGCTTAGAGGTATTTTAGCACATCCCATCTTATGCAAGAATTGTGCAGGAACAGAAGGACTGATGGTTTGTGCTAATTTAGCTTTATACCATCAGCTAAATGGGTATTGATGACCTTGTGAGATGTGGGGTACCCACATTCAGGTACACATTCTTGTACAAGACAGCTAGTGATGTTTGGGAACTTATCAACAAAGTAATAATAACCAGAAAACTACAATCTGCTGAGACCAAAACCCTTAAATAGCAAGTGCCACAGAACAGCAGCTGTAGATGACCAGTCATGGAGCATACTTTGTATATCAGCTAACGTTTTATTACTTCTTCTCTCCAATCACCTTTAAAAAGCAACATTAATCCAAAAACACTCCAAGCAACAGCTCTGCGAGAAGACTTAGGCCTCTCTCCCCTGCTTTCAGCTATGAAACTGAACAGTATTCATGTCACAGAAGAATATGTTCCAGCTTCTTAAAAAGATGGGATGATCCAGTGGAAGGTATCCCTGTCCATGCCAGGGGGGCTGGAACTAGAGTATCTTTAAGATCCCTTCCAACCCAAACCATTCTATTATGCTGTGATACATCTATTACACTAATCCTTTTAATTCTGGAAAGTTATACTGAAAAGTTGACAATTCACAGGATCACAGACGTGTTGGCTGGCAAGGACCCAGAGGTCACCTGCTCCAACCTCCCAATCAAAGCAGAAATGCTGCCAGGAACAGATTGAGTCGCCTCATCCATAAACTGAGCTCATCAAGCATTCAATCAGAGCTAAAGGGTTCAATATGAACACAAGTGTATGCCATTTCGTACCCCCCCCCCCCCTTTTTAACTGCTGCTGATACATCCGTTTCTTAGTAAAAATAACATCAGTATGAAAAAAAAAATCACAAACCCGTAATATAACCAGTCATTAAAACTCATACAAATATTTCTACTCTAAAAAAAATAATGCTAAAATACAGAAAACAGAAAGAAATTGAAAAAGAAATGAAAGTCTTAACACACAGACATAGCAGCCATGGCATGAAAAATTCATTTCCATTAATGAGACGTGGTAGTCCCCAGGCCAGCGCCCTTTGTACGTGAACCATGTTAATCAGATTGTATGAGCATTTGCTGGAAACTCCTGGGATAGCAAGCAACTATAACTATATAGCAAGCATAGCAGATTAGCAGCCTGCTAAAAACTGCTTGACTTGTAACCCTTGAAGCACAAGAATGATGCAGATTTCCTGAATCACTGATAAATAAAGCATTTCATTTCCATGGCTCATATTTGTTGCAGTCTTTGATGCAATTTGCACATCACCAGAATGCATACAAAATATCATCACAGTGTCAACTTTATGTAAGTACAGAATAAACATGCAAATAACGGCTGTGTCTATTCAGGCTCAGTCACATATACTTTCTAAACAATGCCTTTCTGTTGCTAACCTACATCTTCAAAGAACCCGTCAGTAACTTTAGCTGAGTTGAAGTGAGATTAGAAGCATTCTCACCAGGACCCATGAAATTCCCCAAATTCCTATATAAGCATTTTCAATACTATACGAATATTTTTGATTGGAATACAACTTACAGTTCCATTGTGTTCCTTCTTTTGGACCAGAATACTTAGGTGTCTCCTTGAAGGAAGAAGAAAAGACTTCATAAAATAAACAAATGCATAATTATTCACATGCTGTTTCTGTCTTTCTGCAGGCCTCTGGGAAACTGCAAAGATTACTGTAGCGACTATCAGTATGTCCCTGATCTCTCCTAACTTTCTTTAATTTTCAAATCATCAAACTAACAAAGATTATAGAAGATTACAGATCTTCAACTCTATGCAGATTTTCTTTGGCTTCAAAAACTGAAACCTATTTTTTCCACAATTTCACCAGAAACTTTCCACATTCAAAACTGAACATCTTCTGCCTTTTTTTTTTTTACATGCTAATTATTCCTCTCAAAAATAAACAGTTCCTCACTGAAAATGTGAATGTTTTTATTAAATTTAGGTTTTTACTGGGAATATTTCCCTCACAAAACTTAATAAGTTTTATTTATACTTGACCTAATTATAAGCTCAGAAGGAAAAAAAGAAAGAAAAAGTCAAAAGATGCCCATGAGATTTCACAGGAAGAGGATCAGGCCATGTAATTTAAAAAACAGAAGTGTTTTCTTGACCTCTACTGCTTTTTACAGAGAAACACCTTCCAGTAAGCTTCACAGTGCAATTTTCTTTCATGATTTACAGCATGTAACAGAGGCAAATAAGTCTCTAGTGAAAAGTCACCCAAGCTCATAAAAGATTTAGTGACTAAATTTATAATTAAGATGAATCAAGAAACTGCATTAGGAAACAGTTTAACAGAAATTCAAGACTAAAAATTTGAATGTGATTTTTTATTCCCAACAGCAAACAGACATATTTCCTGCATTCTAGATACTTATGCATACCTATAATTTCTGTATGTATTAAAGGTATATAGAAACACAGTGAACTATTTTAAGTACATCTCATAGCTTTTATAACTTATTTATGAACAGGGATGTTATTAAAAATAAATGATCTTCAATGGCACTTAAAAGTAATGCTGTTTTGAAACAAAATGTCAGGCAAATGGCATGAAAATGTAAAACTCAGTAAGTCATAAAACACTGCTTTATTACAGAATATTTACACTGCCAACATACAGCCTGAAACAACTAGGTTTAATATAGTAACACAAAATTATTACAATTGCATTGCATTTAATGATTTAATGTGCAATCACTACATTACTTAAATATTCAATTTGTCATTCTCTTCAAAAAAATATCAAGCTATAAGTCTCCTTTATACTGAAGCGAAAGCTTTAACTAAGCCGCTATATATTTCAAAGGGTATGGTCAGAATACACATGATCAAAAGTAATCAGTTCTGTTACCCATTTTCATAACTTTGCAAAAAAGTCCCAAATGCAACCATTAGAAACTTATGCCCAAAACGTACCACACTTGACATAAAGAGAACAACACCAAAATTACCATTATGTTGCATCTCTATTTAAGTAATATGTAAACGTTCCATAGATCTGTTTGGCGCTGTAATCCATGTCCATTTTTCCTTACTTTTAGATCCTGGGAATAACAGAGTTTACAGTTAAACCAATTAAATTCTGTGTGTCATTAAGAAAAAAAATACTGGATTTTCATCTTCCATTGCTAAACTTAGTCAAAAATAATTACAGTGAATACAATTATCTGCCACAGTTACCATCTGTGACATGAAAGGAAATATTTTAATTATTGCCATTGTAAATTGGGAGCCACAAAGACCAGTATTTGGGCTACATATGGAATTTATTGTTATGGATTAATGTCAAAACAGGTGGATGCAATACTTCAAAAGACAGTCGGCTAACTGCCATAAACTTTGCTATGTGGTGCGAAATACTGCAAATAGCTCCAGAACTGAATTTTATATCCAGGCTGGGTGTTAAGCTGCTAGGTGATCTCAAAATCAGCACCATTCTAAAGTACTTTGATGTATCACTGAAACAGTTATGACTGAAGAGATGACTTTCTCATTAGAGATGTAGATTATCAAAACCTCATTGCACTTTTACTGACTGCATTGGGAACTTTGCATGTGGGGAAAGGAGAATACTTCAGGCACTTTTATTTGAGTAGATACCTATGAGCATGCACATCTAACATTAGGCATAAAAGTTAAAATGCGTATGTCCTGCAGAGCAATCTCTCAGTAAAGAGCAAAGGAGGACTGCAATCTAACTAAATTAATGAGAATCAGAAAAATAAATACATAGAGTACGAAATACAGAGAGGGTATTACATTCAGAGTTTTTGAATATACCACTGAAAAAAGCTACTGAAATGCCTTTGAAGATAGTTTGAATCTGTGTTACCAAGGTCAAAATGACTTCAAAATGAGTAAGAAATTAGAAAAGTTACATAATATCTTACAGCCCTATCACAGCTTAGACTTCACACAGCTGAATAAAACCAGACTAAACTTTCATTTAATGATCCCATTAAAACTTCCAGTTTGTGACTAAGGTCTAAGATTATTAACACCTGTACAACAGTCTATGAAATTCCTAGCCTACGTGTGTTTAAGAGCATCACTTTTTGACACATAATGAAATGCTCCTGCAGACTGCTGAGGCTCCTTAACTCTCATCAGTATTAGAGGGAATTAGTTTGCTCAGTTTCTTCATAATATAAAAAAAAACCCAGCAGAACAAACCCAGCATGCACATTTATTGCAGCAAAAACTTTATTACTGAATATTCCAATTGTTTTGAATAATACGATACCATAATGTTTGAAAATAAACATGTACCTCAAGCTTTGAGCACTGAAATACAAATTCTACTTTTTGGCAGGCTCATTATGAGCATCCAGATCTATTTGTTCATTTTAAGATCTACCCATGTCATACTGTAGTGCAAGAATTGAGTTGAAGCATATTTACTTGAAGATAATGATACAACTATTTACCTAAGAAATAATAGTGTATGACCATAACAAGAAAATACATACTGTTTATCTATAGCCATCATCTCAAGCAGGTCTTCATCCCAGAAAGAATACTTTACTATTACAACTATAAAAGTCTCCCTGCCAGGTTTTGAAACTAAATAATTAGATTTAGAGAAAATATGCTTAATTATAACCAGTACAATCAAGACTGACTGCTTGGAGGTGTAAGTCACTCAGTCCATCTGCTGAGTACATTCACTGTTTTTTTGGCACTTCCTTGAAGTCATGAAGTCTATACAGACACACAGGTTAGAAACATTTCAAAACCATGTAAGCAGATGGTGATACAGCAGGTTGTAATTTAATTACATAACTCCTAGAATATGTTTCAACAAAAATAGAAAGAGGGATGGAATAAAAAATGTCCAGTCTGATCTTTTAATTGCAGTGTAGTAAGTTTTGTTGAATTGGTAATGATTTTCCACCCACCTATTCTATAGTTGGAAACAGCAGTAAACAAAAAGTTGCATACCATGTTTTATTCCTGATGAAATAATTAAGATGTAAAAGAAATTGCAACATAAACTACGAGTTGCCCAAGACAAGAACTATAATTATGTAACGCTTAACAAGAAAATTTATCACTAGTTTTGCAGGTACAAAGTGCTCAGGTACACACCTGCTCATCAGCACAGAATATTGAAACTGCTAAAGTATGAAAGCAATAAAGAAATATTAGTCTGATGCATTCTTCATTTTATGCAGCAGCACAGAATCACATGGAAGTGGAGACACCACACCACAGATAAAGAATTACATGAGAGATGTGCTACCCTTTGCATTATGTTCAGAAATTGAACCATAAGGGAGTAAAGAAGTAAATGCAAATTAACTGGAATAATCAGCCAACTTTCACTATGAGACTTGGATAGTACATTTCGGTCACTGCTGACTTGATGGAATGTCTTCTACTGAGATTAAGATACAGGCAGAAAAAGAAGGGGGGGGGGGTATATGGTAGAATTAATGGATAGAATTAATGGTTATTAAATGTTTGCCTCACAATAATGCAAGCACACACATAGTATTTTCATTTCGTCATAGAACAATATGCTGTCTTCATGTAAAGGTCAAATAGCTTCAAGGGTGACTACAGCTCAGTCACAAGAATATAAGCAGTATGCATACAGACACATATAAAAGAAACATTCTACAAATAACTAGTTGAATTTATTAGATAATTTTAATTCTGGCTACAAATGCCATAACTGGTTGCCTAATTAGTAGGAAAAAAACCTATGATTTAAGCAGCTCATAATGCAAACTTTCATTGGTTACTATTATTATTATTAATTATTTGTATTTCTCAGGAAACTCCAATACTGTAATGGATTATGGAAGCTGGGTTCTGGATTTTATTATACTATAAAATAACATATGAAACACTTGATATGTTATGTTAAATTTCCTAAACAAAGAAGATAACTTCTCTTCATATTGTATTCAAGATCAGTTCCAACTTGGGGTAAGCTTCTCTGAATGCGCAGAAGAAAAACAGCAGCAAAGGTAGTTGGTGGCTGTCTTTGTAATATACGTATTTTTTCCTAGCTTTTATTGGGCAAATAAGTGGCATAAATAGTTGAGATGAAGTATTTACAACTATTTCCTTTATTTTTATTTTTTTATTTTCACAATTTATTCCCCCAAAATTAAAAAGAATTAAAACCTTACGAAAGGTCACTTTGATGTAGAAACATCAAAATCCCCAGGTTCATGACTTGTAGGTCAAAACACCAGATAATCCAAGAAAAACATATTAAAATAAACCTCATAATAACAACAACACAAAAATACCATATAATTTTGTGA
The DNA here is from genome assembly GCF_033783945.1 of Neopsephotus bourkii. Classification (NCBI taxonomy): domain Eukaryota; kingdom Metazoa; phylum Chordata; class Aves; order Psittaciformes; family Psittacidae; genus Neopsephotus; species Neopsephotus bourkii. The sequence continues at coordinate 986,001 of NW_026901852.1, read as the reverse complement.
TGTGCTTGTCACCTGAAAAAGAAGTGCAAATCAAATTTTAATAAATATGACATACAAATTCAGAGTGTAATGGTGCATTTACCACAGAAGACAATTAGCCTTTTTTTTTTTAATTGAATGCTGTTTAGTGAACCTTTAACTTACATTGCAGTCTGCCTACAACAATGTTGTGAAAAGACAGAGTGTAATTAGAATTCTCTGTATGTCCTATTGCATTTATGCTCCTCTTTTTTTTTTGGGCGGGGGTTAGGGGGGTTCTTGGTTGTTTTTTTTTTTTTGTCCTTTTTTTGTTGTTGGTGGTGGTGGTTTTGTTTGGTTTTTTTTTGGGGGGGGGTGGGTTTTTTCAGGAATGGTAGCTTTTTTGTACATACATTACTTAAGTTCACAAATATATATACATAACTATGCATGTGTATGCATTTTCTATGGCTATAGACAGAATTAATTAGTATTTGATATTTACTTACAGAACTGCATTACTGCTGACCTATTCTTATGGCACAGATAACTTAAACACTGAAGTGACAGTAGCAACTGTCATGTTTAAATATTGAGTGCCAGAGTATTAGGCTTCTGACTATTAAACGACCTTAAATGCCCTTAAAGCTGCTATAGCTGGGCAGATGACGAATGCAGTAAGGATGCAGTAACAGAAGCCCTTGCTTGCCGTGTCTGTAATGACAGCTGCAAGGGTCCCTATCCTTGTCTGAAGGCCAAAATGAGTTAGCTTGCCTCAGAAAGGGAGCCAAAAACAAACCAAGAATCAGCCAATCTATTTTATCCACCATCAACAGTGGCAGATCTAATAGACGTGGAATCCAGACAGATCTAATACGAATGGATGTCTTGAAGTACTGTTTCAGCCACTGATGTTCTTTGATTAATTTCACCATCCAAAAGTTATTTCATAATAGTGAATAGCAGTAAGTAGGCATGAGAAAGCTCAGAGGTGCAACTCTGTCAGCGAATGAAATGGTAATGAAGTGTTAATGCTACCCTAAACAAAGAAAATAAAGAAAAACTAAAAGCAAATCCTATTACCCCGAGGTATAAAGTTGTCCTCTCTAATGCATCCATGCACTGTTGCCTGATGATAAATGCTATTATTCAGCCTTCCTTTCTCTCTCCCTAATTGCAATAATCTGATGAGCTGTTATCCTGACAAATGAGCTCTCTGACATATCCTGACCAAGCCCATCACCACAGCATCAGCCATTCCACAAGAATGAAAGATGGCAGGGACCAGTAAGTTGATGGAGCAGATGATACAACAGCACAGTAATCACTTCATTCCCACTAGAGACGGTTATGTGCTGAGTAAACATTACAAGTGAAACCCAGTCATCTTTATGCAGCTTTGGAATAAACCGATGTAGGAGATTCTAACATAGGCCTCAGAATGCACGCACCCAATGAAATAGCATTGCTGAAGCTTTGAAAAACGCTTTGATGAAGTACATTGGAGCTTTGATGCTATTTCTCGTGGTAAAAGAATGTCAGATGCCAAGATTACAATGGGAGCCATGTAAGAGAGAACTACAATGCCTGCCTGTTCGGGACAGGCAATATCAGATTTGCCTTAAAATACCAACATTTAGGGAAAAAATACTTGTGAAAAGATGAAGACACTGAACAAGCTACTACAATAAAGCTTAACAGGCCAGACCCACACCTGATATGACTTCCCTTACCCCAGCCAAGGCATGCGAGAGAAGAGTATGGTTCAGTATTTGACACCAACAGCAATGACAATCCCAAACTCTAATTGTATTTTAAATGATGCCAGGTTGATCGATGCATCCTTCCTGATTTACTACATACTTTTTTTGGCTCAGTGAAGAGAAGCTAAACATGTAGAAAAGCATAACGTGTCAACTAGGAGATTAGTTTTACAATCTATATGTTAAAGTGAATAAATTGTACTTTCATTAACAGAAGTAGGCCACACACCGAAAAAGCCATCGGAATCGCTTCACTGGTGAACTGGAGCAACAATATACGATTAGAAAGCCTCAGCAGTTCTTTAAAGTCAGGTCCAGTGGTTATACAATTAATTTTTAATGATATTGTTCCATCCGGGAGATTCACTTGAAGCGCCAAATTCTTCCTAGCTGAAGTATTAGCTTTAACAAACTCAACGCATCTACAATGTGTCTAGTATCTGTTTAAAATATTAATAAAAAGTTTATGGGAATAAGCTATCACTATTTCTGCTTATTTCTTCTCCAGCTCTTTTTAAGGTCCTGCAATACATCTATAATAGTAAAAATTTACAGCTAATAGATTTTAAAACATTAGGAAAAACTAAGGTTTTCATTCCCATTGGATTATATGAAAAACTTTCCTCTGTGAAAAAAAAAAAAAAATCCACAAAATTAAAGGTTTCTGATTTCAGAAATCAAAAGCAATCTGTATCAAAAACAGTATCAAAAATAATCCCTATAAGATGGAACTTTTTGTAAGTTTTCACAGTTGTAAAGTTAAAGGGGGCTTAGAAAATAAATTTCTTTCTCTTTGAATCTTTACAAAATACTGTAAAGTGCCAGTAAACCTTTCTTCTCTTATAAAAAAAAAAAACAAGGCTCAAGCAGATCCAGCTTCCAAATTTTAAGCACAAACAAAATCAATTTTTTCTTTCTCTGTCTCACAAATGTTTAATATGTGTTACATTTTTCAAACTTTAACCCAATAGTTTATTCAGTTACCCAAACACAGTAAAAATCATGAGATTTTAGATGAAGATTCACAAAGAAGTCAGAATGGTATCTACATGTATACTTACAGATATTTGTAAGTATTTAAAAGTTATGATTTTCATACAATTACAACAAAAAAATGTAATATTGCTCCACAAAAATGTTTTTTTAAACAGACAGCTTCTATTTGGAAAATACTTTTGTCTCCAGTAAATGTCAGCATTTCTTCACCTTTCTGTAAAAAAAATTGACACACGAAGCTACTTAGTATTTTGCTATTTCTACTCCATTCAGACTTGTCACAACAATGAGGTTGAAAAAACAATCAACATACCTCTAGTTCATATTCCGAGTAGAAGGATGTTTTTATACGACTATAGCCCTCATGAGATGAAAGCAAAGAGAGCAATTGCTGAAAACCAGCATGGTTATTAAGGTTAAGAACCCAGCAGGATAGAAAGCTTTCAGCTAAATCGTTTGGTAGTTTTAAAACAAAACAAACAACATGCTCCACCAAACTTCATTTCTGAAAAATAGTTATGCAAACATAGAAGCCTTTTTCCTTGACTTAAAGCATATTGCATAACTCAAAGGGAGAAGGCAAAGAGACCAAGCTGAACCTCCGATTCAGCAAATGCTTAAATAAGGACTGAATGAGGACAAAATTTTGAAGCTGGGCACCTCCTAAAAACATATGTTGGGAATTCAGTGCACAAAAAGTTCTAGCAGATAGTATTGCTAGTATTCAAATCAAATCCACATATCTAACCCAGAGCTGGCCTCACATTCTCTTTTTAAATAATCATTGTTCCAGCACAGTGGCTTTCTGTTCCTTCAACAGACAAGCTTGCACAAAGCTCAAAGGGCAATTTTTGTCCCCTTTTTTTCCATAGAAGCCATTAGAAAGCAGTTAATACCTATTATTATATCATTTTTTTCCTTTACAAAATATGTAAAGTCTTACTAAATTTACATTTCATAACATTTTAGAAATTCACATTTTACGGTCAGCAAACAGAAAGTTTTTCACAGAAACGACACCTGAGCCATTTATGAAGAAAAACATCTTATACAGCTGAGAGGAAATAACTCATATACTTCCATTTTGTGTTATTTCTACTTCATCAAAAAGCATTAAGAATTAGAGTTTCACAGTACCACGAAGAGAGTAAAGGACTGAAAGATGATTATTCTAAAGGTCACATTATCTTAACAAAGTGCCACTTTCTGACAGGGTGACACTTGATACAGAAGTAATATACTCTATCTACTAGAAACTGCTATATGAGATCCAGGCCCCTACACTCTAAACAAAGAAATTTGTGATTTTCTTCAAAGGTCACCTGGCAAGTGTGTTATTTCTCAGTCGCTGAGGTGAGCAGCTCTGGTGCCAGCATGACTGGCAGCACAGCACTCCAGTGCAGTGCACAGGCAACGGGCACAAACCAGGGACCTCAGGAGGAGCCAAGAGAGTTGCTGCTGACAGGAGCTGGACAGGACTAGGATCAATGGCGGCCAAGCCCTGACTCGTACAGAAGTACTCGGAGCACCAGGTATCAGGAACGCCAACAGCAGGGCAGGTCAGTGGTGCATGGTGCACCAGGAAGTGGCAGTTGGTGCAGATGGGCATGCAGGAAGGGCCCTGTAGCTCTTCTAGCTCAACCAGGAAGCAATGGTATGCACCCAGCTGAAAGCCATGGCCCCTCTGAGCTCTGCACCCACTGTGACTTATGCAGCTGCTCAGATGTAGCTCCAGTGTGGACACACTGCCACCTAGGCGCCAGGCTGCAGTACCAGATGGCAGGACTGAGCCCAGGGTGAGTCCAGGTAGAGGGACTCCTCCATTTTAGTGACAGAGCTCTGAGAGCAAGTGGGTAGGTTGGGGAATATTGGGGATGTGAAAGAAAGACTAGTGGAATAACACGCAGCCTTCCCTGAGACAGGCCTGATAGGCAGAGAGGACACAGGCTACAGAGGACTCCCTGTCCTCTCTCCATTTGAACACAGCCACTTAAGGGCAGTGGTGACAAGCTCCTGTCTTGAAATACACTAACTCAAGGAGGGTACAGTTTTGTTGTAAGCATTATATATATTGTGAACAAATTTACTATAGCAGAAAGGGAGAAGAGTTTAGATCTTCAACCATCCCCTATAGTATGACCCTGCTAATTTAAGAGACAACCAAGCAATTTTGATGAAAGCAGAAATTTGGAGTGTGTCCAAAGAAGGACGTCTTACAAGGAGTGGCTGAGGGAACCAACGTGGTTGTCAAGCATTGGACCAAGCTGCCCAGCGAGGCAACGGAGACACCATAACTCTGAGGCATTCACTAACGGCAGTAGGTGTCTAAGAAACATCTGATCTGGGCCCTGAAGCGAGTCTTAGAAATGCCACCAAAACTGAAACAAACTGTCCAGACTGCATGGGTTTGTTTGGTTTTTCTTTTGTGCCACAGTACACAAGTTTTATGTCTTGCAGGGTAGCAGGCTATGGCAATTTCAGTTACAGATCCACAACTTCTTACTCTTTTCAGAACACGCTTATGTTGAAGAAACACTATCTGCTTTTAGCAGCATGAAAAGCAACGGGCTCTGCTTTCTAAATGTTATTTATGCTTTGTGCATTAAAAAAAAAAAGATGGAACGGTAGAAATGAAGAGTCAGCTACATCTCTGCCTGGCTTCAAATGTGAAATCCTGTACATCAGCCTAAAGATAGGCTTGTTGCATAAGATACATCCAATGCTAGCTCATGGGAACTGTTCCATAACAACAGACCATGACAGCCTAACACTTAATGTGCCACTGAGCTGATGCAACTCAGATAACAACACACAAAGAAATCAAACACTGCCAAGAACACACTATTCTTTCTAAGAGTCCCTTTTCAGGTGCTCATGGCAAATTGGTCTACCAGCAAGAAGTGGGCCTCTTATTAAAAGAGCAAGAATCAAGAAAACAATAAAAATCAGATCTGCAAAGCTCAATATTTAAAAAAAAAAGTCTTGACATTTCTATGTAAAATGTGAAACTCTAACATGAAGATAAAAAGATGAACAGAAAAGCACTCAAAGAAGTAGACATGTTTTTTGTGAATAAGACACGTTCTCAGCATTCACTACTCTGACATTATCAAGCTTTTCAGCTTCTCCGGATCTGTTAGAGCTGTTTAACACCAAACAAACCAGCCAACTGCAGAACTGTGAAAGCAGAGCATCTCAAGGGAACTCTATGAATTTGCTAGGAAAACTTATTTTTATGAAAAAAGTTTATTAAAATGACACTCCCTTGAATATCTCCTCTCTCTAACCTTACTGGGATATTTCTTTCTGCATTAATAAAGATCTTTGGGAAAAATAATATAATCTCGAGAGTATTCAAGAATATTATTTTGGTGAAATGGTTTTAATCACATCTGTACACAAAAGAAACCTAACACTGCCATAAGATTGTCTTTTTATAATACAAGCCACAATTTGTTGCTGTTCTGCTGTTCAGGATTAGACCAAAATTTTACTGGGATACATTCATCCTTCCACTTGTACACTATGAAAATTAGTGGAAGCAGAGGAAATAAATAAATTTGACAGGGCAGGGTGAACATGCAAGAGCTACTAAAGAGAAAACAGGGCTATGCCGGATGTTGCATGGAAGAACATTAGGACTGATTTGTCTCTTGCAGTCTTTCAATTTTTTCTCAACCTAAGCAGAAGCTCATGAAGTTCTGCAATTTCTACAGAGCCTCCTGATCCTGAGATAATTCAAATGAAAACAACCTCTCTGAATAATGACCTACTATATTCAAACCTGCTGCCCAAGCCCTGATCCTGACTCATATTCCTTCACACTCCACTTCCACTCCTTTGTTATAGTCGTTCAACTTTGTGAAGAGTACAAAAGTATTTGGGGGTCAAAAGGGAAAACAGGCAGAGTAAGTATTTTCCTGTATGCGTCAAAGTATGTTCTCGCTCAGAGGGATGAGCTTCTGTTTCAAAGGCTCCGTATGCATTTTGCATCGAGTTGTGATTGTATAAAATTGCGGAGTGAAGTACCTAAACACTGCCTGAGGTATGTCATGGTGAATCCAGGACAAGGTATCAGCAAACACCTACCTCTACACCTTTTGTTGAGCTAAACAAATTTAAGCACCTAAAACTAAAGGCCTTTTTAATAGATACAGACTACTTATCTCATAATTCTCAGCTTTTTTTTCTTTTCTTTTTCAAAATTAAGCTGGTAATACTTAGGTATCATTAAAATGAGGACAAATTGATTAGCAGTTGTAAAGTAATTAATTTGAAATAATCAAATAGAACAAAGTAGGTAAATCCAAAAAGTATGTAGAACTCATAGATGAGATACTGACAAAATAACTGTATTCCTCTTTAATGAGTAGTACTAATATCATTTTTTGCCAAATCAAGCAGGTATTATTTTTTTAAAAAACTTCCACACCTTATTACTGCAATCACTTTCTTAATTTCATGCTTCCCTAACTTTATTACTGTTAATTTTACTCACTTAATTCTAGTCATTTTCTACCCTTTACTGGGAAAACAGAAGTTCACTGTGTTCTGATAAATAAAAGTTAAATACCTTTGTGAAAAGGTTATCTATGTACAGTATGCGCTTTCAACTACTGGAAGCCCTTTGACATCCTACAATATTCTTTATCTATTTAAGTAATCCCCATTAAAAATCCTACAGCCTCAGAGCAGAGGCCTAAGCAGAAGGAAAGTAGCAGTGTGCAATACAAGATGACCAAATGGCTGTGCCTCAAAGAGCAGTCCCACCCACCTCAGTGAGATTTTTGATCATATCTGGTATATCTTTAGTCTTATACTCTCTTGCTTAAGTCTTCTGTCACTGTCAACTGAAATCCAAGAAAAAATTAACTTCATATCAGCCACAGCTGATCAATATCTTGTACTTAATTATTTTTGAGAAAATTATTCTTGCCCTCCAACAACAGCTTTTACGTGAGAAAAGGATCAACTTGGAATTAGTCAAATACTCGTGATATTGCAGTCAGATAGTTATTTTAAATTATGTTTAGTAAATGTGAATTTTATTACGTTTGGGTTTAAGTTTAGCACTTTCTTTTCCCAAGCGAGCCAAATGCTTTAAGATGTATATCAAAATCTACACCTCTATTCTTAAAGGTGTATATTAGAGAAGAATGACGCATCACACTACTACTTTTTTAGACAGTCAGGATACAACTGGTTATCTGGCTATCTGGCTACAACATTATTACAAACAATGCTGGAGTCACATTTTAGTGCAAACATAAAAAAAAAAAGAGAGAAAAAAGAAAAGAGAACAAAGAATCACATCAGCCAAAAACATACACCTCTAAATGAAAGTGAAAGATGAACGTATTTATGTAAAAACCTCAGTACACTTTCCCTGTACTTCTCCCTTAATATTTGCAAAGTGAGGGTACAGAATAGCCATAAATCAGTACAATTTCAATACCCTAATATAGAAAGCTTTCTTGTACGTTTTGTGCCTAATGGTCTGCTACACAATGAAATTCTAATGTCTATAACTGAAAAGATATATATATACATAATGTAGAAGAACCGGAGAATAGTCTTTAGCACACTGTAGCTTTCAGTCATCCTGGCTTTAACTCCTGAACTAGTGCTGGATTATTAGAAAAGCTGTATTACCCTCTTTCATTCTGTATTAGCATGACAGTGGAAATAATACACTAAGGAACTTGAAATATGTTACTACACTGAGTTCTTATGGGAGGATTGTGGTTTATATGTTAATCTTTTCAATACCTGCAAACTCTATTTGATAGCATTTTACAAGCTTCTCCAGTACAAGCATTTCTCTGAAACAGCCAAACTCAATGTTCAATATTATCTTGCATTGATACCCAGTTCTAATTATGAATGATAGTCCCCACAAGCAAGAAAGATTATAAGTATTCCGAACTAAATGGGTGTAATGAGACATCTTTCCAGTTTCATTTGTTCTTATAGAATGAAATTAAAGTTAAATGCCATAACCACAGCTCTCTGAGGTAGCACACGCCAGGTTATGCTCATTGTATTTATCATCTCTTTCAGAAATAAACACATTTAAAGGAAAAAAGCCAACTAACAAAAAAAAAAAAAAAAGAAGAATATTTTAAGATTTGTTTCATTTAAAGACATCATTCCCTAGTAATAAGATGACTTTGCGAAGATTTTGTTGTGGCTAAAAATGTGTTTTTTTAAAAGCATCCTGGGTCAATAATGTGATCCACTGGAGCTGAGAATTTAGATTTAGTGTTGCTTTGAGTTCTTCCAATATTCAAAAAGTTCAGCACTATGAATTTATACATTAGCAAGAATCTCTTTTGAGCAACACAACTGAATTTTTCAAAATGCTTTAAAATACCTATTAACAGACTTGAAAATTAAAGCCAGTTGTGATCAGCTTATCTTCACATAGATGTTTCAAACTTTCCAACTGCTCTACCCCTCCCCTCCACCTCCCTTATTAAAAGCAGATTTTGCTTCCAATAACACATCAAAAAGACTTTATGGACTAAACCACCATGATCCCAAACAATGCAAAAGATTAAAATAATAGAATAACAGAGTACCAGGTTTTAAGGGACCTCAAAGATCCTCTGGTCCAAACTTAAGGTACAGATTTAGGTCCAACTTAAAGAAAAAGGTCCAGTCTTAAATAAAGAAACTGTTTCTCCAACCGTGGCCAGCTGATAACCTTCCGCTGTGTGGCTGTGCCTCCCAGACAGCAACAATCACAGCCCCAACCCATCCCCCCAAAGCACTGCATGCTGCCTTTCATTTCAGCATCCTATAATGTCATTTTACTATTCCATATTATTGTATGATTCAATTGCCAGAAGTCAGGTTCCAAATATTCTCCCCCCTCTTGCCTTGTTTTCATACCACACAAATATGTGCATCCTCTCAGAAATGAAGCAAGCCACCAAGTATACCTGGATAATTGATGATAATACTTTAATTTGCTGGAAGTGAAATAAATAGATGCACAGAGAGCATTACCTAAACCTACTAACTGTGACAGAATGTGAAGGACTCTGCATCCCTAAAGGCACACCACTGCATCAGAGACAAGCAGAGCAACAAACATCTTATTAAACAAGCGCAGAAAAGCAAAAGGCAGAAGCCTCCAGGGCCATGTTAATTATCTCAGGGTCGAAGTCGCTTGGAAGGCTGTCTCACAGACTCCAAGGCAGTCAGATGGCAATGCCAATGCACTGAAGTCCCCAAGGTCCTGCAGTTAGAGCACTGTCATATTTCAAATGACAGGTAATACTTATGAGCATGCCGACACTAACCTCCTCAATTATATTCAATGTCAAGGTTTTTGTGCTGAAGGAATTGCTAATTTTCAACACACACACTTGCTGACAAAAGGTACTTTATCAAAGAAGGGAGTTTAGGGTACCTGCTGCAAGACGCTGAATATCCTTTTTGACACTCACAGTGGGAATAACATCCTTCACGCAATCTCTCGCATGCTGAAATAAATATTGCCCTATGCCAAGCATACAAAAATCACAATATACTATATTTGATTTGCTGACAGACAGTGCCTTTAAATGGAAATCTCACTCTGTTATTAACTGAGGTATGGCCAAATATTCCCTGGGTGTTTATCTGAACTTCCTCTAAAGAAAAAGGCCCAAGTGGACATAGGCTAATTGCGATGCCTCAAGTACTCCAAGAACCAAGACTAAAAAGACAGAGTGCCTTCCACCAGCCCCCCAAAAGCACCCATACATACTATGCAACAATTTCAGTGCTCTTACCAAGAAGAAGGTAAGCACTGAATTTAAAGTGAAAAACATTTGAACATGCAAATATGATTCCTTATTTATTCTCATATTGCGTCTTTGCAGAATTTAACTGAAAACACAATTAAATGAACTTGATTTGACAGTATAGAAAAGAGATTAGGTGGCACAGATACGGCTATGGATGAAGGAACATGGTCTCATTAGAGCCTTCTATCCGTTCAGGCAGCTTCTCCCACTTGCAGTCATTAATATGAACTGGAGACAGATTCTGTTGGGAGTTGCACCAATTTAAATCCAGAACAACTCTTATCTGGCCTCCAATTTGCATTAATGGTCAGAGTTGGCACAATGAGATTAAGCACAATGAAGACAGACCCCATGCTTGGAAGGGGAAGAAGCATTGCACAGAGGGGCTATGAATTTAAAGGGACACAATGCAGTCTAAAGGACACTTGTGGAAACACAAAAAACCTGCTAAATTAAAAATAACCTTTGACCAAAAAAATAAAGTCTTACTTCTTTTATTTGACTAAAACCAGTTTCAATGTTTCCTTATTATTTTTAAGTTACAGTGCAGTAACATAAGCATCTGAAAATACAATATTCCTCCAGAACATGCATTTGTAGTGTTTAACGGTTTACCAGTTACTTGTTCAAATGCTCAGATAAGAACAGTATTAGATCTCCCCTATTTTCCCTTCTTACACTGCAAAAAAGAAAAGGCAAATTAGTTAGTAGCTAAGTAGCAGCATCAGCAACCCTGTTTGTAACTGATGTAAATAGGAATTGTGAAAATACTATGCAAGTGCTTCAGGCTACTCTTACCGTCTCATGTTCATACAGCAATTTCTGCACAGCTCTGAGAGGAAAGCCATTACCTTCCTGCATGTTGTGATCCAAGAATTCCTTTATAATTATGCCTATATCACACATGTTAACACTGACCTAACAACCAGAACATGTGGAGGTATTAAAATAATGAAGAGTTCATTAGTCTTCTACTTTATAACTTGGGAGTGGAAGAGTTAAAGAAAATGTACATAAACATGAGGTTAATACACCTGGACACGCCTTTCCAGCTCTACACAGGTATTTCCAATTGATCTGACTGATCCTCTTCAAAATTGCTGCTGGAGTAATAAACCTATATTCACTTTCATGAAAGGGAATACTTCAGCAACAGGAGTAGCAATTTTTGGTAATATGACTACAGAGCTAGAGCGTGAATTCTTTGCTGAGCCAGCGGATGGATCTCATAACGTACTATGTTCTTGTGAAACGAAACAAAAAAAAAAAAAACAAAACAACAAACCAAACAGCAACACACCAAAAAAACATCTGCACCCTCAAAGCACAATGTCATTTCTGTCACTAGCCCAAGAAGAAATTTAAGGGTCTGAGATGTCATGAGGAAATAACACACTCAAGCAAATAACATTCAGTATTCACACAGACTCCTTACAGGTCTTGGATTACTTAACGTCTGGCCACTCAATCCTTTTGCTAAAGCTTTATCCAGAAAAAATCTACAAATCTGTTCTATGAACAACATTGGCTTCTAAAGCCAAAATGTATAAACATGGATTAATAATCTGCTCTGCTTTCACTGCTGACAGTGAAGAACAGAACTGCTTATAAACATACCAACACATCAAAAGCTTCCTCTCAACCTTAGCCTCTTCTGAAAAATGTTCCAAGTAACTCACAAACATGAGTTAGACAAAATGAGTTCAGACAAACAACAACAAAAAAAAATTCAAAAATCGGTATTTATTTCCCATCTGCCATTTTGTTATTAAAATAATAACCTTTTGTGTTGATCTGGCATGAACTGAGAAGGCATCTTCTCATATAAGTTTAGACGTACAATACAGTACTACAAACTTGTTTACAACTTATCTTAAAAAAACAGTTAAGCTGTAAAGAGAGAAAAAAAAGATTTCCTTAAGTCCTTTAGCTTTGAATAAGCCCAGGCATATTCAAGTCAGTAGAGACTTTTTTTTTTGTTGTTTTTCATGCTCTATTTTTCAATAGGGAAGCTGAGTAGGTAATACCACTCTAACAAGTACTCAGAAAGTAAAGGTTACTTTGACTTAGGGGAATTCAAATAAGCATCTTTACTCACTTAAAATCTGATTTTAAAACACTGCAAAATACAGAGGTCATTAATGGAAGTTCAACAGTTCCCATGAGCTTGGGCAAAGAGCAAAAGTATCACATTTTTTGAAAAGAGTTTTGATAGTTTAATATAATGTTCATATTTTTATATTACTAAATATATATTGTATTACGCATCTGAAACTGCTACATACCTATCTCTAGAGAGGGACTAAAAGTTGAGCATCCTAAATATCACATTTCTCAGTAGATTTCATGTGCACCTCCTCTATCTCAACAAAAATAACTATTACTATGACAGGTAATTATACATGTTGGCAGACACTTGCACGTGTTTTTTTTTGCTGTATGAAAATGTAGGTGTTTCAGTTTATGGGGATCTTTTTTTTTTTCAATGTACACTAAAATTCCTAATTTTGACCCTAAGAATACTATCTTACTAATCTTTTCAGGAGAATGAGACTTAACAGACCAAATTTAAAGAAGTCCAAGTTCAAGAGTAAGTCTGGGGAAAAAAGTGTTTCTCTTTGTTACCACTGCAGTATTGCTCAATGCCTCGCTCTGAAACCATGGCTTGTTTTAGGCATCATATAATCACAGAATAATTTGTGTTGGAAGGATCCTTAAAGATGACCTAGTTCCAACCCCCTTGCCATGGGCAGGGACACCTTCCACTAGACAGGGTTGCTCAAAGCCCTGTCCAACTTGGCCTTGAACGCTCCCACGTTTGGGACAGCCACAGCTTTTATGAGCAGCTTGCAGATTATTTCCATCACATTTGTGGAGGAAATAATCTACTTCTCGCTAAATAATGTTTAAGTCTATTACCTTAAGAAAAAACAGTCAAGTTTTAGCACCCAAGTGATGGTAATATGCCTTACCACCCTCACAGTGAATACTACAACATACCATAAGGACACTTCACAGCATAATTTAAGTTTACCATGATTTAAGACGTGTTCAATTCTTGTACCAGCAACAACCCCTCTGAAGAGAAGCCTTAATTAATGTGTTTTGCTCATGTTGCAGGTAAGAATCAGCAGCTGAAACTGTTAAGCAGCTCTGCACCACACCAAATGCTTTACAGGGATGTCAGTGCAGCAAGTTCAAAGGCAAATTTCCAGAAAATGCATGAAATGTTTCTGCAGAAACATTAGCTTTCTGCAGCAGCTAACAGCAGGTGTTAAAAGAAAGAGCCTGCAACTAGAATATTCCTAATGCTGAAAAATGTTTTTTTTTTTTTAAAGTACTATGTTTCCACAAAAAGAAAATAAACCAACCAACCCACCCTAAGAAACAAAGAGATTTTTTTTTCTCCAATTGCTAAATATCAAGCAATATTAGAAAAAAAAATGTAAATAGATTTTTACTTTCCTTGACCTACTCTAGCAAAAACGCCAATCTCAAAATTCAGTGGTGTGTGGCTCAATTTGAATCTGAGATCGTAAGGCCAAAAACCTTATTTAATGTCATAGCAATAAATAGTTAAGCACACACGAAAATATTTCTCTCACCTCAACATGCTCACATGAACTTAGATAATCAAATTTATAATTGGAGCTGCATTGGTAATTTTTCCCATGACTGTAAAATCATGATTCAGTTAGCTTCCTCTGAGCATCTGGTATCTACCAAGCCCTTCTTTCCTTCAAGAATTGTCCAAGCTCTGAAACCAGAACACATCACATCTGCATGGGGATGAATAGGAAACCAATTCGAAACAGGGCCATATCCCTCTGCAGGAGCAGCACGCAGAGAAGGGCAGTTCCCAGATTTCCAGTTCCCCCAAGGCAGTGACTTGGGCTATGATTTCAAAAGCACAAAAAAAACTATATATGTGTAATATCCATTCTTACAAAGTTGACTGTAAACTTTAAAAATATACATCAGAAATATATACATGTAAATACATATGTACATACCCATATATATACATATATAGAGATATATATGATTTACATATGCTCCTAAAAGTTAAGTAAGCCAAGATGCTGCATTTTCAGCTTTCAATGTGCTAGACTCTGCCTATTCAGGACCTATTGTTGGGACTCTAGGGTTTGTTTGGAGTGAGGTTTCTCCTGAGAAGGCAGCTATTTTATTCTTCTGCACTTTTACCTGCATATTACCATCACTAAAGTTCAGCACCACTCGGGTGCTAAAACTTGAAATGACTGTTTTCTCATAAGGTAATAGACTTAAACATTATTTAGGGAGAAATAGATTATTTCCTCCACAAATGTGATGGAAATAATCTGCAAGTACTTTCATTTAGAACCATTTATGATGAAAATTTTTTCAGACTGCAGCTCCATTCTAGCATGGTACAAAAATTTATATTAAAGCTGACTCTGAAATATTTGCAAGCTGTAACACCATTCCAGTACTTAATTGAAAGAAATCAAACCCACTGCAAAAGAGACTGTTGGCTGATTATGCATGTAAGTAGTAAGCCATGGAGAAGTATTGTTGATCTCTTACAGCCAGAGTTGTATAAAATCCTTGCAGCAGATGGAAAAAGATATCCTGCATGCAAACAGCTTCACTTTTCCTTATTACAAAGACACAAAAAATTCTCCATGTTTTACAGACTTTTTCCTCTTATATCCCTTTTCCAGGAGGAAAAGAAAAAAGAAAAAAAAAAAAGGCATCACAATTACCAGTTTAACTCTTTCAAGCATTCAATAACATTACACTTTTAATTCATGAAGGCAACCTCAAAAATAATATGCCTTTAAATTTGCTTTTAACATTCTTTCACACTCAACAGGCCCACAAGAAGTCCCATATTTTTGCCACCACAGTGGAAACACAGTTTCTGTAAACCTTGCAGTCTGACCTGTGCAGAAGACAGTACTCCCTCCTTGAGGACACTGGAGGACATAAATTTACATAGTCAATTCAGGCCCAATTAGGTTTATTGCATTTACACTTCGTAAGTTATTTGGAAAATGTCCAAAATAGCCTAAGAACGTGGGCAGTACTACCATAGTGTTGTGTGGGAATCAGGGTGAGCAAAGACTATTGTGGCTATGTCCTTACAATCCGTCTTTTCAGCATATAAAGACATGGAGGAAATGGGACTCTATAAAGGACTACTGTTGCCTCGGCTGGAAAAATGAGGAAATGGTTTTTGTTTTGAGTTTATTGTTTGGATTTTTATTTTTAGATAAGTAGGAGAAATATTCAGTAAGTTATTCCATTGTGACAAAGTAGCTGAGGCTTGAGAAGCATGTTTCAGGTCCTTAAGAAGGTGGAATGCCTGCAGGGACTGCACAGCAGAACAGCGGGCAGAGGTAGTGTGACAGCCTCAGCAAGCCAGAGCACAGCAAACAGACATGACAGCATAAACACTGACCAGGATGTGCAACAAGCAACTCCACACAAACTGGAGCAGCTCGTAGCAGATCTATCTGCCTACTCAAAATTAAGACCTACCCTGCAAGTCAGCAGCCCAGGCTGTGTTTGTGGAGAAGTGACCTCTTAACATCTGGGAAGGGCTGGATGGGCCACAGAGCAACAGACATATTTAAGCCCATCCAATGGGCTCCAAACTACAAGAAAGGAAGCTATCTGTAGAGTTGGTAGCCACCTCAAGCAGTTCTTCCTTCAAAGAAACTGCACTCTTCAGGGCTGATAGTCTCGTTCACATTACCATGATATAACCATGTTTCTTTTTATTCCTTTTGCCAGTCTGTTTAACCACTTGTTGGGGATTTGACAGATGACCTCATTGAATACACAGCCATTACAATTTATTCTTCCTGGTTTCTAGGAAAAACTTTGACTGGTGGAGGCTTTGCATTTGGTTTTTGGTTGTTATGTTGTTGTTTTTTTGTTTTTATTTGGTTGGGTTTTTGTTTTGTTTGTTGTTTGATTTTTTATTTATTTTATTTTATTTTATTTGGGTGTTTTTAGGGTGAAGGTTTTTTTGGGTGTTTTTTTCTTTTTTTTTTTATTATTTTATTTTCATTGTAATTGACTCCTGCTGTCCACTGATGTCAGCAGAAGAGTTAGATTTGATAGAAGATTGGCAAGACATGTTTGAGCATGTGACACACATCACATGCTGACAGGGGCTGGGAGATAGAAGTTTTTTCTGAATGCCAGAATTATGTTCCAGCAGAGAATTTAAACTTTTATATCTTCTAGCAATTTCTCAAAAGGAGTAATACTTACATAAAATGAAACAGCTGCCCGCACAAAAATTAAAGCCACAATTGCCAGCACATTTCACTGGATCTATAAAGGCACACAAGGTAGGAAAAAGTTTTGTACTTATATTTCTCAGGGAAATAAACTCAGTCAGAAAGCAGCTTTCTGACTTCTGAAGACACTTACTGTTCACGGAAAGCAAACACCAGGATTTACAGCTTTCAAAGGAAACTACACATTATGCCCCTGGAAGCCAACACAGTGTCAGACAAGTGATCCTGTGGGTTTCCTGGGGGAGTAAAAGAAGAAAACAACAAAAATCTACTAACCAGGAGCACTGGATTTTGACAGAGACAGCACAACTTCCTCCCACTAGTGACGCTGATGGATGTTTTCTATACCAAAACTGACAGTGACAAAAGAGGCTTTAATATAAAGGAGCATTTCTGGTCCTTCTTCCTGCATCTGGAAAGGCTGGTGCTGACTGACAAGCAAGTCAAATGTTATACATGATTGACATCCCTAAAACAAATATGGAGGTAGGGTATCTTCAAAGAGCAAATGCTGGTACTTTTTTTTTTGTTTAACCACTTGTTGTGGTGACTGGTTTTGCTGCATCAGGCTGACAGGAAAACTTCATTTGCCTGGTCTTCTTCAGTGCCTGTACCAGCCCTGCCCTTGCCTTTCAGCCCAAAGAAACAAAAAATAGGTACGCTGGGATTCTTCAAGTAATGAACAAACTTTCCTGACCTGGGATGTTGCTCACTACATATATTAGCATTACAGAAAACAAGTTGGGAAAAGATAAAAAACAGTGTGAAGCCATAGGCAGAACAGAGAAAGCAACAAATTGTCAGGGACTTTTTATCCTTCTCATTTCCCATTTCCATCACTGCCTGGTAAACACAGTTACTGTCTTCAGTCCTTTTCTCCACTTTTCCAGCAAGCTTGTCTTTGTCTTCTCATGGGAAAACAGACAAACAAGAGATGAGGAAAAATTATTTTATACCTTTTATGTTCCTCTTAATTCCAAGTGATGGTCCAACAGTATTTGAGAAGCTATCTGAAGAACCCTAATTCCTAACTGTTGCAGTGACTGCACCATCCCACAGCTAACCTACCAGCAACAGCTTAGCTTTTCCACGCATTTCAGCTCAATCTAGAAGCAGAGCCCATTCATTGCACAGTCAGCACAATGTGGCAAAGTAAGGTGCATTTCTTGGGAAAAGAGCATAAGTAAGGATGTGCATTTAGAGCAAGATTAGCACCTGCTGCAAATAAAAGTGAGATTTATACTCGGTATGGATGCAGTCACAAAGGAATAGAATTTAATTTTCAATTAAGGAAACAAGAACTTAATTTCAATACAGAGGAGGATCATGATGTAAAACATAGTATCCTACAATGTATCATGGCTTGCATGATTTTAATGGATCATTAGAAATGCTTATGGAGCCTATGAGTTTCTGGGCACTAATTTGGGATCAGTAGTAAAAAAAATTCACTCTCTAGTTACCTCCTAAAGCAACTTAGTATACCATAGATAATGAAGAACTACACTCTACTGGAGAAAAGATACTTAACTCTTAACGCAGCAATAAAAGATGCCTGATCAGAGACAAAATTTGACAGCTTTGATTTGACAGGCATTGAGAATACCCCTCTGTAAAGTACTACATTTTATACATTATTTTTTTCTTTCTTTTCAAATTGACTTTTTCTGCAGACTTCCTAATATGAGCACAAACACAGAAAAAAGTCAGTATGTCTTTTCAGTTATGTAAAATGTTAACTGTTTATTATAGGGCAGAACCCTACATAAAACACCAAGCTCTGTCCGCACCTTGGGAATTTAAGTATGTCCAGAATCAGACACAAAGAAGACTGCTCATGAATGTATCTTTTTGGAACCAACATGCATCCCCTGCAGTCACTTGTATCCACTTCCGTTCTCCTTGCATAGAAGCAATCCTTCCTACTCTGCTGCTTTAATATCTTCTCATATTTACTATGCTCTGAAGAATTTTAATAAATATTCTATGCAGTATCCATAAAGCAAATAAAAATGATTAACTAACAGTCAGCACAAATGCCTCTAAAGCAGCATGCGCTCCTCTTTCATGCAGGATCATCAAGTTCAATACCATGATAAAGGTTAAGTTTATTAAGCATTAGAGAGAGCTGAGTTCTCATAACTCAACCCCTCCTTTCCCCCCTCTTTTTCTTTTTTTTGAGAAAGTGTAATAAACGGAGGTACACAGCTAAATGGTAACCTTTAGAAGCACTGTGTGCTCCTATGCGAGGAAATGTGCTGTATGTGATTGCTAGTTTTTCTAAGATTAATTAGTCTGACATGCTAATTGGTATTTTTTTGGTAGATGAGAACAATGAAATAATTTGTTTCCTTTTAAAGGAATTCCGCAATAAATGCAACACACAGATGAACAACTGCACTGCTTTATCACAGCAGTGCGTTTTTAAACATAAAAACAAATGCCTCCATTTGGTAGGCTATCTGAAAGCATTATGTAGCACAGTGTTTTTTTTTCAGACAGCAAGTCCTTCATGGATTTAAATCACCAAACCAGATAGATAATAAAGGTTTTCTATCTAACAGGATGACAGATGTCATCATCAGAAAACCTTGACATTAGCAAGCTAGCACATCTCAGTTCAGGATTATTGCCTGTGTACAATATCTATTGCAATGGAACTTCCATGCACACAAAAATCATTTCATTTGTAATAAGTCAGCACTGTTAAAATTGCTTGTGTTGCTTACCTTTTACTTGTACTAGTATCTATGTTCACAGGCATAATAATCTGTCACAAATCTGACCTTCAGAAGTCACACATTAGTATGCAAGTATGTATAGTACAGTGCAAATACTAATGATATTTACGCAGCATAGTCAGACCTCAGACAGATTAATATATTGCCTACATCAGTCGAGCCACAGTAACTCTCTTATCACTTGGTCTTAGCTCATAAAATGCAAGGTAAAGAAGTAACCTGCATTAGCAAAGCCCTCTTTCACATCAGGTTAAGCCAAGTCAGGTAAGTTTTGTCCGAACATCACCTGTCATTGTGTTTCTGCTCACCCACAGTAACTGAACAGCTCTTGGTACGTTGATCATGTACATAAACCTGTTAGACGCACTGCTGCTCTCTCAGGAATTGCTTCACACATATGCTAAAGTAAGAGATGAATCACACATTCAGCACCTTCTTCTATGGTACCAGAAATGTCTTGCATGCAGGACTTGGCCAGTCCTTTGACAGATTACATCAAGATTTACTTGCCTAGCAGCTAAGTAAGCAGTGACACTCCAACTCTAAGCACATCTGTCGCAAAGCTACTACAATATTGGACTTCTTAATTTTTAAGCCCTTGTGGCAAAACTTCAGCCTACACAAACCACCCCAGCACAGCCTTGTAACTGAATATAAATTAGGTGTCAGAAAGATGACATACCGCTGTACTTAGATGATGAAGCTTCTAACACCCCAGTAGATGCTACTTTTCTCAGAAAATCAGCAATTCTTGTAATGACTGCAGGAGGCTCAGCCCAGATGCACACAAGCATCTATCTCCCGAATTGGGACTGGAAGCGGGGAGTTTAAGCAGACATGAAAAACCTGCCTACCTCAGTGAATCTGGCCTAAATGAAGACAGTTTACTGCTCATTAATTGGAAACTGGGAAAAGAGATCAACCAGCCTAATGTCCCAGTCCTGAGAAAAGGAAAAGAAATAAGCATGTTAAATACAAAGGTTTAACTGTACATTAGGCAACATCTGATCATGCTGGAAGCAGGAAATACAAATTCAATCTGATGAGCTTTATCAGACACCACATGACCATAGGACTTCTGCTAGCAAAGGTAACTATTAATTCTGGCTGGACTCTTTTTAAGGTTCCTCTAACAGAGCCACCAAAGAGTTTTGGGAAAGATGGTTGAAATCTGTAAGCTCACAGTCCCTACTCTGGTGTTGTAAAATGAAGAAGGCACTAACAGTTCAGAGGCTGAACTAATTTGTGCTGGTTTTGGCAATTAGAAACATTTTGCTATGAATCAGAAAGGAATTCTGTATTAAATGGGAATTCAAGTGCTATAAAGCAAGTGCTCTCTCTCAACGACTCCCACCCAGACAAAACAAAACCCCAAAGCTACTTTTTTAACATTGCAAAGAATATTAAGTACAACATACAAGAGCATCCACAGAAGACTCAACTTCCCCAAGTAATTCTTTTAGCCATGATTCATGGCAATCAGAGGGAAAGGGACAAGGGGAAAAGTCAACCTGAGTTCAAGTCCAAATGATCTGAATGCCCAGACTAGAATCCTGGCAGGAGAGCAAAATGACCATGCACAATTTGAGCTTTTTTTGCATTTCTTTCAGGAAACAGCTCCCAGACTATGGCTGCTTTGTCATTACTGCTAAAGACTATAAACCAACTGGGAGAAATACATTCCTTTCCTTGTGAAATTTTATTCTAAGCAGGCTTTTGACTGCTGGGATCTCACTTCCTTACCTTTGGAAAGATAAATCTGGAGTGTTTCGTTGATCAGGAATGTCAAGAGCATGCAACATGACAGAGGAAAAGGACATTTTGAGAAGCATGCTTGCTTCAGGGACAAAGGAGAAAAAAGTATACTGATAACTTTTTACACTAGTATTTTACTGACATTATTTTACCGTGCTTACAACTGCAAATGGGGAATAATATTAATTTTACAGCAGCAGATTTTTCCCAATGAATTCAACAGTATTAGAATTAAGTAATGTTTCAGTTGTGCTTAATCTAAATTTCTGTCTTCTAAACCGTACGCAAATGGTCACTATTTCTGTACCATCTGATGCTAAAAGTACATCAATTTTGCTTCCCACCAATATGATTAAACTCTTATTCATGTACGAAAACAGTTATTGAGTAAATAAATGTCTTTTAAAACCATCTTGTACTACTAGTTAATAGCTTCTTCAACCAAACCAGTAAAAGTACACTGGCCTTGGACTTATTTTCTAGCTATATGTTGAGCGTGAGTGTACAATGTTTCTCCCCTCTAATTCTGCCTGTACCAGATTAGCAACACACAGAACATAAATTTGAATTTCCCTCTACACAACTCTTTTAAAAGAAAGGCCTGTTAGAATAATAAACAGCCAAATAGTGTGATTTTTAACTTATTTAATGAAGGACAGAATGAATTCCTGCTTTATAAAATATAATTCTAATTAATACCAAGAATAAAACACCCTGCGCTATGATCAAAAAGTCATAAACCATCTGGGTTTAACAATAATCTGTCTGAAGAGTACAATACTTAACAGAAGTAAAACTCCTTATTGCTGTTCATCATCATCTGTCTTTAAAATGATACTGTGCTCACACATTAATTACAGATATTAGATAAGTAAATTGTATCACAATGCCTGAAAGGCTGGCACACCAACTGCTGGAAGAGCATAAAACCATTAAATCAGCGAGATCCTTTCTCTGCCAGGTGTGCCAGCAAGCATGAGATCACGACATAACAGTCCATCATTTACCTTCAACTGTACTTGTGAAATCTACCTTCCCATAAACACTTTATGCATTACAACTTGGTCTAAAAGCCTTTTCCAAGTCGGGAAGGGGGAATTACAGGGTTCCTGATGCTGCTTTCAAACAAATGAGTTATTATCCCACCATCAGCACAAGGAAGAGTGAACTCTGCCATTTTGAAATTTTTCATTTTGTTGTACAGATATAGAATCACAGAATCATAGAATAGTTAGGGTTGGAAAGGACCTTAAGATCATCAAGTTCCAACCCCCCTGCCATGGGCAGGGACACCTCACACTAAACCATGCTACCAAGGCCTCGTCCAACCTGGCCTTGAACACCGCCAGGGATGGAACATTCACAACTTCCCTGGGCAACCCATTCCAGTGTCTCACTGTCTGTTTATCACACGATAAACATACGGTGCAGTTTATCATACGATACATATGCTGTTTATCATATGATAAATATACTGAAGGACAAAATTGTCCTGTTACCTTAATATACCTACAATTTAGAGTAAGTGGTCAGTGTAAGCTTCAGCATTTTTATGAGATGACAAGGCCTAAGCACCACCATAGGCATGGAGGCACTACTACTGTGCAAGCCCTCTCAGAAGAAGCCCTTTTTGGAAAAAACAAACCACTATAGAATTTCAACCGCAACTACCAGCCCTGATGCAGTACCACTGCTCTTGGGGACTCTTCCCAGCACTGGCCTGCATAAGGCCCAGCTACATTTGATTTATGAAGCAGACAAGAAGGATGTGCTTTCCCCTCTCCCTCACCCCAACTCCTCTGCAGTTGATGCCTTCTACCTCGTGAACAATCACATCCTTAGAACACAGCATAGCTTTGGCGAAGGCAGTTCCTCAGCTGGCCCTCATTTTAGTTAGCTGGCTCCATGGAGTCAAGCCCTGAGCAGGACTAGTACAGTCCTGAGCAGGAGCCAGTACACTCACTGATTGTCTCTTCTGCACCCCTGAAAGGGCAAGGATGACTTGGTGCTACCTTGTGTTACCCTGGGCAAGAAGAGCCACCTTTGTGCATTGTATACACACCTGCAAAGACAAAGGCATTTATTCACAAAATGATAATCCACCTTGTCCTGCTTAGCAACAGTTTTCCTCCTCCACAAAGCATTAATATTGTATTTTTATCTACTTTCAACATCACTCTTATATGGTAAAGTGTTTCACTCCATGGGAAAATAAACCCTGCCTTTAGCAAGGAGAACTTCTGTAGCATACCATCAAATATAGGGTTTTGACAGCTGACTGGTCATAAACAATAAAAGGTTTGAACAAAAGATAAAATACTTGTGTGGGCTACCATTTATGACAAGAATTTCAACAGAAAGTGAGCAGCAGTGAAGACAGACAATAAAATATCACGGAATTGAAGGAAAACAAGTCTGCAGAAAATACTGGCCTGGAAGGAAGGAAGGAAAAACTAACAAAATATATCACTAGGCATAATTAACAGCTGTGTGAGAAATAAACAAACCAACCAGATTTCAGAGAAAAACCTCCTCCTGTACAGGTTTAAGGGTAACAATAAATCTTAAACTGTCACAAGCATTTGATTAGTACATTACAGATGGAATTCTAAACTGGAAGATTAATAATCAAGAACTCCCCAGGGGATCAGGCTCCCATTAATGCATCTCCTCCTTCACCCGGTCCAATCAACCTGCACTGATACTTTCCCACCACCTGAGAAAATACATCTGCTGGTTAAGAAAAAAAAAAAGAAAAGCTTTTCCTGGAAACAGATTAAATATTTATACCATGTGATTACTGATGTAAACTTTACTGCACAATTTTCTGGATATAGATAGGTACCTTCATTGCAAAACTTAATCATGCACTGTTCCCTGAAAACTGCTCAAAATATGTTTTAGAAACTGTTCACAGAAGTAATAAAACATACTTAAAGTCACAACAAACTTATAATCGTTGTTCCAGCCATTTTACTACTGAAAAACAACTGTGTTTAGAAGTTGAACAGCCCTCGCTAACAGTACATATGCCCTTCCAATACCTAATTAGCTGATAATACTCTGGGTGCCTGTAATGCACAATTCAAATGCCTTGCTTACCAATGTGTTTAGTATTCTGCAAATAAGTCTTCGCACCAATTAAATCCCTTGTTATTATGAAAATGCTTCCATACTGTTGTAATAACATGGGATAACACAGTCAACGCTACTCTAATCATGAGGCTATTCTTTGAATAATTGCAGGATTTATGAGGAATCATTACCAAGGATACACTACTATTCAGTACAGAGTATACAAAACCTAATAATACCTTTCAAATAAATCTGATTAATGTTACAGTATTCTTTAAGTGAAGCATGTACATAAAAAAAACTTCCTGAACCACTGAGAAGCAGTATTATACAGTGCAGTAATTCACTGTAGCAACTCTAAGCAATGTACAAGCACAGGAACTTACAAGTATATGCAGACAACAAAAACTCTGTTCTCTCTATATCTTCAAATATTGCTAAATATCAGGTGTGATCCGAGGGAAGATTATTATCTCAATTTCCCCTACAACAAACAAATTCAGAGAGACTATTTGCACATAAGAAACTTATGGGGCAAATTCAGGAATAAGAGCAAGTCAAGAACCTGTAATATCACCATATAAATATTTAATGATACTGGCTTAAAAGTTTCTACTGAAATGGCATACAGCAGGAAAAATACATCATTCATCATCAAAAAAATTAAACACATTACTTGTAACACATAAACTCATATTATTACTTAATAAGTTACCTTATTAATCATTTAATAAGGTATTAATCAGTTACCTTATTAAGCATTTTCACACACACAACTAACAAAAACTGAAAAAGTCAGTGTGGCAGGAGAGAAACACACAGAGAGATCACTTCTTCCAGGGTGAATTAGTCCCAAAGTTCCTCCACCTGTGCCTGATACAACACCTGAATTTAAAGTGCCTTACCAAACTCAATTCTTTCCAATCTTTTCCCATTCACTCCTGGTAACAGCCAAGGCAAGGGTCAAGCAGACCTGCATGTGTGCAACCTCCTCACCTTCCCTAAACAGGCATGCAAGGACCAGCAGAGCTGGTCGATGGTGTCATATGAGTTATGCTTCAAGGCAGCAGGCAGTATTAGCATTCAATGGGGTACAGAAAGTGAAGAAACAAAGGCCCAAGTATCTAAATGATATAAGGATGCTGGGGAGGGACTCTTCATTAGGGACTGTAGTGATAGGACAAGGGGTAATGGATTAAAACTTAAACAGAGGAAGTTTAGATTGGATATAAGGAGGAAATTCTTTCCTGTTAGTGTGGTGAGGCACTGGAATGGGCTGCCCAAGGAAGTTGCAAATGCTCCATCCCTGGCAGTGTTCAAGCCCAGGCTGGATGAGGCCTTGGATGATATCGTTTAGTGTGAGGTGTCCCTGCCCATGGCAGGGGGGTTGGAACTTGATGATCTTAAGGTCCTTTCCAACCCTAACTAGTCTATGATTCTACCTGGAAGAACCCCCCATCTTGCAGATGAGTTGCTTGCAGAACTTTTTTACACAGTGTATCTATCAACGATGCAAGGGCTACCCTTGGATTCTCCTCATCTTTCACATTTCCAGATTGCCTGTATTGCTTTAAGAACACACTACCCATACCCTTTTGCAAGAAAATTAATCTTTAAACTGAATCTGCTGCAATGTTCATTTAGAATTCAAAAGGAAAATGTGAGGATGTCTGCTAAATAGTATAATATCATTTAGCCAAAAAGTGGACACAGACAACTTCAAGTTCATTAGAAACATTTATTACGCTGTAAGATATTAGTAATTTAATAATTACACTCTAAGATATTAGTAATAATATATTGCAAAATATAATAAAATCTTACAGAGAGAAAGTGAAAAATATCAACAACCTGCTACAGATCAATAAATCTGTTTCTTTTTCCCTTAGAAGACATTAGTTACTCAGGCAAACCACTCTATTAGCAAATCTCTCCAAACAGAGAAGATTAAATATTCCACAGAGAGATTAATAGTAGGTAAACTGTTGCTTCTGGTCTCCTGCCCAGCAAATGCTTTTCTAAAGGAATGAAAATACTTCCATGCCAACCATCACTACACAACACTGGACTCCACCTCTTCCTTTTTTAAAAAGCAAATTACCCACACAGAATAAAAAAAATAGAAATTTACTGATTTAATATGCTTCGGTCGGATGGACAAAGCTCACCCAAAAGGCATTGGTATGATCAAGTCACGCCAGGTAATCCCATACGAACAACAGTATCCAGCAGCATCCTACATAAAGTTATTGCAGAAAAGAAACAGGAATCTTTGTACATAAATACCGCACTAGACAATTAAAAAAGTGAGATAAGAACCTCTGTGAAAAGCTCTTCAGAAAGAGACCTATTCTCAACAAGTCTTTAACTGCAATGGCAAAAAAATCAATTTTTATTTTTTTTTAATGCACCCAAATCAAATCTCTAAATGCATTTTACATGCATTTACACTGTGCCTTCAGGGGCTGCAGGCCAATTCTAAATAACTACAAAGAGATTTCTATCTAGAACAAGGTCCTCTGATTATATATTAAGTATCAATCATGGATCTACCTTCGTTCAACAGGGGTCTCAGAAGGGGGAAGGAAAAAAGTAAATCTTCATCGTCCTATACTGCTGAAATTTTGATCCTGAAGATTTGCTTTCTGCCTTTGATCAGAAGCTTTCCTAAAATTTTGTCACCTATACACGCCACATACTGTACAAGCAATTTGTGGCAATCTACCAGTTCATGGCAGCATTCTTCCAAAATTATAGCATACTAAATGATTTTTTCCCCAAAATATCTAAAATTTGCCTAACAGGTACGAGTACTTCACGTGCATGGAAAGAATTTGTTTTAGCAAAGCAAATATCTGAAAACGTTACATTCAAACCTATTTCATTATATTCATGTAGCTGTGGAATTGTGTAAGGTTTTCTTTGTTTTATTACATAGATACTTTAGTATGTGAAGGAAGCAATGACAATTTCATTCAGCTACAGAAGAGAAATACAAAGGCACTGAATTGGTACAGTTTGAAGGCTCAGATTAATAATATGTGACAGCCAATCAAACCTTGTAACGGTAAAGCAAGTAAAAAAGGATTGTATGACTGAACTTTTTACCGATGTTTCATTAGTCTACTTGCTTACATATATGTAAAGTGCACTGTCAGCATTTGCCACATCCCTAGGCAGGAGCAGCTCTACCTTTACATCCGCAAAAAAAGTTCCACAGTGTCTGAAAGCGATCTCTGTCAATGAAAAAGTCCTTGACAGCCATTTTTACCAAGCACACATCAGTGAGTGTCACCACCAGCACCTCTGCCTGTGCACACCTTTACCTTCTCATCCTGAAGTTCAAAGATAAACAGCCTTTCTCTGCCTTCAAAGCTGTCACTCTGAAAGCCACCCATGGTTAAAATCACAGCCACAGCAGGAAGTTATTAAATAAATTAAACGCATGCCTTAACCAATCACTTGAACCCATGTATATAAAACATGCAACAAATAATACAATGACCCACGTGAATAGCTTTATCCTAAGTTACATTGTCTAGTATTTAATTATTTTTTGCAGCACCTGGCAGTAATCATCAGTACAACAATTAAATTGTATATGCATTACAGTATCACCCAGAAACAAAAAGTGAAGAAGCAACACACCAAATACAATGCCTTGAAAAATTTCAACATTAATTTAACTGCACAGATTTTTTGGATGCCATGTACACCTTTACTAGGTACCAATGCGCAATTCACTTCAATGAACAGCTTCATATAAAAGCAACCCACTTTATGTAGATAAAATACCCAAACACAGAAGAGTCTGAGAACACATAAAATTCTCCTTTTGAGTTTTGATCAGTTTTGCCTTAATCAATGTACTTGATAATAATTAAGCCTCAAAACCTGCATGCCCAAATGACATACTGCAATTTATTTTGATTACAGTTTGTTTTGTCATTTGTAGCTTGCCATTGAATAGGCAAACACAAAATCACATACCCTCTTTGTAACAAAGTGAGACCAGCTCTATATCCAAAAGTCCTTCTGACCCCTTGGTGGGCAGGGAAGTTCCATTTGTACCCTCTGGACAGCAGCTAAAAGGCCCTGGCCCCCACTACCCAACAGTTCCCTTCTGCAGATAGGTAACCAACTCCACGCCAGTGAAGGTGACAGCAAAGACTTCCTGGATGGAGTTATCAAATACTTTTTACTGTCAGGCCTGTAAACCTTAACTGACAGATCTGTGTCTTTGTTCCGCTGCCCTAATTCCACTGGAAATCAGAACAACCCACACCCCAAACACTCCAAGGCCTGTACAAAGGACAATTCCCAGTGTCTCGCTTTTTCCCTGATATGCCTGGTACTGGTTGCTTGTGCTCTATGTAGTGAGTGATAGCTGATGAGTATCTCTCTAACTGCACTATGCGAAACTGCATCTTGGAAGGAACCTGTTACTGATGGCACAATACCTTATAATGGAATTTTATACAGACCTTACGGATTTCTTCCCCCTTTACCTACCAGCATTATTTCAGAGAGAGGTTTAAGCAAGAGTCAACCTGACTTTTGTTTTAATCTCTCAAGTATGACAATATAATTAAGCTGTGAATGATATATCAAAGTGCCATACACAAAGACGAATTGACAGGAGTAATTTTTACTACTCAAACGCCTTCAGTTTCATATATCATGATACCCTGTAAAACAAGCCCACTGACATCTGCTTCACTGTAAAAGCAATAGCTTGGTATAAACCTCAGCTCATCCTTCAAACAGGCATATGTGCTCCCTCCTTATTATTAGCACTATGTGCATTACTACCATTGAAACCTGCATCATTCATTATTTAGTTTCTTTATTAACTGCTTATCACAAATCAGAGGGCAAAAACTTCATATTCTTGCATGACAGTGTCTTGCATGAGTGTTCTGACAGATACTTTGCTTCTTTCAAATGTACTGAAGAACAGAATTTGGCATATCTGGTTGGGATCCAAAGAGGCAACGAGGACTCCTTTTCTTTTTTTCTTTTTTCTTTTTTTTAATGTTTTTTTAATTAAAAGAGAAGGAAGGGAGGATTTCTTGTATTCAAGCTCTCACTGTTTCTCATTTTACTTCTAGTTTTGAAGGCTTTCAGGGCTGGAGAGGATCATAGTTTTGTATCTACAAGAATGAGAACCCCATTTACAGCTAGGATCCTAAGGCACTACTGTAATGCAATTATTATCATCATCACCATCAGTATCAGTCCAATCAATCTGAGTATGTGCTTCTAATGAGTTTATATCTTGAAGCGGTTAATGTTCAGATTGATTTGGGGGGGTGCTGTCAACCATTCTTTGAAGAAAATAAATTGAAAGCTTTATCAAACTAAAATTACTATTTAGAGAGCAACTATGAAATACCTGATTATAGCAAAAAAATATCAAGACTAGCAGATTAACCTAGCTCCTCTGGGGGAAGGAAGAGGTATATTTGTTGGGTTAAGAGATACGGCTTGGCCAAGAGGCAATTTGCTTATATATCTTCGGGTTCTTCTGAGGAAAAATAAAAGAATTTCCTTGAAATAAATGAGTTATACAGAAAAGATTCAATACTCTCCCATACAGACCACATGCAGAAAGAAAGCATGCTATTTAAGCAGCTGTTTTGGTAAAACAGAAATTCAGGAAATTTGATATTTTTGCACATGCCTGTGTGATTCATTAATTTCCCCACCATCCTCAGAGAACATCAGGGACAATTCTTTCTTGACCATCAGACGCCAGAAAGCTTACAACATGAAATAAGAAAAAAGGCAAATAATAAAACCACCTTAACTTGCTCTTGTCTGATAAAATATTCTGCTACAGAAGCCCCAGTTTTGAATAACTACCACTCATTCAAACATATGAATCAGTCTTCTGCATATAACTGGATTTACAGTGATAGACTCATTTTCAGCTGTGTGTTTCCAAGCATTCCTATTAGAAAGATGCCATTTCCAAGGCAAGCATATAAAGAAAAGTGAAGGTGAAAACTTTTTCATTATCTGAAAAGAGAGTCTATTACCTATCTCACTTTCTCAGATATCCATCCATCCACACCTAATGAGTCCTATGATTTAGTCAGAACACATTCATAAAGATGATTCATAGCTGTTGTGCAGCCACTTGATGTTAATAGCAAAGATGATGTCTTAAATCACAGCTGTTTCCCTATGATAGCCAAGGGGCAAAGCAACACTTTGGAAAACATTGGGAAGAATTTATTAGGGCAAGTCTACCAAAGTAACACCTACAAGAAAAATGGAAAGCAAAACATCAGGGTCAAAGATGCTATAACCAAATCACTAGACAGTATTAGATGCCATATAGTAATCTGCATAGCTAAGAAGTTAGTAGTTACTGGTTCTCCCTCTGCCTGTCTTAATATCGCCAAAACATTTACTGTATCTAGCTTGAAAAAATTTATATTTATATTATACATCTACAATCTGTTCTCAGTGTTCTGTAAAGATGCATAATAACCTGTATATACTTAGTAACAACAGTCAAGTAAAGAGTCATTCTTTCCCATACTAAGAAGCATTTAACCACAAATGAAAAGAGTAAATTTTGACAAAAGAAAAGTCTTCTATTTAGCAGTTGAA